>NC_047089.1:12967026-13569169 GCF_902459505.1 Geotrypetes seraphini | reverse complement strand
AAAAAAAATATGATGTAGTATTGTGCACTTGTTGTAAGATGGAAAAATGAATAAAGAATTAAAAAAAAAAAAAAAATGCCTAGAGCAACTGCGTCAAAGAGCTTCCTGAGGACCATCTCCACATGGTAGTCCTGCATAACTTCCAATACTAAACCACCCACATTGTGGAGAAAGGTACATTTGTCACCTGCACCACCAAAAATCCACCCTAGGTTGATCCAAAAGTTGCTGACACTCCTTTGCCAGCAAATCCCAGCATGGCAGAGCTCTAGCAATATTCAGAGCATATTAGGGAACCAGGGGAAGGAAGTAAACTGCAAGCACACACCACAAAGCCAGGAAGAAGTGGACAGAGCCAGCTGAGTAAAAAAAAAAAAAAAAAAAAAACCTCCTGTAAAGATTCAAAAACCAAGGTCGGGTAAAACCCCAAAATCCAAGAGGCACAGGCTTGTGAGAGCATGTCCAGGCTCCTCAAACCCCAGAGAAATCCACAGATCCAGCACACAGGCCATGATCCCTGTCCTGGGAAGCACTGCACCTGTAAAGACGGGGTTAGCAAGCAATCGGACACTCCCGGATCAAGGTCAAGCAGCGCAAGCAAAGTGGCAGGAAGAATCTAGGATGTGTCCAAAGGAGAAGTGCCATTGATAGACACTATGCAGGCGGAGAACACAGAGACCCGAAATTCAGAACACCAAAATTTCAAAAATCATGAAAAGGTGTCCGGCTCCTAGGGCATAGATCACCTTAAGGTGACTAAACTAAGCCTTTCAAAAGCAGCGCAGTCCGTAGTTTGACAGACAGAAGTACTAGCCATGCCGAGCCCTGAAAGCACGAAAGCCGCCCCACCTTGCTATCTGAGCACTTGGGCACCTGCTTCTGCAGGAGAGCAGCTAAGCTGAACCCTGTAGCCACACCCACCCCTCATCCCCTCGGCTGTGCCACATGGCACAAAGACACTCTAAAAGCGTTAAAATAGAACAATCCTGGCACGAATCCAGAAGAGGAGAACCCAAGGACTCCATTCCAGCAACTTTCCAGGCAAAATTTGCAGTTTTGAAGAATCAGGGAGCATTAGAAAATAAAATCATTAAAAATCCAAGATGGCCACTGTCACAAAATTCACAACAGAATTGTGACAACACAGTTGGCACCCTGCGAGACACTGCCGAGTCTCCTTACGGTGCTTATCAGCCTGTGTTCAAAAGGTGTGACCACCTCAGGGATGGCCTTGAGCGCCAGAGAAAACTATGCAGACTGGCCAATAGGTACCCAGAGGGATCGGCCTGTCAGCTACAGACCGAAGTCTGGATTCTCAAGCAGACAGAGCTTCAAAAATCGTTCCATGCACTAATTCACCTGAAAAGGGAGCAAAATTACAGCAAATTAAAACAATAAAATGGGGAGAGCAGCACATATGCATGCAGAAGGAAAAAACTGTAGAGGGAGCTACAGTACTATCAGAGGCAGAGTGAAAAATCCAGAATGGATCCCTTCTGCAATCATGCGGCTAAAGGGAAATAACCTTACTGTCTAGAATGTCTCACCTATTGCATTGGAAATACAATTATGCATTCAATTAAATTTCTGAAGAGCAGCAGCGACATCTTGTGGTAAAGTGTGTAGATTCCTTGAACACACATAAAGCCTGTTTCCCTAAGCATTACTCCATAGGCAGAGAAGGGAGAAACACAACAAAGCAGATAATAGCAACATAATGATATATGATAGCTAATAAATACCAAGTGATACACCCAAATCTGTCCAGACAACCTCCTCTCTGTTTCTCTACCACCTTGGGCAGATAAATATAAGGTGGCATGTAAAGTGATATGAAAAAGTCCCCTCACCACCACCTGATTACCCATTATTGCATGTATGTTATACTGAATGATTTCTGATCTTTAAATAAATGTAGTATTAACAAATGGAACCTGAGTAAACATGTACCATATTTTTTTTAAGAAACAAATTATCCAACACCCATATCACCGAATGCTTCTTGAAATAACAGCTACAACCCAATGCCTTCGTGCTATTTTCAATATGGAAATGCGGCTACAGATCTGGTGTCACTGGGCCTTTTAGGAGGCTGCTGGGCGGGAACCAGCAGGCTGAGCCCGCTTGGAACTGCTATATCTCTGCCATGAGCTGTAATATGATTTCTGAGCAGAGGAACTCGTCAAGGGAACCTCAAAAATTACCACCTGACCCTCTCGAGGTCCAAGGTCTACTGTCTGGTAAAAACTTAGGTTGACAAGCTGACATACTGGCCACGAGTTGTCTAATCCTTTGCTAAAGAGAATTTGGCCCTTTAAAAGGTAGCCTGCTCAAAGTGGCCTTGGAAACTGAATCTCCTGCCCACTGCCTAATCCAGAGCATTCTGCAGGCAGAGACTGAATATGCTCATGACTCTAAAAATGTCATATAGAGAGTCTGCCACATAGTCCATCCTGTCAATAAATAACTGGGATCGTCAATCAATGAAGGACTCCATTGTAATCTGGTATGGCAGGCAAGGGCAACATAGAAAGCCGCTGATGCCGCCTTCAGACCCAAAGCCAAGGTCTCAAACTACCTTTAGAGGACTAAATCCACCATGTTATCCTGCACATCTCTTTAAATATCACTCGCCCTTCACTAGGGAGCAAAATCCTGTTGGTAACCTGCGCTACCAAGGAATCCACCTTAGGATGGACAAACATCTGCTAAAAGTCAGGAACCATTGGATGCATGGACTTGGTAATCTGCAAGGGTCCCTCCGGGGCCTCCCATTGCTCCATCAGCATTGTGGTAATATAAAGATATGAGGGAAATTCTGATCTTTAGAACTGCTCATGACAGAACATTGAACTTCCTGATAGAGAATGACACGGGGACAAATTTTTCCCCGTCCCCACGGGAACTCATTTTCCCATCCCGTCCCCGTAAGTTCTTTTCCTGTCCCTGCCCCATTCATGCAAGCTCCATCTTCATCTGCACAAGCCTCAAACACTTTAAAATCATAAGTGTTTAAGGGCTTGTGTGGTTAAGGCACAGCTTACAGGAATGGGCCAGGGACAATGACAAAACTTGCAGGGGCAGGACGGGGAAATTGAGTTCCTGTAGGGACAGGGAAAAATTTGTCCCCGTGTTATTCTCTACTTCCTGGATCTGCAAGGTTCTAGCTCTAGATCTCACAAAGATTCTGTAATCTCCAGCAAATCTACTGGCTTAAAAAAAGGGGGGAGGGGGCGCACTGTCAGATCCTCCCCTTAATCCAGGGCTGCCAGTGTCTCCTGACTGCCTTCCACCTGACACCCTGAATCCTCCAACCTTGAAGATTCATTTTTGGATTCAAACGAATCAACTCCGAGCCCCATTCTTCCCAGTCCTTTTACGACTGAACCTCTGGATCATGTGCTTGAAACTGCAAAGGGGACACTATGCTCTTTGAGTGTTCAACCTGCTGCGCAAGTCCTGGCGTGCTCTCAGACCCCTATAATTTAATAGGTTTCGAACATCAGACTCACAAAATCAGGGGCAAATCCCTGTACAGGGAAGGACCCAGGCAGGGATTGTCTTCAATTCTTTGAGGGCTCAAGGGCAGTCGCGCAATAGCACATTGCCACAGGTTTCAAGTCACTATTTCCAGGCTCTGGGAGGAATTCTGAGCCATTTTGTAAATCCAGAGGGCCCTGAAGGGATCAGAGGGAGTTAAGCTCATGAATCTCGCCCCCCTCACATGCTCCACATTAACTCTCTTTTGGTCATCCTGCACAAATCTGGTATGATATGTGGTAAAACTTCCTGAAGAGTCCATCTGTATTGATTTTAAACCAAATTGAGGTGACAGATGGAGGCAAATTGAGTTTGACTAAAAATTTGAAGATGGACGCTGTGGCAACCGGGAGAGCAAAATTGCAGCTTAAAAAAAAAAAATCCGGGAAGAGGTTTTAGAGGTGGAGGACCCTAAAGGAAGCCCTAGGAATTCTCAAAAATGCAATTTAAAACCATTCCCTGATGTCTCAAATAGGCTACTCAAAGTTACTACTGATGCCGAGACTGCTTTAGGTGGGACTCCAGCTGAAGTACAGAAAAGATTTCTGCCTCAGACAAGCGTGTAAGAGGCTCCATAAGTTTGTATCTTCAAGCTGCCAGTCAAACCAATAAATGTGACAGATCTCAAACCCCTTAGCTCCACACACGTTGATGGGGGGAGGGGGGTGAGGGAAACGCAGTTGACACTGTAAAGCCCTCAGGACTGGCACAGGGCTACACAGTCTTCGCTCAAGCCCTGGATCACCATGAGCTAGCTCTCCTATAAGGGGGAATGTTCCCTGAGCCTCCAAATTGTTAGTACAGGCTGGCTAGGCAGGTTCCCTGCTAGTTACAAACTCGAGCCACAGTCTGTCCTCTCGCAGTCAGAGCTGTCCCAGAAGCACTGGGAACCTCTGCAGTACCGAAATAATAGAAATGATCTCACAGCAGATCAGAAAACCACCTTCCAACTCGCGTGTAGAAAGAACTAAGGAGGAGCTAAAGTATAGCCCAGAACAGGAGGTAGAGCCAAAAAAGTTTAACTCCTTCTACACAAACTTGCGGGTGGGGATAGATAATCCACTTATCAAGACTCCTGTACCATTTGTACCAGATACATTTCTTCAATTCCCCTGGTTTCTTTCTCCAGCAACAAAGTACCTTTCAGGGAATGGGAAAAAGAAGAAAAAAAGCAGTTGGATCCCTTCCAAGTATTTCCTAACTTTAAATTCAGCTACAGTGTTTTACAGAAAAGAAGATTTGTTCAACTGCACTAGAAAAAACGTGTTGAGTAGCATGTGAGAACTATGCAGACTAGAGCTACAGGGCTCACTGTTCCATCCCCTTGGAGACAGAGAAAATACTGAATCTTGTAACCCATTCTGGGCTCCTTTTGGGAAGACGGGCTAAATAAATAAAATAAATAAATACTCTTCAGCTGCCGAGTCCCCTCAAGGGGCAAATCACACAGAACACCTTTCTTTCTCTGCCTCCTTCTCCTGGTCAATGGACACAGCTACAAGTTCTAGCAGCCCGAAGAAAAACACAAGCATTAGCCAAAGATGGGACATGGATTTGAGACTACAAAAAGACCCTTTAGAACTCAAATTGCAAAATTAGTTCAGCATTCCTCTGGTCTGACTGTACATCTCTAATCAACGCTGACAATTTGTGCATGTTTCCTTAAAAATATAGAGGGTCTTGTATAATACAAGCTTAAGCAAGATATTTACATCCTAAAGAATCTCAGAATAATCAAGTCTTACCTAAGTAAAGAAAAGACATCATAGGAACTTCGAACAGAGTTCTGATCAACCTGAAGATGACTGTTTCGCTGTGTATCTGCATGATCCTGCGAGAAAAGAAGTGTATAAAAATAAGCAAAAAACATTTTTTAAATAAGAAAGAAAACAGGTTAGTATACTGATTAGGATTTTTCAAATCTGTCCTGGTAATCCCACAATCAATTCAGTTTTTAGAATATTCATAATGAACATCAGTGAGAAATGTGCATGCACTAGAGTCTTAGGGGGAAATTCTATAAAAGGCGCCTAAAAATAAGCACCTAACTAAACAGGCATCTAAAGTTAGTTGACTAACAGTCAAAAAGTTGGTTTCAATTATGAGCTTTAACAAGCTCATAATTGAAAAAATACTGTAGACACTTTTCATTGTCATGTGAGGCAAAGTAGTCTATAACTGAGAATAGCAAGAGTAAGAAAAACTATAGAAAGGCAGGATGGGTGCTTTTATTTTAAAAAATCTTTATTCATTTTTATAACTTACAACAAGTGCATTAGAAATTAACATTTGAACTTATACTATATCACATCAGGATGGATGCTTTTTTTAAAAAAAAAAAAAAATTCTTTATTCCTTTTTAATTCTTACAAGTGTACTTAAAAAATAATACAACAATTTTCACCATATCACTTGTGATTACAAACATATGTTCTTATAAATATAACAAATAAATATCCCCCCATATTATCAATATTTCCATGAACATATTATACCTGTTTCCCACCCTAACCCAAATATAGACTAATCATGTGTTTAAGACATCTGATGCTTTGATGTCTTGAAGTCCGAGCTGGTGGGGTCCTGTTGCTCCTATACCTTAAGCTTGTTGGCTTTTTCACTGAGCACTTCTAATTTAATTAAGAATTTTTTTTCTTTTTTAATTTGTAATATCAATTCTCTATGTTAAGAAGCCTTATTTTTTTTTTATTCTTTATTCATTTTAAAACTTTCATCAAGTGTACAAAAATTTATAATAAAATAAATCTAAGCACTTGTGCATCTTATCATTATATCTTATAATTAAAAATATAACCCTCCCCCTCCCACCCTCGAATCCCTCTACTTATTATATTTTCATATAATGGAAACCCACCCCCCACCCAACCCTAAATCTTACATAATTAATAGAAAAATACCAGAAAAATGGCATCAATCATGACAAAAGGACGTTAATGGCTCCCAAATTTTAATAAAATTTTTATAATTTCCATTCTGTACCGCTATTGATCTTTCCATTCTATATATGTGACATACTGAATTCCACCAAAACTTAAGAAGCCTTATTGAGGGATCATTCACATGAGGATCAAGTTTGCAGCTGAGTGAGTCTGCTATCATGTTTGAGTGTCCCGGAATATACGCTGCTTGCAGGTTTGCCTGGAGGGACAGGGCAAAGCGCCAACGGCAGTAGGACTCTCTGTACAGGGGTCAAACCTTTCCGTAAGTGATGAGTTGGGTCCCAAGGCTGATCCATCCAGATCAATCTGGGTTCATTGCTGGGTAACAAATGGGAGATAATATTTGCAGGGTGGTGGGTATGAGGGAGGTTGCGTTGAAAAAGAGTCAGGAGATGCTTATGTTGTCGGTTGACATCAAAAAGGCTTTCAATAGGGTCTCCTAGCCCTTTATGTTTAAAGTGTTGGAGCGGATGGCACTAGGACCCCATATGTTGGATTGGACTAATATATTCTAAAATGGGCCTTTAGAATGTATTAAAAGTTAATGGAAGTTATTCAGCCCCTTTCCAACTTTACAGGGGAACACAACAGGGATGCCCACAATCTCCAATATTATTTGCACTAGTAATTGAGCCATTGGCCAAGAACAAGAGGAGAAATTCTATTATTCAAGGGGGAGGGGGAAAAGGTCAATGGGAGAGAATACAAGTTGAACCTTTTTGTTGATGATCTTTTAATCACTCTGATGGATCCAGAGGGATCTATGGGAGGCGACTGTGACAGAACTTCTCAAATATGGCAGGCTTTCAGGCTTTTAAGTTAATATGAAAAAGTCAGATATTTTGAATGATACTCTAGGGCTCAAGAGGATTGAGGCTTTTAAACCAATTTTCCTGTTCCGTTGGGTGACTGATGCTGTATTTGGGAGTCCCAGGACAGTCTCTATATGATTTAAATTATACACCTAGTTTGTGTAGTGCCCGGCTAGAGTTGGATAGATGGCAGTCTTTATGCTTCTCTTGGGTAGGGCATATTAAAATCGTTAAAATGATGATTTTACCACAACTGTTATTTCTATTTTAGATTCTCCTGATCTGGATAGATAGAAAGGTGCTCGACTCTCTTAAAAAAAAAAAAAAAAAAATTATGGAGTTTATTTATTTCCTTTATGAATTTTCAAACAACATCACAAGAATAATTCTTGCTACAGAAATACAGGAAAGCAAAACAACTAAACAGCAAGGGAAAACACACAACTTCCCATCAAAAAAGTAAAAACTAAACCCTTTCTTAGACCACTACATTACAAGGAGAGTCAAATATTTAAACTGAAGAGAAGGTGGTATTAATTTTAAAGAAAAGGCTTAATATAAAAGCAGCTGCAAACATTAAACTAAAGCCCTTCTAATCAATCCTTGATGATTTTCTTGACTGACAGGAATTCCTTCAGGTGTTCTGGAGAAAAAAATGTATATTTGGTTCCCAAATACCTTACCAAGCATTTACAGGGACACGCTAAAAAAAAAAACATAGCACCCAATTTAATGGTGTCCTGTCGCATTGAAAGAAAATCTTTCCTTCGCTCTTGAGTTGTCTTAGAAACGTTAGGGTATATCCAAACTTTTTGTTCTCCAAATAATTTTTGAGCATTTCTGAAATATAACTTTAAAATCATATTGACATCCTGCTCAAATACAAAGGATACCACAAGAGTGGTTCTTTCTGTTTCAGCTGTCATAGTTTGTTCTAATAAAGCCGTTATATTTCTGACGTCCATCTGTTTGGCCCCTTCCATTCTTTCTGTGGAAATCTTTTTACTTAGCAGGTAATAAATCTTATTAATTGGGGTAACATTATTTGAGGACATAGTTAAATTTTCAATCAAGTACCTCTTAAAGAGATCAACAGGCATAGTCCGGGGAACAAGAGGAAAATTCAAGAGCTGAAGGTTCAACCTATGATTATAGTTCTCCATCTGTTCCAATTGTCTATGAATTCAAATACTGTCTTTAATTGTTGCTTCCTTAAACTGGAGATTTTTTATATCCTCCTGTACTCGCTTGGTTTGGTCAGAAAAGTCTTTTTTCATGGAGTCTACAGATTTAGTTAATATATCTAATTGAGAGGAAATTTTAGATAACTCCTGTGTAGCTTCAAAACGTTGAAGAAGCACCCAAATATCCTTCAATGAAGCCTCCGTGGGAGCAGATAATCCTCCTGCACTCTCAGCTGGATTCCCTAGCTCTACTATTTCAGCTGCTGTGCCCCCACTGAGAAACCCCTTAGAAATCCTTCCGGGTTCCAGGGGCTCTTGCTCCAGTGCGCTTGTAGTGGCTGGGCACAGAAGGTCGAAGGGCCCTGGAGGGGAGAGAGATGTTTCCATTCCCGATAGGGAGAAAGGCTCTTCAATGCCTCTCCCTAAAGCCAGGATAACTTCTCCGGTATTTCCTGCAGCTGCCGGCAAAACTGCAAAGAAGCAGTCCCCTGTCTGCTGTGCCGGGGTGGAGGTAAGTGCTGGCAAGGGTGCAGCTCTAATCGCCCCTTTCCTCTTTGTATGCGGCATTTTAGCAAGTTCAAAGTGAGCAGGGAAAAGCCCAAAATTCCTCCAAAGCTAGAAAAATAGTCAACAACAAACAGCAACCTTGCTCAAGATAGTGGAAATAAAGAGACAGAGACAGTTAACTCCGTGTTCTCAGCGGCTTCTCATACCACCATCTTGACTCCCATCTTGCCTTTTTGGTCCTGCCTGGGAGGAGTGATAATACTAAATTCATAGGTTACAAGCAGTTAAACAAATTTGTTTTTATTGATTTTCTAAAATTGAGGTAAGATGAGGAGTGGATGATGACATTAGCCAGCCAGTCGTTCCATTTACCTGCCTGGGAGGCAAAAGCTCTGTCCAGGAATCTTTTGTAGCGGCAGTCCTTTAATGATAGAAAGGAGGACAAATGAATTCTGCATGTGGACCTAATGGAACTGTCCAGATTAAATTGAGAAACCAGGTACATAGGGGCCAGGCCAAAAATTGATTTATAGCAAAGGCAAAAAAATTTAAACAAAACTTGTGCTTCCAAGGGCAGCCAGTGAAGTTTTTGATAGTAGGGACTGATGTGTTCCCATTTTCTCAACCCAAAGATCAGTCGAACCACTGAATTTTGGATGATTCGGAGTCTTTGTAGGGTTTTTTTGAAGGTACCCAAATAAATGATGTTGAAGTAGTCAAGTGTGCTTAGAATGGAAGATTAGAAACATAGAAATAGACGGCAGATAAGGGCCATGGCCCATCTAGTCTGTCCACCCCAATGACCCTTCCCTACCTTTCTCTGTGAATAGATCTAGTTTCAAGTTTCAAGTTTTCAAGTTTTATTTCACATTTGATGGATCGCCTATTTCGAAATTCTAGGCGATGTACATAATAATATAATATAGAAACTTTAACCAAATTACAAAATCAATTAAGACTCACATGAAAGATAGGGAAGGAGGGTAAAGTTACAATGTGGGAGAAGAAAAAAACAAAAAACCAGGAAAGAACAAAAGGTAGGGTAAAATTTATGAATAAAAATTTATGCGTAAAAAATTTATGCATTAAAATTGTTTAAGGGCGTCCTTTAGTTATATTATAAATCAAAGGCGTCCTTAAATAAATAAGATTTTAAAAGCTTTTTAAATGTTATGATATCACTTTCAATTCTGTGTCTATCCCATTTGGCCTTAAAATCAGGCATGCTGCTGGCCTCAATCACCTGAAGTGGAAGACTATTCCAGCGATCAACCACCCTTTCAGTGAAAAAGAACCAATAAGCGGAATAATACTGCGTCAAAATATTTTCTGATGGTTTTGAGTTTCCATAAGATCGAGAAGCATTTCCTAACCAAAAAGTCCGTGTGTACATTTAAGGTAAGGTGTCGGTCCAGAGTCACTCTCAGAATCTTTATGGAATCTTCAATAGGGAAGGCCTGGCCGTTCACAAAAATTGTTGAGGCTTTAATTTTGTCATTTGGGCTTGCTAAGAAAAATTTGGTTTTGTCCGAGTTGAGTTTTAGTTTGAATTCGGTCATCCATAATCCGATCTGATTTAAAATAAATGACAGGTGATTCTTTGTTTCAGACGACAGGGATGTAAGGGGGATGACTATAGTGATGTTGTCTGCGTAGATGTAGAATTTGACTCTTAAGCTTTGCAGTAAGTTCCCCATTGAGGCGAGGTAAATGTTAAACAGTGTTGGGGAAAGGGGGGAGCCCTGCGGCACTCCGCAAGAGTTTACCCATCCACTGGATTGTTTATTATCACTGTTGACTTGATACGATCGTTTAGTCAAAAAGCCCTGAAACCATTTTAATATATTACCTGTCCAATTGACATCAAACACTCAATGTTGGAGAGGTTGTGGAAGAGTGAGAACCTATTTGCATATGTGGTGGGATTGCATAATGATTCAGGGGTTTTGGTCTGAGACCTTCAATAGATGCTCTCAAATTTTGGGACACAAAAGAGGCCTGAATGGAGCTGGTATTTTTGAATCATTATAAGCCTGACTTGGATGCGGGGGAAGTGTTTTTTATAAACTGTTCTTTACTGCTGCTAGACTAGTGCTAGCGGTAGTCAGGAAGCAGCAAGTGAGACCTGAATGGACATTAATCATTTTTCAGTATAAACTTAAGGCTTTGAAATATTCAAGAATGAGAAGCTTTGCTCGAAACTGGGAACAATTTGAGGCATGGAAGAGGATTACTATGTCTAGAACCAAGGGGGGGGGGAGGAGGAGGAGAGTGGGACTGGAAAGAGTTTAAAGTGGGTGCAGTGAAGGAACCACATCACCTACTTATGTTATAGATGATCTGTAACTGTTTTCTGCATTGTGGGAGTTGATATGTTATTGTTTTATATAAAAATTCAATAAACCTTTCAATTAAACTAAACTAAACTAAGCCTTAAGTTTATATACCGCATCATCTCCACGGAAGTGGAGCTCGACACGGTTTACAAAGCATAAAAATATAGGAAGAGAGAGGAGAAGGATTTATAAAAGCATGTAAAAAGAGGGATGTAAACAGGAGAAGAGATGTTATATGCTAGAGAAAAGCCAGGTTTTCAGTTGTTTTCGGAATGGTTGGAGGGAGCCCAGGTTCCGCAGCGGGACAGTGAGATCGTTCCAAAGGCCCGTGATTTTGGAGAGGAGGGATCTTCCCAGTTTGCCTGCGTGGAGGATGCCGTGTAGAGAGGGAAGGATAGTTTATGTCTGTGGGCTGATCTGGTGTTAGCAGGCATCAGGGCGAGGAAGAATAGAGGGATTAGGGGGCGGAAGGATGCCATGAATGATCTTGAAAGCCAGGCAGGAGCATTTGAAATGAATTCTGGGAAGTACTGGGAGCCAGTGAAGGTTGGTAAGTAGTGGGGAGACATGGTCAGATTTGCGTTTAGCAAAAATCAGCTTGGCCGCAGTATTCTGGATAAGCTGGAGTCTGCAAAGACTTTTTTTTGTTAGGCATAAATAGATGGCATTACAATAATCGAGTTTGGATAGGATGATGGATTGTACAAGGACGGTGAAATGTTTTTGGTGAAAGTAGGATCTGACTTTCCTCAGCATGTGGAGGCTGAAAAAACAAGATTTTGCCAAGGAATTCAGGTGATCGTTGAGGGAAAGGGAGGAGTCGATAGTGATGCCGAGGACCTTGCTTGAGAACTCAAGGTGCAGAGCAGGGCCTGTGGGTAGAATGAAGAGGGTGGGCAGGTGTGCTAATTTAGGGCCGAGCCAGAGTAATTTTGTTTTTGATTCATTTAATTTCATCTGTACAGAGAGGGACCAGGCGTGAAGTCTCATTATGCAAGAAGTGATGTTCTCTTGGAGGTTTGTAAGGTTTTGATCTGTTTCGAGGAGGAAAAGGATATCGTCTGCATATGTGTAAATTGTTTCAAGGGGGGATAGTTTGAGGAGCTTCAGGGAGGTCATATACATGTTGAAGAGAATAGGGGATAGGGGAGAGCCCTGTGGGACACCACAGGATGGTGTCCACGAAGCGGATTTGGAGCCGTTTGTGTTGACAATGTAGGAACGAGCGCGAAGGAAGTTTAAAGCGTGTAATGATTAGGGCATACTAAAGGGTAAATTCTATAAATGGTGGCAGAAAAATCTACGCTTAGCGCTATTCTATAAACCAGCTCCAGAGTTAGACATCTGTCTGCTTGACTAACATTTAGGTACAGCCATTTATGTCAATAAAAATTAGGCTTAAAAGCCTGCCCCTAAGTTGTACGTGCATCGGACGTGTTCTATAGCAGTGTGGCTAACTTTTAGGAATGCCCACAACCTGCATACTGTGACCAGTCAGACACGAGAACCACTTTAGGACAAAGGAGTCTATTCCTATCTCAGAAAGTTGGTAGATTAGTATGTCATGGTGCACGACGTCGAAAGCCGCGGAGAGATCGAACTGTAGGAGAACGGCAAATTTGTTTCGGGCGTGTAGTTGTTGCACCTTTGAAATTAAGGAAACTAGGAGGGACTCGGTGCTGAAATTGGGCCTAAATCCGTATTGGTAGTGTTGGAGAATGGAGAATCTCTTTAGGTAAGAAGAGAGCTGAGTAGCGACTATGGTCTCTAGAAGTTTTGTTAAAAGAGGGATGTTTGCTATGGGGCGGTAGTTCGATGGTAAGGAATCTGGAGAAAATATTTCTTCACTCAAACATGTAATTAAACTCAAATTCGTTGTCGAAGAATGTGGTGAAAGCAGTTAGCTCAGCAAGGTTTAAAAAAGGTTTGGCTAATTTCCTAAACAAAGTTCATAAGCCATTGTTCAGCTGGCTTGGGAGAATCCACTGCTTATTCCTAGGGTAAGCAGCATAAAATCGGTTTTACTTCTTGGATGTTGCCAGGTACCTATGACCTGGGTTGGCCACTGTTGGAAACAGAATACTGGGCTTAATGGACCTTCAGTCTGTCCGAGTATGGCAACTCTTATGAAAGCACCGACACACAGATCAGTCAGAGAACTTCACCACCAACAAGTGTGCCTGCATCAACCCTGCTTGTCTCCAGAGAAGAGTAAATATATATTTGTGCTCTCCAGAAGACTGCCACACACACAGATGTTCCAATACACTTTTGCTTCATTTCACACTCTAAAGTCACCTCCAAGGTCATGAGTGGAGCTGGAAGGAGAGGGAAGGAATCCAGAACCACCAGGTATCACCTGAGCTGGTGGAATGAAGGACCCAGAACCTCTGGGTGTCATCCAAGCGCAATGAGAAAGTTCAGACTATAACCTGAGAAAAGATGACCAGCATAACCCCCTGCTCATCACCTGACATTAAGCAGGCTAGGAGTTACCTGACAAACACCAAGAAAAAGCTGCATGTCCAATCTCAATGGTCTCCTGTTGATACTCATTGTTGAAGGTGACTCATCCATTCAATACAGCTCTTGGATCCATAGAGACTGATCCCTCCCGTACCGATGAGCCATTCTTTGAAGACTCAAATATCTCTACATGCAGCTTCTCTCAACCTTGAAGATCTTGCCAAAATCTTTAACACACATCACATCCAGGTATATTCAGAATCAGGTTCCAACATCAGTTACAAGTATCTGTCATGATATGGTCTTGCACACTGGGTGAGCTTCTGAAAAGCCACTAGGAGTTTTTTCTATGATATGTCACAAAGAAGTACATCTGCAGTAAAATCAACTCAATTTTGAAAATGTACCAGAATGGTATACCAAACGCCTTCAAATATTACATGTGGTGGTATATCCCACTAAATCCTCACTAAGTGGAGTTCAAGGTGGGTTGCAATCGGTAGTAATTATCATTACATAATAGTACAGTGCAATGTCAAAAGTAGTCTCAGGATCTTGACAGTTTAGTGCAGTTTCTAGATCTGGATCATAAGCAGCATTATTGTTATATAACAACTAGCTGATGCCCCGGCGTTGCACGGGTATTTAATTATATCAATAACACTGTAAATTGATTCAAATAAAGATACTTTATAGTGGTGAATGAAATTATTTTTTTACAGCTTTATAAAAAGTACAATATTCAAATTATAATGTGAAATATTTGACAAAATGAATACAATACAACTAACGCAAAACGTGATTATAAACAAAATTTTTAGTTTCACCTCCTGGAGCAAGAACATATAAATTGTTTGGAGAACCCACCCTTGAGCAAGCAACATAGAGTTGTGGGCCGAGAGACCCCCAGAACATATCACCCCAGGTAGTGAGGGATCTGCATACCAAGTTTCGTTCAAATCGGTCAAGCCGTTTTTGAATTACAGTGAGAATGGCAGCTTTTAACATTTTTTCCATTGACATGAATGGGTGAAATCTGATTTTCTGTTTGTAGCTCCGCCCACGTGTGCAGGTGGGCCGCGAGACCCCCAGAACATATAGTAGTAGGTAGTGAGGGATCTGCATACCAAGTTTCGTTAAAATCGGTCAAGCCGGTTTTGAATTACTGTGAGAATGGCAGCTTTTTACATTTTTTCCATTGACATGAATGGGTGAAATGTGATTTTCTGTTTGTAGCTCCGCCCACGTGTGCAGGTGGGCCGCGAGACCCCCAGAACATATCACCCCAGGTAGTGAGGGATCAGCATTCCAAGTTTCGTTCAAATCGGTCAAGCCATTTTTTAATTACTGTGAGAATAGCAGCTTTTTACATTTTTTCCATTGACATGAATGGGTGAAATCTGATTTTCTATTTGTAGCTCCGCCCACGTGTGCAGGTGGGCCGCGATACCCCCAGAACATATCATCCCAGGTAGTGAGGGATCTGCATACCAAGTTTCGTTCAAATCGGTCAAGCCGTTTTTGCGTGATCTCGGCACATACACACATACATACACACATACATACCTCCGATTTTATATATATAGATATATAGTGCAAGATGAGGCTGAGCTAAATTTTTGACAGAAATTTATGAAAAAGCCATGTTTTCTGGTCTTTCCTGAACTGGGTATAATTAGAAGTCCGGATTCCTATGGGAAGTGAGTTCCAGATTTTCATGATTCGATGGCTAAATAATTTGCAGTGAATTGTTTGTATTTTATTCCTTTTAGAGATGGAAAGAATAAAGTCAGATTGTCAGAGTTTCAGTGATTTATAGTTCTGTCTAGTAGTTCAGTGAATCTGGAGAAACTATTTGGAACATCTCCATTTAGGGATTTATAGTTAAACAGCATAATTTAAATTCATTTTTCTACTGGGAGCCAATGTAACTCTCAACAATGGAGTGGCATGATCAAATCTAGGCTTGTAAAGTCTCACTGCTAGAGGCCTATACTTGTGAACACCAAAAGAGACACATAAAACGTAAAACCAGCTGGTAACCTAAAAAATATCATGGTACCAGGAACCACACAGCAGTGATAGGACTATGAAAAAATGTGAACAATTCAAAATATAAGTCTCAACAGGGAGTTGTGGTGATGCATTCCACCTGCTCTGTGGAAAGATGAAGACTTAGGGCTCCTTTTACTAAGGTGCGTTAGGGCATTAACACGCTGAATTGCCCCCCGCGCTAGACCTTAACGCCAGCACTGAGCTGGCGTTAGTTCTAGCCGCGTAGCGCGCGGTAATATCCTGCATGCGCTAAAAACGCTAGCGCACCTTAGTAAAAGCAGCCCTTAGTGGTCCCAAAAGTGGCAGGCTAGAAATGATATGTGTGCATGGTAAGCTCTCTTAAAAACTTCCCAGTTAATACAGCTGGAGAAGCATTCCTGTGCCAGGTTCTGTTAGTGGCTTCTATTATCATTTAAGGACTTATTTTGCTTGTCCTCAGAGAAAAGCTCTTACTCAAAAATTGGTCAAGTTTTTGGTACAGTATTAGAGTACCATGGCTGAGCGTTTGGCTTCTGGCGGTTTTTATTTAATGATATGGGAATATTTAAAATATAAATAAATGGCTTACTATGTTGCTAGATAATCTTACCTTGTGTTCAAATGAAGCGCCATAATAACCATCATTTAGCCCAAAAATAATTTCATTTGGATTTTGTGCATGTATCTGCAAGAAGGTAAAAAATAAAAATTCATCACCATACGACATCATGGTACTTGTAAAAATCATTCACTATTTACTTAGTAATAAAGCACAGAGGCTGGATAATATACAAAGACCAAAGATCAATATTCCATAGACAAAGATGTTAAAATCAATGTTTTGAAGGTAAGATCTGACAGGCACATTTCGTCCTCAGGTTACATCTGCAGTAAAACACATCACATGTAGTTTAGTTCTGTGAATGTGTTTTAACTCAATGCAATCCAAGGAAGAAACAAGACTACTATTCACTTATACAAGAGATAGGCACATATAAAACAGGTCTAATAGATCTTACAGAGTACATTATACTGTGAAGTTCAAAGCAGATTACAAAGAGCTAGAATACATCTAGGAATTTACAATTCATCCAGAAAGAACATTTTCATCCAAAAGAATAAGAATTTAAAAAGATCTGAAAACCAAGGACCTGAAAAAGCAATAGATGGTAAGCTACAGGTTTTTTGTGTGTGGGGGGGTTTATATAGGACATACAAATAAAATAGTTTTACAGCTCTTCTAAAAGCATCATATGGTCTTCATAGACAGTAAATTCCAAGCTTTAGCTGCTTAATGAGGAAATGACAAAAGGATTTTTACAGACTTAATACCTCCGGGATCAGGAAAGACCAATCTCGTAGGATTGCATGCTGAATATTTTCTTTAACATGGAATACAGATTAGTCTATAACTATAGAGATCCTTTTCACTGTAAGGTGTGCTGAAGGATTTAGCACGTGCTAATGAATTAAGTTTCAAGTTTATTTTTGCTTTTGATAGATCGCCTATTTCAATTTCTAGGCGATGTACATATTATAATAAAATACAGTAAAGAAACTTAACATAGTAACAATAAATTCCTATTATGACTAACATGAGAGAAAGGAGAGCGGGTAAAGTTACAATATAGGGTATGGTAAGTAAAAAGAAAAAAACAAAAGGTAGGATAAAAGTTTACCAAAGCACACTTCGTAAGCATTAATTAAACAGATAAAAAGATTCTAGAGGTTAAAAGCATCCTTAAATAGATAAGTTTTTAAAAAGTTTTTGAATGTTACAATATCGCGTTCTGTTCTAATATACTGAGGGAGGGTGTTCCACCATTGTGGTCCCGCAACAGTGAACATATCTGCTCTTCTCGTCCCTATAATTTTTAAAGAAGGTACAGTTAATAAGCTTTGGTCAGATGAACGCAGAGATCGTTGGGTTTTATAAGGGATTAATGATTTAGATATAAATTGCGGTTCATTGGATGCTAAGGTCTTAAAGATTAGAAACATAAGTTTATACAGGATCCTATGACTAATAGGTAGCCAATGTGCATCTATTAATAATGGGGTTACGTGATCTAATTTTTTAGCGTTGTAAATTAGTTTTATGGCCGTGTTTTGGATAATTTGAAGTCTTCTTTTTTCTTTTTGGGTAATGTTTATAAGTAAGGCGTTGCAGTAGTCGATTTTTGCTATGATGAAGGAGTGGATTAATATCTTTAAAGATGATGTGTTAAGAAATTTGGCGATAGATCTTATCTGCCGTAATTTAATAAAACAATTTTTAACAGTAGAAGAAACATGTTTGTGGTAGGTTAGTTTATCATCTATAAGTACCCCAAGAATTTTAATTGAGGGTACCATACTGATTGGTATGTTATTAAGAAAAAACTGCCATGTAAAATTTGGCAAATGTATGTACAGTGGACACATTCACAGAACTAAACTCTATGATCAATTTGATATGTAACCACTTATAATCTCTGTCTAACTAATGTGAACCGCCTAGAACTCTTCGGGGTATGGCGGTATACAAAAATAAAGTTATTATTATTATTATTATAAGTTGCCACCCTACAAATCTCCTTAGAGACTGCCCTAGCTTCGGACCATGATTAAGCTACACTCTTGTTGGAATACGCCTTGAGGGAAACAGGAGACCATTTCCCACAGATAAGTTGGCGAAAAGGCCTTACAGATCCATCTGGAAATCATGGCTTTGAAAGCTGGTGCGCCTTGCTTGGTCGATTGGGTCAACACAAACAGATGGCCAGAAAGCCTAAAATCATTGGTGACCTCAAAATACCGAAGAACTCTTCTTCTGTCCAACTTCTTCAAAATCCGGTCCTGTCTCTCAGAACCAAAGGACTAGAATGCAGGTAAGCGGACCTCTTGATTGACATGGAACATCAAAACCACTTTTGGCAGAAAAGGGACAGTGCACAGAGAAACTCCAGTGTTTGAGATTTTCAGGAAAGACTCTCTACACAAGAGAGAGCTTGAAGCTCCGAACTTGCCTTGCTGATGTCACAGCCACCAGAAAAAGAGCGTTGATTGTTAAATCCAGTAGATACTTCTTCGAGCAGCTTCAACGAAGCCTTAGTGAGCCTCCGTAGAACCACATTAAGATCCTGAGAGCACCAGTGTTGGAAAGTCTTCCACGCCTTAGCGTTGGCGAAAACTGTAGTCGACTTCTTGGACTTGAGAAGGGTGGCAATGACTACATCTGAATACCCTTTGTGCTCTAGAGCCAGACCGTAAGAGTAAAGCGATCAGGATCCTCCATGCAAAAAGGAGAAGGAGAGATGCTGCTGGGAGGGGGGAGGGAAAGGAGTCTGGGAAGCTGCTGGGTAAGGGGGGAAAAGGGACAGCTGCTACTGGACCTGGAGAGGGAGGAGAGATGCTGCTGGGAGGGGGGAGGGAAAGGAGTCTGGGAAGCTGCTGGGTAAGGGGGAAAAAGGGACAGCTGCTACTGGACCTGGAGAGGGAGAAGGAGAGATGCTGCTGGGAGGGGGGAGGGAAAGGAGTCTGGGAAGCTGCTGGGTAAGGGGGAAAAAGGGACAGCTGCTACTGGACCTGGAGAGGGAGGGAGGAGAGATGCTGCTGGGAGGGGAGGAGGGAAAGGAAAAGGAAGAGAGTTACTGCTGGACAGGGGGAGGAGGGAAGGGAGAAGAAAAAAGGAATGAAACAGCTTGCAGGGAGATTAGAGGAGGGGAAAGGGAGAGATAGGAATAAGATGGGAAGGGAGGGTCAGCAGAGAAATTGAGAGGGACAAAGATGCTAGATCTGGTGTAGGAGAGATAAAAATGAAGAGAGCAGTGAAGCTGGAGTGAATCGTGTAAAAAGGAGAGAGGGGCATAGAAAGAAGACAAATACCATATGGAAGGGGAAGAAGTCAGACAGTAGATGGAAGGGGCTGATGCTAGATTGAAGAGACAGAGAGGGCAGACGCTGGAAGGAAGAGAGTGAAAAGAAGATGAAAGCAGAAACCAGAGACAACAAAAGGTAGAAACAAAGAATTTTATTTCTATTTTGTGATTAGAATATATCAGATTTGAAATATATATCCTGCTAGAGACATAACTGGGGACTGCAGTATTCTGTTAGCATGATATTTCTATGAACTTGGCTTGTTCAGTTTTCTTGATAGTAGAGGGGATATATGTAAAGGGGAGGGGAGACAGGGGTTTTGTTGGTCCGTGCTCTGTATATTTTTTTTTTTTTTTTGGAGGGAGAAGTGTATTTTTTTTTTTTTTATTTTATAATCTTTATTCATTTTCTTTTGTTACAACAAGTGTTTCATATAAACTTATTAGAAACTTAAATATACACACTTGATAAACACACCTATCATCATCCAGTTTAACATTTTTTAGAAAATTAATTTTATACAAAATTTATAATATTATGCAGTAAATCTAAATCTATATAATTTCTCTTGAACGCAATAATCCCCCCTCCCTCCCTCCCTTTCAATCAATAATATTTAAAAACAACTTTATTGTAAATTCATTCAACATTGACATAGTGTGTAAAAATCAAAAACAAAATCCCTCCCCATTCCCCTCCAATCAATTTTTTTTTTTTTTCATGGGAAAAGTTAATCATTCATTACAAAAATCTGTTAATGGTCTCCATATCTTTTGAAATTTATTAATATATCCTTTTTGTGTTGCTATGGTAAGCTCCATTTTATATATATGACAAACAGAATTCCACCAGAAAGTGTAATTTAATCTGTCATGTCTTTTCCAATTAAATGTGATTTGTTGTATTGCTATTCCAGTTAAAATAAACAAAAGTTTATTATTATTTGATGTTATTTGACTTTTTGTTCTCATTGTTGTTCCAAATAATATAGTATCATATGTCAAGGCTACTGGGTTTTCCAACATCCTATTTATTTGAGGCCAAATTGATTTCCAGAATGTTAATATGAATGGACAAAAGAATAAAAGATGGTCTAATGTCCCAATTTCAACATGACAGTGCCAGCATCTATTAGATTTAGAGCTATCAATTCTATGTAAACGTGTAGGGGTCCATAAAGCTCTATGTAAAAGAAAAAACCAAGTTTGTCTCATAGATGCTGACACCGTACATTTTAACCTCCAAGACCAAATTCGTGGCCATTGAGATGCACTAATTTGGTGCTTTATCTCAATGCTCCAAATGTCTCTAAGACCATTTTTTGGTTTTTTATTTATATATCCGGATATTAATTTATACCACTGTGCAGCTTCATGTCCTATTGAATTTATCTGGAAACACAAGAATTCCAAGCTGTGATAATTAGTAAGATTTTTCCATTCAGGGAACCCTACCTGAATGGATTGCTTCAATTGCAACCATCTAAAATATTGTGTTTTATTAAGATCAAATTTATGTTGCAATTGTGAAAACTCCAGCATTTTACCATTTTTTATTATGTCGTCTAGAATACGAATACCTGCTATCATCCAGTTTTTCCAGATTATTTTGAAACCGCCTATTTTGATCTTGGGGTTTAACCAAATCGTTTGAGTTGTTGATTTACTAATTGGAATAGGAGTTAGATTACTTATATATCTTAAAGTTTTCCATGTATCCATGAATATTTTATGTTCTTTGTATAGCCTTGGCATCTTGATACTAACTACATGACTAAGACGTAATGGAAACATAAGTCTCCATTCTAGCCAATACCAATCTGGAATATTTACAGTGGGCTCTGGGAGGATCCAATACATACCTTGACGTAAAATATAGGCTTGATGATACCTATAAAAGTTGGGAAAATTTACCCCTCCCTCCGCAATTGGTCTTTGCAATGACACTAATGCAATTCTGGGGTTTTTTCCAAGCCAAATAAATTTTGTTAATATCTTATTTAATTTTTTATAAAAAGAATTTTGGAAGAAAACTGGTATCATTCCCATTTGGTAACAGACTATAGGTAATATCATCATTTTAACAGTTTGTATTCTTCCCCACCAAGATAAGTGTAAAGGGTTCCATTGCTCACACATCTCTGTCACTTTTTGTAATAAATTTTTTTCATTAATTTTCATTGTATCTTCTAAATTTTTTGTAATCCAAATTCCAAGATATTTAATAGCATCTTCCTTCCAAACAAAAGAGAATGAATTAAATAAACTTTTTGTACAATGTATATTTAATGGAAGTATTTCTGATTTATTCCAGTTTATTTTATATCCTGAAAATTTTCCGAATTTTTCTATTAGTTCAAGTAAATATGGAATGGTAGATTCTGGATTCCTCAAATATAATAGTAAATCATCAGCATAAGCTGATATTTTGTATTCTTTATCTGAATGAGTTATACCTTGTATCTCCTTCACTTGTTGGATTGCTAATATTAAGGGTTCTAAAACTATATCAAACAGTAAAGGAGACAAAGGACAACCTTGTCTGACTCCTCTTTGTAGATTAAATTTTTCTGAAAATGTATTATTAATGTATAATCTAGCAGAAGGGGAGCTATATAATGTTTGTATCATTTGTGTGAATCCAGGACCTATACCAAACCATTCCATTGCTTGATACATAAATGTCCATTCTATTCTATCAAAAGCCTTTTCTGCATCTAAAGAAACAGCAAAAGTGGGCTCATTCATTTTCTTTGTTAAGTATAACATATGGAATGCTAATCTAGTGTTATGAGATGAATGTCTTTGAGCAACAAATCCTGTTTGAGACATACTTATAATATGTGGGAGAGCTTTAGCCAATCTTAACGCAAGGATTTTTGCTAATAATTTTCCATCTACATTTATTAAAGAAATTGGTCTATAGTTCGATACCAAAGTGGGATCTTTATTTGGCTTTGGCAAAACTATTGTTAGTGATTCTGCCATAGTGCCATTTGTACAACCTTTATTAAGTTGATATTGAAAAAGATTTAATAAATAGGGTAATAAAGAGTTTTGAAATGTTTTATAAAATTCCACTGTATAACCATCACCACCTGGAGCGGATCCAACTCTAAGGGATTTCAAAGCTGTTTCTAATTCTTTTATTGATATTGGTTCTTCCATACTTCGTTTTATATGTTCAGGAACTTTTGGACCCTCTAATAGTTTCAAGAATTCTAAACCTTCCTTTTCTTTATTTAAATAAGTCTCGGAAGAATAAAGAGATTTATAGAATTTTAGAAATTGTTTTAAGATTGGTTCAATTTGTGTAAGTGTTTCACCATTTTCATCTTTTATAGCAATTATTTTTGTTTTCTTTTTTTTCACTTTTAGATAATTTGCCAGTATTCTTCCCGACTTATTTGAGTTTCCATAATACAACGCCTGCTGAGAAAATAAATCTTTCCTTATCATTTTTGATGATATTTCATTGTATTTACCTTTGAGTTTTAACAATTCTTGTTGTGTAGAATATTCCCATTTTCCTATTAATTTTAATTCTAAATTTTTAATTTCTTTTTCTAAATTAGAGTATTGTTTTCTATTTTGTTTATTAAGATAAGCCGAATAAGAAATAATTTGTCCTCTTATTGATGCTTTAAATGCATCCCATAATATTTCTCTAGAGATCTCATCTTTATCATTTATTTGAAAAAAATCTTTCATTTTTATTTGAAAATTTTCACAGAATATTGGATCAGCAAGCAATGTATTATCAAACTTCCATATTGTTCTATTTGTATTTTGATCTGTGATTTTAATTTCAATCCATACCCCACCATGATCTGATAAAATAATTGGATCAATGGCAGCTTTTGTTACTTGATGTGCTAGGTGTTTTGATATAAATATATAATCTATTCTTGAAAAGGAATTGTGAACATGAGAACAGAATGAAAATTCCCGTCCATTAAAACGAAGTATTCGCCAAATATCTATTAAATCACAAGTTTGTATTAAATTATCTAATCCCATTGATTTCATATATCTACTTGGGTTTTTGTCCAATAGAGGATCCATAACAGCATTAAAATCCCCAGCTACTATTAGATTTGAAGTAGCCAGTGGTAATATCAGTTGTTGAAGAGTTTTTAAAAATTCATTTTGGTTCGAATTAGGGGCGTATATATTAAACAACGTCATGGTAGTATTTCCCATATTCATTTCCACAATTATCCATCTTCCATTAATATCTGTTGCCTTTAATTTGAATGTAGCATTACATTTTTTATTTACCAGAATAGCAACTCCTGCTTTTTTCTTTGTAGCTGGTGAGAAAAAACAATGTTTGACCCAACCTCCTTGTAGTTTACTAGATTCAATATTTGAGAGGTGGGTCTCTTGTATAAAGCATAAATCCGCATCTTGCCTTTTTAAAAATAATAGTGCTTTTTTCTTTTTTATCATATGATTTAGACCATTAACGTTTAAGGATATTATTTTAAGATCCATTTATGCATTTTTGATATATTTTCCTTAAAATTATATGATTTGTTTTCCTTAATTTTTTTTTCCCAGTATTTAAAATATTTTAGAATATCCCCTTTTTCTTCTTTACCCCATTCTCCATTATATTTCCCCCTTCCCTTCCCTCCCTTCCCTCCCCATTTTAATATGACCACTTGGATACGCATATTGAGGTTAGGTGTATATAACTCCTACAAGCTATTACAATATATAACTATATTTACTACCATTATTATTTATTTTATCTTTTTTTTTTTAATTATATTTCTCCCTTTAGAGATGTTTTAATTTATTTTATTCTATTATAAATTCCCAATGTATAATTTATTTATTTATTTTTTTTTTTTAAGTTTATTATTATGTTTTGGTTTGTATTGTATAATAAAGTAAATGTTTTCTAACAGTAAATTCTAAGTGGTGTCAAGAAATGTTTTCATTTTTAAATATTAAGTATGAATTATATTCTTTCCCTATTCTTTAAGGAAATTATTACATATGACAACAATGTAAATCACAAGTTCAGTTAGATATAAATTAATTCAAAATGATGAATAATTGTATTTAAAATATTATAACTTATATTTTTAAGGCTTAGGTATATGTTTGAAGGCAGTCACAAAGGATGAGTAGACATCTCCTCAGTCCAACCTTCAGGAGATTAACTTTAATCTTTTCCCTTCAAAATAGTTATTAGTTGCACTTTTAGAATATCAAATCAAAGAGTAGGAAACTATCACATCCAGAAGAGCATTCCCTCTCTTTACAAAACCGTCGCGCGGCCTTCAGTGCAAGCCGTGGCCATAACATTTCTGAGTGTCTGTCACTGTCATGGCCGTCGCCAAAAAAATCGCGTCCCGGTCCTGCAAAAAGGCTCAACAAACAAATATCATTCCGGTGGTATCACTCGAGACAACTCAGTGCCATACTTTATCAAAGGAAGATGTAGGTAGAATTTCCTATGAATTCAATAAAGGTATCTAATTGAAATTCTATGGTTTTTTTTTTTTTTTTTTTTTTTTGACTTAAGATGTGGAGGGGTTTAATCAAAAGCACTTCAGGAAATTATTCTCAGTTTTCACAAACCTCCTGTCCCATTTTGCGTCCCAAGCTGTTCATGTCCATTGCTATCTCCGACAATTTTCAATTTGCATCCATCTCCCTTCTTTGTCATTGACCCAATCCTCCGTTTGTCTCAAGTTCGCTCGTATCTCGTCTCCCAGCAGCATGACAAGACAACATGTCGGTTCCTTCCGACATGGACTCCTGTCCTGTGTGCTTTGAAACGCAAAGTAACCGGAAGTTTATTCATTGAAAGGAAATTTTACTTTTATCCAATACGAATTCGTTTTACTCAATATCCTACATTTGTCAAAGCGATTGGTGCCTTTTTTAATTTTGACGCCCCTTGCTTTCCTTATCCAATCAGCGACTCTCTTAATGTAAGGTCATGAGTAAATAAAAGTCCAATACTGCGCAATTCCACAGTCTCACCATCGGAATACTTCCTGGCTCAGAGTTCCACATGTAAGTTTTTGTATATATCTTTAAACATGTGCTGAAGATTTTTTTCCCTTTCGTTGTTTAGAATGTTCCTGCAGTTCAAATCACAATTCCATGTTCTTCCAATTCCTTTCAGTTGAAGTTAAAAGTTCTGTTTCTGTATCGAACTTTATATCTGTATTTCATATTTAATCTTTATGTTTATTAATTTAAATATAAATATAAATATAAACACAAATATATTATTCGATAATAAGTTCTTGTTTAAGAGGTCATTGGCTGTTCACATTGATCGATGAAATCTTGAAGTTTTGTAGGATCTGAAAAGTTTTGAGTTTTGTTAGCAATGGTAATTTTCATTACTGCTGGATAAAGAAGGCCATATCTAGCCCCTAGAGCTCGCAGTTGGGGTCTCATGTCCAGGAATTGTTTTCTTCGCATTGCAGTCTCTTTTGCAAAGTCAGGGACAATGTGGATTCTTGCATCCTGACATTTGAGGTTTTTGTTTTCCTTTGCAAGTTGGCAGATTTCTACTGCTTGTTGGTGTCTCAAAAGTTTAAATATTAAAGTTCTTGGTCTTGATTGAAGGTTTTTATTTTGTGTTGGTATTCTGTGTGCTCTTTCAATTTCTAATGCAGCTTTGAATTTTAAAGGTAATATTTTAGGTAGAAATTGTTCCAGGAATGTTATAGGGTCATTTTTTTCTACCCCTTCCGGAATCCCGATGATCCTTAAATTATTTCTTCTTTCTCGATTTCGGCTGTCTTCCAAGTCTCTTTTAATTTCTTCAACTTCTTTCCATATTATTTTAGATTTTCTCATGTCTGTATTCAGTTGCTCTGTATTGTTTTCCAGGTCATTTATTCTGTTTTCAACTATATCCACTCTTTTGGTAAGAAGTGCAGCATCTTCAATTGCTTTTTTTAGTTTTTTGTTGCTGTCTAATACTATTTCTTTGATTTGTCTCAATTCTTCCATGACGTCGGGGCTTTCATCCGATGGCAACGGAACTTTTGAAGGTGTATTATTTGGCTCTGGTTTTGATCTTTTATTGCTGCTGCTGATACCGGATCCACTAGCTTCTGAATCGCACTTGTTTTGTTTTTTAGATGTCATCTTCTGTTAATGTTTGCTGATTTCTTTTTTGTAGTAATTTCTGTAAAATAAGCTTGTTTGTACGGAGCTTCTCCTTCACCCAACCGTCAGCATTCGCGTCCAAGCCACGCTCTGTATATTTGTATTTATAAAATCACAATTGTTCAGAATATTGTTTCTTTTTATACTTTAATAAAATACGTTCAATATAAAATCATAATTGCAGCTTGTGCAGATGGGATCAGATGGTTTGCGGGGACCGAGCTCACGGAAATGGAGCGTAAATGGGGTTTTTTAATTTTAGTCCTATTAATTTGCCGGTCCACAAAATAATTCTTTTATTTCTGCCGGTCCACGGGTGTAAAAAGGTTGAAGAACACTGATCTATATGACACAGGCCGTGTTTTGGCGAGTGAGCCTGCATCAGGAGTCCAGGATGAAGTTAGTCAATGCCAATAAAGCAATACCAAATCACAAATTATATAAGTGCTTCATAAAGCAAAAACGGCTCTGGAAAACAAACCGAAGTTACATCAAAGAGGGACTCATTGGCAGAAGGAAGTTGATGAACAGGCCTCTGAAGATTTTTCATTATCGGCACAGCTGGCTCCTTCAGGTAAAACCGCCCCCAAACTGAAAAATCTTCAGAGGTCTGCTCTGAGGTCTTCCTTCTGCCAACAAGTCCCTTCTTGATGTAACTTCCAGTTTTGCCTATGTCAATTACCAGGGGCCACCAAGAGTGCTCCTCTACACTTGAAAGCCCAGATGCTTTTTCGATGGGCAGAAGCCCATCTCTTAACATTCTCAGCGGCACATGTGGCAGGAGTGGACAGAGTGCAAGCGGCAAATGAGGTTAGTCTATGGGAACCCGTCCCTGTGTCATTCTCTAATGGTGACCACTCCCCAAGATCCAAGGTCTTCTGGATGAGAACATAAGAATTGCTACTGCTGGGTCAGACCAGTGGTCCATCATGTCCAGAGGTCCGCTCACGCGGCGGCCCTTATGTCAAAGACCGGTCCTAACTGAGTCTAGCCTTACCTGCGTACGTTCTGGTTCAGCAGGAACTTGTATAACTTTGTCTTGAATCCCTGGAGGGTGTTTTCCCCTATAACAGCCTCGGGAAGAGCGTTCCAGTTTTCTACCACTCTCTGGGTGAAGAAGATCTTGCACATTGTCCACTCCTGCCACATATGCTGCCATAGAACAGTAATGTGATCACAATAACCTAGTGTAAACTGGCCCACAGAGTGGAAGCAAATCACAATGGCCCACCAGATGGGACAGTCAAGTGGAAATGGTTAATGGAAGGTATTTTTGGAAGCAACAGTAACACTGTTAGAGGTAAGTTCGGTATTTACTATGCTCACCCCCTGCTAGTCTCAATAGAAGAGTAAGGCTTTATTAGGGGAAGGAAAGGAAATCTAGTCCCCTCTCCTCACACAATGAGGGGTATCAGCAAATTCTTGGGAGCCTAGCATTTGAACTTATGCCACTGGAAACAGTTTGGGCAGTATATAAACCACAGATAAAACCATTAAAAATAAGGTGGTAGTTTGAGGCATTTATAGTATTTTGGGGTTGGGTTTTTTTTTTTGATTCTTCTAAAATTTAAGAGATCAAACAGTTAATAAAATAAATACTAAGACTTATACTACTGCAAAGTACACTGTAGCACGTATGTACGGTAATGCTGGACCAAATCAATGCTAAACACTTTCTTTTTAACCAGCGTTTTCTGCAGGGTCAAAGCCAAAATTGTAATATCCTGTTTTTGAGAGTCAACAAGATGTAGAATAGTGGAGTGGTGCTATTCTAGGACAGAAAGGCAGACATTCATTCCTGCTATAAGGGCACCCCAGCTAGAACAGTGCTTCTCAATCCAGTCCTCAGGATGCACCAAGCTAGTCAGGTTTTCAGGATATCCATAAGGAAAATATATGAGATTGTGTGCATTGCCTCTTTGGTTTATGAATATTCATTGTGGATATTCTGAAAACATGACTGGCAATGGGGTATTCCAGGAATGAACTGAGAAACCTTGTCCTAAGGAAAGGTGTGTGGGGGGGGGGACCAAAAAACAAACAATGAATTGTTCATTATACAAAACTACTTTACCTGTTGCCCCAAATACTTTAGTCCATCTAGATTTACTTTCCACTCAATCAGCATTTGATAGAGATCCTTCTTTCCACCCCAAATCCTTATTACAAAACATGATACTGAGGTATCTAGTCGATCAGGCATTATTCCAAAATCAAGACTTCTCCACGTTGGATTCTGTAGATTTTAAATAAGCAAAACGTTAGCTATAATATACAGTGTCAACCTTCTACAATTTACATGAAGCAGAGCTGGAGACTGGATACCCAGATAAACCAGCTTAATATAGTAGAACAAAGTAAAAAAACTTAAGACATTTTCAGAATGGGGATGTTTCAAACTGGGAAAACTTTTGTATTTTTTCAGGAAGACAAAACAGACAAAGGAATGAAATAGTTAATATACAAGGAATATTTTTCAACAGTTAAGAGTAAAACAAAATCCAAGGGACAACAAATCAAATTTTTCCTGTTAATCAAAAGAGTTTATGCAAGTACATTTAATAATTTGCTTATAGGTAAAAACTAAATCAAAGAATCACAAAATTAGCTTTTTTGAGAGATCATTTGTGGTTCTTGGCTGCAATCATTTAAACGAGTTGAAAGGAGGATATGAAAGTAGGTAAGAAAAAACAAAAGTCAGCTGCAAATGAATATTTATGAAACTGTAGCCTAACAGGAGGAGGCTGGAAACTTAGGGGAGCAAAATGAAATTATTTAAAACACAAGCAAAAAGTATGGATACTTGTCCAATAAATTGAATCACAAAAAGAGATTATCTTTTCCAGTAGAATATCTTTTCTAGTAGATAGGAATAGTATACTAAACCATAAGGTTGTCCATGCCTGCTTATGAGCATTCTGCAGAAGACATCAATCAGCTTTTCAACGCCTCCTACCGTCTCTGCTGCCCTCTTCAATTCGTACCAAAGCTGGCGACAGCCCTATAGAAAAAGACAACAGAAGGCGGGGTTTGAGGAACTCCAAAATTACCGTATTTTCACGCAGATAACGCGCACCCGTGTATAACGCGCACACGGGTATAACGCGCATGCTGCCCGACTGTCCTTTCGCCCGCCCCGACTCTCCTCTGGCCACCCCGACTCTCCTTTCGCCCGCCCCGACTCTCCTCTGGCCACCCCGACTCTCCTTTCGCCCTCCCTGACTCTCCGTGCGCTGTCCCGACTCTCCGTTTACCCGCCCTGCCCTGCCCCCCCCCCGGCAGGACCACTCGCACCCCCACCCAGAAGGACCGCAGACTCCCCGACAATATCGGGCCAGAAGGGAGCCCAAACCCTCCTGGCCACGGCGACCCCCTACCCCCACCCCGCACTACATTACGGGCAGGAGGGATCCCAGGCCCTCCTGCCCTCGACGCAAACCCCCCTCCCTCCAACGACCGCCCCCCCCCCCCAATAACCTCCGACCGCCCCCTCATAAATGATTTTATTAGAAGCTTATGGCTTGCCCACTAAATATCCTCCCTTCTGGAAGACACAGCAGAGAGTCTAATAAGAGCCCACGAGATACAAAAGTTTTTCTACATAGTTCCCACTCCGCCCGACGCCCGATTCACCCCCCCAGCAGGACCGCTCGCACCCCCACCCCGAACGACCGCTCGCACGCGCTCCCACCCGCACCCGCGATCGGAGCAAGAGGGAGCCCAAGCCCTCTTGCCCGGCCGACTCCCCGACAATATCGGGCCAGGAGGGAGCCCAAACCCTCCTGGCCACAGCGACCCCCTACCCCCACCCCGCACTACATTACGGGCAGGAGGGATCCCAGGCCCTCCTGCCCTCGACGCAAACCCCCCTCCCTCCAACGACCGCCCCCCCCAAGAACCTCCGACCGCCCCCCCCAGCCGACCCGCGACCCCCCTGGCCGACCCCCACGACACCCCCACCCCCCTTCCCCGTACCTTTGGTAGTTGGCCGGACAGACGGGAGCCAAACCCGCCTGTCCGGCAGGCAGCCAACGACGGAATGAGGCCGGATTGGCCCATCCGTCCCAAAGCTCCGCCTACTGGTGGGGCCTAAGGCGCGTGGGCCAATCAGAATAGGCCCTGGAACCTTAGGTCCCACCTGGGGGCGCGGCCTGAGGCACATGGTCGGGATTGAAGACAAAGTTTTATTTTATTTTTCTTTCCAGCTTATGATTTATCTTTAATCTTATCTATTGTTTTGCCTTTTGTCTTTGTTTTGTTCTATTTCTATCATTTAAATTTCTCCAGAATTCTACTGTTCAATGGCTCCCCCTTCTGCTTCTATTCCTTTCTCTCCTCTCTTCTACCTTCCAAAGTATTTAGATCAATGCTGTCTTGTTAAAATGTTTATTTTATTTTTATTTTTCCTCTAACTCTACTTTTCACTTCTCTATTACCCTCCAGGTACTTTAGTTAGATTGTGAGCCTTCGGGACAGTAAGGGAATTTTTCAAGTACCTTTCTTATTTCTAATCTTAATGTATATTTTCTGTAAACCGCTTAGAACCTAACGGATGTAGCGGTATATAAGAAATAAATTACATTACATTACAAGGAGCTTAAATTTTTGTAATCTGCAAAAATGTCTGAAATGAGAACTTACAACAGTATAAAAACCAAATTAAACCTGAACTATAAACAGTGCTAGAGACTGAAAACTCACCAGAGAATCTTTGACCACTTCACTTCTGTAAAACTCTAAAAATAAATAAGATGAAGGAAAATAGAATAATTATTAATTTTTCATTTATAAACACAAACATTAAGAATATAAAGTAAGCCTTGAGTGCAGGCCAGGTTTTTCAGGATATCCCTAATGAACATAGAAACATGATGGCTGATAAAGGCCAAATGGCCCATCCAATCTGCCCATCCACAGTAACCATTTATCTCTTCCTCTCTCTAAGAGATCCCATGTTTTCTTGAATTTAGACATGTCTCCACCACCTCTTCCAGGAGATTGTTCCACACATCTACCACCCTTTCTGAACAATTATTTCCTTAGATTACTCCTGAGCCTATCACATCTTAACTTCATCCTCCAAAGTGATCTTTAAATCTGTCCCCATACGCCCTATGATAAGACCACGCACCCTTTTAGTAGCCTTCCTCTAGACCAACTCCATCCTTATCATATCTTTTTGAAGATGCTGTCTCCAGAATTGCACACAATATTCTTAATGAGGTCTCACCAGAGTCTTATACAGGGACATCGAAACTATTTTTTTCCTACTGGCCATACCTCTCCCTATGCACCCAAGTAGAGAATTACATGGGGACAAATTTGCCTAGTCTCCGCAGAACTCAATTTCCCCGTCCCTGCGAGTTTTGTTGCTGTCCCGTTCCTGCAAGCTCTGCCTTAACCACACAAGCCTTAAACACTTATGATTTTAAAGTGTTTGAGGCTTGTGCAGATAAGGACAGAGGCATTAACCTTGGAACACAGGGCGAGGAGACCAAAATAGTGAAATGTCTTCCAGGATCCTCAGCTACCAGGAGTTCCAGGCAAATACTGACTATAATTAAGGAAGAAACTAAGGATTTTAACACTGATGTTGTTATCCATCTGGGAACAAATGACCTGGCCAACAACTCCACACTTGCAGCACAGAAAGCTTTTCGGGAGCTTGGTGAGGGCGTGAAACCTTTTGTAAAGACTTTAGCTTTTTCTGAAATACTGCCTGCATATGGAAAGGGAGAGCAAAGAGTGAAAAACACAGAGGACTTTAATAGATGGCTCAGAGCCTGGTGTCATCAAGAAAGCTTCAGGTACATAGGAGGATGGGGAAATACATGGAAGGACAAGAAGCTATATTGCGCTGATGGGCTACATATTACTACAGCAGGAAAAAGAAACCTTGCAGAGAAATTTAGACAATATTTTTCTAGGCATTTAAACTAGAAGGTGGGGGTGGTGTATGTACGAAGGACAATTATAGAGACCACCCCCGGCAAAAGAAAAGATGCGATAGTAGTAAAGGCTGCAACATAAGCAATATCAGCAACTCATTTCTTAGTATTGCAACGGAAAGTGAAACGACACAAAAATCCATACGAAAAAGGAGATTATCGCTGAAAAATAGCTGGAAAGCGATGACCACAAATGCTCGCAGTCTAAGCAACAAAATTCATGATCTGCAAGCCCTGATGTTAGAGACAGATCTAGATATTGTTGCTATCACAGAGCCATGGTTCAGTGAATCACATGGATGGGATGCAAACATACCGGGATATAATCTTTTTAGGAAGGACAGAGATGGTCATAAAGGTGGAGGAGTAGCTGTTATGCCTATGGCCAGGGGGTAACTGAAACTCAGCATACTACGTGATAGTTAGATTGTGAGCCTTCGGGACAGTAAGGGAATTTTTTAAGTACCTTCTTACTTCTCATTTATAATCTTAATGTATATTTTCTTCAAACCGCTTAGAACCTAACGGATGTAGCGGTATATAAGAAATAAATTACATTACATTACATATGTCTCCTCAAATCTTCTTATCTGCTATCCTGACCTCAGTGACCTGGGTGTTGCCAAAACAAAGAACAAAGGACAGTAAAACCAGGTTGACCAGGTGTCCGAGTGAAGACAGCTGGTTTCTGCAACAAGTCTGCTTATCTGCTATCCTGACCTCAGTGACCTGGGTGTTGCCAAAACAAAGAACAGAAGAAGGACGCTGGTTACTTCAGGATCTGCTTGGATAACTATGAACTCAGCAGTTTTCACCCTATATAAGAACGGGGCTTTGCCCCTAACATTAGAATCCAAGACGTTACAACCATGGGACAGTCTCTCCTTTGGTCCACCCACCTATCAATTGCAGGGATTCCCAATTGTGAAGGATGGTAGTTGCCTGGGATCATGGTGAAGCTATTTTATTCATATATATATATATATATATATATATATATATATATATATATATATATATATATATATATAAATAAAAGGGTTATTGTCTATGCTTTTATATTGTCTGTGTGCTTTTCCGAGTCACTGATCATCCCATCTGACAGAAATAAGTGGCTGAACAGTAGCTCTCTATGTAAAGATCAATATCCAAGCGACCGAAATGCAAGGGACCTGGGGAAAGGAAGAAGCGATATGGATCGCTCTGAAAAGAGAAGATGGAACTTCTATCTACGTGGGTGTAGTTTACATACCGCCGACTCAATCGCAGAAAATTGATAAGGATCTGATTGTGGATATCCAAAAGTTTGGAAGGAAAGAGGAGGTTCTGCTGTTGGGAGATTTCAACCTGCTGGATGCGAACTGGAATGCTCCGTCAGCGGAATCGGAAAGAAGTAGGGAGATTGTGGATGCCTTTCAAGAGGCTCTGCTCAGACAAATGGTGATGGAACCCACAAGGGAAAAAGCGATATTGGATCTGGTCCTCACAAATGGAGAGAGTATCTCTAATGTTCGAATGGGTGCTCATCTGGGAAGTAGCGATCATCAAACGGTTTGGTTTGATATAACGGCTAAAGTGGAGAGCGGCCGCACATTACTTAAAGTCCTAGATTTCAAACGTACGGACTTTAATGCAATGGGAGAGTACCTGAAGAAAGAGCTGTTAGGATGGGAGGACATAAGAGAAGTGGAAAGACAGTGGTCTAAGCTGAAAGGAGCGATAAAAATGGCTACGGACCTTTATGTGAAGAAAATCAATAAAAACAAGAGAAAAAGGAAGCCAATATGGTTTTCCAAACTAGTGGCGGAGAAAATAAAGGCAAAAGAGTTGGCGTTCGTGAAATATAAAAAAAACCTAAGAAGAGGAGTGCAGAAAGGACTACAGGGTGAAACTGAAAGAAGCCAAGAGAGGGATACATCTGGCGAAAGCACAGGCGGAAGAAGAAATGGCTAAAAATGTAAAAAAAAGGAGACAAAATTTTTTTCAGATATATTAGTGAAAGGAGGAAGATGAAAAATGGAATTGCTAAACTAAAAAATGCTGGGAACCGATATATGGAGAGTGATGAGGAAAAAGCAAATGTGCTAAACAAATACTTCTGTTCTGTGTTCACAGAAGAAAATCCTGGAGAAGGACCGAGATTGACTGGCAAAGTTACACGAGAAAATGAGTAGATTCTGTGCCGTTCACGGAGGAGGGTGTTTATGAGCAACTTGAAAAACTGAAGGTGGACAAAGCGATGGAACCAGACGGGATCCATCCCAGGATACTAAGGGAGCTCAGAGAGGTTCTGGCGAGTCCTATTAAAGATTTGTTCAACAAATCTCTGGAGACGGGACTTCAGAAGAACGGGACTTGGGAGTGATCATCAGCGCAGACATGAAGACTGCTAAACAAGTAGAGAAGGCCTCATCCAAGGCAAGGCAAATGATGGGATGTATCAATAGAAGCTTCATCAGCCGTAAACCTGAAGTCATAATGCCACTCTACAGAACCATGGTGAGACCTCATCTGGAATACTGTGTGCAGTTCTGGAGGCCACATTACCGGAAAGATGTGCTTCGAGCTGAGTCGGTCCAGCGGATGGCCACTAGGATGGTCGCCGGACTCAAGGGTCTCTCATACGAAGAAAGACTGGGCAAACTGCAGCTCTATACCCTAGAGGAGCGCAGGGAAAGGGGTGACATGATTGAGACATTCAAGTACGTCACAGGTCGTGTAGAGGTGGAAAACGATATATTCTTTCCCAAGGGACCCTCGGTCACAAGGGGGCACCCGCTCAAACTCAGAGGAGGGAAATTTAGTGGTGACATCAGGAAGTATTTCTTCACAGAAAGGGTGGTAGATCACTGGAACAAACTTCCAGTGCAGGTGATCAAGGCCACCAGTGTGCTCGACTTTAAGAATAAATGGGACATCCACGTGGGATCCCTAAGACGGTCGAGTTAAGGAACTAGGTCATTAGCACTCAGACTTAATAGGGTGGGTAAATGGAGTGGGCAGACTTGATGGGCTGTAGCCCTTTTCTGCCGTCATCTTTCTATGTTTCTATGTTTCTATTCCTGGGAATTGGAAGAGAGCGGATGTGGTCCCTATTCATAAAAATGGTCACAGGGATGAAGCAGGAAACTACAGGCCGGTGAGCCTCACTTCAGTTGTTGGAAAATTGCTGAAAAAAAGGATAGTGTGCTTCCTTGAATCTAATGAGTTACAGGATCCGAGGCAACATGGCTTTACAAAAGGTAAATCGTGCCAAACGAACCTGATTGAATTTTTTGATTGGGTGACCAGAGAGCTGGATCGAGGACATATGCTAGATGTAATTTACTTGGTTTTCAGCAAAGCCTTTGATACAGTTCCTCATAGGAGGCTGTTGAACGAACTTGAAAGGCTGAAGTTAGGACCCAAAATGGTGAACTGGGTCAGAAACTGGCTGTCAGACAGACGCCAGAGGGTGGTGGTTAATGGAAGTCACTCAGAGAAAGGAAAGGTGAGTAGTGGAGTCCCTCAGGGTTCAGTGCTGGGGCCAATCCTGTTCAATATGTTTGTAAGTGGCATTGCTGAAGGGTTAGAAGGAAAAGTGTGCCTTTTTGCAGATGATACCAAGAATTGTAACAGAGTAGACTTGAAAGAGGGAATGGAAAATATGAAAAAGGATCTGCAAAAGTTAAAGGAATGGTCTAATGCCTGGCAACTAAAATTCAATGCAGAGTAATGCATTTGGGGATTAATAATCGGAAGGAACCGTATATGCAGGGGGGTGAGAAGCTGATATGCATGGACGAGAGGGACCTTGGGGTGATAGTGTCCGAAGATCTAAAGGCGAAAAAACAATGTGACAAGGCAGTGGCTGCCAGAAGGATGCTGGGCTGTATGTAGCCAGTAGAAGGAAGAAGGTGTTGATGCCCCTGTACAGGTCATTAGTAAGGCCATGTTCTTGGAGTATTATGTTCAGTTTTGGAGACCGTATCTGGTAAAGGACGTAAGAAGACTTGAAGCGGTCCAGAGGAAGGCGACAAAAATGATAGGAGGCTTGCGCCAGAAGACGTATGAGGAGAGACTGGAAGCCCTGAATATGTATATCCTAGAGAAAAGGAGGGACAGCACAGTTACTTACCGTAACAGGTGTTATCCAGGGACAGCAGGCATATATTCTCACATGTGGGTGACGTCATCTACGGAGCCCCAGCGCGGACAGCTTTTCAAGCAAACTTGCTAGAAGTTTCAAGTTTGCACACTGCACCACGCACGTGCATGCCTTCTCGCCCACTAGAGGGCGCATCCCACCTCGTGGTCCTCAGTTCCATAACTAGCAAAGAAGCCATCCCCGGGGAGGCGGGCGGGTTGTGAGAATATATGCCTGCTGTCCCTGGATAACACCTGTTACGGTAAGTAACTGTGCTTTATCCCAGGACAAGCAGGCATGATATTCTCACATGTGGGTGACCTCCAAGCCAACCAAAAAAAAAGGGCAGGTGGGAGGATGGCAATTTAGGAAAACAGATTTTGCAAAACTGACTGGCCAAACCGGCCGTCACTCCTGGATAAAGTGTCCAGACAGTAATGAGAGGTGAATGTATGAACCGAAGACCAAGTGGCAGCTTTACATATGTCCTCCATAGGAGTGGATCGGAGGAAAGCTATCGAAGCTGCCATCGCTCGGACCTTATGCCCCGTGACTCGACCCGGGGGCGGAAGTCCAGCCTTAGCATAGCAAAAGGAAATGCAAGCAGCCAACCAGTTAGACAGAGTGCGCTTGGAAACTGGATGCCCTAATCGATTGGGATCGAAGGACAAAAACAATTGAGGAACCTTCCGATGAGACCTGGTGCGTTGAAGGTAATATGCCAACGCCCTCTTACAGTCAAGCGTGTGAAGCGCCGTCTCGCCAGGATGGGAGTGGGGCTTAGGAAAGAACACAGGAAGGACAATGGACTGATTGAGGTGGAAATCAGAAACAACCTTAGGTACAAACTTAGGATGGGTGCGGAGAACCACCTTGTCATGATGGAAGACAGTGAAAGGAGGGTCCGCAACCAAGGCTTGCAACTCCCCAATCCGCCTAGCGGAGGTGAGGGCAATCAGAAACACCACCTTCCAAGTCAGAAATTTCAAGAGAGACTCGTTGAGTGGCTCAAAAGGGGGTTTCATCAGTTGAGCTAAGACCACATTCAAATTCCACACGACAGAAGGAGGCTTAAGAGGGGGACAAACCCTGAGTAACCCTTTCATGAAGCGTGTTACCAAAGGATGGAGCGACAGAGGGCGTCCATCCAGATGTTGGTGGAAAGCAGAAATCGCACTAAGATGAACACGCACCGAAGTGGTTTTCAGGCCAGAGTGCGACAGATGGAATAAATAGTCCAAAACTGAGGAAACCGGAACCGATATCGGATCCAGGTGAAAAGACGAACACCAGGTGGAAAACCTGGTCCATTTCTGCGAATAACAAAGCCTCGTCGAAATCTTGCGAGAGGCTTCCAACACCTCCCGCACCGATTGAGACAGATCCGGAGGAATTAGGGAGCAAGAAACCAAGCTGTCAGGTGCAATGACTGCAGATTGGGATGTAACATGGATCCTTGACTCTGAGACAGCAGAGAAGGAAACACAGGCAGAAGAAGAGGCTCCCTGGCACTGAGCTGAAGCAGCAGGGAGAACCAGTGCTGACGCGGCCACCGAGGTGCAATGAGAATCATCGTGGCCGTGGACGATTTGAGATGTACTAACGTTCGCATGATCAGAGGAAAGGGAGGGAACGCATACAGGAACCTCCCCTCCCAATCTAGAAGAAAGGCATCGGCCTCCAGACGGTCCCGTGAGTACATCCGAGAACAATACAGGGGCAGTTTGTGGGTCTCCGGAGAGGCAAACAGATCCACCTGTGGCGTTCCCCAGCGAGCGAAAACCTCGCGCAGAACTGCGGAGTGTAGAGTCCACTCGTGCGGTTGCAGAAGTCGACTGAGTTTGTCTGCCAGACAATTCAGTTCTCCTTGGATGTAGACCGCCCGAAGGAAGATGTTCCGGGAGACCGCCCACTCCCAAAGGCGAAGAGCCTCCGAGCAGAGGGGCCAAGACCCCGTTCCACCCTGCTTGTTCACATAGTACATTGCCACTTGATTGTCCGTGCGGACGAGGACAACCTGATTCTGCAATATGTGAACGAAAGCTCGAAGTGCTAGAAAGATGGCCCGAAGCTCTAGCACGTTGATGTGACACCGACGGTCCTCGGTAGACCACAGGCCCTGCGTGCGAAGACCGTCGAGGTGGGCTCCCCACGCGTACTCCGAGGAGTCTGTGGTCAGAACCTTGCGAAAAGGAGGGGTGAGAAACAGTAGACCCATGGACAGATTTGAAGAGTCTGTCCACCAACGCAGCGACTTCCGCAAAAGCGGAGTCACCGAAATGAGGCGAGACACCGGATCGTACTCCTGACGCCACTGGGAAGCGAGGGTCCACTGAGGAATCCTCAGATGCAGCCTTGCAAACGGAGTGACGTGAACCGTCGATGCCATATGACCGAGCAGCATCATCATGCGCTGGGCCGACACCACCGACAGTTGAGAGACCTGACGGCCCATCCGCACCAAGGCTTCCAACCGTTGGGGCGGGAGGTAGGAGCGCAGGTGCACCGTGTCCAGCACCGCACCTATAAATTGAAGAGACTGAGCCGGGCTCAACTGGGATTTCGGAAAGTTTATCTCGAACCCGAGGCTTTGCAGGAAGGCAATAGACTGTCGGGTCGCTGAGATAACCCCCTCCCTGGTCGGGGCTTTGATGAGCCAATCGTCCAGGTAAGGGAACACATGAAGCCCACGAGACCTCAGGGCTGCCGCAACCACCACCATGCACTTCGTGAAGACTCGTGGGGACATGGCCAGGCCGAAGGGTAGGACCCTGTACTGGAGGTGTAGGTCCCCCACCTAGAATCGTAAAAATCTTCGGAAGGCGGGGTGCACCGGAACATGGGTATATGCTTCCTTCAAGTCGAGGGAGCACATCCAGTCCCCTTCCTCCAAGAGGAGATATAAAACCGGGAGAGACAGCATTCGAAACTTCTCCCGGACCAGGAATTTGTTGAGCTTCCTGAGGTCCAGTATGGGGCGCAGGTCCCCGGTCTTTTTGGGGACCAAAAAGTAACGGGAGTAAAACCCCGTACCCCGCTGGTCCTTGGGGACCGGTTCGACCGCCCGAAGCACCAATAGGGACCTGGCCTCGGCCAGAAGGGTCGGTAGCTGCGATCGGTTGCAAGAGGCTAGACTTGGGGGATGGTCCGGTGGCGAGGACACAAAGTTGAGCGAGTAGCCCTCGGAGACGATCCGGAGCACCCAAGCGTCTGAGGTTATCTCGGTCCATGCCTCCCGGAAGAACTGAAGACGCCCCCCGATAGGAAGGGATTCCTGTGATTTCGCGGAGGGGAACCCGCCCCGTCCGCTCAGCCCGTCAAAAGGAAGGCGCAGGCTTAGAAGGACCCTGCGCCGGGGCTTGGGTCTGTCCCCCTCTGCCTCTCTGAGACGGACGCCTCGGAGGTGGCCTCGAAAAAGCCGGGGTCGACTTCTGAGGATATCGGCGCGGCGGAGGACGGAAAGGTTTCTGCGGCGGGGGCCTAGGTTTGGGGCGGACCAGGGATGCTAACGAGCGCTCCTGCTCAGACAACCGCTTGGTCGCCGCATCTAAGGACTCGTCAAATAACTCGGACCCCACACAAGGCAAGTCTGCAAGACGTTCCTGCAGGTTTGGGTCCATGTCGAGGGTGCGAAGCCAGGCCAGGCGGCGCATGGCCACTGCGAAGGCCGACACCCTCGAAACCAGCTCAAATGCGTCGTACACCGCATGAAATAGGTACAACCGCAATTGAGACAGGTTGGACATAAACTTATCGAATCCTGCCCTTTGGGAGTCCGGTAAGGAGTCCCGATATTGAGGAAGGTCCTTCACCATGCCACGCAAATAGGAGGAAAAGGTGAAGGCATAATTTAGAACCCTGGTGGCCATCAGGGAATTTGAATAGAGGCGACGGCCAAACTTGTCCAGGGTCCGCCCCTCCCTGCCGGGTGGAACCGCCGCAGAAACCCGTGAGGGCTGTGATTTCTTAAGGGCAGACTCCACCAGAAGAGACTGGTGGGAGAGCTGCGCCTTTTCGAACCCTTTAGGGGGCACCGTCCTATACTTCGCTTCCATTTTTGAAGGCACAGACGTGACTGTAAGAGGGTTCGACAAGTTCTTCAACCAGGTCTGTAGAAGGACTCTGTTGAGGGGGAGCCTAGGCACCTCTCTAGGGGGAGTGGGAAGGTCCTGCTCCTCCAAAAATTCTTTGGAATATTGAGAACCGACCATCAGGTCTAACCCCAGGGCTCGGGCCATGTCCTGAACAAAGGATGTAAAAGAGGACGGCCTGGCCGGGGGAGACGGGGTTCTCGACCTCCCCACCGAGGAGAGGGGAGAGGCCTCATGGGAATAATGAGGATCCCTTACTGACCCCGAGTCCCAGGATCCCCTCTCCAAGGCCCTCGAGGGGGAAGGAGAAATTCTCCGCCTCGCAGAAACCTTGGGTGAGGACCCCGGGGTCCGGGGGACACTCTCCCCCTTCCTCGGCGAGGCAGCACGGGAAGACTTCCCATGAGGTGAACGGAGGAGCCTCGGATTGTCGAGGCGTAACTCCGACACCTGCAGCGCCTCGCCCCCGAGCGGCGAGGAACGATCGTGCCTCCGAGGCGAGCCCCGCGGCCGCTTAGACTTCCTCGATCGGCGCCCCGTCCGAGGTCGCGTCGAGGGCGAGGCGTCCCGGGAAGAGCCCGAGGAGGAGGAGGAAATACGGCGCACTCTGCGCAACTTTTCCTTGGGCCTCACACTCCGCTCAGGCGGCCCCCCCGAGGTCGAGGTCGAGGGCAGGGCCGGGACCAAGGTTAAGGGGGCCACAGTACCCGAGACCGAGGTCACCGAGGCCGGGGCTCCCGAGGTCGAGGGAGCCGAGGCCGGAGCCTCCGAGGCCGAGGGCGCCCCGGCCGAGGTCGAGGCAGCCGGAACTGCAGCCCGCTGCAACACTTCCAGGGCCCCCGACAGCTCGGATGAAATCAGGGCTCGAAGGAGATCCTGGAAGGCCGGAATCCCCACGAAGGTGGGGAGTTCCGAGTCCGGAGCACACTCCCTGGAGGGCGACCTCGGTCTCGAGTATTCCCTCGGGGTGTGCGAAGTCGAGGTCCGAGGCGGGGCCGGGGTCGACCCACCCGCCTTAGCCGGAGTAGAGGACGGCTTCTTTGCTGAAGGGGATGGAACAGAGGACTTACCCGAAGCAGGTTTTCCTGAAGACGCCTTCGAAGACGAGGGCCGAGGCGAAGCCGAGGCCCCCGAGGACGCCGAGGCCGAGGTCAAGGCCGGGGCCGAGGCCGAGGCCGACGTCGAGGCCTTGGGCGGCGCGTCCACGGCGAACAATTCCGCCATTCTGGCCTTACGGCGACGGAGGGCTCTGTTTTGAAAAGTCGCACAGCGATCACACGAAGCTGTCGGATGATCCGGCCCAAGACAGACAATGCACCACCGGTGAGGGTCAGTGATGGAAAGTAACCTCTCACACCGGCTGCACTTCTTAAATCCCGTAACAGGACGGGACATCAACGAAAAAGAAGGCCGGGAACGACCGACGTCCCGCGGCCACGGCTGCCGGGAGCCCCCGGAGCCTAACGAAAAATAAAATTTTTTTTTTTTTTTTTTTTACGAAAGGAAAAAAGAAAGCAGCACCGCGAATCGATCAAAAATCAAAGAAAACCACGAAACGCGGCAGCTAGAAGGCAATACAACTGGAGCTCAGATCCACAGGGCTTTCTGGCTCCGCGGAAAAAATTGAACTGAGGACCACGAGGTGGGATGCGCCCTCTAGTGGGCGAGAAGGCATGCACGTGCGTGGTGCAGTGTGCAAACTTGAAACTTCTAGCAAGTTTGCTTGAAAAGCTGTCCGCGCTGGGGCTCCGTAGATGACGTCACCCACATGTGAGAATATCATGCCTGCTTGTCCTGGGATAAAGGGGAGATATGATTCAGACATTCAAATACTTGAAGGGTATTAACATAGAACAAAATATTTTCCAGAGAAAGGAAAATGGTAAAACCAGAGGACATAATTTGAGGTTGAGGGGTGGTAGATTCAAAGGCAATGTTAGGAAATTCTACTTTACGGAGAGGGTGGTGGATGCCTGGAATGCGCTCATGAGAGAGGTGGTGGAGAGGTGACTGAGTTCAAAGAAGCGTGGGATGAGCACAGAGGATCTAGAATCAGAAAATAATATTAAAAATTGAACTAAGGCCAGTACTGGGCAGACTTGCAAGGTCTGTGTCTGTGTATGACCATTTGGTGGGGGAATGGGCTGGGGAGGGCTTCAGTGGCTGGGAGGGTGTAGATGGGCTGGAGTAGGTTTTAACAGAGATTTCAGCAGTAGGAACCCAAGCACAGTACCGGGTAGAGCTTTGGATTCTTGCCCAGAAATAGCTAAGAAGAAAAAATGTAAAAATTTAAATTGAATCAGGTTGGGCAGACTGGATGGACCATTCGGGTCTTTATCTGCCGTCATCTACTATGTTACTATGAGAAATGCCTAACCATTAAACTTTGCACCTACCTTTATATATCTTTCTATCATCACAGAGGTGAAGCGTGTAGTAAGTATCAAGGAGTTGATAACCATTCTTATTAATAATATTTCGTGCTGCAATGTTACGCAGGTGACGAAGGCGGCGCTAAAAAATAAATATACAATGAACATTAGACAATAGTATTTATCTTAATCAGGCTTTAATGGTTAGTAAAATTATACACCTATATCCATTGGGCTTGAGAAATTAGCACAGTATATGAACATATCCATCTTAATGTATCACTCTCACCCAAGCAAAACACAAACAGTCATAAAATGCATATCCTCACTAAAGACTTCACAACCACATACATTGTTTTACTTTCTGCTCTCTAAAAAAATACAATTCAGAGTGTATTAAAGGTGTTATTTCATTAATTTGCAAGTTACACTTTCTTTTTTTATAATTCTTTATTCATTTTAAAACTTTCATCAAGTGTACAAAAATTGCAACACAATAACATAGATTTAACCACTTGTACATCTTATCATTATAACTTAGTTGTAAATATAACCCTCCCTCTCCCATCCTGAAATCCTTTTAGTAATTTTTATTTTTCATGTAATAGAAACCCTCCCCCACCCCACCCTTATCTTACATATTAAATATAGAAATATTAGGAAAATGGCATCAATCATGACAAAAGGACGTTAATGGTTCCCAAATTTTAATGAAGTTTTTATAATTTCCATTCTGTACCGCTATTGATCTTTCCATTCTGTATATGTGGCAAACTGAATTCCACCAAAATTTAAAATTGAGCCTACTATGCTCTTTCCAGTTATTAGTAATATGTTGAATGGCTACTCCGGTCAAAATCAATAAAAGTTTGTTATTACACATTGATATCTGACTCTTTTTTCTCATAGACATACCAAAAAGTACAGTATCATAAGTTAATGCTACGTGATTTTCCAATAAACAATTTACTTGATCCCAGATTGAGTTCCAAAAGGCTAAGATATGGGGACAATAGAACAAAAGATGATCTAAAGTCCCTATATCCAGATTACAATGCCAGCATCTATTAGACAAAGAACTATTTAACTTTTGCAATCTAACTGGGGTCCAAAAAGCTCTATGTAACAAAAAAAACCAAGTTTGTTTCATAGATGCTGACATTGTACATCTCATTCTCCAAGACCAAATTTGTGGCCATTGAGATGCTGAAATATCATGCTTAATCTCAATGCTCCAAATATCCCTAAGAGTATTTTTAGGCTTTTTTTTAACCAATTCACTAATAGTTTTATACCAGTGTGCGGCCTGATGTCCCAGAAAGTCCGCCTGAAAACATAAAAATTCTATGCTAGGTTGATTATTCAAATTTTTCCATTCAGGGAACCCTGCCTGAATGGCCTGCTTCAATTGCAACTAACGAAAAAATTGCGATTTGTGAAGCCCAAATTTATGTTGCAATTGTGTAAAATCCAGCAGCTTACCATTAGTAATTACATCATTTAAAGTTCTGATACCTGCAATTATCCAATGTTTCCAGACAATCTTAAAACCGCCAATTTGAATCCTTGAATAAGTTACACTTTCAATGTGAACAAACAGCTATAAAAATATTCAAACAGTATTTAAGAATAGAAAACTAAAAATTTCTGAGAAGTCTTCACATGTTTTAACATAACAAACCCAAAGTACAGTAATTCCATTTCTAAAAGCTGCCTTAACAAAGGTCCATAAGAAATTAAATAGAGTCCAGCTGTGACCTATCATGGTATGTTAGCTTACAAGAAGAATCAAGCAATTTCTGTCATTTGAAGTGAATATAAAGCAAAAGTCTAAACATGCTAAGCACAGAGCTACTGAAAGTTATCCAAAGCTACAGGCTGGAGAAATGCTAAAAGTTTAGTATATTTGAATATCTTCTGGTGTGCTTTCAGGTTCATCACTATAAATTGGAAACAGTTTGGCACAACCAAGAAATTGCCTTGATCTGGAAAATCCTCCAGTAGCCTAGAAAGTCAATGTGAGATCTAAGATTATTTTGAAAAACTAGAGACCTCTGGATGACACTCTACACCAAGCTTGTTAAATCCACGGCCCAGAACTTGGCCGACAGAAGCTCTAAAGTCCTACAATGGGATCCTTGCTTCCATACTGTGACTAGTCTTGCCAGGAACTTGAGCCGCAGGATTCCAGAAAATGAGGCTGGTCCCACGGTATTAAGTCTCACAAAACCTAATAATATGAACCAATTTCCAGTAAAGCACAGCTCAATGTTGTGGTGACCAGTCGTGGCAGAGAAGCAACGATTTCACTGGAGGACTTCACGGGGCTCTCATGGCAGGGAAGAAGGAGCCATCAAATCTTTGTGGCAGGGATGGAGGATCAATGCAAACATTGTGGCTGGGAGGCAGAACACCTGGAAGAGAGGCAGGCATCCCAGCAATCAGGTGAGGGAACAAGAGGCAGGTGGGGGTAAAAAGTGAACATTTTAATATGTATTTCATTTTTTCCCCAGATTTTATCTCTGGATCTCTTAATGAATCTTAACTTGACATACCTGCAAGAGGAGGAAAATGTTTGGCAACATCTAATATAATAAAAGCCTAAGCCGCACATGCGCACTCATAACTGCGTGCTCCCGTTTTCCGTGCACTGTAGGACCCGCAGGTAGGAGTGCGCATGCGCGGCTTAGGGTTTTATTGGCTTCAGGTGGCGCGGAGGCTGTTGGCCGCCACGGCTGTCGGCGCCTGCAGGCCGCCGCGGCTGTCGGCGGAGGGCAGAAAGCACATGATGAACTGGGGCGGGACCTAAGGCCCGCAGTTCGTCAGAGGAGCAAGAGGGACTGAGCACCCTTCCTGCTCCCAACTTTTAGAGGTAAGGGGAGGGAAAGCGGGGGGTCCACGTCAAGTGGCAGGAGGGAGTGGGCATCCCTCCTGTGTTGTTGTTTGTTTTTTTTTTGGGGGGGGGGGGAAAGGAGTTGGCCCGATGGCAGGAGGAAGTCGGCATCCCTCCAGCCATATTTTAGAGCGCTATGGGGTGGGAGCGCTGATGGTAGGAGGGAGTCTGCATTCCTTCTGCCATTTTTTGGGGTTCAGGGAGGGGGGAAGGGAGGGAGCGCTTTGTCGGGGGAGGCTTTTTTTAGGAAGAGAGGCCTACTGCTGGACGTGGGAGCAGGAAAGAGGTGCTGATGGACGGGGAAGAGACGGGGGGAAAAAAGAAAAGGAGGCTTACTGCTGGACAGGGGGACAGGAAAGAGGTGCTGCTGGACAGGGGTGAGATTAAAAAAAGGGAGAAAGGCTGTTGCTGGTTAAGGGGAGCAGTGAAGGGGTGGTGGTGGACACAGGAAAGGTAAAAGGAAGGGAGAATGGGTGGACAGCAGAGAAAAAAGAAAGACAGAAAAAGAAAGACAGAAATACAGAAAGCGGCTAAGGAGAAAGAGAGAGAGAGAAAGAAAGAAATAAAGACAGACACACACACATATATAATCTAGCACCCGTTTATGTAACGGGCTATAAGACTAGTAAAATCATATAACGCCAAGTATTAAAATTTTCATTATGGAAAGAATCTAATTTCCTTGTACAACAGTTGAATAGATTGCAGCAGATGAATTATTCCCAGCCACAAGTTATTCTAAGAAGGAAAAAAAGGCTGCAAGTCTGAAGGTCCCTGACTTTGGTTGTGTACAAAGTTCAATCCTGTTTTATATGGGCTGGAGTAGGTTTTAACAGAGATTTCGGCAGTAGGAACCCAAGCACAGTACTGGGTAGAGCTTTGGATTCTTGCCCAGAAATAGCTAAGAAGAAAAAAATTTAAATTGAATCAGGTTGGGCAGACTGGATGGACTGTTCGGGTCTTTATCTGCCGTCATCTACTATGTTACATGATCCTTGGTATCTTCCTCCTCTATATATTCTGATGGCTTTTCTCCTGGTATTAGCAGTAGACTTACATAATCATATTTCTCCAAACCTGCATTAAACCCATTATATGGCTAGCAGGGATTCCAAAGCTTCATCAGTAAAAAGAATTCCCTGCCGAGTTGCTCCCCTCTTCCTGGTGAAAGTTGGTGGGGTGCTTCCAGCTGCTGATGACAGGAGCAGCTCAATAGGGAGTTTTTTTTTGGCTGGTGGAGCTTTGGCATCCCTGACAACAATAGGTATTAAGCTTAATGCACAAGGGTGTGGGAGGAGGAGGTGGAAGGAATATATTTCTCCCCGAGTCCACCATCTAGAATGGGTGTACACATTTGTATAAATAAATAAAGTATAATTCAAATTTTGTTCTGTGTGTTCTCAGAGTGTGTGATTCTTAGACAGTTTGTTTGCACATGCGTATTTTGGTCCTCTGAATGTTACAAAATATAAAATGTAGCTCCTGATAGAAAATGGTTGGACAAGTCTGCTCCAGACAATGCTGAATGTTTAACAGTTAAGATTACTTTAAAACATCACATGAAAGTGAACGTGGCAAGAACTCCCTGAAGAAAAGCCACATGCTTTTTAGTTTAATGAGACCAAAACACTAAATGATGTGTGGCATAAAACACACACAGGACATCACTATGTTAACACAGGTTATGGTTAGCCATTTTCTCAAGTGAAGTGCTGCAGGATTCTGTACTGGGACCGGTACTACTTATTTATAAATGATCTGAAAATTGGGTCAACAAGTGAGGTAATTAAATTTGCAGATGGCACAAAACTATTCAATAATCAAAAAACATCTCCACAAGTTTACTTCTATACCATAAATTAAATAAATAAACAAACTACAAAAAGTCCTAATAAAGTGCACAGAGTGAAAAATTGAAGAAAGACCTTATGATATTGGAGAATTGGGCATCCAAATGACAGATTAAATTTAATGTGACAAATTCAAGGTGATGCAATTGCAAAGAATAATGCAAATCATAGCATTATGACATCACAATATGAGCTCTGGAATGTTACTAGTATTTGGGTTTCTGTCAGGCATTATGACATCAAGAAAAGGGACTGGAACTTGTATACGGCCTTTTTGTAGTTATACAACCACACTCAAAGCAGTTGACATACAGGTACTTCAAGCATTTTCCCTCTCTGTCCTGGTGGGCTCACACTCTATTAATGTATCTAGGGCAATAGGGGGATTAAGTGACTTCCCAAGGGTCAAGAGGAGCAGCATGGGATTTGAACCCACAACCTCAGGGTGCTGAGGCTGTAGCTCTAACCACTGTGCCAGACTCTCCTCCAGAACATCAGAAGTGAGCCAAGTATAGGTCAGTCAAGCCATTGTGACATCACTGCTGAGGTTGGCCCTTAGGCATTGGGGGAATGAGGCATTATGACATCACAATACGAGCTCTGGAATGTTGCTACACTTTGGGTTTCTGCCAGGCATTATGACATCAGGGAAAGGGATTATATAGCACTTTTTCTAGTTTTACAACCGCACTCAAAGCGGTTTACGTACAGGTACTTCAAGCATTTTCCCTCTCTGTCCTGGTGGGCTCACACTCTATTTATTAATGTACCTGGCTTGCCTAGGGTGTCACACAGTAACATAGTGCAACGCAAAACACAGGGGAAACAAATCCACAGGAAACAGAATAGTAAAAACAAGTGGAATTGTCCAATAAGAAAAGGTGCAATAAATAAAGATGTCTTTCAACTCATCTGGATAATCAGGTTATTCTTTATTCTTCCAAAAATACTCGACCCGACATGTACATGTTTCGGCCCTACGGCCTGCGTCAGGAGTCTATAGACAATGTATAAAATCATATAAACACATATAGAAACATATAAACACTATAATAATAAAATGAAAATATGTGGTAGTAAAAACATTAAAAACATTCAAAATATTAAAAAGAAACAGCAAATTACATATAAAAGTTTCTTTAAACAATGCAAAACAACATATACTTTAATAAACCGAACCAGATGAGTTGAAAGACACCTTTATTTATTGCACCTTTTCTTATTGGACAATTCCACTTGTTTTTACTACTACTACTACATAGTAACATAGTAGATGGCGGCAGATAAAGACCCGAATGGTCCATCCAGTCTGCCCAACCTGATTCAATTTAAATTTTTTTTTTTTTTTCTTCTTAGCTATTTCTGGGCGAGAATCCAAAGCTTTTCCCGGTACTGTGCTTGGGTTCCAACTGCCGAATTCTCTGTTAAGACTTACTCCAGCCCATCTACACCCTCCCAGCCATTGAAGCCCTCCCCTGCCCATCCTCCTCCAAACGGCCATACATAGACGCAGACCGTACAAGTCTGCCCAGTAACTGGCCTAGTTCAATCTTTAATATTATTTTCTGATTCTAAATCTTCTGTGTTCATCCCACGCTTCTTTGAACTCAGTCACAGTTTTACTCTCCACCACCTCTCTCGGGAGCGCATTCCAGGCATCCACCACCCTCTCCGTAAAGTAGAATTTCCTGTGGGATTTGAACCCACAACCTCAGGGTGCTGAGGCTGTAGCTTTAACCACTGTGCCAGACTCTCCTCCAGTTCAACATCAGAAGTGAGCCAAGTATAGGTCAGTCAACCCATTGTGACATCACTGCTGAGGTTGGCTCTTAGGCATTGGTGGAATGAGGCATTATGACATCACAATACAAGTTCTGGAATGTTGCTACTCTTTGGGTTTCTGCCAGGCATTATGACATCAGGGAAAGGGATTATATAGCACTTTTTCTAGTTTTACAATCAAAGTTTTACAATCAAAGTTTTACAATCAAAGCGGTTTATGTACAGGCATTTTTAAAGCATTTTCCCCCTGTCTGTCCTGTTGGTTCACAATCTATTAATATACCTGGCTTGCCTAGGGTGTCACAAGGAGCAGTGTGGGATTTGAACCCACAACCTCAGGGTGCTGAGGCTGTAGCTCTAACCACTGTGCCAGACTCTCCTCCAGTACATCAGAAGTGAGCCATTGTGACATCACTGCTGAGGTTGGCTCTTAGGCATTGGTGGAATGAGGCATTATGACATCACAATACGAGTTCTGGAATGTTGCTACTCTTTGGGTTTCTGCCAGGCATTATGACATCAGGGAAAGGGATTATATAGCACTTTTTCTAGTTTTACAACCACACTCAAAGCGGTTTATGTACAGGCACTTTTAAAGCATTTTCCCCCTGTCTGTCCTGTTGGTTCACAATCTATTAATGTACCTGGCTTGCCTAGGGTGTCACAAGGAGCAGTGTGGGATTTGAACCCACAACCTCAGGGTGCTGAGGCTGTAGCTCTAACCACTGTGCCAGACTCTCCTCCAGTACATCAGAAGTGAGCCATTGTGACATCACTGCTGAGGTTGGCTCTTAGGCATTGGGGGAATGAAGCATTATGACATCACAATACGAGTTCTGGAATGTTGCTACTCTTTGGGTTTCTGCCAGGCATTATGACATCAGGGAAAGGGATTATATAGCACTTTTTCTAGTTTTACAACCACACTCAAAGCGGTTTATGTACAGGCATTTTTAAAGCATTTTCCCCCTGTCTGTCCTGTTGGTTCACAATCTATTAATGTACCTGGCTTGCCTAGGGTGTCACAAGGAGCAGTGTGGGATTTGAACCCACAACCTCAGGGTGCTGAGGCTGTAGCTCTAACCACTGTGCCAGACTCTCCTCCAGTACATCAGAAGTGAGCCATTGTGACATCACTGCTGAGGTTGGCTCTTAGGCATTGGTGGAATGAGGCATTATGACATCACAATACGAGTTCTGGAATGTTGCTACTCTTTGGGTTTCTGCCAGGCATTATGACATCAGGGAAAGGGATTATATAGCACTTTTTCTAGTTTTACAACCACACTCAAAGCGGTTTATGTACAGGCACTTTTAAAGCATTTTCCCCCTGTCTGTCCTGTTGGTTCACAATCTATTAATGTACCTGGCTTGCCTAGGGTGTCACAAGGAGCAGTGTGGGATTTGAACCCACAACCTCAGGGTGCTGAGGCTGTAGCTCTAACCACTGTGCCAGACTCTCCTCCAGTACATCAGAAGTGAGCCATTGTGACATCACTGCTGAGGTTGGCTCTTAGGCATTGGGGGAATGAAGCATTATGACATCACAATACGAGTTCTGGAATGTTGCTACTCTTTGGGTTTCTGCCAGGCATTATGACATCAGGGAAAGGGATTATATAGCACTTTTTCTAGTTTTACAACCACACTCAAAGCGGTTTATGTACAGGCATTTTTAAAGCATTTTCCCCCTGTCTGTCCTGTTGGTTCACAATCTATTAATGTACCTGGCTTGCCTAGGGTGTCACAAGGAGCAGTGTGGGATTTGAACCCACAACCTCAGGGTGCTGAGGCTGTAGCTCTAACCACTGTGCCAGACTCTCCTCCAGTACATCAGAAGTGAGCCATTGTGACATCACTGCTGAGGTTGGCTCTTAGGCATTGGTGGAATGAGGCATTATGACATCACAATACGAGTTCTGGAATGTTGCTACTCTTTGGGTTTCTGCCAGGCATTATGACATCAGGGAAAGGGATTATATAGCACTTTTTCTAGTTTTACAACCACACTCAAAGCGGTTTATGTACAGGCACTTTTAAAGCATTTTCCCCCTGTCTGTCCTGTTGGTTCACAATCTATTAATGTACCTGGCTTGCCTAGGGTGTCACAAGGAGCAGTGTGGGATTTGAACCCACAACCTCAGGGTGCTGAGGCTGTAGCTCTAACCACTGTGCCAGACTCTCCTCCAGTACATCAGAAGTGAGCCATTGTGACATCACTGCTGAGGTTGGCTCTTAGGCATTGGGGGAATGAAGCATTATGACATCACAATACGAGTTCTGGAATGTTGCTACTCTTTGGGTTTCTGCCAGGCATTATGACATCAGGGAAAGGGATTATATAGCACTTTTTCTAGTTTTACAACCACACTCAAAGCGGTTTATGTACAGGCATTTTTAAAGCATTTTCCCCCTGTCTGTCCTGTTGGTTCACAATCTATTAATGTACCTGGCTTGCCTAGGGTGTCACAAGGAGCAGCGTGGGATTTGAACCCACAACCTCAGGGTTCTGAGGCTGTAGCCCTAACTCAGGAGAAACGCTGGACTGACAAGAGCTACCCCCCCCCGCCCCCCCCCCCCCCCCCCCCGTTCATGCGTCGCCTTACCTGCTGCGAGGGCAGCTCGACGTGAAGAGCTCGAGCCGCCGAGCCGGGCGCCGTCGCCACGGCCACCCCGGGAGCCGAGCCCGCCGCCATACCGTCTCTACCGCCGGCAGCCGCGGAACTCATCCCCCCAAAGCGGCTGCCGAGTTGGCGACGGCGCTTCCCGCCCTCTAATCCAAGGGAGCAGCTGACGCGCGACAGCCGTTACCCGCCCGGCACGAGACTCCGGCCGCTGACAAAGTGGTCGGCGCCCGCGCGCGGCCTGACGTCAGAAACCAGAGAACCTCCGGCGTAGGGGAAAAAAAAAGAGAGAGAGAGAGTGGGGGAGGGGCACAATTGTTTGTTGGTTGCTTTCAAACCGCCGCTAATTTGTTGCTGTTGTTACGCTCGGAGAAACCCCGACGCGCGCACCACAAGCGCAGATGGAAATCTAAAGGGTCCATAATAGTACCGCATTGTTACTGCGCACGCGCCGGCGCGCCGCTGCCTTCCGATTGGTCCGCGCTCGACGAGGCCGGGAGTCGCGGCTGCCGATTGGTCTCCGAGGTTGCTCGTGCCGGGGTTGGAGCGAGGGGAGGGAGGGAAACGCAAAGTGCGCGGGCCTGTCAAACGAACGACAAAGCTTAGGGGGTGGGGATTGAGAAATGGCAACAGAAGCCATCGGCGGGCGGACCAGCCCCCACGAGGCATTTCAGTGGCGACGGCTCCGAAATGGGGCGGGGCGAACGTGAGTGCTGCGGCTCCTGATTGGTTATCATTAAAAAAACACGTCTAGGACATGCAAAGTAGGGGAGAGAGAGATTGTCACGTGAAGTGCTGCGCGTCATGTGCCTGTTGCATTCCAGGGGACTGATTTACTACTATTATTTCTATAGCGCTACCAGATGTACACAGCGCTGTACAGAGTCACAAAGAAGACAGTCCCTGCTCTAAAGAGCTTACAATCTAAACAGCCAAACAGGATATCAAGGGGAACAGTTAATCTGCTGGCTGGGTTGGAGGGCAGAGGGGAGTCCAGGACAATCGAGCCATTGTGACATCACTGATGAGGTTGGCTCTTATTGGTGGAATGAGGCATTATGACATCACAGTCTCAGCTCTGCTTCCCAAAGACTAAAACTCTTCACACTAGTACTATGAATTATTTCTATAGCGCTACCAGACGCACGCAGCACTGTACAGAGTCACAAAGAAGACGGTCCCTGCTCCAAAGAGCTTACAATCTAAACATGCAAGACAGACAAACAGGATGTCATGGATACAGTTAAGGGGAATGGTTAATCAGCTGGCTGGGTTGGAGGGCAGGGGGGAGTACAGGACAATCCAGCCATTGTGACATCACTGATGAGGTTGGCTCTTATTGGTGGAATGAGGCGTTATGACATCACAGTCTCAGCTCTGCTTCCCAAAGACTGAAACTCTTCACACTACTATGAATTATTTCTATAGCACTACCAGATGCACGCAGCGCTGTACAGAGTCACAAAGAAGACCATCCCTGCTCCAAAGAGCTTACAATCTAAACAGGCAGGACAGACAAACAGGATGTCATGGATACAGTTAAGGGGAATGGTTAATCAGCGGGCTGGGTTGGAGGGCAGAGTAGTAGGGTTAAGGATTGAAAGCTATATTTCAGAAGCATTAAACATGGGGAACAAGGTTTTTGTAAAGTTCTTATCCATCTGTTTGGACAGAAATTTATTTAGTAGACACGTTCTTATTGAGCCGGCGTGTGTTTAAATTGCAAATAATAATAAGCAAAGTGGTCATTTTGGGCAGGTGCGTCCACTCTTCTGAATTGTTTTCACATTTTTTTTAAGTAAAGAATTTGAAGTTAACGGGCACACAACGTAGAAATGGGGGGAGGGGGGAAACCCTTGTACAAAAAAAACAATCATCCAAGCTATCTTTTAAAGTTACAGCTTTGAGTGGGGAAAGGAAAGAAACATGTTGCTTTCAATGGAAGTAAAACCCAGATGTCTCAGTCTGTCTTCCTTACTTCCATTGCTTTCTTAAAAAAAAGAATAGTTTTATTGATGTGTCAGGCAAAACACATCTCATAGCATCATAAAGCAAGCAGAAACAATACAAGAAGACAATGTCGCCAATGAACCCAGAACAAACACAATATACCTGAAACTACTATCTAACATCATAATCTAGCTGAAAACTATTACCAAGAACCCCAACCCCCACCCCAAATTCACAAAGAATGTGATCAGCACCAAAATTTATGTTCAAATCAGTTTTATTGCGAATGTGATTTAAAAAAAAAACAGCAAGAAACAGAACAAGAACAAAGGAATCAACATCCAGCAATACTCAATTTTCATAAACAAGTCAAAGAGCAAACCCAACCCCCCACCCAAAGCAACTACCCCTCCGGGCTCCCCCACCAGCAATATACATAAACAAAAGTTTCTCAAATGCCAAAGGCCCGTACTCTTGAGGCCCATGGGCTGTATCAAGAGGAAACCCCCCCAAAACAAACAAACAAAAGAAGGAGAGATAGGCAGTGATTGACCAGGGAAGCAAGCACAAGGAACACTAGTAAAGCTAAGCAAGAGAATTCAAAAGGAGGCTACGACCTCTAGGAGGTAAAGAATCCAAATAGGCACCCCAAATTTGCAGGTAGGTGCGCCGCCGTCGAGGGCGACCAGACGCCTCTCAGCCTCCCAGGCAGCCAAAGTATGTACCAGAGATCTCCAAGTCCAATAAGAGGGAGGCTCAGAAACAGTCCAAGATTTCAAAATGCACTTACGAGCAAGGAGACACACCTTACAACACCATTGGGGACCCACCTTGGGAAGGCTGCGGAAAATCCCAGGAAGATCTAAAACCAAGTTCTCTACAGCAGTGTTCTTCAACCTTTTTATACCTATGGACCAGCGGGAAAAAAAAAATTATTTTGTGGACCGGCAAACTACTAGGATTGAAATTTAAAAACCCCATTTCTGCCCCGTCTCCGGGAGCTCGGTCCTCGCAAACCATCTGATCCCATCTGCACAAGCCTCAGTTATGATTTTATACTGAATGTATTTCATTAAAGTATAAAAAGAAACAATATTCTGTACAATTGTCATTTTATAAATACAAATAATACAGAGCAAGGATCAACAAAACCCCTGTCTCCCCTCCCCTTCACGTATATCCCCTCTACTATCAAGAAAACTGAATAAGCCAAATTATTACAGAATGCTACACAGAAATATCATGCTAACAGAATACCGCAGTCACACATAGCAGGAATAGGGTTAGGGGAGTGCAACTAGGGCAACTGCCCCCCTGGTCAGAGAGAGCCCTAAGCCACTGCCTGGACTTTGCAGTCTTCAGTTATGTCTAACACCAGCTCTAGCAGGATATATATTTCAAATCTGATATATTCTAATCACAAAATAGAAATAAAATTATTTGTTTCTACCTTTTGTTGTCTCTGATTTCTGCTTTCATCTTCTTTTCACTCTCTTCCTTCCAGCGTCTGCCCTCTCTGTCTCTTCAATCCAGCATCTGCCCCTTCCATCCAGCATCTGCCCCTTCCATCTACTGTCTGACCTCTCCTCCTTCTATATGGTATTTGTCTTCTTTCTATGCCCTTCTCCCCTTTCCATCCAGCCTATGCTCCTCTCTCCTTTTTACTTGATTCATTTCAGCTTCACTGCTCTCTTCAATTTTATCTCTCCTACACCAGATCTAGCATCTTTGTCCCTTTCAATTTCTCTGCTGACCCCCCTTCCCATCTCCTTACTGTCTCTCCCCTTCCCCTCCTCTAATCTCCCTGCCAGCTGTTTCCTTCCTTTTTTCTTCTCCCTTCCCTCATCCCCCTGTCCAGCAGTAACTCTCTTCCCTTCCCTTTCCCTCCTCCCCTCCCAGCAGCATCTCTCCTTATCTCTTTCCAGGTCCAGTAGCAGCTGACCCTTTTTTCCCCTTGCCCAGCAGCTTCCCAGACTCCTTTCCCTCCTCCCCTCCCAACAGCATCTCTCCTTATCCCTCTCCAGGTCCAGTAGCAGCTGTCCCTTTTTCCCCTTGCCCAGCAGCTTCCCAGACTCCTTTCCCTCCTCCCCTCCCAGCAGCATCTCTCATCCCTCTCTAGGTCCAGTAGCAGCTGTCCCTTTTTCTCCTTGCCCAGCAGCTTCCCAGCTTCTATTTTTCTCCCCTCCCAGCAACTCTCCTTACTTGCCAGCGCAGCGATTCAGGAAGGCAGCCTCGGGTCCTTTGTTGGGTCGCACTGCCTCTGGGGAAAGCGGAAGTTGCATCATCAGAGGCAGCCGTGACTCAGCAAAAGCCCCAAGGCTGCCTTCCTGAATCTCTGCGCTGGTAAGTAAGGAGAGCCGCTGGGAGGGGAAAAGCACACTGTCTGAGGCTCCCCATTATCTCTCCGGCCCTGCGCAGACTACAGCTCATCGATCTTGCCGGTCCTGCGCGGACTGGCAGGAAATTGAAGATGTTGATCTCGCCGGTCCTGTGCAGACCGGCAAGAATTTTCTGTGGACCGGCACCGGTCTGTGGACCGGCGGTTGAAGAACTGTGTTCTACAGTGCCTGAAAGGGGACCCAAAAATAAGCTCTGAAGATAATGGACGATGGACTGCCAAAAAGCTTGTACGGTCCAACAGTCCCAAAAAGAGTGAGCAAAGGTATTGGGATCTCGGCCACATTTCAGACAGAGAGGAGAATCGATGCCTCCCACTTTATGTAATTGTACCTGAGTAAAATTCAGCACCAAAATTTAAAACGCGTCCAATTCCTGGAGAATCGTCCCAATCTCTGATATTTCATTGCTGTGAGTTTATAAAGGGCCCACCAGTCATCCAACATTCGGGCCACCAAAGTCAGGCTGGGCGCGACCGGTGACCACCAGGCACCCGCTTTCAATGGAAGTAAAACCCGAACGTCTCGATCCATTCTCCTTTTCCTGGAGCCATGTGGTAACCCTAAATAGCAATGAAGATCTCATTATTCTGCACAGCTGCAGTAACACTGCTTTCTCCTGTTTGCTATCAGGAAACTATCTTTTTGGTCATAATAATATGACTCATGATGAAACTTGGTAGGGAAAAGTACTGTCTCTACATTAATGACTGATTTGAGCTGATTTACCCACTGACAATGTGAAGGAATATTGTCAGGAAAAAACATTTCTCTCACGGTTTATGAATTTATGAGGAGCCATACATTTAATATATGAATATTATTGGATATATGTTGTTTTTTTTAATACTCACTCACTTTTTTGGAATTTTAGAAAAATTAATGTTTTTGTGTTGATTGTATGATTGAAAATTGTCATTTGACCCTGCACTGCAAGTGAAATTGACTCAGTTAAAATTGTTTGTACCTCATGCAGGGCACATTATATACCCATACAGTATATGCATACTTTCTAAAACTGCTGGAAAAAAAAAGAGGCCGAAGTGCCATTTTCTACTTGGGATTCAGCTCAACTTTCTGTGTCTCCAAGCTTCCCGTAACAACTTTGAGACGTTTCAGTGCCACCACTCCCAAGGAAGGAGGTTTCCCTCCAAAACGGAGCTCTGTAGAGCCTTTAATTGCAGCACGAATGATGGACTACTCGCTATAATATCCACGTTACTGTGTTGTGAGATAAGTACCTGGAAAAGCGGAGACCTAGAGGGGACATGATAGAGACTTATACGATCATGAAAGGCACAGAGACGGTGGAGAGGGACAGATTCTTCAGACTAGCGGGGTCAACAAAAACAAGAGGGCATTCAGAAAAATTGAAAGGAGACAGATTCAGAACAAATGCTGGGAAGTTCTTCTTCACTCAGAGGGTGGTGGACACCTGGAATGCGCTTCCAGAAGAGGTGACAGGACAGAGTACGATATTGGGTTTCAAAAAGGGATTGGATGATTTCCTGAAGGAGAAGGGGATTGAAGGGTATAGATAGAGGGTTACTATACAGGATATTAAATGATTAGAGAATAAAAGATTTAGGTAAAGGATCACTTGCAGGTCTTGGACCTGGGGGGCTGCTGTGTGAGCGGACTGCTGGGCACGATGGACCTCTGGTCTGACCCGGCAGAGGCGATGCTTATGTTCTTATGTTTAATATGAATTTTATAACTTGGTAGGATTTAATTCTTACAAAATGTTCCTATGATTTAATGTTACTTCTAATTGAAACAACAGGAAGATTAAATAATGAAGTAGATTCCCAAGTGATCAAAAAACAATCTCGTTTTTAAATCCATCAGGGTGAAGAGAGTTATGCTGTAGCGCAGGGGTGTCCAACCTGCAGCACTGTGAAGTATTTTGTGCGGCCCCGGTCGAGGGCAATGCAGTGTTTTCCTCTGCTGCTCTCGATTGTTTAACCGTCTTGCTGGCTCCCTCCTATGTCTTGCTGCAGCGTTTACACGTTTGTGCGGCCCCAGAAACATTTTTTTTCAGCCAAAAGGTTGGACACCTCTGCTGTAGCGTTTAAGGACATGGAATCACAGCTAAATTGGTTTCAATCAAAAGTGAAACTAACTAAGCTGCAGACGTTCATTAGTGGTCTGGGGGCAGAGAGTAGGCAGTTTCATTACCACACATGCTAACCAGTTAGCATATGAGCCCGTAACTAGGGTTACCAGACATCTGGATTTCCCCAGACATGTCATTCTTTTGAGGACATGTCTGGGGATCCGGACGGCTTTTCAAAACCTGGCACTTTGGGTTTTGAAAGGAAAAGGCAACAGGAGGCGGGACTGGGGCTGGAGCTGAGGGCGGAGCTAGGGCGGGGATAGGTGGAACTGGAGGGCGGGTCTAGGGGGTCCGGATTTTACTGACGTAAATAATAATAATAACAGTTTATATACCTTAGGGCCGTGAAGTTCTATGCGGTTTACTGTAGAAAGATTTATGGTTGTACTAATCAGTTACATAAACAAATACATGCCTGTTAGTTTTCTAGGGAAGACTATAATATCTCATCCAGGTTCAGCTAGCTTTGCTTACTTACACGACACAGAAACCCAGGCTAATGAGAAATACTTTTATTATAAAAATAGAAAAATATAGTTCATAAGCCAGTAGCAATAACTAATTATTGTTCACAAAATATCCGAATACATATATGAAACTCAGTACATAATTATCACACCACACTTACTAGATAAATGAGTAAAACTAATTCTTACACTCTAAATAATTCTTTATAATAATAATTCCTGATTAGCAGCAATCTATTACAGTTTATCACCAAGAGTAGCTATACAAATCCTTTATCCTATACAACAAATGGAATACTTTTATCTAACCCCAGCTGATAAGATAGATAAGTTCCTTATTCTCACAATCCAATTAGGCCTTAGCCCGGGAGACAGAATTATTCTTCTCAGCACGAAAGATATGAATTCCCTTGGTACAAGAACAAGAGTTCATCAGCCACTGGTCCAGCTGTAAATTAGGTTGGCAGCAAAGGTTTCCTTTATGTGATGGAATCCAGATCTGTTTAAAGTCCAGTTCTCTCTCTCTCAGGCAGAGAGTCACAAGAGGTAACTTTTCAGGTCTTAATTATTATAGAAGATACACAAAGAAACCTATGATAAGATGCAAGTTCACTCACATCCCAGCATAGAAAACTGTCAACTAACTAACATTAAAAATTTTGATATGCTTAATAAAGTTATTTTAAGTTATGAAATTAAATTATGCACTCTTAGTTAGTTAGTTGACAATTTTCTAATTTAATTAACCGATTAAATATATATAAAAAATAAAAATCTTTAAAGGTAGGAAGGAGGTTTGAAGTAAATGATTACATCACATGCATTCAGGATGAAGACTTGAAATAACATCTAAGTTATAAGAGATCTCTGTACTGAGAATAATGCATTCATTATGATACTTCAGCCTCTTAAATCAAATTAAATTAAATTTGATGAATTTATTTATACATTAGGGTAAAAGTGTATGCTTAAAATAAGGTTTTATATGGTAAGTGTGGATTATTAGTAACAATAGATCATTTCACAAACGAAGTCAAGTACAAAATAAAAACAAAGATAAAATTTATTAAAATAATTTTTGTATTACTTATCCTTTATACCCCCTTTTCTTCTTGATTGATAATTTTGTGGGTTGGATATTTTGGGTAATGATCCGTGTGTTTGTTAGTTGCATTTTGTACCAATTGCAGTCTCTGCATGTTCTTCTGGGAGATTGCCAGATGGGCAATGTTTCAATAATCGAGATGGCTTAGTATTAGGGATTGTACCAGAATTCTGAATGATGAAGCATCGAAGTATGCTTTAATGGATCTAAGTTTCCAAAGAGTAAAGAAATCCTTTCTGACTAGGGAGTCCACTTGGTCTTTCATGGTTAGGCCTTGGTCCAGTATTACCCCCAGAACCTTCATTGTAGGTTGAATAGGGTAGCTGAGTTTGTTGATGCATAGTGGTGTTGTAGCAACAGGTGGGTGTGGCGAGGCTACGAAGAATTTAGTTTTTTCTGAATTAAGCTTCAGTCTGAATTCTGTTGTCCATTATTCCATCAAGTTTAATGCTTCTGTTGCCATGTAGGTAGTTTCTGAGGGAGAAGTAGTGAACGGGATAATGATTGTAAAGTCATCTGCATAACTGAATAATTTTATACCCCACTGGGCCAGCTGCATGCCTAGTGATGACATGTAAACGTTGAAGAGCAGTGGGGATAATGGTGACCCTTGTGGAATGCCAGATGGGTTTCTCCAGGTATTAGAGAGGTTGTGATTGAAACATACTTGATAGGTGCGGGACATAAGGAATCCTCAGAACCAGTCAAATATCTCTCCTCTGATGCCGATTGTGTCTAAGCATTGTAGCAATTTCTCATGACCCACCAAGTCAAAGGCCGAGCTCATGTCAAATTGCTTGATTAGGGCGTTATGGCCCTTGCTAAATAAGGAGCGTAAGTAATCTAGGGTCGCCGCAATTACTGTCTCGGTGCTAAAGAGAGGTCTGAAGCCAGATTGGGTTTCATGTAGTAGAGAGAACTGATCGAGGTAGTCCATCAACTGGATATGTACTAGACCTTCCATTATTGTTACGAAGAATGGAATGGATGCTATCGGTCTATAGTTGGTTACTGATGTTAAGGATTGTTTATGATTTTTTGGAATTGGGGTGATTATAATGTGACCGTTATTAGTTAGGAATTTTCCATTTTTAAAATTATCGGTCAGATAGTTCCACAGTGTTAGTTTAAAGTCTAATGGGGATGCTTTCATAATGTTAGGGGGACAGGGATCTAGAATGCAGTGTGATTTAGTATACTTGTTATAGAGTTTGATGAAATTATTCCATTCTAGATCCCGAAAGGAGTTCCAAATCATGTCCTCTGGTATTTCATTTCCGTGTATTTTGGTTATTGGATGTGCGCGTATGTTGTTTGTCGAACAGTTGTTTCTTAGGTTTATAATTTTTGAATCAAAATGCTGTGCTAGATCGTTTGCTGACAGTAGTTTCGTATCGTACATGGATTGATTGTGGCGTGTGGTGTCAAATAAATTAGTTACCAAGTTGAACAGTTCTTTAGTGTTGATTCCTTTCGAACTTGTATTGGATGTATTAATTTTGGATGAGTAGAATGCTTTTCATTTTTCTTTTATCAATTGTTTGAAGTTCTTTATGTTGGATCTCCAATTGTCCCGGTCTGATATTTCTCCCGTTTTATTCCAGATCCTTTCTAGTCGTCTTACTAATTGTTTCATTTTTAATAGATCAGGCACGCTGCTGGCCTCAATCACCTGCAGTGGAAGACTATTCCAGCGATCAACCACCCTTTCAGTGAAAAAGAATTTCCTGGTGTCACCTCGTAGTTTCCCGCCCCTGATTTTCAACGGATGCCCTCTTGTTGCCGTGGGACCCTTGAAAAAGAAGATATCTTCCTCAGCCTCGATGCGGCCCGTGAGATACTTGAACGTCTCGATCATGTCTCCCCTCTCTCTGCGCTCCTCGAGCGAGTATAGCTGTAATTTATTTAGCCGTTCTTCATACGGGAGATCCTTGACTCCGCTTAAGTGCACGCCCCTCGGACTGGGTCACCATGTTCGCTTAAATGGAGTGTGCGCTTAATAGGAATAGGGGTGGGGGAGGCTGTAGCTAAGCCCGCTCAGTTTAAATATGGCACGTGGGCTGCTGGAGCCTAAAGTACAGGAAAGCTAAGCCCTACAGCTTGAGTGGAAGCAGAGCACTCCCTTTCCCAGCTGTCTCAGCGCTTAAGCTGCTGTGTAAAGCCTAGCCATTCCCAGTCAGAACGTGATTGCATCTAAGCGGAGTGAACGTAACGTGAAATAATAGAGGGGAGACCTATGGCATCAGCGCGCATGAGCGGATGGTGTGTTTATCTGAATTGCAAATATCCGGAGTTTACGTCCATTGACTTTAATGTTAAAAAAACCGGGACTGTGGTGGTAGGGTGCGGGTAACCGAAGTGTGCGCTTAACCGACATGCACATAGGTGGAGTCAACTGTAACCCGTTCTGAGCTCTTTGGGGGGGAAACGGGATAGAAAATTAATAAATAAATACAACACATTTGTGTCATGTTGGAAGTTCACCATTTTGTGTTGCGTGTGCTTGTTATACCATGAACTGCCATGTGATGGCAGCAAATGCTACTTGTTCTCCGATTCAGTATGTAAAGGTAATACACTAGGACGCTGATTATCCGGATTGCTTCTGTTTACATGTTTGGATCATAATTGCAATTAGTTTGGCCATTCCTAAACCGTGAAGCAGGCACTAGACAAGAAGAATATATAAAATGCCGGAACAAAGCTCCATCACGGGAAAACCGCCGCAAACCCATGCAGCCCAAAAAAAGACCTTCCCAAGACTGGAGCAGCCTCACCGACCTTACACCCCGACACAGGTACCAAATTTTGCAACCCCTAAACCCGAACAGTGCAACTGGCTTTCAACCACTATTTTACTACTTTCACACCACCAATTTGGCAAGATATGATGTGGATCAAATGTCTTGTCTTTCACCATTAGCACTGTAATTAATGCACACGTTAGCAGCGATTAGGAAATACACTTACAGCCCACGGTGTTCATATATGCTGTCTGTAGTGAGCTGCATTGAACATTTATATCCAAATCCACCCCCCCCCCCTCTCCCTAAAGAATCCCTAAGACTATCTATATCCTTCTTGAAAGGCCCCCACACCCTGGAGAGCATCCCTCATGAAGATCACCTCTACACCTACCTGAAAGTTGCCCTGGTGGCTTAGGGTAGGGTGGGGTATGGTAGCAATGGTGGCAGCAATTGCCAGTTGCTGCTGTGCTGACTGTCTTCAAAATGGCAGCCACGACCTCTAGTTGTACTCTTGTGAGAATATCACTAAAGGTCACAGCTACCATTCTGAACCTGCAGCAAAAACAAACAACCCTTAGTATTTCAGCTGAGTGCCCCTTTGTCCCTTGATCATCTAATTGTCCAATCTGCTCTCACAAAAGCTTCTCCCTTCCAAATGTACCTAGAAAGGTTATGAGTTTTTGCCTCTATGGCAAGCTTCTTTTTGTATTTTCCTTCCTGCTCTGTGCCTTCCATGTAACTAATAGGCGGTTATACTGTTTGCTGTTTTGTGTGGATACTTTAGTTCTAATAGCCTTTTACCTCACCTCTTAATTATACCAACTGTTTGTAATACAGCAAACAGCAGCAAAAGGAAGGGCCAGAATCCATACTTGCTAATGCTAATGGTGTCTTATATACCACTATATCTCCTACTGGATTCAAAGTGGATTACAGAAATTGACAAAGGTTGATTAAGAACAAAAATAATTAAAAGTATAAATAATATTGCTCAACATCACGGTTTGAGTGAAGCCCATTGCTCAAAAGAGAGAGGTTTTCAGTAATTTACAAAATATGCAATAGGTAGGCATAGTTCTAATCACCATTGGAAGATCATAGTAACATAGTAACATAGTAGATGACGGCAGATAAAGACCCGAATGGTCCATCCAGTCTGCCCAACCTGATTCAATTTAATTTTTTTTTTTTTTCTTCTTAGCTATTTCTGGGCGAGAATCCAAATCTTTACCCGGTACTGTGCTTGGGTTCCAACTGCCGAAATCTCTGTTAAGACTTACTCCAGCCCGTCTACACCCTCCCAGCCATTGAAGCCCTCCCCTGCCCATCCTCCTCCAAACGGCCATGCACAGACACAGACCTGCAAGTCTGCCCAGTAACTGGCCTAGTTCAATCTTTAATATTATTTTCTGATTCTAAATCTTCTGTGTTCATCCCACGCTACTTTGAACTCTGTCACAGTTTTACTCTCCACCACCTCTCTCGGGATCAGTCCAGATTTTAGCACCCAGGTATTGAAAGGTGTGTTCGTGAACTCTTTTATCGTTTGACAGATTTTAATGATGGGTAGAGTAAGATTTAGCTTTTGTGAAGTCTCATGGTGCCTACGTTATGAACTAGAAGACAGCTTGCTTAATGATGATGAACTTTGACCAAGCAGTGCCTTAAAAATAATGCAAGCAAATTTTGAATTTGATCCTATATTCTGCTGGTAGCCAGAGCATATCATATAGAATGTGGCACAGTGGTTAAAGCTACAGCCTCAGCACCCTGAGGTTGTGGGTTCAAATCTCACTGCTCCTTGTGACCCTGGGCAAGTCACTTAATCCCCCCATTGCCCCAGGTACATTAGATAGATTGTGAGCCCACCAGGACAGACAGGTAAAAATGCTTGAGTGCCTGAATAAATTCATGTAAACTGTTCTAAGCTCCCCTGGGAGAATGGTATAGAAAATTGAATAAAGAAAGAAAGATAGTGCAGGAGTTTGTCTGTCAAGTTGTTTTAGCCCACTCAGTCTAGCTGCAGTATTTTGCAAGAGCTGAATTCTATACTGAGTTTACTTGTAAACATTTAGGGTTCCTTCAGTGGCGTACCTAAGCATATGTGACACCCGGGGCCCATCATTTTTTGACACTCCCCCCCCCCAATCTATATGAAAAATATGATTTTTAGTAACAATCTGCATATCGCACACCAAGAGTGTACCTAGGAAAAGGCAGCATCTTAAACACTACAGTGAGCACTAGAACACCAACACATACATTGTAAAACTAAACTGCACAATCAATTGATCCTGTACAGTCGATGCTATCAGAAAGCCATGTCCCTTTCATACACACAGACAGATATACCCTCGCCCAATATGGAATAATCACAAACTAAAAATAGAAATATGTAGACAAAAGTTAAACTGAACCGCCAAGAAACCAGACTCTGCACACAATGCAACACCACAACACCAGTAATACATGTCCTCTAATACTGTGCAAAATATAAAGACAGTAGATGTAAATTTGAAAAAAAACTGATACATAACAATCACCACTTTACAAATTAACAAATAAAAATAAAATAATGAGAAATAAGAAAATATCATTTTATTGGACTAATCCCCGTAAGCTCAGTCCCCATCCCTGCAAACCACCTGATTCCATCCACACAACTTATTATATTAAAGTATAAAAAGAAAAAATATTCTGTACAATTGTCAATTTATAAATCAGCGTCTTCTCCCCACTCTCTCTTCCCCAGGACACAGTTGGAACCACTGCCTTAAACCATTAACAACCTCTCACTGTGCCACTCTAGAAATCAAAAGGTATTAAAAGTGAGCCAAGTAAAGGACAATCAAGCCATTGTGACATCATTGATGAGGTTGGCTCTTAACCTTTTCCTATCGTAATAAATTGTACATTACGCTGGTTCCAATTGTAATTATTTTAGCAAAGTTTTGTATTATTCACCGTTATCATTCACGGCTATTGTAAACACAATGGCCCAATAGATGGGACAAATGATAGGTAGAAGGTGTACTGTATGTCCCATGCCATGGGACATACAATGGCAACGACATTTTTTGGAATGTCCCGTCATCCGGGACACACGATAGGAAAAGGTTAAGCATTGGTGGAATGAGTCATTATGACATCACAATGCCAGCTCTAGTTACCAGAGGCCTTTCACACTATTCTCCCAAGGTAGCTCAGAACTGTTTACATGAATTTATTCAGGTACTTAAGCATTCTTCCCCATCTGTCCTGGTGGGCTCACAATCTAATGTACCTGGGGCAAGGTGGAGATTAGGCGACTTGCCCGAGCTCACAAGGAGTAGCCTCAGGGTGCAAACTATGGGGCTCATAATCAAAAGAGAAATACGTCCAAAAACCGGCCTAAGTCGGCACTTGGATGAACATTTCTCAAAAACATCCAAGTGCCGATACTAAAAACGGGTTTTGGACCTATTTCTAAATGACCTAGGCCTTCATAGTGCCGCTGAATGACCAAAGCTAAACGGGGCGTTTTGGGAGGAGTTTCGTGGGCGGGATGTGGGCTGGCTTAGACTTAGTCGTACAGCATGTATAACAAAAGTTATACAGCCCACGATTGACGGAACTTGGATGTTGTGACTTAGACCACGTAAAACATGGCCTAAGTCACAAAAACCCACCTAAAGTCACCGGATAAACACTGCAGATACTAAAAGATCCCCACACACTGCCCCAGTGATCACTGACCCCCCCCCCCAATAAAATATTAATCACACCTTTAAAATTCAGTCTCCAGACCATCATCACCTGGCAGCCGGGCATAGGAAAGCCTAGCAGTCCAGCACAGAGGCGGCTTAAATCATCTTGGGGGTGGGTTAGGGACCGATAGAGAGAAGGACCCATGCCCACAAGCCTCTGTAATCACTGCATTGATACTTAAAACATGTGCACTCCCCTATACACCCCCAAAACCCTTTTTTACTGGCATATAAGTGGCTCCTGCAGCCATAAGGGCTATTAGGGTAGTAGATAAGTGGGTCTAGGGCAGGGATCTCAAAGTCCCTCTTTGAAGGCCGCAATCCAGTCAGGTTTTCAGGATTTCCCCAATGAATATGCATTGAAAGCAGTGCATGCACATAGATCTCATGCATATTCCTGAAAACCCGACTGGATTGCGGCCCTCAAGGAGGGACTTTGAGACCCCTGGTCTAAGGGATTCTGGAGGTGGTTTGGGCAGGGGGAGGATCACCGTGACCTATAAGGGAGCTGTAGTGAGAAGAAGACATGGCACCCTTTTTGTGAAGTTCACAGCAGTGCCCTGTAAGGTACCCCACTATTTAGGTGGCATGTCTGGGTGTTCAGTCCATCACTTTGCAGACCCCTCCCACATCCAACAGGGCTTGTTCTAGGCGTTTTGGACTTGGATGGAAAGTTGCTCCTATACAGTTAAACATAGATTTATATATTTTATATACAGAAAGCTTTAATTTGTTTCTATGTACTTTAAATGATTCTTGTATCCTTTAAAATACTTAATAAAAATTATTGAACTGGAAAGTTGGACGGAAATGTGATATAAAGATGGACGATCAGATCGGCAGGATGTATAATTAGACGATTTTTTGAAACGAAAAAAAAAGTTGGATGTATTTTTTGAAAATGTTTTAAGCTGTTTTTTTTTTTTTACTTTGGACGACTTGCGAGATGGATGTAAATGGACTTAGACATCCCTTTCGATTATGCCCCTCCACAACTTTAACCACTGGGCCACACTATTCAAAGTAAAATGCAGCTAGTTGTGGGAAAAACAGGAGGCGTATCTTACCAGATTCTGTTTACGTCACCAAATGTTAAGTCAGCAATTCTGGGCATGTAATTAGATAATAGCACTTAGTAATATCACCTCACTGACAGTCAGTTACCCACAATGTGTTGTACACCCCTATTCTATAAGCCCAGGAGATTCATTTTCAAAGCACTTAAGAACATAAGAACATAAGAAATGCCTCCGCTGGGTCAGACCTAAGGTCCATCGCGCCCAGCAGTCCGCTCACGCGGCGGCCCATCAGGTCCAGGACCTGTGCAGTAATCTTTTATCTATACCCCTCTATCCCCTTTTCCAGCAGGAAATTGTCCAATCCTTTCTTAAACCCCAGTACCGTTCGCTGCCCTATAACGTCCTCTGGAAGCGCATTCCAGGTGTCCACCACACGTTGGGTAAAGAAGAACTTCCTAGCATTTGTTTTGAATCTGTCCCCTTCCAACTTTTCCGAATGCCCTCTTGTTTTTTTATGTTCTGAAAGTTTGAAGAATCTGTCCCTCTTTACTCTCTCTATGCCCTTCATGATCTTGTAAGTCTCTAACATATCCCCACTAAGTCTTCTCTTCTCCAGGGAAAAGAGACCCAGTTTCTCCAATCTCTCAGCGTATGAAAGGTTTTCCATCCCCTTAATCAGTCGTGTCGCTCTCCTCTGAACTCTCTCGAGTAACACCATATCCTTCTTAACCTGTGGTACTTTGTGTGTCTAAGTGCTTTGAAAATGAGGCCCAAGTAGCTTACTTCTCATACGCAACTCCAAAGAATGTGTGGCCAGGGCATGGGTAGATTGGGGTGCTCCTGGATTTAGGCTTGCGTTTCTAGAATTCTTCAACAAGTCAAATTCAAAATGCAGCTGTGAAATTACTACTGGGGGGTTGCAGAAACCGATTGCCTATAAAAGCTGTACCGACTGCCAGTCAAAAGCAGAATATTCATTTTTAAAACTAACATTGTGTTCGGTAACCCCTTCATTATTCACAAATGGGCCTCAACTTCCATAAATGAACCAAGACTTAACCCTTTCAGGACCATAAGGATCGTAGGCCAATTTTTGTGGTTTTGACGACATTTTTATGGTAAAAAGGGCTTGCAGATGCCAAAAAATTGATTTTTTTTTTTGTGAAATATCATTATTTTTATTTAAAAAATCACACTTCTGGCTTATGGACAGTGTGGCAAGTGAATCTTCTCGTCAATCTGGCAACGACGCTAATGAATGAATGTCGGAACCAGTTTGTTTACATAAAGGCAGTATCATATGGAATCCGTACATATCAAATTTAGAACTGTAGACTATCCCAATCAAAATTTATAGGATTTTAAAGTTATGGGACAAATATGTCCCTTGGTCCTGAAAGGGTTAAACACATCTCCTAAACTTTTTTTTTTTTTAAAATCATAGGTCCGCTCCGGAAACAGGCTATAGAGAAAAAACGCCCTACTCTTCATCGAGGGAGAAAAAGTCTCTAGCCAAAAAACCAGGCCAAATAGTTTAATAATGTAATGTGAGAGGTTTTCTCCTGACACAGCTTGGGCCTGCAGGGGCTCTTGAGATTATTTGGTGTGACCTGGTGAACTGGATTTTGTAAGACATTCAGCTTTAAACACGGAAAGGATTACAATAGTCACTTGACTGGTAGAAGACAAGACTGGTGTTTTTTTCGCTCTAGCCTGTTTCCCGAGCGGACCTATGATAAAGTTTAGACTTTAATGGAGATGCGTCTCGAATTCTTTATGGAATTTGGCCCATTTGATTAATATTGGTGAATATTAAGGGGGTTACCAGACCAAAAAAAAACTTGGTAAGATCTCATCTTGTTTTTATTGTTAGTATTTGAATCTTCCTTCCCAAATCTCACTAGAATTTATATTTTGAATACAACTCTGTTTAAGATGCTACAGGGTTTTGCTCACAACTGCTGTCAGACAAGCTTATATGTTGCACTCAGAAATTTAAGATCTAGCAAAATTGGACACTTCCTTCAGCTTCAACTTGTTATAAAACACCTCAGTGAGGAAGTTACCAGGTGTTGGTCTGCAGCTTTGAAATCTGTTACTGTGTGAAATTAGAGATATGCACCGTTCTCTCTTTTACAAAAGCAGTTACTTATGGGATAAGGAAAAAAACAGAAAACTTATCAGTAATTATATAATGTTTAAAAAAATATATTTTGTTATCTGATCTTAATGTAATCCACCTTGATCTAGTTAAGTGGAACAGAAATGTCTGGATTAGACTCAATTTGGGTGTGAGCATTTTACGCCAGACTTTGGCAGGTTTAAGTGCTTATTGGTTAGTTTTAGCTTGAGTAAAATGGTGTGGTGGCCAGGTTAGTCCACTCTTCAAGATATGTAGAAACCAAAACATAAAAAGGAAAAAAGTACCTTGAAAGCTAATCAAACTACATTAAGTCAAGCATCAAGTATGCATCTATGGTATTGCAAGTTGGTAACAGAAAGATGTTCAGTTGTGTTGAGATTATTTTTGAAATTAGCGATGCAAATAGATCTGTGCCGACGACCATCTTCAATTAAAGATCAGCTCTGTGGCAGTTTTATAATCAGAAACTGCCACGTTAAATGCTGTCCAGTTGACTTTCTGGATCAGGTCTCTAAAAGGGAGTTGGATTACAATTTCAAGAATTGCTTAGAAATACCGAGCGACAAGGACCATTTCTGTGATGCTGTTTCCTCATAAGCTGGACTGTCAACGGAGGCATTTTCCCTACAAGTTAAATGTTCACCACTAAAATAAGGATCTTCATTAACCAGTCAAAATGTGTAGGGATGACACAGCACACACAGGGTTCGAGTTGGGCGGAGACGTTCTCTTGTAGAGAGCGCTGAGCCTTTTTATTGTGTTTCTATGCTAATTACATCAGGGTAACTCCCTTGTTCACATATCTAAAGATTGGTGGATACAAAGTTACATGCATTTACATTGTGATCACCCTCAAACTCAGCACATAGTCAATGCCTGTCCGCTGATGTATCTTTCCATATAAGGACTACATAAATAAGGTAAGGGTTAATTTGTGACAAGGAAGGGGGAGAGGGAATGATTCAGTATTCTGTCACAGGGGCTGGGAAGTCAGTGTGCTGACTTCATCCCGATTCAGAACAGCGTTCCTACAAAAATGGGGACGAGGTGAGGGAAATAGTTTTTTGTAGACTAATGTAATGCATGCCTATGACAGGTGATACCTCCAATTACATTAAAGTAGATACCAAGCAACAAGCCCATTTTAATAGACATTTATTTTCATAAATGTGTGCAAAAAGACATGGTACAATTTAATTCTGAAATGGTTCTTTTTTTCTTCCACAGGAAAAACAAAACAAAACAGGGCTGCAAAGGCACAGTGTAGATAAGACACAAAATGTTGAACAGGTAAAATTATACATGCAGGTACCAAGATCTGCAGTTAGATTATCTATAATCGTTTAAGCACTATACATATTCATGTAAACATTTCACAAATGGTAAAGTCAAAAATGTATAGCTTGTGCAGGAAGCCCATTTTACATTCATCTGGAAGATTTTAATACAGAAGTATTATCTAGTCTACACGTTTCACGTCTCCTCATATTCAAATAAAAATTGCACCTCCCAATACTATCAATTTTTGCCCAAGTATTGCAAGCGGCGTACCACATCCACTTCACCCTCAACACTTTTCAGTGTCCAAATCCATACATTAACATCTTCTCTACCAGGGGTGGGCAATTCCGGTCCTCGAGGGCCGGAATCCAGGGGGGTTTTCAGGATTTCCTCAATGAATATGCACTGCTTTCAATGCCTATTCATTGGGGAAATTCTGAAAACCCGACTGGATTCAGGCCCTCGAGGACTGGAGTTGCCCATCCCTGTTCTAAACAGTCGATAAGTAGAGAGCATGAAAAAAGCACAATATATAAAATTCATAGGAAAACAAAAATGGGGAGAAAAAAAATATGACGTGAGCATTATGTTGGCTACATACTTTGTGGTTTCCGACCCACATATTAAAAAATTATTAAAAATATGGGGCAGTCCACCAACATTGCATTGCTTGTGCTTTAAAAGGGAGCTTTTCTGTTAGAGAAAAAAAAGCCCTTGTGCTACTAACCCCAGGTCCAGGATACAGTAATAACTGACATGCGAACGAGAATGTCCGCTTCCCTTTTCAAGCCTTACATGTGCACCAGCAATGTGAAAACCTTATTCCCTAAAAGATTTTTTTTTTTTGGAGGGATAATGTGCAGTTTTTCCTACCAAACTCTTTCCCTTTGCTGTCTACATTTTTTTTAATTTTTTTTTTTTTTTGGGGGGGGGGGAACATGAAATAACAGGGCTCCTTTTACTAAGCTGCGCTAGCGGTTTTAGTGCACGCTACATTGCTGTACGCACTAGACGCTAACGCCACCATTGAGCTGGTGTTAGTTTTTGGCGCGTACTGCAGGGTTAGCGCAAGCTTATCTGCAGTGCGCGCTAAAAACGCTACCACAGCAGGGTTAGCGCAAGCTTATCTGCAGTGCGTGCTAAAAACGCTACCACAGCAGAATTAGCGCAAGCTTATCTGCAGTGCGCGCTAAAAACGCTACCACAGCAGGGTTAGCGCAAGCTTATCTGCAGTGCGCGCTAAAAACGCTAGCGCAGCTTAGTAGAATTTTTTTCAAAAGGAAAAAGACTAACCTGCTGTTCAATTACTAATCACTGAGCAGCTGTGGAAAGTTGCACATAGGTATTGCCAGCTCTAGCCCCTCCAATACTCTTGTCAATAAGTTACTGTACAAGGAGAATACAGCCTCTGGCTTAATGTTCACCCCCTGCATCTTCACATATGGACCACAGAAAGAGCTCAGTTGCTTCCAGTGGCACAGACAGTTCCTTCAGAAACAAAGTGCAAAGTGATTCCACCACAGTGAGCAACATTAAAAAGGAGAATTGTTTGCAGAAAGACCAGTTGATAAAACTGATCTTTTGAGAAAAAAAAGTAAAAAAAAAAAGGATAAGGCACCTCCTATTATCCTGCAAGCAAGACAAGGGAACAGAAAAGCATTAAGATTTCTAGTACAATTAAAAAAAAAAAAAAAGTTATCTCCCTCCCGCATTAATACTTAGAAAATTGAAAGACAGGTAATTCTAAACCTACAAATTCTTCTTGAAGGCAGTTCTTGTAGGGAAAACCACAACCACATTGAATAAGTGCTTTATTTAGTCATAAATATGTGCCGTCTACAAGTTCTTCCAGAGCAGTTGTTCTAGCAAGGTTTCTGAAAAAACAAAAATTCTAAACTTGCTTTCAGAAGTGGGGGAGGGATAGTTTTAAAATATGCAACATGGGATATTCCCCTCTCGTTGCCTTGGAATGTCGGTTCACAGAGGATACATTCAGTGTAATAGGTCCAGCTAGTTGAATATTTTTCACTGCTCATATCCAAAGGAAAGTTTACAAGAGGACTAAATCTTTTTTTTTTTAAAAAAGATTCTAGTTCCTGAAGAGCTGCCAGTAAACCGCTGTTGACATGTCCTTTAGTTGACTTCCAGGATCTCAGTTTCAAGAAGGCCAAACTTCGTCTTGTACTTGTCGAAGAGTTTGACCAAAGAGTTCACGTACATGCTGTGATACAGATCCACTTCTTTCTGGCTTGGGTTTTCCATTTTAGGAATGGTGATTGGCTCCCCAACTGAAAAAAAAAATAAAAAAATATATATATATATGTTATTCAGACTTTGTACATGCTCCAGTCATCTTTCTAGAAGGAGGTTTCTATTAATCTGTTACTCTCCACATGTTTATATGACATAAACCTATTGGTGACAAAAATTGCTATGTTTTACGCCAAGGAATATTTCAAATCTGTGGTATTATTTCTGAAGCCACAGCCTAAATTGTATTGTGGGATAATGTTGGGAGGGGGCACAAGGGAGAGATTGAATACACTTACAGAAGGGCATCCTAGTGTTTCCTGCTGGAGGCCAATTATAAAAACCTTCTCAGCAGAATACGTATACATGTTAAGAGCTGACTAAGGCCAAAGGAAAATCTGTTTTCACAGCTATATAGACACAAATGAGGACAATACAGTACAATCATACTTGTAAATCACTTTGAACGCGACAGTAGTAGCACTATATAATTCAAAGAGACCAAGATATCTATATTTGGGAATTACATTTCATCCTCAAATTTAGGATAATCTCAGTATAATACTAATCTCTAAACAGTGCCATTTTCAAAATTTTCCTTTAAAAATTATAAAAGCTGAAAAAGCAAAGGGGCAAGACTCTTCCAGTTCTTTGGAGCTTGAAAACAAGTGTGGAATGTTATTTAATGAAACTATATGCATTTGGAAGCATTATACTAGCTTGCTAATAGCTAACTAATGTAGTCAAGAATGGTAGACTAGTGAGGTAAACAGGTACAAGCCTAAGAGCCCAAGTCTCCTGCTAGTCATGATGGGATCCCCAAAAGCTCGCTTGCAGCTTGTATTTCTTTTAACTTCAGGCAGGTTTAGGGTTCTCAGTGACATGGGGGCCCAGGGCAATTGCCCCGTTTGCTTACCCCAAGTTCAATGCCGATATCACGCTTCTAAACACGCTGATTTTTAAAAAAACAAACTTCAGCTCAATTTTCCAACACAAAGTTTTATATAGTCTCCCAACAAGAATCTTGTTTCGCCAGCGAATACTGGTTGCATCAGGGGACATTGTTATTCAATGCACCAACGACTCGCAGCAAGGCATGTTTGGTAAGAATACAATGTCTTGTCAAAACATCCACTTCCTGATGATCAATGTTGTACCTACGAACAAACAAATCTCGTCTTCAAGGATCTACAGGCGTGACCAATGCAACACAAATTACATGGACACCTCAATACAGTAGATGACATTCATAGCAGGGCTGTGGAGTCGGTAGATAAATGTTCCGACTGACTCCTCAGTTTTTTGTACTTCAGATTCCGACTCCAGGTACCTGAAATTTCCTCCGACTCCACAGCACTGGTTAATTTTCAGATCGTTAAAATGGAATGTCAAGTTGAGAGAAATGAGCATTTTCGACACCACCTTCTTTTTGCTTTTAATCAAGGTTCTAAGGCCGCAGAAGATGCTCGCAACATTTGTGCTGTGTATATAGTGGGTGCTATAGCTGAAAGAATTGCTCGTGATTGGTATGCCAAGTTCAAAAATGGAGTCTGTAGATAAATGTTCCGACTCCGACTCCTCAGTTTTTTGTACTTCTGACTCCGACTCCAGGTACCCAAAATTTCCTCCGACTCAGACTCCACGGCCCTGATTCATAGTAGTGAAAAGTCAAATTTCAAACTTAGGGCTCCTTTTACTAAGGTGCGTTAGCGTTTTTAGCACACGCTAAATGAAAAATACTAACGCAAGCTCTATGGAGGCGTTAGCGTTTAGCACACACGCTAAAAACCGCTAGCATACCTTAGTAAAAGAGGCCCTTAGTGTCTTCTGTTCAGAAATTTTAGCTTCAACCCCCTCTTGCATTAGGCCACAAGCAGTAGAACGCCCAAATTAAGAAATATCTTGCACGATGAGATTTTCAAAGGTGTCCATGTAATGTGTGTTACATTGGTCACGCCTCTAGACCCTTGAAGACAAGATTGTTTGAACATAGGCACAACACTGATCATCAGCGGGAAGTGGATGCTTTGACAAGACATTGTATTCTTACCAAATATGCCTTTAAAGATTTTCGTTGTCCGGTGACCACATTGCAGCTTCTCAGCGACGGAGAGATTTAGGTCTCCTTTTACTAAGGTGCGCTAGCATTTAGCACATGCAAAAAATTATTACGCGCTAAACTGTATGGTATGCTTCTAGAATAATGCCATTTTACTAAGGTGCATTAAGGTCCTAATGCACCTTAGTAAAAGGAGCCCTTAAAGAAAACTATATCAGTTTGAGCAGAAGTGGGTCTTTGGATGGGATACTATTTGGCCCAAAGGGTTGAATCAGCGGATTGACCGGTGTGTTTTTGAAAGAATACGGTAATTCAGCTCGAGTTTGCACACCAGAAACGAGCAGGAACATCGGAAAGGGATTAAACTGGCATTTCTTAAAACGCGGTGCTTGCTATGAGCCATTAGTGCATCGAGCAGCAATTTCCCCCGGATGCAGCCGGCGAAACAAGACTCGTGTTGGGAGATTATGTAAAATTTGCGTTGGAAAATTGAGCTGAAGAAACTAAACTAAACCTTATGTTTGTATAACGCGTCATCTCCGCAAGCGTGGAGCGCGGCACGGTTTACAGAATTAGGATAGAAAGGAACTCCCAGAAGAAGAAGGGCGATAGGAAAGGAACTAAGAGGGTAGAGAGGGGTCAAGGTACCAGATAGCGGGAGGTGTTAGATTTTTGAAAAGAGCCCAAGTTTTCAGGTTGTTTGCGGAAGAGTTGGAGGGAGTTTGAATTTGAGCGGGGAGGTGAGGTTGTTCCAGAGTTCTGTGGTTCTAAAGGGGAGAGACGTTCCTAGTTTTCCTGCGCGGGATATACCTTTTGTAGAGGGGAATGATAAGTTTCAGTTTTTGGGAGGATCTGGAGGCGTTAGGGTTTGAGGCGTTCCAAAGGAGTGGAATAACGGGAGGAAGGATGCCGTGTAGGATCTTGAACGCTAAGCAGGCGCATTTAAAGAGGACTCTGGAATGTACTGGAAGCCAGTGAAGCTTGGACAGAAGTGGAGAGACGTGGTCGAACTTGCCTCTTGCGAAAATGAGCTTAGCCGCGGCGTTCTGAATTAGCTGAAGTCTATAGAGGTTTTTCTTAGTTAGGCTTATAAAGATGGAGTTTGAAAAAACAAAAACCCCCCCAAACAGAGGGCCGAAAAGCGTGACGGCATCAGCATTGTTCTTTGGGGAATGTTTGAAGAATTCAACCCACAGCTAAGGTTTTGTTTATTTTTGGCATCATGCGCACTAGGGGGGGGATGTTCTCTTGTGAGATATGCATGGTATTTTGTGAGCGGAGTTTACGCCTGTGATGGGCTCAAAACTTGTGACAGCAAAATTTCTCTAGCACAGCGACGAGCTGCTTTAATATTTTTTTCTCCGTTGTTGTTGTTGAAGATCCCACATACTCCTCTGTCTTCTCCCACTTTTGGCACAGTAACTTTCATAGATTATTATTGAAACAGTATTAACAGTCGCTATACAGCAAATTCTGAGAAAAGAACCTCTACCATACGAGTTAATGCTTTGGGAATATGAATGGGTTTATTTTGAGTATGAAATTAATCTTTCACAACACATTTCCTTGCCAAACATATACATCACTAATTTCTTAATGTCAACCACCTTGAATGAGTTCCAAATGATTAACATACTGTCATTTCTTTATGAAGTCTAGATAAGCCAAAAAAAAAAAGTGCAAAAATTCACGGGGCACGTTTCAAAGGGAATAAAGCACAGACACTCTTCAGACTTGGTGGAAAAGCCGACAAATTCATCTCAAATCCTTTCTAGAACCAGAAAGATGAAGACTTGTCTGTACTGTGTCACTGGAATTGCCTACCCCTGACGTATTGGGACAGATATTTTCTTGTCTGATCCCAATACTGTTTTGTTGCCACTCTTTTTTGGCCTCTGACGCTACATGTGAAAATTTATGTTTCTTTTTGCCCAAGTATTTGATCACATTCATTGTTGATTTAATTATGAATTGATCACGAGCATAACTGTTGGGCAGACTAGACCAGGGGTAGTATTCCAGTTGGGTTTTCAGGATTTCCCCAATGAATATGCATTGAAAGGTTTTTCAGGATTTCCCCAATGAATATGCATGAGATCTATTTGCATGCACTGCTTTCAATGCATATTCATTGGGGAAATCTTGAAAACCCGACTGGAATACGGCTCTCGAGGACCGGAGTTCCCTACCCCTGGACTAGACGGTCCATTGAGGTCTTTAATCTGCTGCCATTTATTACGTTAGTTATCTTAAACAGTGCCGTCTTTTATAATTTTTTTTTCAGGAAAATTTTTGAAGATGAAAAAGCAAAGGTGTCTTGCAAGACTTCCCAAGTCTTTGAACAGTGCAAAATGTTTTAATGAAATTATGTGCATTTAGAAGCATTATACTAGTCCACAGGTGTCAAAGTCGGTCCTCGAGGGCCAGAATCCAGTCGGGTTTTCAGGATTTCCCCAATGAATCTGCATGAGATCTATTTGCATGCACTGCTTTCAATGCATATTCATTGGGGAAATCCAGAAAACCCGACTGGATTCCGGCCCTCGAGGAGGGACTTTGACACCCCTGTACTAGTCGAAAATGGTGCCTGCCTAGGAGTCCTTACTTACCAACTGTATTGATGGGTCTAGAATAAGGTACTAAACCCCAGCTGTTAGGTGAGAAGATGCCACAGCCATGAAACACACACGGAGCGAATCCAATGTATTTCTGGAATTTTCTCTGTACCCAGCGACCCCAGGAGCCCTCTTCAAAAGTCACCTGCTTATAAACCTCATTTTCACCAAACGAGTACACAGGAACCAAATCAGCCCTAGCAAAAAAAAAAAAAAAAAGGCACATAATTTTCTTGCACAAATGACAGACGGTTTCATCCCCTTTAAATATTTAGTCATGATTGGATACAGCTTCCCCATGTTCCTAAAATTCACCAGTTTTAACCTAGTTAATGTTTTATTTCTACAGTACAATGAGAGACTTCAGATCTGCAAGCTATGCAGGTGATAAACAGAAGATCTTATACAGTTTTCACATAAAGCCCCATGGGAAAAGTACCCAACAGTCTACATTTCACCCACTATTGGGCTGCTTCAAGCACCTGTTGTATTTACTCGCATTGGAAGATCAGCATAGCTCCATATATCCATACGCAGTGGCCAAGCACCTACAATATCCTCCTCAGGAATGAAACACTGAAGGGAGGGTCTGGAATCGGTCATTTTGCTCAATATTGGGGGTGATCAGCACCCAGAAAGCTGGTTTTAAATGTTAAAGGTATCCTGACCATGGCTGCGAGCCCTCCAGAACAGGTTGACAAAGCCGTCCTTAAACACCCCACCTCCTGGGGAATAGGCAGCAGTACTCCAGGTTGTCTAATACCTGGGAATTCAGGCCGCAGACAACTGCTCAATGCTCTTGCACCGGGGAGCTGGTCATATCCTGTTTTTGCTCAAGCGTTCCAGTTTTAGAAATCTAGGGTAAAAAATTTTTTAAAAACCCGGAACAAGAACCTGTGCTGCCCACGAGGTATTGTTTTAAGCCTTTCCAGTCCCCGAAAATGATGGAGAGGACAGACAGACAAGTGTAATACATACTGTCCATAAGTTCCATCAGAACAAAAGCAGATAGGTCTGTTTATAAAATACAAAAGATCCTGTGTATGGCATTCAAGTTTACTTTTCATGGAATACTGAAAGACAACTGCAAATTATCAAAGAAAGGTAGCAATCCATGAAAAGTAACCTTTCACTGCTCAAACCATGGTTTTATATAACATCTTATGATGTTCACCGCAAAATCAATTACATACACCGACGCTATTGTATGGCTAGATCATTTAATTCACCTTTTTAAGTCTTACCCTCGTAGAAAGACACTGACATTTTAATCTATTGGAGAAAAGCAATCAGAAGCTAAAAGGCTGTTGGCAGGACTGAAAATCTCAAGTTACATACCACTAGAATAGAATACCTCCAACATACACACGAGGGGGGGAGGGGGAACACACAGAAAACTATGTTGAATTATCGTATAATACTATTCTGTTTGGCATGTCTATGAGGGAAAAAAGTCAAATATCAACACTTAAACTATTATTAATCTTGACTGGGGTTGCTATTCAGCATATTACCAATAACTGGAAAAATTATACTAATCTTAATTATACATTTTGGTGGAATTCGGTATGCCATATTTTTAAGATGGAAAGAGCAATTGCAATACAGAAAGGGAACTATAATAATTTTATAAAGATCTGGGGGCCTTTGGAACGATATTGTAACGAGTAAACATCATTTTCCTTGGATGAATATATGTACACATTGGGGGGGAGTTTTTCTGGAAATTTCACTAAATTATATATGTTTGTATTATATTTATGATATAATTGATTATAATATTTGAAAGAAGGTGGGTGGGACGGGATATAATTTATGTTTTTATAATTATGAGAATTACAAGTGTTATTGTTGTTACTAATGATATATTCCTGTACGCTTGCTGTAAGTCTTCAAAATGAATAAAGAATTAAAACAAAAAAAACCAAAACAAAAACACCTATTCCCTACTAAACTTTTAGGAAGCTAGAAGAACCCTCAATACAAAAACAAGGCCTTAAGAACCATATACAACAATGTACATTAGTGGAACTTCCTGGACTATACTCCTAATTCATTTTTTCAATAGAAATTAATTCCACAAATAAGGCATTAAACACTTATGTGCAAAGTATGCGTGGAAGTGATTAGAATTAGAGAATGACAGGGGGGAAAAAAAATCTGTCCCCATCACTGCACCACCATCCCCTTCACCGCCCAGTCCCCCGTCCCCGCAGCATCCACCCTTCCCTCTCGCCACCTCACTGTCCTTCGGCACCCCTCGCGCGGTCTATGCATCTCCCTCCCTCTTACCTTCTCGGCGCGTTTTAAGGTTTCAGACTTGTTAAAAGCAGTCGCTTATGTGGGCGGAAGCTTCTCCTCCAACGCAACCAGAAGTTGCGTCAGATAAGCTTCTGCCCACACACGCACGTGACTACTGCACGTACACTCCAGCGGCTTTCATTAATTTTTTTTTTTAGATCAAGTCAATATGTAATGCTTCTGGAAAATCTTAGTACAAGCTCACATATATACCTTCAATGATAATTTGTACTGACCCTACTATATATGCCTATGTATATACATATACATGTATATTTATTTGTTTACTTATTTACTTGTTTGGAAAATTTATTTATTTATTTATTATTGTTTAGCTTGGTTTTGTTTTGCTTTGTATATACCACCCATGATTTGAATAGTAATATTGTTTTATTGTTGCTTTATCTTTGATATGTGTTTCTTGTATACCTTGTTAATTATCTTATAAAAATAAAAATATTTTGTGGGTGGGGAGGGAAACTGACCCAACCTTCAAACAAAACTAAAAAAACCCTACAGATCAACCTCAATTAACGACCTACCTGTTTAACGACTGCACGGATTTATGACCAGCTCTCCAACCAGGGGATGAAAATTTATTTTTCCAGGGCTCCAACAGAAGTGTACCTTTTTTTTTCTCTCCATTCAGCCACACTGCTCTGTCTCTTCAAAGGCCACCAGCAGCTCTCCCTACATGCTGCCGGTGGCTGACCCGGAAGCCTTCGGATGCAAAACGTGTCAGAAGTAGTGTGTTAAGGAGAGCTGCTGACAGCCTTTGATGAGACAGAAGTGCAGCTGAACAGAGAAACAAAAAAAGTACACTCCCCACAGGAGCCCTAGAAAGGGAGAGAAAGAAAGATGCTGCATGGGATGGGGGAGGGAAAGAAAGAAAGATGCTGCAAGGTCTGAGGGAGGGAAAGAAAGATGTTGCACAGGCTGGGGAGATGTGGGCAAGTACTATATTGTACTGGGAATGGATGAATAAGCGGCGGCTCCTTGCTTATTCACCAGTTTACTTCTAGTCCTAGGGACAGAGCTTGGTCGTTAAGTGATGAGTGTCTGTATAAAAAAATTAAACCAAATCAATTACCATATGTGATTTTTTTTGATGCTATATACAGAAATGCATTGCTAAACACTGAGATCAAAAGTTGTTGGCTTTTAGGACATGTTGTTCATGCACCTGGCCACTCCCAAGAGGGATCATTAGCAGAGTTAAAAGGCCTCTGCCCTGACCATCTAAACCAGGGGTGTACAACCTGCGGTCCGAGGGCCGCATGCGGCCCCATGAAGTATTTTGTGCGGCTCCGGTCAAGGGCGATGCAGCATTTTCCTCTGCTGCCCCCTAGGTGTTTTACCATCTTGCCGGCTCCCTCCTCTGTCTTGCTGCAGTGTTTGCACATTTGCTCAGCCCCAGAAACATTTTTTTCCAGCCAATGCAGTCCAGGGAAGCCAAAAGGTTGGACACCCCTGATCTAAACTATAAAATTTCTAGAACTTACTGGAGACAGCAAATTAGATTTACATCCATTCCCAGTCCAAATGGCACAAGGAGAGGGAGCTGATGGCAAAACATTATCTTGTAGGCTGCCTCGTGCCTTAAATTTTCAGCAAATTAAGTTGTTCAGGGATTCTCCTGGCTCTAAAGCTTCCAAAGATTAGACTCGGGAGAGTCTCTGGACATAGTGTACTTGGATTTCAGTAAAGCTTTTGACAGTGTCCCACACCGTAGACTATTAAACAAGATGAAATCGATGGGGTTAGGTGAGAAACTAACTGCATGGGTCAATGATTGGCTGAGTGGAAGACTTCAGAGGGTGATGGTCAACAGCACCCTCTCTGAGACTTCGGAGGTGACCAGCGGAGTGCCGCAAGGCTCAGTCCTGGGACCATCCCTTTTCAACATATTCATAAGGGACTTGACCCGAGGGCTTCAGGGTAAAGTAGCACTGTTTGCCGACGATGCCAAACTGTGTAATACAGTAAGCGAAAGCAACCTCAAGGATAGCATGACGCATGATCTGATCACGTTGGAAAACTGGTCCTCGATATGGCAGCTGGGCTTCAATGCTAAGAAGTGTAAGGTCATGCATCTCGGCAGCAGAAATCCATGCAGAACATACACCTTGAATGGAGAAACACTAGCTAGGACTTCAGAAGAACGGGACTTGGGAGTAATCATCAGTGCAGACATGAAGGCTGCCAAACAGGTAGAGAAGGCCTCATCCAAGGCAAGGCAAATGATGGGATGTATCAATAGAAGCTTCGTTAGCCGCAAACCTGAAGTCATAATGCCACTTTACAGAACCATGGTGACACCTCATCTGGAATACTGTGTGCAATTCTGGAAGCCACATTACCGTAAAGAAGTGCTTCGAGCTGAGTCGGTCCAGCGGATGGCCACTAGGATGGTCTCCGGACTCAAGGGTCTCTCATACGAAGAAAGACTGGGCAAATTGCAGCTCTATACTCTAGAAGAGCGCAGGGAAAGGGGTGACATGATAGAGACATTTAAGTACGTCACAGGTCGTGTCGAGGTGGAAAATGACATTCTTTCCCAAGGGACCCTCGGTCACAAGGGGGCACCCGCTCAAACTCAGGAGGGAAATTTGGTGGTGACACCAGGAAGTATTTCTTCACAGAAAGGGTGGTGGATCAGTGGAACAAACTTCCGGAGCAGGTGATCAGAGCCACCAGCGTGCTCGACTTTAAGAATAAATGGGACATCCACGTGGGATCCCTGCGAGGGTCAAGTTAAGGAGCTGGGTCATTAGCACTCAGACTTAATGGGGTGGGTCAGTAGAGTGGGCAGACTTGGTGGGCTGTAGCCCTTTTCTGCCGTCATCTTTCTATGTTTCTATCTCACTTGTTTACAAATAAAGTACAGTAAGCCAATACTTTAGTTTAAAAACATGCAGCATATAAACGAGAATGCATTTGTAACAAATTTGTTTTATCTATACTGTCCTTGAAAGATAGTAAAGCCAAGGCGCATGCTTCTTACCCATGTCGTAGAGCCAGCTTCACAAATCCTTTTCTGTTTTTTAAAGTGACAGAATTCTTCCCTGGTTTGCAATCCAGTGACTCGGCAGCTCCTCCAACAACAATCACCACAGCATTTCCAGTACCATTTCTAGAGAGGATGTAGTCGATACTGTCACGATTCACAGGACATATACCTAAATGTATGAAGAAGTGAAGCAATGAGTTATAGGTTAATGCAGTATGTAAAAAAAAAAAAAAAAAAAAAAAAGAGTCAAGAAGTCAAAAGGTGTTAAGCTGAGAGGCTGGGAAGGATGGATGATGCTTTCATGCACACATTAATCCACTTTTGATGTGTGAACCAGTTTTATTCTCTGGACCATGAGGCATGCTGTTCTGTCTACTAAAACATGAGTAGAACTGACGAGCTTTGAAGTCCTGTGCTTTGAATAATACACAATCGATCAGGGTAACAAGTTCAACCAGGTTTAAATGCTGAACTCGTATCACCCAGTTCATAGCTTAATATCAACCCCAATGCCAGTAGAGGCAGACTGAGTTAACGTATGTCGTATATATGACTGGGGTCTTCTTCCTTCCTGTGCCAGTGTGCCCTTCTTCCTCTCTTCCATGTCCCAGTGCGACTCATCATCCTTCCCTCCCGCTGTGCTGTGTCCCAAATTCATGCCTCCCTCAAGTGTTTACCTCATCTAGCTGGCTCCCTCCTCCCAGCTGCACTTCTGGCTGACCCGGAAGCCTTCCCTCTGAAGTCAGAAGGATGGCTCCTGGGACAGCCATGGTTGTGGCTTTGTGAAGACAAGTGTGACTGGGTGGAGGGAACTAGCCAGATGAGGTTTAAACACCTGCAGAAGGCAGGGAAGCACAAATTTGGGACACAGCACGGCAGGAAGGAAGGGAGAAAGAGGGTCACGTTGGAACACAGAAGGGAGGGAGCATGAACTTGAGACATAGCATGGAAGAATAGAGGAAGAGGGAAAGATGCTGAAGTGGAGAGGGAATGATGTGTACATGGGGAAATGAAGAGGTGAATTGTTGGGCATAGGGAAGGACAACAATATTTGACATGGTGGTGGGAGAGGTGTGAGGTAGAGATGCATGGGGAAGAGATGAGGGAGAAATGTTGGATGTAGTGATGAGAGGGAACAGTGGGATGAAAAAGGTGTAAATTAATGGTTGTAGATACAAGACTTTTTCGGATAAGACCCTTGCATTTCAAGCAGGTAAGCAGCAGTCTTGGTTGGGCAAATGTATCTGTCAAGCCATATCGTCCCACTGTACATTTCGGAAAGTAATTAAGATGACGTTGTTTTAATAGATTCATTTCCTAATGTGAATTATCATTAATGAATTGTATTTTAAGTAAAAGTTTGTATTGTATTTACGAATTAGTTTAAAAAGTACAAAATATTTCTTATTTTGCCGATTGTCCAGCCTTCTTCAGTGTAAACCACCTAGAAATTATCCGGTTATGGCGGTATAGAAGATTAACTACAGTACTTTATTTTGAGGACTATTTCTTTAATGTTTTATAGACTGTACTGTACAGGATCTGAGTAACATACAAATTCAGCTTAACTGTTTAAAAAAAGTAGAACTCGTTCTTAGCCCAGGACTGCTTGTATGCATTTAGGTCAGGGGTGCCCAACACGTCGATCGCGATCGACCGGTCGATCGGGAAGGCAACGCCAGTCGATCTCGTGTTGCCGTTCCAATCGGCCGGCCGATCAGCCTTCCTCTCCCCAAGGTTCCCCACCGGAATCTCCCCAAGGTTCCCCACGCACACTCATTCTTGCTGCGCCCTTCCTGCCCGACTGCATCTTCCGACTGGGGGAGGAAGTCACTTCCTTCGGGAGAAGGCGGGAGGGAGGTCTAGGGAAGTCACGACCCTTGAGAGCTGAGCGCCGGCTGCCCCTGGCGGAATTGACAAGCCAGACTGGAGAAAGGCGGTCGGGAGCAGGAGGTGCTCTGCCCAAAAATGCCGGAGCTGCTGCTGCTGCTCTGACGTCTTGAGCCTGAAAATGGGAAGTTGAGTGTTGTGCTAAAAAGAGACTGGAACGGCTCTCATGGAAGACTGGCTTTTTTTCTTTTCTTTTCCTCGGCCCTGGGGATCCAGAGATTTGGGCCTGCAGAAGCCTAACGCTGACCAGCATTCCTCTCCCCGACATCAATTCTTACATCGGAGAGGAATTTCTGGGCCAGCCAATCGCTGCCTGGCTGGCCCAGAACTTCCTCTCCGATGTAAGAATTGAAGGGGAGCAGAATGCTGGTCAGTGCAAGGCTTCTGCATGCAGAGCTTGGGGGGCGGTGGCTTGGAGGCCTGTTCCCCGGTGGCGACAGCAAACCTAGTGGCTTGGGGGAGGGAAGGGAGAAAGAAACAAAGGGGGCAAGCAGGGAGACAGAAAGAAAGTGGGCATGGAGAGAGAGAGAGAAAGAAAGAACAGGAGGCAGGGAGAAAGAAAGAAAAAGTTGGGGGAGAGAATGAGGTATGGAAGAGAGAAAGCATATAGGAGGCTGAAAGAAGGAGTGGGCTGAAATCAGAAGATGTCAGAAGAAGTGCAGCCAGAGTGAAGTGAGAAGAAGTCAGAAGAAGAAAGTGCAACCAGAGACTCATGAAATCATCAAACAAAAGTAGGAAAAATGATTTTATTTTCAATTTAGTGATCAAAATGTGTCTGTTTTGAGAATTTATATCTGCTGTCTATATTTTGCACTATGGCTCCCTTTTACTAAACCACAATAGCGGTTTTTAGCGCAGGGAGCCTATGAGCGTCGAGAGCAGCGTGGGGCATTCAGCGCAACTCCCTGCGCTAAAAACTGCTATGTGGTTTAATAAAAAGGGAGGTGGTATATTTGTCTATTTTTGTATGGTTGTTATTGAGATGACATTGCATAGAGTCATCTGCCTTGACCTCTTTGAAAAAAACCCGGAATATGAATGATAATTAACATTTTCTCTGCCTTTCAGTGTGCTTTGTGGGGGTTTTAAAATTTTTTTATTGTTGGTAGATCATTTTGACTTGGTCATTTTAAAAGTAGCTCGCAAGCCCAAAAAGTGTGGGCACCCCTGATTTAGGTTATAAACCAGAAATCTTATTGCTTGCGGTTGCTTCCTAAAATGTATCCAAAATCCCAGAGAAATGGCTCATTTACACCTAGTGAAGTCAATCAGCATGAAGGTAGAAGGCAAACAAAAAAGGGGCTTTTTGGTTAATTTATGTTGAATTGTGCCATTGGTGGTTATTTACAGGGAACTGACATTCCCTAAAAAACAAAACAAAAAACAAGAACACCAACCAACCCACATTGCACACCTATTTTAAAAAGGTTGAAAAGTTGCCCACGTGAGGTATTTCACAAGTACAATTCTGAACAGTACCCCTGCAGAAGATTTTGAAGAGGGTGGTGGATGACTGGACTGCCCTCCTGTGGCGGGGGAGACAAAAATGGGTAATATAATTAAGAATGTGCAAGACAAAACTAGTGATTTTTATGGAAAGAGAATGAAATCCAACAACTGAGCCATGCTGAATTGGCAAATCCGGTTGGGAAGTAAGGCCAGAGCCAAGAGAGACTTCTACAATCTGCTGTGAAAATGTCAGGGACAGCTCACGATGTAGGTATTTTTATCTTGTTGGGCAAACTGGATGGAACATTTAAGTCTTTGTCTGCCATGATCTATGTTACTTTGGCACTTTAAGAATGGACCACCATCTTGTTACCTACCGGTTGATCAAATAATTAAATTTAAATCTTTTAAATGTTTTTTAAAAACAGAGCCGAGCTCGGTTGTGTTGAGTGCAGCAGGTATTTCACTGCCCAAAGGCTTACAGTGTAGGTTAGCCTTTAAAAAAACAAGGCCCTGGGTAGTCTACAAAAACAAGCATGCAAACAGTGATGAGTGTTTCCAGCCAAACTAGAAGACCAAAACCACAGAAAAGCCTGCTAGATTAAATAAAGGTCAGCAAGTGTTAAGTGCACAGAAGACAATTGGATTTTTATTTTTTTTGCTGTTTTAAACAAGCTACCTCACATGCCCTAGTTTAGCAAGGCTATAAATACTGTGGGGGGGGGGGGGGAAGGAAGTGCATGCCATGAGAAAATCCTAAAAAAATTAGTCTGGTCACTGACAGATCCCCACTCAAGACAAACATCCTGGACTGTGTTCTGTTTTCTGTGGGGACTCAAAGAGTGTCTCAGTTTACAGCTTTTAACAAGACAGAGCTGCATTTAAAAAGTAACCTTTGACTGGTCGCTGGAGCCTTCCAATCTCTTAAGTGCAGTCAATGTGGGTCCAAGCCGTTTACAGCAGGATCTCTGGACCACAGTAAAGAACCCACGTGAGAATCTAGGCGGTGTGCCCACCCACAAACAGGTGGCCAAATGGTTTATGGTCACTGTATAATCTTAGGGCCTTCTAAGAGGCTCTAGTTTCACAATCAAGTCTTGTCAAATCGATGACAATTATGTTCCACTTGGAGACCTCAAAATTTGGTTTGATGTTTTTATCTAAACACGATGCCAATGCACTTTTAACACAATACTTCAGAAGACACCTGTTGGCATCTTTTAGGGATCTGAGCTATATAGAATGAAGACATAAGAGTCCTTTATAGCAGACAGTGACTTGCAACCTCCCCTCAAATATTAAAGACCTCAAACTCAGTGCAACATTACTTTTTCATGTAGAGAAAATTGCTGAACAGATTTACACCTTTCTTCTGCTCCTTTTCTATGGCCGACCCAAGTCTTTTTGAAGGTCCACATGCAAAACAAGATTTCAGGACCCATTAGATGGTTTGGTAAGAAGATTCTATATAGTGGCTGGGTTTGAGACTTGGGTGGTAGTGATGTACACGGGACTGGGATTTGGAGTAGAGAATTGACATGGGGACAAATTTTTCCACATCCCCACACAACTCAGTTTTCCCGTCCCATTCCTTATGCTCTACCTTAACTGCACAAGCCTCGAGCACGTATGATTTTAAAGTGTTTGAGGCTTGTGCAGATGGACAGAGCTTGCAGCAGAAATGGGGCAGGGATAGGAAAAGAATTCTGGGACAGGACAATGAGTTCCTGTGGGGACGGGGGAAAAAAAAAAATTGTCCCCATGTCACATTCTCTAATTTGGAGTTCCTAGCTTGGCACTATACCCAAACAGAAGGGGCAGAAATAGGAGGGAAGTGACACCAATGCAGACGAGCAGTCATGGTGTTATAAGCACTGCAAAACCCATCTACCTGTCCCCAATGCAAAACTAGAAAGCCTCCGTCTCAGGCTTTACCCTTACCCTGGTATCAAAGAATCTGCTATGCCAGGGGTAGGCAATGCCAGTCCTTGAGAGCCGGAGCCAGGTCAGGTTTTCAGGATATCCACAATAAATATGCATGAGATAGATTTGCATCTCAAGGAGGCAGTGCATGCAAATCCATTGTGGATATCCTGAAAACCTGACCTGGCTCCAGCTCTTGAGGACCGGAATTGCCTACCTCTGTGCTATGGTTATCCCATCTTTTCTTGGAATTGATTTTTGCATGTCATCTCCACCCAATATTTTTTTTAAAAAAATATATATGCTTGCGAGTGTTGAACCACCAAAAATAGAAGATGGGAAGCACTTAATCTCATAGCAAACTACCCATAATTCTTCAGTTTAGTAGCTGGTAAACTATAGTCTTTGGTTTCTTAGTCACCCTGACTGAGAGAGGCTGAGGCAGGCCAAAAGGGATCAGAGCAATCTGTATCCTTACCTCCTGACATCAAGTAGTCTCTAAGAACAGGTACTCTGAAATTCCCTGCCAACGTTGCAAGATGAGGTCTGATGCCAGGAAACTTCTTGGCAAACCCAGTGGCTTCAGTACCAAAGTTGCAAAATGCACCCAAACACATAATTCCATGAGGATGGTAACCAAAGATGTAATTCCTACTAGGAAGCAGGTTGTGCGTTTTAACCAACTGAAAAACAAAAAAAAGCATTGCGGCATTTTCAAGCTTATGTCCTTTTGATTAAAAAGATCACACATTTGAGTCCTGGGTGTCGTCTTGGATTCATCACTTACATTTCATGAACAGATAAATGCCTTTTAACAAGTTTTTTTAGTCTGCGCATGTTGAGGAAGGTCAGATCACTATTCCATCAAGAACATTTCTCAGTATTGGTACTATCCACTGGGCTTTCTCAGCTAGATTATTGTAGCTCAGTTTATCTGTGCATTAAGCAGACTTCAGTTAATACAGAATACTGCAGCTAAGCTCATTTTTGGGAAACAAGTGTGATCATGTTCCCCCTTTGTTGATAAAGCTTCACTGGCTCCCAGTTCGCTTTAGGATCCGGTTTAAATGCGCACGCATAATCTTCAAGCTTCTCTATGGAATATTTGATCTTTTATCCCCTTATGTTGGAATATCCTTAGACCAGGGTTGTCCAACCTTTCGGCTTCCCTGGGCCGCATTGGCCGAAAAAAAATTTTCTGGGGGCCGCACAAAAGCGCAAACTCTGCAGCAAGACAGAGGAGGGAACCGGCAAGATGGTAAACACCTTGGGGGCAGCACAGGAAAACACTGCATCGCTCTCGACCGGGGCCGCACAAAATACTTCACAGGGCCACATGCGGCCCTTGGGCCGCAGGTTGGACACCCTAGCCTTAGACTTTGCCATTTGAGAAACACATAAAGATATGTTAGCCTTCCCTTCCTTTAAGGCAGGGGTGTCAAAGTCCCTCCTCGAGGGCCGCAATCCAGTCGGGTTTTCAGGATTTCCCCAATGAATACGCATGAGATCTATTTGCATGCACTGCTTTCATTGTATGCTAATAGATCTCATGCATATTCATTGGGGAAATCCTGAAAACCCGACTGGATTGCGGCCCTCGAGGAGGGACTTTGACACCCCTGCTTTAAGGGAATTAAATCTGCTGGGAAGCTCAGTCGATCTTTTGTTTTCAAGTTTGTAGAGATCTGGAATGAACTTCCAGACTCTATTAGGCTTTTAGACCAGCTGCAATTTTGTAAATTCCTGAAAAACTTTTGTCGTTTTTGCAATTTTTAAATGGTTCAACTATAGCCTCAATGAAATAAGTTATTTTTCTTATGCTTTTATGTACTTTATGGTTTTAATTAGTTCTTTCTTCTCTTATGTTTTCTGCTATGTACTCTAGTCTTAATTATATGTAAACCGAGTTGAGTTCCACTGGCAGATGACCCGGTATATAAACCGAAGATTAGATTATATAAGACAACATGCAGTAAAACCTTGGATTGCAAGTAACTTGGTATGCAAGTGTTTTGCAAGACAAGCAAAACATTTTATTAAATTTTAACTTGATATACAAGCGATGTCTTGCAATACAAGTACATACAGTATACGTGTCGCATCACAACAGAGCTGATGACGCTGCAGGAGTGTAGTCTTATTTGTATGTTAAAATGTACAGCACTGCTTACACTTTTCAGCGCTTTAGAAATAATAAATAGTAGTAAATAGCAATAGTACTGTTCACATCACCACACTGACGCTGCGGGAGTGTAGCGACTGTTCTAAATGAGCGAGGTCTTGCAATACAAGTACGTATATAATTTTGTATTAAAGTTTTGGGGTTGTGGAACAAATCGTCTCTGAGTTTCCATTATTTCCTATGGGGGAAATTCGCTTTGATATACGAGTGCTTTGGATTACAAACATGCTTCTGGAACAAATTATGCTCGCAAACCCAAGATTTCACTGTATATGGTTGCTGAAAGCCCAAACCATCTTCAGACCCCGGGAGTTCTGGCAGGAGCTTCTTTCTACTGGTACTATGTGGCTGAAAGAGTCCAAGTTGTTCATTGCAGGAGCTCATTCACTGGCTTCGGGCTGGGAGAATGAGCTCCTGCTCTGGTTGCAGCAGGAGTGGCAAAAAAAAAGGATTTCAGAGGGCCAGAAAAATCCCAGGCACCAGAAGTCAATTTCTAGTTGCCATGGTAACCTGGGATTTCTCAAGCCACGGTCTATGAAAATCAACCCTCATAACATATGAACAATTCACAGTTTATCTAATGAATGGCATAATGCTTAACTATGACTGATCTTGTAGGGGGGAGGGTGTCAAAGAATGAAGCATAAGAGCCGTTTCACGCTGCGACTCCCACTCCTAGAAATCAGAAGTATAACATACCTCAACCATAACAATTCTTCATGCGTGAATATGACCTAATAGCACGACTCCAGCAAGAATACAAGATTTACTATGCTCAGCTGATATTTCAACACTCACTTAAGTACCCATGTCTTGTTCCATCATTCCCTCTGTGAGAAATTCCTTAACCCCCCATCTCTCGTTTGTTTTAAATTAGATTGTAAGCTCTATTGAGCAGGTTTCTCTTAAGCTTCCATGCCTGGCGTCATGATTGCAGCAGGTTTCCGGGTCTTGCCACATCCGTGTAGAAAGAACAGACGTTTCAGCCACGCTGTGGCTTTCTTCAGGGTAGCCCGAGGTCTGCAATGTCTTTATTTACAGTATAGTCGGTTCACGGACCTGATTGAGAACAGGGCAATCTGTGGGTTGAGAAATTTGAATTTTGGGCGGGAACGTTTGTTGGGCTGACCCGATTGAGAACAGGGACGTGTGTTGGTCATGAATTTGAATTTTGGCGGGAGAGTTCTATTGAGCAGGGATTGTCTATTACAGGGTTTTTCAACCGCTGTTCCGCGGCACACTAGTGTGCCGCGAGATGTTGCCTGGTGTGCCGCAGGGCCGCCATCAGGGCAGTACTACCAGTCCTGCATTCAGGGGCCTGGAGCTGACAGGGGGCCCGAGGCAGGGGCGCCAGTAGCTCGCCAAGGCAAAGTGAGTCGATCACCCAGGACTCACTTTGTCTTGGCGATCTAATCTATCGAGCCGATAAGTCTTCTTCTCCCCGACGTCAATTCTGCAGTCGGAGAGGAAGTTCGGGCCAGCCAATCGCTGCCTGGCTGGGCGGAACTTCCTCTCCGATTGCAGAATTGACATCAGGGAGAGCATGCGTCGGCGTCGGCTTTGGGGCCTGTTATCCATTGGTGGGTCCTGTTCCCCGATGGCAGTGGCTTGGGGAATGGCAGGGAGAAAGAAAGAAAGGGGGCAGGCAGGGAAACAGAAGGAAAGAAGAGAAACAGAAAAAAAGAAAGAAAGGTCAGGGAGAGAGGAAGAAAAAGTTGGGGGAGGGAATGAGGTGTGGAGGAGAGAAAGCATACAGGCTGATAGAAGGGAAGAAAGATTGGATGCACAGTCAGAAGAAGAAAGTGCAACCAGAAATCACCAGACAAGGTTGGAAAAATGATTTTATTTTAAATTTAGCAAAGTGGAAGCAGTATTACCACAGTTTTCAAAGGAATTTGCCCAAATAACTTAAGTTAACTGGGTAAATTCCCAGAGATGAAAACTTCCCTTCACTTACTATGCACAGTTCTGAATTTATATCTGCTGTCTATATTTTACAATATGGTCACCTTTTACTAAACTGCAATAGTGGTTTTTAGCGCAGGGAGCCTATGAGCGTCAAGAGCAGCGCTGGGCATTCAGCGCAGCTCCCTGCGCTAAAAACTGCTATTGTGGTTTAATAAAAAGGATGGAGGGTATATTTGTCTATTTTTGTATGCTATAAAAACCAAATACAGAGAGGGACTGAGAGCTGTTGACGAAGAGCTACGTGTGTGTCTTTCTTAGATTCCAGCCAGAATATCAGCTTTGTGTTCAGCCAAACAGGCCCAGGTTTCGCACTGAATAAAGTATTTTATAATTTTTCACTATTCTGTTTACTTAATATTTCATAATAAAGTAATTATAAAATACTTTCTTTGTGTTTATTTGATTCCTATTCAAGAGAATTACTTTATATATAGTCAATATAGGTACAGAGTTAAATTTTTTAACGTTTTCTAATGGTGGTGTGCCTCGTGATTTTTTTCATGAAACAAGTGTGCCTTTGCCCAAAAAAGGTTGAAAAACACTGGTCTATTACACATTAATGTACAGTGCAGTGCTACAGAAATCATTAGAAGTGTGTGGCCACGTACATGCTTATCTGCTCACTATCAACATGCACACTATTGATTTATTTCTGCCACTTGTGTGCCCTCTCCCAAATAAATGTTGGTAATTTACCAGGCAGAAATACAGTGGTACCTCAGTTTGCGAGTAATCCGGTTTGCGAGTTTTTTGCAAGACGACCCAAACTCAGCAAACTTGACTTGCAAACCGAGCACTGCCCCTATCAACGAGCACTTACAGGGGATTCCTCTTCCGGCCAGCCTTCCGCAGGTTGGAGGACCTCTGTCTGGGCCTGCGCGGCCGGGTGCTGTCCCTCCTGTGCATTGCGTGTGACGCGCACAGCGTCGATCAATCATCAGCGTTGTGCGTGTCATGCGTGGTGGGTGGGGCGGCGCTCGGCTGTGTGGGCTCAGGTGGGGCTCTCCAGCATGCGAGGGGCATCTGATGTGGAGGGCTGGCCGGCGGATGGAGGCAACCCTCTGAAGGCACTGCAAGGTTCTCCGGCGGCTGGCATCCCCCCCGAAGCGGCACTGTGGGGTCCTCGGCGGCTGGCATCCCCCCCCCCCCCGAAGCGGCACTGTCGGGTTCTTCTTCCGATGACGGATGGAGGAGGCAGACGGAGGAGACGGCGCTGCAGCACCCGGCCCCGACAGGTACAGACCCCGGGTTCTGGAACCAATCGTTGCTGTTGCCACTATTGTCTATGGGGAACTTTGTTTTGATAAACGAGCATTTTGGATTACGAGCATGCTCCTGGAACGGATTATGCTCGTAATCCGAGGTACCACTGTATGTACAAACCTTTAAGCATCTGTATTACCTGCTGTCCCAAAGTTGCTACCTTATTTCTCCTAAATCTAGCACATCTAATCTTCATGAAGGAAATACATCATCCTTTTCCTGTCGCAGGCTCACTTTTGTGGAATAGTACATTAGCAATAATTAGACTGTGTAAGAATGTTACAATTTAGGAAATTACTTTAAAATGCATTTCTTTAAAGCATTTGCCTGAAGTAAAAATTTGGGACAGTTAGACCACTCCAAAATAAGAGCTATTTCAGTAGGATACTTTTCATTAAAATTCTCTTCTGTATCACGATTGTTGTGTTCATTTTATTGCATGTATGTTTAAGCAGGTTATAAATAAAACCAGCTATCATAACTCAGGAATTAGTTTGTGTTCAGCTATTTGGGGCCATTCTAGAGCACAAGTTTTGACTACTACTATCTTCTTCAAAACTTCTACCTCTTGCAGATTTATTATCTGAATGGCAGTAAAGAGATAAGCAAATGTACCGGGATTAGATGGCTGACCCTAAGAAGCATCCACACCTAAGCTCTGCTCATTCTAGCCAGAGAATCTCAAGAGACAAAGTTCAAAGCAATGAATCCAGGCTCCTACCTGCAACATCAGCCTGGCCAAACTGACATCACTGCTGTGCACACACGGGAGATGGTTGGAAGACCAAAGTCTCTTTGCGTGTGCATGTTATCCAACTGGGGCTACAAGGAAAGAGACACCTGTCTCCCACTGGCATGGCGCCTACCTGCATAAAATCTTTAATGAGCAAGTCGTTCTGCATGGTAAGCATTTTCCACTGAATTTCCTTTTCAGCTCTTTGAAAATCTGGATTTTAAAATTGTATATAACCAACTACAAGCCTGAAAGTTGTGTTCAATTATGTATGCTGACCAGGAGGGGTTTATGAAGCACTCTTCTCAAATCCAGGCCAGAAAGGTTCAATAAAAGGTCTGGGGTGACCTAGTCAAAATTCCCTCAAACACTTTAGCCTGTCAACAAAAAGAGGCTCAGATCCTGCCCCTGTTACTGTACTTATAAAGCAGCCAAAAGTTTTAAGATATCATTAAAAGTCACGTTATATAGTCACCATAACAAACACAGAAACAGTCCTATCTCAGATGTTCTACACATGCTCTCATCTCTCATAACCCAGTTCCATTTGTATGCTAGTTCCACACTCCAGAAACACGTGGATGCTTAGCTTAACAGAACCGTGTTCGCAGGTGGAAGTACTCGCACAAAAAAAAAAAAAAGCATTAATTTAGCACATATCTTTGCCTTTTCAAGGGTATGAACCATACGAGTGTTCGTGAATTTTGTGCAGTCAGATGTATATGTGTAGTTTTGGAAGGGAAAGATGCAACGCTTTCTCTTTCTAAACTGGTGCACCTAACAGACGTACTTGCTTCACAAATTAGAGAAGGGGTGGGCAACCTCAGTCCTTGAAGGCCGCAATCCAGTCAAGACTTCAGGATTTCCCCAATGACTATGGATGAGATTTGCAGGCACTGCCCTCCATTGTATGCAAAAAGAGCAGTGGTATAGTGGGGGAGGAGGCGGGAGGCAGTCTGCCCAGGGTGCCTTATTGGTGAGGGCACCGGCACCCCTCCTCCTCTTCCTATTCCACCATACCTCTAGTTTAAGGGTGTCAAAATGTCTGCCTTCGAGGGCAGCAATCCAGTCAGGGTTTCAGGATTTCCCCAATGAATATGCATGAGATCTATTTGCACGCACTGCTTTCATTGTATGCTAATGGATCTCATGCATATTCATTGGGGAAATCCTGAAACCCTGACTGGATTGCGGCCCTTGGAGACAAGACATTTGACACCCCTGCTCTAGCCGAAGTTGTTTGCGGCAGTCAACATGCTCCATGCGACCCTGTCGACTCTCCCGCCGTCACTTCGGGGTGCCCCACACAGGAAGTGACATCAGGTGGAGGATTGATGGGGGTCATAAGGAGCACTTTGTTGACCGCTGTGAGCAACAGCTTCAACTAGAGGTATAGGGGAAGGGAAGGGGGGGGGCGCGCCTGGCAGGCAGAGTCAGAGGAACGAGACATGACACTGCCCCGGGTGCTTCTCATCCTCATTGTGCCACTGACAAAAAGATCTCATCCATATTCACGGGAGAAATTCTGAAAACCCAAACAGGTTGCAGCCCCCTGCCCAAAGACTAAGGTTGCCCACCACAGAACTACCTATAGATCTGCATCATAAACTAAGTTTTTGTCCACCTTCCCAAAATGATCAGGAGGTCGACTACATTTGTTACCTCGCAATAAGGGTCATGTATCTTTCCTTTTCTTAGATTTCCTTACACATCCAGGGTGGGTGAGTGGGGGGGAGGGAAATGTATTTTGAGGATTTAAATTACTTAATTGTAATATTGTAATCACATCATATGTCTTATTGTATTAATAATTGGGAGGAGGGTGGGAGAAAGATTGTTTTATGTATTACTTGTGTATTTAATAGTGGGTTTTATGCAGTGTTTTATGTTCAGTTAATTGTCTTGCACTGTCAAAGTTTGACAATCAAAGGGAAAAAAAAAAGGAGGTTGGTACACCTAGCCTAGTCTTATAGAGCATAGATTCTAAAATCATAGAACTATAGCGTTTATCCTGAAAAGGTTACAGCCATTTTCCATACTGTACAACTTTTGCCGTTCTTGCTGCCAGTGAATGCGACGCGCCTTCTGAAAAGACGTGCCGTCAAAAAAATTAAATGCGTGGGGATCAGTACTCACTCGTATGGGAAAGTAGTCTCTGTAGTACCTCCACACTGCCCAGTTACGAACCCACATAGACCTCCTTCCGCCTGTTTAAATATTAAGAGTCAAAGGATTACAGAAGAACATGCGCATGAAAACCAGACTGAGATTAGAAATTGTAACGCACATCTGATCTGCTTCTCATTCTAAGCACAACACACGAGAGGCACAATTATGGTACGAAGTCACTTTTGAACCGTTTTTAAAAGTACTAATTAAAATAGTTCCTAGTGTACTATCAAACAAAATCAGTCATGAGAGGAAGCATAGGACAGCCTTCGGCCCAACAAGTCTGCCCACTCAAATAACCCTCCCCCCTAAGTTCTTCTTTGAAGTGAGGCCACGTGTTGATCCCATTTGTTCTTAACCCTTTCAGGACCAAGGGACATATTTGTCCCATAACTTTAAAATCCTATAAATTTTGATTGGGATAGTCTACAGTTCTAAATTTGATATGTACGGATTCCATATGATACTGCCTTTATGTAAACAAACTGGTTCCGACATTCATTCATTAGCGTCGTTGCCAGATTGACGAGAAGATTCACTTGCCACACTGTCCATAAGCCAGAAGTGTGATTTTTTAAATAAAAATAATGATATTTCACAAAAAAAAAAAAATCAATTTTTTGGCATCTGCAAGCCCTTTTTACCATAAAAATGTCGTCAAAAACCACAAAAATTGGCCTACGATCCTTATGGTCCTGAAAGGGTTAAAGTCAGTCACGTTACTGGCCTCAACTACCTGACGTGGAAGATCATTCCAACGGTCAACCATCCTTTCGGTGAAGAAGTACTTTCCTAGTGTCACTATGAAATTTCTCGCGGATGCCCTCTTGTCGCCGTAGGGCAGGGATCTCAAAAGTCCCTCCTTGAGGGTTGCAATCCAGTCGGGTTTCCAGGATTTCCCCAATGAATATGCTTTGAAAGCAGTGCATGCACATAGATCTCATGCATATTCATTGGGGAAATCCTGAAAACCCGACTGGATTACGGTCCTCAAGGAGGGACTTTGGGACCCCCTGCCGTAGGGCATCCGCTAAAAATCTGGGGGCGGGTGGGCTGCGTTATATATTGCATGCAGAGGTTATGAACTACCGTACACCTACACATACGTCGGCTGAATCCTTTTTATACCTGCTCCCCAGCAGGTAAACGCATTTGGCTCTGATCTTAACGTAGGGATTACATTACATTAGTGATTTCTATTCTGCTATTACCTTGCAGTTCAAGGTGGATTACATAAGAACTATGATAATAAGAAGTACCGTATTTTCACGCATATAACGCGCGCGTTATACGCGTTTTTACCTACCGCGCATACCCCTCGCGCGTTATATGCGTGAGCGCGGTATACAAAAGTTTTAAAACATAGTTCCCACCCCGCCCGACGCCCGATTCACCCCCCCCAGCAGGACCGCTCGCACCCCCACCCCGAACGACCGCTCGCACGCGCTCCCACCCGCACCCACGATCGGAGCAAGAGGGAGCCCAAGCCCTCTTGCCCGGCCGACTCCCCGACGTCCGATACATCCCCCCCCCCCCGGCAGGACCACTCGCACCCCCACCCCGAACGACCGCTCGCACGCGCTCCCACCCGCACCCACGATCGGAGCAAGAGGGAGCCCAAGCCCTCTTGCCCGGCCGACTCCCCGACGTCCGATACATCCCCCCCCCCCGGCAGGACCACTCGCACCCCCACCCCGAACGACCGCTCGCACGCGCTCCCACCCGCACCCGCATCCACGATCGGAGCAAGAGGGAGCCCAAGCCCTCTTGCCCGGCCGACTCCCCGCGTCCGATACATCCCCCCCCCCGGCAGGACCACTCGCACCCCCACCCCGAAGGACCGCCGACTTCCCGACAATATCGGGCCAGAAGGGAGCCCAAACCCTCCTGGCCACGGCGACCCCCTAACCCCACCCCGCACTACATTACGGGCAGGAGGGATCCCAGGCCCTCCTGCCCTCGACGCAAACCCCCCCCCCCCCCAACGACCGCCCCCCCCCCAAGAACCTCCGACCGCCCCCCAGCCGACCCGCGATCCCCCTGGCGACCCCCACGACCCCCCCACCCCCCTTCCCCGTACCTTTGGTAGTTGGCCGGACAGACGGGAGCCAAACCCGCCTGTCCGGCAGGCAGCCAACGAAGGAATGAGGCCGGATTGGCCCATCCATCCTAAAGCTCCGCCTACTGGTGGGGCCTAAGGCGCGTGGGCCAATCAGAATAGGCCCTGGAGCCTTAAGTCCCACCTGGGGGCGCGGCCTGAGGCACATGGGCCCAACCCGACCATGTGCCTCAGGCCGCGCCCCCAGGTGGGACCTAAGGCTCCAGGGCCTATTCTGATTGGCCCACGCGCCTTAGGCCCCACCAGTAGGCGGAGCTTTAGGATGGATGGGCCAATCCGGCCTCATTCCTTCGTTGGCTGCCTGCCGGACAGGCGGGTTTGGCTCCCGTCTGTCCGGCCAACTACCAAAGGTACGGGGAAGGGGGGTGGGGGGGTCGTGGGGGTCGCCAGGGGGGTCGCGGGTCGGCTGGGGGAGCGGGCGGAGGTTCTTGGGGGGGACAGTCGTTGGAGGGAGGGGGGTTTGCGTCGAGGGTAGGAGGGCTTGGGATCCCTCCTGCCCGTAATGTAGTGCGGGGTGGGGTTAGGGGGTCGCCGTGGCCAGGAGGATTTGGGCTCCCTCCTGGCCCGATATTGTTGGGGAGTCGGCGGTCCTTCGGGGGGGAGGGATGTATCGGACGTCGGGGGGGGGGCATCAGGCTTTCAGGATGGGGACAGACCTTCAAGGGGGGACAGTGCACGGAAGTCAGGGGGGGTGAACGGAGAGTCGGAAAGTTAGGGCGGGCGAAAGGAGCGTCGGGCAGCATGCGCGGTATACCCGTGAGCGCGGTATACCAAAGTTTTTGTACATATCATCGTGATTTCTGCGCGCTATACCCGTGTGCGCGTTTTATACGGGTGCGCGTTATTTGCGTGAAAATACGGTACATAAGGAATAGTCTGAACATTTTCTAATTTGCTAAGGAGTGGATAGTTTGGGACATGTCTGGTTGTGTTATATTGGTTTTATGTATTTTTTGAAGAGTAGGATGTAGCATTTGTACACCAAACTTTCAAAAATGACTCCCAGTAACTCTGCTTTTCTACCTTATGACTCTGACTCCTATGATAAACAGTAAAAAAAAAAAAATTTACAAAACATAGGATATTTTTTTTAGAACTACAAACATATTTGAAGTTAGACACCCTCCCTCCCCCCAAAAAAAATCCCCAAAACTATTCTGATTCCAGTATCAAAAATCAACTTTAATTCCACCCAAGATTGCTCCCAACAATCCACGGCCCTGCTTTGTCTCTAGCGGTATTCAAATCCAAGCTAAAAAGCTCTTGTCTGAAGCCGCTTTCAACTCTTAATTCCCACTCATTGTAGATACCTTTCAGTGTTCCCGCTAAGCTGCGCTGGGGTGCGCTGACGCACAAAATATTACCTCGCAGCGCACAAGTTTCTCGTCACAGCGCACACAGTGTAGAGCACAGTTCTTCAACCGCCGGTCCGCAAACAAAATCTTGCCGGTCCGCGAAGGATTCGGTCCCCGCCGCAACGAAAGGCCGGCGTCAGCTGACTTGCAACTTCCTGTTGCAGTCGCTGTGCCGGGACTCCTGCCTTCGCCGGGACTCCTGCCTTCCACCGCGTTTGCCTCCTGCCTTGTCTCCGCACCTCCAGACCAGCAGCGGCAGCTGTGTATGCTTTTAACTTCGGCACAGAGCTGCCCCTAATCAATAGTTTAGCGCGGTTTCATAAGGCAGCCTCGGGGCCTTTGCTAGGCCGGCCCACATCGCATCATCGAAGCGGGCCGGCTATCAAAGGCCCCGAGGCTGCCTCATGAAACCGCGCTAAACTATTGATTAGGGGCAGCTCTGTGCCGAAGTTAAAAGCATACAGAGCTGCCGCTGCTGGTCTGAACTCTTGGGCCGCTGAAGGAGGGCAAAAAGCAGCTGTCCTGGAGGTTTCCCTTCCTCTCGCCTTTACAGGTTCCTTTTTTCCACCTTTTTTTTTTTCCTTCAAACGGCAACGGGCCCCAGCATCGACATCAATCAAGTAAGTTCCACTGTCAATCAAGCGGTTCTGCTCGGCCAAAGCTTCCCCTGTGACTTGAGCCACCCTCAGGGGAACGAAAGTGACCCACAAAGGTGAGGGGAAGGGGGGCAGATGATGGAAGTTGGGGGGGGGGGGAGAGAGAGAGAGAGAAGGGGCAGATGATGGAATGGAGGAGATGAGAGAGAGAGAGAAGGGGACAGATGATGGAAGTGAGAAGAAGGGAGAGAGAGCAGAAGGCAGATGGATGTCAGTTGAGAAGGGAGAGCAGATGCTGAATGGAAGTGGGGAAAGAACACATACTGGATGGAAGGAGGAGATAAATAAAGGGGGAAGAAAATAGTAAGATAATGGAGGGGTGAGGGAAAGGGGTGACAAGCTGTGTGTAGACACAGTGAAAAGAGGGAAACGGGACTAAATAGTAAGAAAGAATTTAATTTAGATGGAGGCAGAAAATAGAGAAGGAAGACCAGAGAAGAAAAGGGAAGAGAGAGCAGAGAATGATCAGATCTGAGTGGAGGAAATGAGAAGAGAGATATGCTAAAAACCACAGGGGGGAGGGAAGGATAGAGATGCCAGACCATGAGGGGAACAGAAGGAAGATGATGGATGCTAGACCAAATTGGGGGGGGGGGGCAGGAGGAGAGATGGCAGGGAAAGACAGACAGTGAATGGAAGGGGCAGATGCTGGACTGAAGAGACAGAGAAGGTTATCATGCTGCTGTACCGGGCCATGGTACGCCCTCACCTGGAGTACTGCGTCCAGCACTGGTACTTTAAGAAGGACACGGTACTACTCGAAAGGATCCAGAGAAGAGCAACTAAAATGGTTAAGGGGCTGGAGGAGTTGCCGTACAGCGAAAGATTAGAGAAACTGGGCCTCTTCTCCCTTGAGCAGAGGAGATTGAGAGGGGACATGATAGAAACATTCAAGGTACTGAAGGGAATAGACTTAGTAGCTAAGGCAGGGAGAACGAGAGGGCACTCTCTAAAGTTGAAAGGGGATAGATTCCATACAAACGTAAGGAAGTTCTGTGGTAGAAAGCAACATATTTATTTGGCTCATAACTTGCTGGCGTCCGATATTTTTAGCTCACAGTGAAAAAAGTTTGCTCACAACACCCGCCCGCTTAGAGGGAACACTGATAACCACTGTATCATTCCTTCTACCAGAAAGTCCAACTCTGAGATATCTGTCTGTATATTAAATATTATTAAGTACAGCGCTGCATACGCCTTTCAGCACTATAAAAAAGTTTTAAGTCATAGTAAATCCCAAGACATGGAGCAGAAACTGACAGACGCCTATGTCTTCACAGAAAACTCAAAATAGGTGAATACGTCCATTTGAACTTAAGATAAGCCATTATAAAAAAAAAGTTACATTCCTCAGTTAACATTAGCAGAACATCTCTTTCAGATCAATAACCAATTATTCCTAATGGTTCACACTTAGACATGGCTTAGTACATCTTTTGATGCCTGTGCTTAGAAGGGGGAAAGCACGAGGCAAAGAGTGGTTTGTGTAATCACTAAGGAAGTTATCAAATTTATTCCAGTGCAAAGATGTTTCAGTAGAAAAACACTTATGACATTTGCGTTTAGAATAAAGGCATATCAAGTTTCAAGTTTGAGGCTTGACAAACTTGAAGCGTTATCGTACAAAAACTTAAAATTTAAGTAAAACAGGGAAATGAAAATACCAACCACAAGATACTACTGACGAGACATGGTACAAAAGGGAAATGAGTGGGATTACATTTAAAAATAAAGAGAGGGAAATGGCAAGAATGAAAGGGAGAAGGGGAGTGTCTGGAATATGCCTTTTGTCCTAGTCTCGTATGCGTTTGACCCTATATCTAAATCTCATAGGCATCTTTAAAGAAAAAAGTTTTAAGGCTGGAGTTGAAGCTATTGGAGTTGTTTCCTGTCGCAAGGCAATAGGGAGGGCGTTCCATAATGTGGGTGCAACGGCTGAATAAATAGTCTTGCGTGTTGTATTGTAGAATAATTGTCAGAGGGGACTGTTAAGAGGATATTGTTGTGATGATCACAAAGTTTCATATGGGATCAAGAGTCTGTCAATAAACGAGGGTGCACGAATTCCACCCAAGTACTTTGACTGCAGATGTGCATGTATGCACAAATTCCCACCCCAAGTACTTTGACTGCAGATGTGCATGTATGCACAAATTCCCACCCCAAGTACTTTGACTGCAGATGTGCATGTATGCACAAATTCCCACCCCAAGTACTTTGACTGCAGATGTGCATGTATGCACAAATTCCCACCCCAAGTACTTTGACTGCAGATGTGCATGTATGCACAAATTCCCACCCCAAGTACTTTGACTGCAGATGTGCATGTATGCACAAATTCCCACCCCAAGTACTTTGACTGCAGATGTGCATGTATGCACAAATTCCCACCCCAAGTACTTTGACTGCAGATGTGCATGTATGCACAAATTCCCACCCCAAGTACTTTGACTGCAGATGTGCATGTATGCACAAATTCCCACCCCAAGTACTTTGACTGCAGATGTGCATGTATGCACAAATTCCCACCCCAAGTACTTTGACTGCAGATGTGCATGTATGCACAAATTCCCACCCCAAGTACTTTGACTGCAGATGTGCATGTATGCACAAATTCCCACCCCAAGTACTTTGACTGCAGATGTGCATGTATGCACAAATTCCCACCCCAAGTACTTTGACTGCAGATGTGCATGTATGCACAAATTCCCACCCCAAGTACTTTGACTGCAGATGTGCATGTATGCACAAATTCCCCCCCAAGTACTTTGACTGCAGATGTGCATGTATGCACGAATTCCCCCCCAAGTACTTTGACTGCAGATGTGCATGTATGCACAAATTCCCCCCCCAAGTACTTTGACTGCAGATGTGCATGTATGCACAAATTCCCCCCCCAAGTACTTTGACTGCAGATGTGCATGTATGCACAAATTCCACCCCAAGTACTTTGAATGCAGATGTGCATATTTTACAAAGTATGTATTTTCCAGGTAGATCTGAGTGGGACACATGCATGTAACCTAAACCACCTTTATGGCCGACTCGTGTGTTCATGTAACTGAAAAACTGACTCCAAAGTATACGGTGTATATACCATATACCTCCACACCTCAATCATTCAAATTTTTCAAGGCCATTCAATCCTCGGCGAGGCCACCTCCCCACTCAATGTATATTCATAGTGGGTGGCTTTACACCTCAAATCGTTATTGGATCCTTTATACTTCTATGTCTTTCATTTTATAAGGAAACAAGAAAATTAACGGAACATTTAAAATAAAATGAAAGACATAGAAGTATAAAGGATCCAATAACGATTTGAGGTGTAAAGCCACCCACTATGAATATACATTGAGTGGGGAGGTGGCCTCGCCGAGGATTGAATGGCCTTGAAAAATTTGAATGATTGAGGTGTGGAGGTATATGGTATATACACCGTATACTTTGGAGTCAGTGAGATAATAGCCCCTTTCATTAAGGCTGTATTACATTATATGCCGTTTGAGTTAATAAAATCATGTAACTGAATAAGCACATTTCACCTATTATACTAGTAGTCTATAAAGGTAAGTAGGTGCCCGTTTTCCTGCATGGAGTAAAGGCCTAAATATAAGTTCGTTATATAGAATTTCCCCTGTCAAGGTTTACCAATAAGAATCCAATTTTTAGTTGATGGGCGAGCAAAAGGGCGAAGCTAGTGCACACCGAATGATCAAGCAAGTGTAAATACCTGCTTTATATTTGCAAGAAAAGTGTAAAAAAAAAAAATGGGCTTCTAAAGAAAGTGTTTAAAAAAAAAAGTAGGGTGTATAGGAGGAGAGGACAAAGCAAGGGTCTAAAGAAATACAGATGGGGAAAAAATCTCTTTACAGCTGTTTACTCAGAGAAGAGCTGACAAGGCAGATATGGGAAGTAATACTCTTAAAATCTGGTCAGGAGATCAGAGTTTCTAATACAGGATAGAGGTTATTTACAGGCTAAATATCTCGTAGGTATCAAGGTCACTGCATTCAGACATGGGAATGATCATCAAGCAACTGAATGAAGCCATGGAAAACGGGGAAGCATGGCGAGGACTGGTCTCTAGAGTATCCGAGGGTCAGACATGACTGAATGAATAGTAGTGCAGTGCTCCCCTGGTCATTCACGGTCGCAGTCATTCGCGGTATTTTCCGACCGCGAATGACCGGGCAGGAGAGAGCAGCCGGAGAGGCAGGAAAGTGAAGGAAATTACTTGCGGTATACTCCGACTGACTCTTCCTGCACTAAAGTTGGACATCGCCAATCAGGAGCTGCTTTGACATGCAGCTCCTGATTGGTTGAGGCCCGACTTCAGTGCAGGAAGAGGAAGAGGAGTGACTTCCTTCAACTTGCCGGCACTCCGGCTGCCCTCTCCTGCCTCCCCAGCTAAATACCATATTCGCGGTTTTTCAACATTCGCAGGGGTTCCTGTACAATCAGAAAGATTCCCACTGCAGCACCTTGCGATTGAGCAAGTCACTTAACCCTCCACTGTGCCACAGGTGCAAGATATCTAAACCTGTATATAATATGTAAACTACCGATTGTGACCACAGAGAGGCAGTATATCGAATCTCATCCCCCTTTCCAAATATAGTTTCAAACTCAACTGGCTCAAGACCAAACCAGGTAGAAATAGACCCCGGCAATGCTTTTTTTTTTTTTAGAAGTATGACCTTAGACTGTTAATGGCTTAATTTTTGCACTTTATATGAAAGATAATAAAAAGGCATGCGCCTATTGCCTCCCTGATGCAGAATTTGAGGGGAAAAGGAGGGACGTATATCACCCTTTTTGTGGCTTTGGCATTTTCAAAGCTTACGTTCAAAGCAGTAGGCATTGGAGAATTAAGTGACTTGCCCAGGGTTACATGGAGCAGTGCCGGGATTTGATCTCGCAACCTCTGGGTACAGAGGCAGCAGCTCTAATCAGTGAGCCACACAGGCTAAAATGTCGACAAGGAAACAAACCTAACCTTTTGTTGGAGTATTCCAGTCGAACACCAGCCACGCAAGGTAGAGTGCTGCAATCAGCCAACAGTCCGTGCAAAATACGTACAAAAGAATTATCGTGGAAGTGATACCTGTGGTGGGGAGAGAAGCTCTATTAGAAGTCTAATATAGTAAACAGAGGTCGCTGGCACAGATACATGTTTTTCAAGGAACAAAATGCAGATACTTTTAATCCCACCTACACCTGATTTACAGATCATTGCGCTCTGCGAATCTAGCTTTACTGTGAATCCAAGGCTTGTCGAGACTAGGAAAATGATTTTTTGTTGTGCAGCAGTTAAGATATGAACTCCTTGGTGGGTCAGATACGAAATTGCCGTGAAAAGGGCATGTTTAGAAAACTACTTGAGATGCAGTTATTTGCAGATGCCTTTTTCCAGCCCAAAATTTTCCTTTCTGGCAGAGTTGAATTATTCATGATCTTTACTATGTAAGCTATGGTATTTTGTTGGCATGATTTCTGGGGATTTTTGTATGTTGATTTTATCATGTTTGTTTTTAAAATTATGTATGTAAATTATGTAAACCGTTTAGTTTTAAACGGTATAGAAACTCCAATAAAATAAAATAAAAATAAAATAAAAATAAATAAAATAAAATAAAAAAATAAAATAAAATAAAAATAATAAAATGTTACCAGTTGATGACACATTAGTAAGCAACCCACCTTTGCAATACCTGGGGGGGTCTCAGCTGGCATAGGTTTGGTTTCTAAAAGAAGGGTTTCTATGTTAATTTCTAGATCACTCCAGTTTTAACAATTTCCTTGCAGTAGAGGAGATGTGATGGGGGGCAGCAGTGGTCTCAAACACGCGGCCCGGGGGGCCACATGCGGCCCACCAGGTACTATTTTGAGGCCTTCAGTATGTCTATCATAATCACAAAAGTAAAATAACAGTTTCGTGATCATATGTCTTTAGCTATAAATGACAATATTATTATTAAGACTTAGCCAAAAGGAAAGATTTATAAACTATAAAGAGTTTTACCTCATGCAAAATTGTCAATTATTTAATAACACATGAACTATTTTTTCAGAGGCCCTCCAAGTACCTTCAAATCCAAAATGTGGCCCTGCAAAGGATTTGAGTTTGAGACCACTGTTATACAGGGTGCTCCGATTAGCGATATCTACCAGCCTTTTAATATGCTTTTGCCCTCAGTTTCAACCAAGTCAAATAAAAATACAAAAACACTGAAAACAATCACTGGACTTTGATTTTGCATAACTAAAAAAAGCACAAAAGGATGGCCTCTGCTCATTACAATCCTCATTAAAAAAAAAAAAAAGCCATCCAACCTTCTCCATGTAACATTATATTTCTGCTTCATGTTCGCCTCATCTTTGGTATTAAAAAAAAAAAAAAAAAAGCATATCACTCCCTTCTATCATAAACTGCACTGGCTACCAGTGGAGTCTAGAGCAGTGTTGTCCAACCTTTTTGTACCTATGGACCGGCAGAAATGGAGGAATTGTTTTGAGAACCGGCGGTTGAGGAGTGCTGGTGTGGACTTGGGTGCCGCTACTGGACTGCCAAGGGAGAGTGACTTTTCCTATTAGGAGGCTTCTCCTCTGCCTACCCAGGGGCTCTGGAGGTCGCGTCTCGCGCTCTGTCTTGCTGCTCCGGTTCTATGCCACGTGTTGCAGCAGTGGGACCTTCATCCCTTTTTGGCTGGGTCTGGCAGCGGGAGGACCGAGAGGAGAGCGCAGGCCGGAGAGGCGGTGGCTTTCTGTGCATGCACAGCGGATGCCTTTAGGCAGCGGACTCGCCACTTGGCCCACCTCCAGCTCTCCAATGGCCTTTGACCCAGAGTTGCCCATCGGTCACTGCACCAAGTACGTGCAAGCTCCCCATTGGCGGCCCCGGCGCTGCTTGGAGGATGGCTGCACTGGTGTTTTTGCCTGGGTGGTCTACAAGGCATTTGCAGTGAACCACTTTTTTAACTTGGTGCTTGTGGGGGGGGGGGGGGGGGGGACATGCTGGTCCTTCGCGAACCGGGAGATTTTTGCACACCGGCACCGGTCCAAGGACCGGTGGTTGAAGAACACTGGTCTAGGGCAGTGGTCTCAAACTCAAACCCTCTGAAGGGCCACATTTTGGCTTTGTAGGTACTTGGAGGGCCGCAGAAAAAATAGTTAATATCTTATTAAAGAAATGACAACTTTGCATGAGGTAAGACTCTTCATAGAGTATAAATCTTTCCTTTTGGCCAAGTCTCCAATAATAATATTGTCATTTATAGCTAAAGAGACATATGATCAAGAAAGCACAGTTACTTACCGTAACAGGTGTTATCCAGGGACAGCAGGCAGATATTCTTAACGTATGGGTGACGTCACCGACGGAGCCCGTGTACGGACCTTTTTAACTAGAAAGTTCTAGTTGGCCGCACCGCGCATGCGCGAGTGCCTTCCCGCCTGACGGAGGAGTGCGTGGTCCCCAGTTAAGATAAGCCAGCTAAGAAGCCAACCCGGGGAGGAGGGTGGGACGTAAGAATATCTGCCTGCTGTCCCTGGATAACACCTGTTACGGTAAGTAACTGTGCTTTATCCCAGGACAAGCAGGCAGCATATTCTTAACGTATGGGTGACCTCCAAGCTAACAGAGAGGGAGGAGGGATGGTTGGCCATTAGGAAAATAAATTTTGTAACACAGATTGGCCGAAGTGTCCATCCCGTCTGGAGAAGGCATCCAGACAGTAGTGAGTAGTGAACGTGTGAACTGAGGACCAAGTGGCAGCCTTGCAGATTTCTTCGATGGGCGTGGAGCGGAGGAAAGCCACAGAAGCAGCCATAGCTCTGACCCTGTGGGCCGTGACAGCACCTTCCAGTGAGAGACCGGCCCGAGCATAACAGAACGCAATGCAGGCAGTAAGCCAGTTGGAAAGCGTCCGTTTAGAGACAGGACGACCTAGACGGTTAGGATCGAAGGTCAGAAAGAGCTGAGGAGACGAGCGGTGAGCCCTGGTACGATCAAGGTAGTATGCAAGGGCACGCTTACAATCCAGCGTGTGTAACGCCTGTTCCCCAGGATGGGAATGGGGCTTAGGGAAGAAGACAGGCAATACAATGGACTGGTTGAGGTGGAAGTCCGAGACCACCTTAGGCAGAAATTTAGGATGGGTACGCAGAACCACCTTGTCATGGTGAAAAACAGTGAAAGGTGGGTCGGCAACTAGTGCATGCAGCTCACTAACCCTCCTGGCAGAGGTGATGGCAATGAGGAAAAGCACCTTCCACGTAAGAAATTTGAGTGAAGTTGTAGCAAGAGGCTCAAACGGAGGTTTCATGAGGGCTGACAGAACCACATTCAGGTCCCAGACGACTGGAGGAGGCTTCAGAGGTGGTTTGACATTGAAGAGGCCTCTCATGAACCGGGAAACCAGGGGATGAGCCGTAAGAGGTTTTCCGAGGATAGGCTCATGAAACGCAGTGATGGCACTGAGGTGGACTCTGATTGAGGTCGACTTGAGGCCAGCGTCGGAGAGAGAGAGCAAATAGTCCAGTACAGTTTCCACCGCCAATGAGGTGGGATCATGATGATGAAGGAGACACCAAGAGGAGAACCGGGTCCACTTCTGATGGTAACATTGGAGGGTGGCCGGTTTCCTGGAAGCATCCAAAATACGACAGACAGGCTGAGACAGATTCTCTGGAGAGGTCAGCCTGAGAGAAACCAAGCTGTCAGGTGGAGCGAGGACAGATTGGGATGTAGTAGAGACTGATGCTGCTGTGTAAGTAGAGTAGGAAACACAGGAAGAGGAATGGGCTCCCTGGAGTTGAGCTGAAGCAGGAGGGAGAACCAGTGTTGGCGAGGCCACCGAGGAGCGATGAGAATCATGGTGGCTCTGTCCCTGCGGAGTTTGGACAACGTCCGCAACATCAGAGGTAGCGGAGGAAAGGCATATAGGAACCGATCCGTCCAGTCGAGCAGGAATGCATCCGGGGCTAGACGATGAGGGGAGAAGAGTCTGGAACAGAACTGGGGCAGCTGATGGTTGTGAGGAGCTGCAAAGAGGTCCACTTGCGGAGTGCCCCAGCGAGCAAAGATGGAGCGGAGCATGGGAGGGTCCAGGGTCCACTCGTGAGGTTGAAGGATGCGGCTGAGATTGTTGGCCAGGGAATTCTGTTCGCCCTGGATATAGACAGCCTTGAGGAAGAGACTGTGGGCCGTGGCCCAGGTCCAGATGCGGGTGGCCTCCTGACAGAGGAGGGGAGATCCGGTGCCGCCTTGCTTGTTTATGTAGTACATGGCGACTTGGTTGTCTGTGCACAGGAGAAGGACCTGAGGGTAGAGAAGGTGCTGGAAGGCTTTGAGAGCATAGAACATGGCTCTGAGTTCCAGGAAATTGATGTGATGCTGACGCTCCTGAGGGGGTCCAGAGTCCCTGGGTGCGAAGATCTCCCAGGTGGGCTCCCCACGCATAAGGGGAGGCATCTGTGGTTATGATCATGGAGTGAGGGGGTAGATGAAAGAGTAGACCCCTGGAAAGATTGGAGGAGTTCAACCACCATTGAAGAGATTGCCGAAGAGACGATGTCACAGAGATGGGATGAGAAAGAGGATCGGTGGTCTGTGACCATTGGTTGGCCAGAGTCCACTGAGGTGTCCTGAGGTGGAGTCGCGCCAGAGGAAGTACATGGACCGTCGAGGCCATGTGGCCCAGGAGGATCATCATCTGTCGAGCTGGGATGGAGTGATGAAGGAGCACCTGACAGCAGAGGTGGAGCAGAGTTCGATGGCGGTCGGAGGGGAGAAATGCCCTCATTAGAGTGGTGTCGAGAACTGCTCCAATGAACTGAAGTCGCTGTGTGGGAAGTAGATGCGACTTGGGGTAGTTGATCTCGAAACCCAAGAGATGGAGAAACGAGATGGTGTGATGAGTGGCTTGTAGTACAAGCGGAGACGTAGGTGCTTTCACCAGCCAATCGTCCAAGTAGGGGAACACCTGAAGGTCGTGAGACCTGAGGAAGGCCGCCACCACAATAAGGCACTTGGTGAACACTCTGGGCGATGATGCGAGGCCAAAGGGTAGCACTTTGTACTGATAGTGATGGTGCTGTATCTGGAACCGTAGATAGCGACGTGAAGTCGGATGGATTGGGATGTGAGTGTAGGCCTCCTTGAGGTCTAGGGAGCATAGCCAGTCATGGTGGGAGAGAAGAGGGTAAAGCGTGGCTAGGGAGAGCATTCTGAACTTCTCTTTGACTAGACACTTGTTGAGGTCCCTGAGATCGAGGATGGGACGAAGGTCTCCTGTTTTTTTGGGAACCAGGAAGTAGCGGGAGTAGAATCCCTGACCCCTTTGGTCCGGAGGTACCTCTTCGATGGCATTGAGGAGAAGGAGGGATTGGACCTCCCTCAGGAGGAGGGGAGTTTGGGAGGAGTGAGAAGCAGACTCAACGGGAGGATGGTCTGGTGGAAGAGTCTGGAAGTTGAGAGAGTAGCCGTGGCGAATGATGTTGAGGACCCACTGGTCCGAAGTGATGACCTCCCAACGGCTGAGGAAAAGCTGAAGACGTCCTCCGATAGGTTGAGGGAGAGGCAGCGATGGTGGGAGAATGGCTATGCTCTGGAGAAAAGAGTCAAAAGGGTTGAGACGGCTTAGATGAAAGAGGCGGCTTGGCAGGTTGAGTCTGTGGGCGAGCCCGAGTCTGATGTTGGTGGCGAGGACGGCGAGACTGTTGTTGAGGCGGGTTGAGAGGTCTGGCCGAGAACCTACGCTGGTAAGAAGACTGTTGTCTGTAGGGACGAGCAGGTGGAGTCTTCTTTTTAGATTTGATCAGAGTGTCCCACCTGGTCTCATGTGCTGAGAGTTTCTGGGTTGTTGAGTCCAGGGACTCTCCGAAGAGTTCATCGCCCAGACAAGGTGCGTTAGCCAGGCGGTCCTGGTGGTTAATGTCTAGGTCAGAAACTCTCAGCCATGCCAAACGGCGCATGGCCACCGCCATGGCAGAGGCGCGAGAGGTCAGCTCAAATGAGTCGTAGATGGAGCGAACCATAAATTTCCTGAGTTGGAGGAGGCTGGAAATTTGTTGCTGGAACAGAGGGACCTTACGTTCAGGAAGATATTTCTGTAAGGAGGAGAGCTGTTGCACCAGATGCTTCATGTAGAAGGAGAAGTGGAAGGTGTAGTTGTTGGCTCTATTGGCTAGCATGGCATTTTGGAAAAGGTGCTTACCAAATTTATTCATGGTTTTTCCCTCTCTGCCAGGAGGGTGGAGGCATATACACTGGAACCCTGAGATTTTTTCAAAGTAGATTCCACCAGGAGGGACTCGTGGGGCAATTGAGGTTTGTCAAACCCTGGGATTGGGATAACCCGGTACAAGCTATCCAATTTACGAGGGGCTCCGGGAACAGTGAGGGGAGTCTCCCAGTTCTTATAGAAAGTTTCCCGTAAGATGTCGTGGACGGGCAACTTTAGAAATTCCTTGGGAGGTTGCTCAAAGTCTAGGGCATCGAGGAAAGCCTGAGACTTCTTAGAGTCGGACTCTAAGGGGATGGAAAGAGCTGCTGACATCTCCCTAAGGAATTTAGAGAAAGAGGATTGCTCTGGTTTGGAGATGGTGTCGGTCATGGAGGGTTCTTAGTCGGTTGACGAAGCGTCCTCTTCGGTACCGTGAGGGGAGTCTTCCCACAAGTCTGGGTCCCTAACGTCGGGGTGCGTACGTTTGGACATTGGCGTGGAGGGCTCGGCATGGCGGGTCTTTTGAGAGAGATTTGCCTGAGCGCACCGAGGTGGTACCGGGTGAGGAAAACAGATGTCGTTCCTGGGACCGGACAGGGTCGGCAGTAGCACGGGTATGCACTGTAGGTGTTTCGGCCAAGAGCACCGGCATGGAGGTATTAATCGGTACCGAGGGGGTCGACACCGATGGGACAGTGCGAGGTTCGGACCGGTCCTGTACCGGAAGGTGCGGTGCCAGCAACGCCGGCAACAGTTGTTGGAGTTGTTGTTGCAGCTGCTCCTGTAACTGTGTTTGGAGTATGGCCGCAATGCGGTCGTCCAGGGGAGGCATCGGTACCGCTTTTTTCTTCTTCGGTACCTTAGGTGCCGCTCTACGCTCCGGCGATGAGGCCGATGAGGCACTCACCGAGATCGGAGCGGAGCGTTTGCGGGGCCGGTGTGGTGCCTGAAGGGCCGGTGTCGCAACCGTGGCAGGAGGGCGCTCGAGGGAAGTGGAAGGCTTCTTAGCCGGCTTACCTGGGCCCAACGACCCCGAGGAAGGGTCCGGTGGTGTCGACGTCGTCGGTGCCGACTTTTGGGGTGCCGTCGACGTCGCGGCAGGTTCCATGGCAGATCCATTACCAAACAAAATATTTTGCTGGATCTGCCTATTTTTCAAAGTGCGCTTTTTAAGCTTAGCACAGCGGGTGCAGGTGTCAGCCCGATGCTCTGGACCCAGGCACTGGAGGCACCAATTGTGTGGGTCTGTGAGAGAGATCGGGCGTGCACACCGCTGGCACTTCTTAAAACCCGGTTGAGGGGGCATGAAGGGAAACACGGCCTCCGCAAAATCAAAGCCGGAGGCCTGTATGGTGACAACAGGCCCCGCCGGGGCCGGCTCGAAAAAATAAAGAAAACTCGATGAGTTTTTTTTTTTTTTAAAGGAAAAATAAGTAATCCAAAGGGAAAAGAAGAAATTCGGAAAAAATATGCCAGCGGCCGTTGAAATACATGACTTCTTCGCTCCGCGGAAACGAAGAAACTGGGGACCACGCACTCCTCCGTCGGGCGGGAAGGCACTCGCGCATGCGCGGTGCGGCCAACTAGAACTTTCTAGTTAAAAAGGTCCGTACCGGGGCTCCGTCGGTGACGTCACCCATACGTTAAGAATATGCTGCCTGCTTGTCCTGGGATAAACTGTTTTATTTTACTTTTGTGATTATGATAAATATACTGAGGGCCTCAAAATAGTACCTGGCGGGCCGCATGTGGCCCCCCGTGCCGCGTATTTGAGACCACTGGTCTAGGGTATTGTTTAAATTTTCTTGTATTTGTTACAAAGTCGCATTTGTCACCAGGTTATGTCCTCTCATTTTTCTTGGAGTCATTTTAATAAAAATACACGGAGAGTGCAGTTACTTACTTATCCTTCTATAAAATCTTGCCGTTATAAGAGGTTTTTTAAGAAAACTCTTTTCAGGCCGCTAAAATGAACACATGGCTCAGAAAAATGATGTTAGAAGCTTCTTATTTAGATTTCAATTATTTAATAGGCTGACATCGTAATGGTTTTACATTTTCTCTTATTTCAACCATGTTTGCATTCTATTCTTATGTTTACCTACATGGTTTACATTTTTGTCTTGATCAATTTTTTATTGAAATGTTATGTTTAATTTAATAGAATAAATATATATTATAGTACATGTACAGAATTATATATGAAAGAATTGGGAGGGAGGGTTTAAATATTAATATGAATTGATTATGATATACAAGGGATATTGTATGTGTTCAAATGTTTGACACTTGTTATAAGATGTAAAAATGAATAAAGAATTAAAATGAAATGTTATTTACTGCCTTTTATTGTATTTTATTGAGATTCTTATTGAAAAAATGTATGTATGTACTGGTTTTCTCATGCTGTGAGCCGCTTAGAACCTCCCCAGTATGGCGGCATATAAATTATTAATAATAATTATTGATTATTATTAATATTGACCCACAGTGGTCTAAAACAGTGTTTCTCAAGTCGGTCCTGGAGTACCCCCCCTTGACAGTCAGGTTTTCAGGACATCCACAGTGAATATGCATAAACTTGATTTGCATATATTGCCTCAAATCATATGCAAATTTCTTTCATGCCTATTCATTGTGGATATCCTGAAAAGACGAGTGGCAAGTAGGTACTCCGGGACCGACTTGAGAAACACTGGTCTAAAAACAAGTGAAGTTTAAAAATTTTGCTACCCATTAAAACTATGCTGTCCATCTTTGCACATACATCCCCAGAACTAGCTTCTAACACAAATACCTCTTAATTCAATGAAGCGCCATCGACAGAGGTTGTGGTAAGAGCGGATAGCGTAGCTGGTTTTAAGAAAGGTTTGGACAGGTTCCTGGAGGAAAAGTCCATAGTCTGCTATTGAGAAAGACACAGGGGAAGCCACTGCTTGCCCTGGATCGGTAGCATGGAATATTGCTACACCTTGGGTTTTGGCCAGGTACTAGTGACCTGGATTAGCCACCGTGAGAACAGGCTAATGGGCTTGATGGACCATTGGTCTGACCCAGTATGGCTATTCTTATGTTCTTGGTAGAGCAGGTAATTAATCTCTACAGCCGGAAAACTTATTTTTTTTTTAAATCAGCCACAATTAAGGAGAAGTACCACAACCTGACATTGTCATCTTAGATCATTTCTTTACCCCCAATTACAAATGGAGGGGCTGTTCCCACATGCAGATTCTGGGATCAGAATTTTTTTATTTTTTTTTTTTTAAGTATTGGGTGCAATATGGGAAGGCATGAACTCTTGACAGGGCTATCCTAACACGCTTGTTGCTGCACAGTTCAGCTTCCAATATGATGCATTCAGTCATCTCGTAGCACAGGATTCTAGGAAGGCCCTTATCAGAAAGGGAATGCATATGCCAAAAAGACAAAAAAAACCCTCCAGTATCAGGTTTTGGACCTGTAGCAGACACAGGAACCAACTTATCCCTCTCTGTATACGGCCGACACCTGTGGCTGAGGAGTTTCCCCCATACTCATTGCCATCCTCATTTTCTTTTTTTTTTTAATTCCTTATTAATTTTCAAGCTTTGACAGTGTATTACAATTAATATAACAGATTGCATAAAATACACCATATTACACACATTATTAAAGAAAACATCCACTTCCCCCCTCTGCCCAATTATTAATATATTAAATCATATTATTTATTACAATATTATATTTAAATATTTTTAAACTCTTCCAAATACTTTCCCCTCCCCTCACCCTGGATGTGTAAGGAAATCTAAGAATAAGATATCTCTATATTTGTATGTTAACAAATGCAGTCAATGGGCTCCATACTTTATTAAATCCTCATCCATCTTCATTTTCAATTAGTTCAAGCAAGCACGACAGTCCCATGCCCCTCCCCCACCCTCATCTGCTCCTTCCCCACCCCTTCCTGCTGCGCACCCGCCCCCTTCTCTTATACCTCTAACATTTGGTGTGTGAGCAGCAACCCAAACCCGCTGCTCGCACCAACGTCGGCTCTTCCTCCGATGTCACTTCCTAGACACAGGTCCAGGAAGTGATGTCAGAGGAAGGGCCGACACACAGAAGTCGCTTACCTGTAACGGCAGCTCTCCGTGGACAGTCGATCATTCAGCCACACAGTAGGTTGTGTCGTCACTCCGATGGGCACCGTCAGATTGACACACCTACTGTGGGGCTGAATTCATCACTGCCCAGGGAGAGTGGTGAGAGAAGCAGTTTGGGGGTTGCTGCTCACACCCCAAACATTAGATACGGGGGTTGGGGAAGGAGCAGAAGAGGCAAAGAGGAGGATGAGTGCTGGCAACCCCCCCAACCACCCCCGCCCCCCCATAGCTTGATAAAAAACTAACCTTCCATAACCATACAAGTTCTGTAATTAAATCATGTTTTTTCAAGCTGCGACTGATAATCGCTCAGTCTCTAAATTCTTAAACACAAAACCTATTAACATTCTGGTACATTCATTAATCATTACGAAATTAGATTACTGTAATAGCTTTATTTACCCAGAAAGAATTAAAACTTACAAATAATTCAAAATGCTGCAATAAAATTAACAAAATCTAGAAAATACGACCATGTTATGCCCCCCCCTACTTCAAAATGTCCATTGGCTGCCAATTAATCAAAGAATTTCTTACAAAATCTCTCTCATAACATTTAAAACAATTCATTCTAAATTGCCCCAATTTATTGATAAATATCTTCTCGTATGAGCCACCCCGCAGTCTTAGATCTAATCGTAAATTGCTGACAGTCCCCTCCCATCATATAATAGGAATCAAAAGGCCTGACATTTTCTCAGTCGAAGCCCCTCAACTCTGGAATATCCTACCAGCTCTTGTTAGAGAAGAAGCTAATCTCAAACGTTTCAAAAGCCTACTCAAGAGTCATTTATTTAAAGTAGCTTAACATCTGATTTAAATTTTTACAGTATCCTTTAACTCATCCAAGTTGTATTTCTAACCTTATTTCCTTTTGTCTCCTGTCTTGTTTATCCCTTTTTAATATGCCAATTAGTTGATTTTTTGTAATTGCTTTCTTTTTATAAGTATTAATGGTATTATTAATGGCATTTTTAGTATGTTCATGCTCTTTTTTATATATATATTATAAACTCGCTTAGAAATTAGATAAGCGATTAAATCAAACTTTAATAAAACCTTGAAACCTACACCACCACCCAATTACAGTACATCATTTCACTCGGCACAGAATACAGACGTAGTTCCAGAGATTGTCAGATTCAGGATGACAATGTTCAAGTCAGACTTCACTGAAACGACTTACCCATAGCAAGAAAACTAAGAACCCATTGCAAAACCGAGATAATCTGTAGTTGCTTCTGTATTTGGGACTTGGACAGCCATGGAAGAGATGGTATTTCTTTCAGAGCAGACAGGAAACTTGCACCGGTGCCTGCCAAAAAAAATCCAGAAGAGAGAGTTAGTATACGTGTGCTTTACACATCAGTGCTAGATTTCAAAACCGCAGTGGCTCAAATACTAGGTGGTTTGATGCGAGAGGCTGCCAGGCTTCCTAGCTGGTTTAGTAAGATGTGGGTAAAGCATGCAGAGAACTCAAAAGTCCTTTAGATCAGTATTCAACCACCGGTCCATGGACCAGTGCCGGTCCACAGGGCCAGCACATGCATCAAGCCCAAAACAGTGTTCTTCAACCGCCGGTCCACAGTGCGATCGATGCGGCGTTATCTTCGAGCCAGCTCCCTCTTCCTAACTGTGCACAAAGTCACGGGCCGTGGCTCCTACGGGCATCCTGCGCCTGAATTGGAAGCCTTCTCTCTGATGTCAGAGGGAAGGCTTCCAGATGAGGCAAGGGACGTGCAAGGTGCAATTCGTACTATTATGGGGGGTGGGTTCTGGGGTGGAGATTGGGTAGAGATGGGCGGGGTCTGGCCCACGACTTAGCCCAGTGTTCTTCAACCGCCGGTCCACGGACCGATGCTGGTCCACAGAATAATTTTTTTTTATTTCTGCCGGTCCATAGGTGTAAAAAGGTTGAAAAACACTGCTCTAGATATTCACACTTATTTATTCATTCAATTTTCTTTAATTTACTCAGTACTCAAGCATTTTTCCCCGTCTGTCCTGGTGGGCTCACAATCTGTCTAATGTACCTGGGGCAATGGGGGGGGGGATTAAGTTACTTGCCCAGGGTTACAAGGAGCAGCGTGGATTTGATTCGAACCCACAACCTCAGGATGTAGAGGCTGTAGTTCCAACCACTGCACCACTCTTCCCCCCCCCCGGTGTCTGTGTTGTCTCTCATATGCACAAACAAAATAGACATGTATGTCTGTGCATACATTTACAATTTTTTTGTAAAATTGGGAAGCAGATAAGGGAAATACTATGCTGCAGCTGTTGGAACTGCTTTTCCCCCATGGAGTTTTGTTGGGAAGGCCGTAAAATACGTGGCCAAGCGGGGGAGGGGGGGGGAAATCGAGGGAAGATTTTTGTTGGGAAGGTCGTAAAGGTTGCAATGTTGAATAAGGACTCAATAGCCTGTCGATGAAAGCTGGAGTGTTCCGGCTGCCATATAATCATTTGTCCTGAATTTCAATTGCTGCTTTTGTAAAGGACATTTTGATTTTATGCTTATTTTACTTATTTGATGGACTGATTTTTAGTTTTAAAATTGTAATGTGGTGTGTGTGATGCGACCTGCATGGATTTTTAAGATATTGCGAGCTAAACCGTATCTTAAATAAAATTCATTATAAAGCTCACACGCGACCAGTTGAGACACAGATCAATTTCTCCCTCCAATAGCAGCAACAACATCCTACACAAAAAGTTTTTTTAAGTGCATGCACATTTGTTTATATGCAGATTACTAAACATTTTATCTTATATTTGAAGGATTGCTACTTCTGTCCTGTTTTTTTATAGAGTTTACTGTGAACTGCTTTGCTATTTGCTAGTGAAAGGCAGTACAGTATTCTACACAAACCATAAATAAAAATGTGTGAAAGGGTGGTCAGCAGATGTTTTGGAAGACCACTAGCAACTGGACCCTGTTGTACTTACGAATTCTTTGCCCTCACAAGATTATCAAGTCCAATACTTGCATGGTAGATGAAGCCTCACTTCTGCGAACAGTTCTAAAAACTCAGATCTATACATCAGAAGTAGTCTTCACAGGCATTGCCCGACATGTTTTAGAGGTTAGGATTCATGACTTTTTGGGGGCACGTCCTTTCCCCCCAAATCTCTGTTTCACTAAACTAGACATTCAGTCAAGTCTACTCTTGCTTCACCAGTCTGGTAGTATTCCAATTCTGTGTGACATCACAAACGCCATAGAAACAGGCGACAACACGCACAGAACAAGGGATCCCAAGAAGAGGGAGGACGGTCCGCTCCAGCAGGCTCCACGAACATTTGAGCTCAACTCTATGGCACAAAGGCCTCCGGGAGCCTCCAGCACTCAAGACGAGCCACACTCCACAGGGTCTCTCAAGCACTGTTAACTCAGCAAAAATAAGTTTCATTAAAAAGGAACTGGACGGCAACCCTTGAATTCTATAGAGAGCGAATGTGCGCAAATTTGGGTAGGTGCAATTTAATTGAATGAGCCAATTAACATCAATTGGAATCTTAATGAGCCATTAGTGGCGCTACTTAGTTTTAGTTTTAACTTTAAGAAGGTTACATGCGAGTCTAGAGCGGGGTGTGGAAGCGAGGTCACAGGCGGACTGGGTGCGTTTCTTAGATTTTGGCTCGTAGTTGCAGAAGGGGTAACCCCACCTAATTTAGGCGCAAGGATTTACACATTTCAGTTGGCGCAAGAGGATGCACCATTCTATATGCCTAACTTCGGGGGGTCCTTTTACTAAGCGCACGCTAAACGCCAACACGTTCAAGGTTTATTAGTATTTGATGAATCGCTAAATCTGATTACAAAGCGATGTACATAATTATAAAATAGAGTAAGATAATAAAAATATACAATTCATGAACATTAAAATTAAGACAGGACAGACTTTAATTGGAAGGGAAGGGGGTAAAAAGTTACATCTGTTATATCAAGAAAAACAAATAAGGGAAAAACAAAAGGAAGCAGGGTAGTTAAAAGTTTAAGTATCTTAAGTCAGAAGAATTTTAAATTAGAGAATGACACGGTGACAAAATTCATCACCGTTCCCGTCCCCGCGGGAAACACATGTTCATGTCATTCTTTAAGGAGAGAGGGAAGAATCAGAGTATAATTGGGCACAACCACTGACCCGCAAGCTTTGCTTTGAAGAATGCTGGTGTAGAAGGACCGAGGTTGAAATAGACACTAGAAAATGACATGGGATTATTTCCCGCGGTTATCCGCGGGGACGGGGACGGTGATGAATTTTGTCACCGTGTCATTCTCTATTTTAAATGTTAAAAGCATCTTTAAAACGGTGCGTTTAAGGATTTTTTTAAAAGAAAGGATATCTTTTTCGTTTTTAATGTGTTGTGTCAGGGAGTTCCACCGTTAGCGTGCGCTAAAACGGCTAGCACGCCTTAGTAAAAGGACCCCTTTTTTGTAAGTCCTGTTTATAGAAGAGCGCTCAGCGGTTTCTCAGCACTAGTTAAAAATCTAGCCCCAACTGGATAGAGAAAGCCAATTAGGATACTAATAAAGACTGGCCGAGGGCACACCGCTTGTTCGACGACTGATTTTTTTTCCCACATTTTAACCCTTTATTTGGCCTTGCTGCTCAGAAGCAACGTTGATTTCTACGGCTCTTACGGGAGATCTGCATCGCCCCAACGACCGTTCCTTGGCACGGTTTGGTCTCGCTCAGCATCAAGTTACGTAAAGCAGCCGTTTCACCATCTGCCAATTATAGGGTTAAACTAAGATCAGATGCAACGTAGAAGTGGTTTTATGAGCTAAAACCCAAGATAGGAAGCTGTTTTTGCTGTGGTCATTTTATAACGGGGGGCTAATTCTCATAATCACCTAATGGTACTAGCATGATGCATGCTAAGTGATTCTATTGGCAATTATATTCTTTTCTATAATGACTTGTCATACAAGTCCTAAGTTTCTACTATTACCATTTCTATAGTGCTACCAGACGGACGCAGCCCTGTACAGAGTCAAAGAAGATAGTCCCCGCTCGAAAGAGCTTACTCTAAACCAGGGGTATCCAACCTGTGGCCCGAGGGCCACATGCGGCCCCGTGAAGTATTTTGTGTGGCCCCAGTCAAGGACGATAGTGTTTTCCTCTGCTGCCCCCGGGTGTTTACCGTCTTACCGGCTCCCTCCTCTGTCTTGCTGCAACGTTTGTGCGGCCCCAGAAACAATTTTTCTGCCAATGCGGCCCAGGGAAGCCAAAAGGTTGGACACCCCTGGTCTAAACAGACAAGACAAACATGTCATGAATACAGTTGAGGGGATCGGTTAATCTTCTGGCTGGGTTGGAGGGCAGTGGGGAGTAGGGTTATGGATTGAAAGCTATATCAGAAAGGTGGGTTTTCAGTCTGCTTTTAAACAAGGGGCATGGCGGACACACACACACACAAGATGGATTTGCATGCACTGCCTCCTTGAGATGCAAATCTCTCATGCATATTCATTGTGGATATCCTGAAAACCTGACCTGCCGGTGGCTCTCGAAGACTGGAATCGCCTACCTCTGCACTAGCTGAAAGGCTGCTGTAAATGCTCCCACCTAGCTGCTATCGGTTAGAGGTGTAACCAATAGTGTTCTATAAACCACGTGTACAAGCGCTAGGCATGCCCCTCCCAAGTCCCCCACCCCCATGAAGTTGCATGCACAATTTGTGGCATCCCAACTAAGAGCAGACAAGTGTAACTACTAATTAGTGCAGTTGCCAATAATTTGCCATAATTAAGTTACTCAAGTAACTGACAATGCACAGGTTATAGATTAAAACCGTGAAATTGTGTAGTCAAGCTTATAGAACTAAGGCATGTTGTGTAGTTCAATTTACTGTACCGGGTCCTCCATAATTAACAGCCCAGTGTATGCCTACTGTAGGCTGAAGTAAATTAGCAGCTATCAAAGGTTTGGCATTACGGAAGTTTGAAAGCATGTTTACAAAATTAAAAAACACTTAACATAAAAGTAAACTTTTCAGCCCGAACTGCTGATCCAAGCTAAACATGCAAGGCTCCAGGAGTTCAGCAAGCTGGAGAGGCTGAACTCCTGCTTGAGTCAAAGACCAAAGCTACAAGAAAAGTTCATGCTGTATGGATTTAGACAGCTTAGAAAAAGCAGACTTTGCAAAAAGAGTGGGGAAGTGTGCGTGGCATAGCACAGGGGTGCCCACACTTTTTGGGCTTGCGAGCTACTTTTAAAATGACCAAGTCAAGATGATCTACCAACAATAAAATTTAAAAAAACACAAAGCACACCGTGTTAATTATTTATATTCCGGGCTTTTTTCAAAGAGGTCAAGGCAGATGACTTTAAAAAAAAATGCAACGTCACCTCAGTAATAACTATACAAAAATAGACAAATATACCCCCTCCCTTTTTCCTAAACCACGATAGCGGTTTTTAGCGCAGGGAGCTGCGCTGAATGCCCTGCACTGCTCTCGATGCTCATAGGCTCCCTGCGCTAAAAACCGCTATTGCGGTTTAGTAAAAAGGGGCCATAGTGCAAAATGTAGACAGCAGATAAAAATTCTCAAAACTTGACACATTAGGCTGACCTATGTCGCATTTCGGAAAGATTTATCTCCTAATCAGTTACCAGTTCTAAACGATTAACTCCATGCTGATAACTTGAGAAATACATGTACTGTACTAACTGTATTGTATCGTATTGTATTTTACTAATTGTAATCTGTAATTCACAGACTGTACTATATCATCCTCGCCATTTGTATTCTGTAATTCGCTGACTGTCCAGCTCTCTTCACTGTGAACCGCCTAGAAGTCGTAAGATTATGGCAATATAGAAGAAATAGTTATTACTATGTATTGATTTATTCTTTTTCTTTTGTCGCCCCTCCCCTTTCTATATATTTATTACATTGTAAACTATTTAGATTTTAACTTTGGTTTTATATTTGCAGTATATTAAATTAAAAAAACAAAACAAAACACCAAACTAGAACTTGCAAGATAGCCACTAAAGGTTGTAGCAACCATTTTTTGGTCAGAGCTTAAGAGCCACGAGGGGCAGGAACAAGTGGGCATCGCTCCAGCCCACTGGACCCCAGTCACGGTTCCTTATTTGCCTCCTCAAATACTCTAGTCTCTTAAAATTAGTATTGTATGGTTTTACCTGGACCCTGGTTGGCTCAACTTGAAAGCACAAGAAATGGTGCTTTTTATTTCATGGCTCTGGCATTTTCTTGTTACAGGTTTGTCTTTAAAATTGCAAGGAAAAAAATAAATTCATGGCTTTTCCAATGGCATACAACCCCCGATTCCACTTTGATTGGCCTGGCTGGCCTGAAACTTCCTCTCCGACATCAGAACTGACGTCAGAGGTGAAGGCTTGTGGGTCCGGCGCTTGTACGTGCCAGGCCTGGCTCGGGGAAGCAGGGAGAAATTGGCGTGGTGGCTTGGGAGGGGCAGAGAGAGAGAAAGACAGAAATAAAGAGGGGCAGGGGCAGAAAGAAAGAAAGGCAGAAAAAAAAGAAATATTGGATTTACAGTCAGAAGAAGTGCAACCAGAGACTCATGAAATCACCAGACAAAAAAGGGTAGGATTTTATTTCAATTTAGTGATCAAAATGCGTCTGTTTTGAGAATTTATATCTGCTGCCAATATTTTGCACTATGGCCCCCTTTTACTAAACCGCAATAGTGGTATTTAGCTCAGGGAACCTATGAGCGTCGGGAGCTGCGAGGGGCATTCAGCACAGCTCCCTGCGCTAAAAACCGCTATTGCAGTTTAGCAAAAGGGGAGGGGGTATATTTGTCTATTTTTGTATAGTTGTTACTCAGGTAACATTGCATATTTTAAAGTCATTTGCCTTGACCTCTGAACCCCCCCCCCCCCCCCCCCCCCCGGAATACAAATGATAATTAACATTTTCTTTGCGTACAGTGTGCTTTGTGTTTTTTTTTTAAATTTTATTGTTGGTAGATCATTTTGACTTGGTCATTTTAAAAGTAGCTCGCAAGCCAAAAAAAAGTGTGGGCACCCTTGTGATACAGGTCTATAACATGATGAGTGGCGTGGAAAGGGTAGATGTGAATCGCTCGTTTACTCTTTCTAGGACTAGGGGGATATGCAATGAAGATACTAAGTAAGAAGATTTAAAACAAACTGGAGAAAATATTTCTTCACTCAACGTGTAATTAAACTCTGGAATTCGTTGCCAGAGAATGTGGTAAAAAAAAGGTTATAAATAGTTTCCTAAAAGAGAAGTCCATAGGCCATTGAGACGGCTTGGGGAAATCCACTGCTTATTCCTAGGATAAGCAGCATGAAATCCGATTTGCTGCTTGGGATCTAGCTAGGTGCTCGGGACCTATATTGACCACTGTTGGGAACAGGATACTGGGCTTAATGGACCTTCGGTCTGTCCCAGTAGGGCGATAACGAGAGCCCCCATTTCTTAAAACAGGGGTGTCAAAGTCGGTCCTCGAGGGCCGGAATCCAGTCGGGTTTTCTGGATTTCCCCAATGAATATGCATTGAAAGCAGTGCATGCAAATAGATCTCGTGCAGATTCATTGGGGAAATCCTGAAAACCCAACTGGATTCTGGCCCTCGAGGACCGACTTTGACACCTGTGTCTTAAAATCTAGCTCATAACTTCCCAAACTTATCCTGGATTCAGTTTTTCAGTATATCCCCAATGAATATATGGCCTCATGCTGCTGTGCCTTATGTTTTTCCGGCTGAATAGATTATAAAAGCGACTCCTGGGACAAGTCCCACGGTCATTGTACATGCATTGAATATACAGCATTGCTATTTACAGAAATCAGATGTCATTGCTGGAAAGCGGAAGGGGGGGGGGGGGGGCTTCTGAAAATACAGCAAGTGGTTGTCAGGACAGTCACAACAAATAGTTGAAGAACTGCATTAATAAGCCACTTAACCATTTGTTAGATAACCCTGAAAACCAGACTTTTGTTTGCAGAGCACCAGACTTGAGTGCGAGGCCCGTCTGATCCTCGCTGATGCTTGGTGTCCTTGACCTCGGAAGCTCTTAACGATTGCTTCAACTGAGCACGAGGTTAGTGGATGCGCATTCTGTAGGCAACCGCCAGTCAGTTGGTCAAACCACGGCTGCTCCACGCTGCTCAAGGGTTCAACAAAGGCTAACCACCGTTAACTAGCCCCTGCATATGCTGTAGGGTAAAAAGAGCAAGGCTATTGCGTTTTGATATACCGCCTTTCTTTAGTACAACCAAGTTGGTTTACGTAATATATACAGGCTTTCTGTCCCTACCCGACTCCGTTTTTGTATTTGAGGCAACTTGGCAGCAAGGGTTATCATATATACTCTAATATAAACAGAGGTAACCTTCCCCCCCCCAAAAAAAAAAGAAAAAAAAAAAAAGGAAACTGGTTGACTCTCATATAAACTTGCCTAGCACTGCACCCTGTTCCCCCCCCAGTCACTGCTCTGCCAGGCTCTGCATCTAGCCCCCCTCCTTCCCAGGTTCTGTACCTTGTCCCCCCCCTACCTCCCAATGACTTGCAGGCTTCTACCAGGCCTGCCGCGAGATCTGGTGCTCTAGAGGTGACCAGGATCAGAGGGATCCTTCCTGCTTCCTGTCCCAGCCGATTCTAAGAATTTTTACCTCCCTCCCGCCTGCCCCGCACACTTTTAGTATCCGTGGTGGTCCAGCGGTGAATCGCAGCAAGAGCGACCTTCCTTCACTCCTGCCCATGTAGAGCTGCTAGGCGATAGGTTGCCTCAAGTTCTCACGGCAGCCAATCAGGTAGCAGCTCTGCACGGGCAAGAGTAAAGAAGGTCGCTTCTGCTGTGGTTCACCGCTCGACCACCAGGGATAATAAAAGGTACACAGGGGCGGCGGCAGGGAGATTGGCTTGGACAGGATAGGATGCAGGAGGGTCCCTCCTGGTCCGGCCACCGCTGGACCACCAGGTCTCATGGCAGGCCTGGCAGAAACCTGCAACAGGTTTGGGAGGAGGAGGGTCAGCACTGACCCGAATATAAACTGAGAGCCCTGTTTTTGAGGCCCCAAAATCTCGGTTTATATTCGAGTATGTGGTAAGTGACATGCCCAGGGTCATAAGCTGGAGTTGGAAACAAATCAGCTCCCCAGCCATTAGGCTACTCCGCTAAACAGATGTGCCACTTACTAGACATTCAGTGATTATCTTTTCAAAAATGAAGGAGGGAGAAAGGCCAGGGGGGAAGGCTGAAGTGGAAGCATACAATTACCAAGGCAACAAGCCAAGCCATCACCCTTGCATTAGAGTCCACTGTTTCCTCATGCAAAAGCACACATTCTTGTGAAGAAATCTCACCAATGTACACGTGAGCTGCTTACATATAGCAAACACCAGAACACTAGTGTCACTACATATAAACTAATGTACCTAATAAAATGCATGCTGTGACTCATGCTGGTTAGGGCTACTCCACGTGCAAAGAAATCAGTACTTTGCATATACATAGCAACAGAGCAGATCCACATGAAACAGACTAATATAAATTAAGCCGTGAAGCATAACAGTAATAGGGACATTTTCCTCATTGTACTTATTGTATATTAAAATCTTTGAACTTAAAAAAAAAAAAAAAAAAAGGGGGACTTAATCAGCTCTTGCTCCAGAAAAATTTTAAATAGCCCTTTAGCAGAACTTTTTAAATATCAAATCAGTCAATCATTCTGAATTCTACAGTTGAGGACATAAAGAGGTATGTAACTGGACATACTTGTCTATTGGCTTCACAGAAGTTTAATACAGTATTAGCAAAAAGACTGGCTTTAAAAAGCAGAATTTGCTGTAGTTCCTATAACTGGTCAGGAAGGCATAAATGACATACAAGGTAGAGAATGACAGGGACAAATTTTTCCCCATCCTGTCCCCGTACCATTCCTATAAACTCTGCCTTAACCGCACAAGCCTCGAGCACTTATGATTTGAAAGTGTTTGAGGCTTATACAGATGAGGACAGAGCTTAGGCATTGGTGGAATGAGGCATTATGACATCACAAGCTGAGCTCTAGAATATTGCTACTTAGGATTTTAAAGAGTTTAAGGCTTGTGCAGATGAGGACAGAGCTTAGGCATTGGTGGAATGAGGCATTATGACGTCACAAGCTGAGCTCTTGAATATTGCTACTTAGGATTTTAAAGAGTTTAAGGCTTGTGCAGATGAGGACAGAGCTTAGGCATTGGTGGAATGAGGCATTATGACGTCACAAGCTGAGCTCTTGAATATTGCTACTTAGGATTTTAAAGAGTTTAAGGCTTGTGCAGATGAGGACGGAGCTTAGGCATTGGTGGAATGAGACATTATGATGTCACAAGCTGAGCTCCAGAATGTTGCTACTTAGGATTTTAAAGTGTTTGAGACTCGTGCAGATGAGGACAGAGCTTAGGCATTGGTGGAATGAGGCATTATGACGTCACAAGCTGAGCTCCAGAATGTTGCTACTTAGGATTTTAAAGTGTTTGAGACTCATGCAGATGAGGACAGAGCTTAGGCATTGGTGGAATGAGGCATTATGACATCACAAGCTGAGCTCTAGAATGTTGCTACTTAGGATTTTAAAGTGTTTGAGACTCATGCAGATGAGGACAGAGTTTGCAGGAACTGGACAGGGACAGGAAAAGAACTCATGGGGACAGGATGGGAAAATGAGTTCCTTTAGGGACTGGGAAAAATATGTCCCTGTGTCATTCTCTAATACAAGGGAACGAACATCTCTCAAAAGGTTTGCTTGTTAATTTTGTTTGGCAGACTTAAAAAAAAAAAAAAAAAAAATGTATTCAAATTAGTTTTGTGAAAAAAATACTATAGATTCTGTATATTTAATATCAGAATTTGATTAGATTTAACTTATTACGAGGTCAAATTTAATGCATGCTCTTGATATGTCATATCAAAATTTCCACTAGATCCACTGTGTGCGAAAGAACCATATAGTGGGGTCTAAAGCAAACACATGTTGAATTCTGCCTCATGTGATTTTGACCTTTATTTTTCTATATTTAAAAATACCAAAATATATCTAGTTTTCAAGGCAACTAAACTATTCAAGTTATAGTGTCAATTCCTAGGTTAAATATGCCCTCCATCATCCAAGAAGTTGGGGATACTGTGGAAACAAGGTTAATAATCCCTGAAGAGGAAGGAATCAATCATTGCACAGTGACACCTAGTGGTCAGATTTGAGAACCATAATTGCAGTTTTCCAGAAAGTACTAACCCCAGGATCAAGGGCTTTTAATGGAATAAAGGATCTAAATAAGAGTGATGGAAACAAAAGAAGCACAAAACAAAACAACCCTCTGTATAACTAACAGCACCCAATGCCAATCCCAGTATATAAATTGAAAACGCAATTTAGGATACTGCTAAGCCAAAACAGAAGCCATACAAACACGCAGGGGCTGATCTTGTATTCATTTGCACAAGCCAAGTCCCAATTGGCAAGACTTGATGCAAAAAGAGAGAATACAAGAGCCATAAAAGAAAAGAATCACATTTGCAACTGAAGTGTCTACACCAAACTACTATTCTGTACAATAAAAAAATAATAATAATGTAGGAAATACAGAATTCATTGTTTTGGGTACCACTATCCTGGTCCAAAAATTTCCATGCTCATCGCCGTAAGTTGCCTCTAGGTACTGCATCCTCCGAAAAGCCAAAATGAAATGTTCTTTAGCACAATGCAATTATCAAAACAAGCAAAAGACTGCAAATTTTGAACTCAAGTTACACCCATAGCGCAAATGAATCTCTTCTTTGCTCCTCATTTGATTTTAGACCTTTTAAAATAGTGGTCTCAAACTCGCGGCACACCACTTGCGGCTAGAACTAACGCCAGCTCAATGCTGGCGTCAACGTATAGCGCGTGCGCTGCTTTGTAAAAGGAGCCCTTAGCCAAAAGGAAAGCTTTATAAACTATAAAGACAATTTTTCATTTTATGTCATTTCATTTCCTTTTAATATATAATTCTAAAAAATAAAATTGTGGAACACGTCAAAGGACATTTTTTTTTCACTCAGAGCATAGTTAAGCTCTGGAACGCATTGCCAGGGGATGTGGTAAGAGCGGATAGCGTAGGTCAGCGGTCTCAAACTTGCGGCCCGGGGGTCACATGCAGCCCGCCAGGTACTATTTTGAGGCCCTCGGTATGTTTAGCATAAACACAAAAGTAAAATAAAGCAGTTTCTTCATCATATGTCTCTAACTATAAATGACAATATTATTAAGACTTAGGGCTCCTTTTACAAAGCTGCGATAGCATTTTTAGCGCATGCAGTATTTTAGCTTGCGCTAAACCCGCGCTACGTGGCTAGAACTAATGTCGGCTCAATGTTGGCGTTAGCGTCTAGTGTGCGCTAAAACCGCTAGCGCAGCTTTGTAAAAGCAGCCCGTAGCCAAAAGGCAAGCTTTATAAACTATAAAGCGTTTTACCTCATGCAAAATTGTCATTTCTTTAATAAGACATTAACTATTTTTTTCTGCGGCCCTTCAAGAACCGACAAATCCAAAGTGTGGCCCCGCAAAGGGTCGGAGTTGGAGACCCCTGGTTTAGAAACTCAAGGTGCACATTGAGAGCAATAGTTCCTCTTCCCTGGATCCATTGGGTTGGAATCAGATTCTAGCTTTTTTTTTTTTTGGGGGGGGTAGCAGAGAGCACCCTAGCCATGCACGCTCACCCCCAACTTAAAAAGCACCGATAACTCCCCCCCATAACAGAAAACATGATTTTCAAGCCATGCATCCCATAACACTGACCCAGGCTCCTGTGCGTCCCCCCAAGTGCACAACCCCCCCCCCCCACACACACAGGAGAAGAGCAGAATTTTTTTCTCACCCCCCCCCCAAAATAAGAGAAAAGATGATTTTCAAGCCATGCATCCCATAACACTGACCCAGGCTCCTGTGCATCCCCCCAAGTGCACAACCCCCCCCCCCAACACACACACACACAGGAGAAGAGCAGAATTTTTTTCTCACCCCCCCCCCATAACAGAAAAGATGATTTTCAAGCCATGCATCCCATAACAGGTGAAAGTGCACAACCCCCCCCCCCCACACACACACACACAGGAGAAGAGCAGAATTTTTTTTTCTCACCCCCCCCCCCCCCCATAACAGAAAAGATAATTTTCAAGCCATGCAGCCATGCATTCCGTAACACTAACCTGGGCTCTTGAGCGTCCCCCCCCCCCTCCAAGTGCACAACCCCCCACACAGTAAAAGAGCAGGATTTATTTTTTTTTTTGTCACCCTCCCCCTCCTCCATCGCACAGGAAAAAGTCCTACCGACCAGAAAGGCCTCACTCACCTCGCAGGACCCCCGAATAGGCGGCAATGAGAGTCTTCATGGCTAGAAGCGCTCGCGCCGGGCGGGCTCTGGGGCTGGCGCGCTCGCCTCGCGCCCTCTCTACCCCGGCAGCCAGGTGAAGGGCGCTCGCCTGTCAGCCCCGCACTTATAGAGCCGCCGGAGGGGGGAGGGGAGGGGGGCGGCTCGAGGGAGGAAGGGCGGGCGCTGCGAAGGGGGCGGCGGCGCGTGAGCCTGAGCTTAGGAGAAGGCCAGGTGCTTTCTCTTCGTTTGTTGTCGTAGTTTGAAGCTTCTTCTCCCCCGTTTCCAGGGCCAAATGGTTTGGGCTGAACGCTTCGTTTCGGGGGGGGGGGGCTTTCGGGCTCCAGACTGCCCCCGCGCACCAGACGCCTCGAGCATTCAATATGCGCTGCGAAAGAGGAAAATAGCTCAAAATGCAAAAGAAAAAGAAAAAAGTGAGATAATGCCCCCCCCCCCGGCATAGAAGTCGCAGCTCTGTGGGTGTCAAGTACCCCTTTCATTTTGCCCAGGCCCAGGGATGTCTAATAATGTGTATTGCATCTGCCCCCCCCCCCCGATCATTTTGAAATGTTGGCGCCTATAGATAGGGGGAGGAGCTAGACAAGGTGCAAAGGGGAGGTGGAAAAAGTAGGCAGGGGAGAGAAAAAATGCCTCACTATATGCCTTGCTGGGGTGCAGAAGGGACAGATAAGAACAGCCTTACTGGGTCAGACCAATGGTCCATCAAGCCCAGTAGCCCGTTCTCACGGTGGCCAATCCAGATCACTAGTACCTGGCCCAAACCCAAAGAGTAGCAACATTCCAGCATCTCAAAGAATAGCAAAATTTTGGAACCCCAAAGAGAGCAGCATTCCAGAGCTGAGATTGTGATGTCATAATGCCTCATTCCACAGTGCCTCAGAGCCAACTTCAGCAGTGATGTCACAATGGCTTGATTGTCTTATACTTGGCACACATTAGAACATAACAGCCATACTGGGTCAGACCAATGGTCCATCAAGCCCAGTAGCCCGTTCTCACGGTGGCCAATCCAGATCACTAGTACCTGGCCAAAACCCAACGAGTAGCAATATTCCATGCTACCGATCCAGGGCAACCAGTGACATCCCTTATGTTTTTTTCAATAACAGACTATGGACTTTTCCTCCAGGAATTTGTCCAAACCTTTCTTAAAACTAGCTACGCCAGGACTGCCCAAGTCCGGTCCTTGAGATCTACTGGCAGGCCAGGTTTTCAGGATATCCACAATGAATATGCAGGAGAGAGATTTGCCTGCACTGCCTTCTTGGTATGCAGATCTCTCTCTCATACATATTCATTGTGGATATCCTGAAAACCTGGCCTGCCAGTAGATCTCGAGGACCGGACTTGGGCAGCCCTGAGCTACGCTATCTGCTCTTATCGCAACCTCTGGCAATACCTTAATGCCAGCATTGAGCTGGCGTTAGTTCTAGAAGTGTAGCGCGCAGTAATTTCCTGTGTGCGCTAAAAACGCTAGGGCACCTTAGTAAACGAGCCCTAAATAAGTCCATACATACGTTTTTTACTTGGACGTTTTTCTGGTCGAAAATGGCAAATAACTGTCTTGACAGTCTAGATCAGTGGTTCCCAACCCTGTCCTGGAGGACCACCAGACCAATCGGGTTTTCAGCCTAGCCCTAATGAATATGCATGAGAGAGATTTGCATATAATGGAAGTGAGAGGCATGCAAAATTTATTTTGAAGGAATGATAAACATTTATTATAAGTTAATATGGTCAATTTAAATGTAATGACTATTTTGCTGTGTTGTATTATTGTGTATTTGTTGCATTTCTTCAATAAAATGTTATAAAGTAGATGTCTTTGGTGATTTAAAAAAAAAAAAAATTTGGACATCCTGTTTGAAAATGGATGTCTCTCTACTCCTGAATTTGGAGGTTTAGCAGGATATGTCCAAATTCAGACTTAGAGGTTCTATCAAAAATGCCCCTTCAGGTGTTCTGTTTGTGAACTCAAATATGATTAAGGTAATGCAAAATAAGAGTGACATAGGAGGAACTGGTGCTAATGATTGGAGGAGAGAGACAGAAAGGATGATGATGGTTGGGGAGGGAAGAGAGTACAGCGGGTCGAAATGGGAGGAATGAGTAAGATGGAACGAGAGGACTGAGGAGAGGGTAAGAATGGGGAGATGGGTTAAGAAGGAGACAGATTGAGATGGGTTAAGAAGGAGACAGATACTTTCAAGGTGAAAGTAAAAAAAAAGGGAGATTTGAGGGTGAGGAGGGTATAATTTGAGTTAAAAGAAAATAAATAAATGGAGGAAAGAGCTGAAAGGAAAACATGAATTTATTTAATAGAAAATTTCTATGCTTCATGCGGTTTCCATATCACATACATAAAATCTTGTTTCCCTACGATTTCCACATATAACGTAGACATGTCTCAACAACCTCATAAACATCCCCCCCCCAAAATTAAAATATCATTATATCAAGTCAAAACAAAATTCACCAAATAAAAAAAAATAAACAAACGTCAGATCAAATGATCAATTCCAAAGTTAGTAGCCAAACCAATTCACTTTTGCATGCAAAACAAGTCTAATTCAATCAATTCAAAAATATAGACAGGCTTTAAATCATATATTACTGTCAGTGAAATCTAAAGAGGAAGTTATCAGATGGAATAGGCATTAGCATAGAAAGGCATTAGCAAATAATTGCATTTTCTTAAAATTCATCCTCCCAATTCAGAATCGCAAGATACCAGGCAGGGCATTCCATAATTCTACCCCAGCCATAGATATCATTGATGCTGCAGTTCTAACATGCTGCAAACTTAATTTCATCCCATTTACATCTTAAGCTCTAATGCAGGGGTGTCAAAGTCCCTCCTCAAGGGCCGCAATCCAGTTAGGTTTTCAGGATTTCCCCCATGAATATGCATGAGATCTATTAGCATACAATGAAAGCGGTGCGTGCAAATAGATCTTATGCATGTTCATGGCGAAATCCTGAAAACCCGACTGGATTGTGGCCCCACGAGGAGGGACTTTGACACCACTTCCTCTTCCTGTAGTAAAGTCAAGCTACACCAATCAGGAGCTGCTTTGACAGCTCCTGATTGGTTATAGCCCAGCATTACTACAGGATACGGCGGTCGGAGCAGACCGCGAATTCGCAAGACTGCGATTCGTGAACTGCGAATTCGCAGGGGAACACTGTAATTGCAAAATATAATAACCTGACAACGAAGGGGTTCTAGGGCAGACTACATCGGCAGACTCTGTTCTAAAATACAGGTGAAAATTGAGATGTGCTGACCTGTGTCTCAATTTCTTCCTCTACGACCTGTCTAAAATGGGGCTACAGACATGCTTATTACATTACATTACATTGGTGTCATCTATCCCGCCAATACCTTTCAGTTCTAGGCGGTTTACAACAAGAATTGGCCTGGGCATTCCCATGGGCTGGTATGCTTTTTTTTAAGTTCAATCTTTTTTATTAAAGTTTGTAAATATTACAAAAACAGCAAACCAATAACAACAAATTATGCATTGCAGTAGTACAATCATGCAGGCATAAAAGTGTAACAATCATCGAAAGATAGGCTAAATTTGAGTGATCATCTAAACACCAAGTCATAGGTTCACTTGGTCCTGTACACAACATTGACTTATTAAACCGATTTGCAATAGTCCAGTACAGAAGACCATACTTTGTGATAAGTAGAGCATGAATTAGTTTTTTCAGCAGCAATTAGTTCGTATTTAGAAACCAAGCATACAGTATTCCACCAATAGTTATAATGTATAGATGAAAAATCCTTCCAATGTGATAAGATAGTTTTGATTGCAATAAGAGTTAGGCATTTGAGTAATCTAGCTTCATACTTATCTAATATACAACTCTTCAGGGCACTTGACCCATAGATAATAATGGCAATAGATAAGTCTTCATTTAAATGTAATATCTGCCTAATTGTATCCCACACTTCAGACCAAAATGGCAACAACTGATTACAATAATATATCATATGAGCTAGGGTACCCACTTCAGTAGCACATGACCAACATTTATTCGACAAAGAAGGCCCAACTTTAGACAATTTGAGAGGTGTCCAGTATGCTCGGTGATATAGGAAGAGAACAGAATGTAACATATTAGAGGATTTCAAAGCTTTGAAGGAAGATAACCAAGTCTCTTCCCAATTGAACTCGTCTTCCGATACCAGGGCTTCCTGTGCCCATATTCCATATAATGTAATGTAATGTAATTTATTTCTTATATACCGCTACATCCGTTAGGTTCTAATGTCAAAGGTGGAGTATATTTCTGTTTGTGTAACAATTTGTACCAGGATGACGCTTGTCCAGATTTTGAAGCAATCAGGGTAGCCCATGTAATTACAGTAGGTAATTCCGAGGACAAACTGTTTTTCCTAAAATGGGCGCTCAAGCAATGTTTCAGTTGCAACCATTCATAATGATGTGTAGAGTCCAAACCATAGGACTTATTGATATCTGAGAAGTCCAGGAATGCATCATCAATGTACAATTGATTAATGGCCCAAATGCCCATGGGCTGGTATGCTTAAGAACTTATCAATCTATCTATCTATACAAACACAATAAAACCTTGGTTTGCAAGCAAAATTTGTTCCGGAAGCATGCTCGAAAGCCAAAGCACTCGTATATAAAGCGAATTTACCCATAGGAAATAATGGAAGCTCAGAATAATAATGGAAGTTCCCCAACCCAAAAACTTGAACACGTACTTGTATTGCAAGACCTCGCTTGTTTTGCACAGTCACTACACGGCGGGTAAATTGGGCGCGATGCTTTTATTACATTCAGCATGAGATGCGCGTATGTTGTGCGCACTTGAACTGCGGGGGGGCTTGTATTACGTTCAGCCTTGCTCAGCAATGCGATCTGAGATGCGACGCGTATATTGTGCGTATGTTTTGACATGGCACGCGTATACGTGCTCGTACTACAAGACGACGCTCGTTTATTTAGTTAAAATTTGATAAAAAGGTTTTGCTCGTCTTGCGAAACACTCGCAAACCACGTTACTCGCTCTCTAAGGTTTGACTGTATGTTTAATGAGATTTGTATATAGGACTTTTGGCTTGTCTTTCTCCAGTTCCAGACCTGACTAATAGTCACTCGTATAAGCAGATGGTGTGCTAATTCCTGGGAAATTGCCAGGGACTGTTTGGCTTCTGTTGCAAAAAAAAAATAAGGACAGTTGCAACAGTTACTGTATTGCATGTGCTCGACTGCTGGATGCCACTGAGAGATCCTTCAGCTGACACCAAGGCACACATACATTGCAAAAGTTATTATTATTAGTAATGTATACCGGGGCCAATTTTGAGAACCTATTGCGTAGGAGATAATATGGGTGACAAACTACTGCAAAGAGCATGCAAATTAGGTCAAACAGTGCATGCTAAATACTAGGAAGCCCATAGGTATAGAATAGGATTCTTAGCGTTTAGGCCTGGATGTAGTAAAGATAATCGGTAATACCGACTGGATTGTTGGCCGATTTTGGACGAGCGATTGATGCGCTACCAAGTTTGCATGCAAACCCATATACAGTGGTGCCTCGCATAACGAACGCCTCACACAACGAACGCTGCACACAACGAACTTCATATCTTGATTCACACAACGAACTTCGTTTCACACAACGAACTTCACACAACGAACTTCATTTCACACAACGAACTTCGTTTCACACAACGAAGTCGCCCGAGCTGCCGATGTATTGCATCCTTCCGCGCAGGCACTGCAGGCAGTCGTTAGTCACTGCGCTTAACTGCCCTCTCTCACTGTATACAGTCGTCCTTTTAAGATAAACTCAATATTTTTTATATATCATGGCTTCTAAAAAAAGCAGGAAGGTGATTTCTGTTGAAATGAAACGGGAAATAATTAGAAGGAGTGAATGTGGGGTAAAACAGTGTGACCTCGTCAACGAGTTTGGCCTCAGCAAGACCACCATTTTCACCATTTTGACAAATTTATCTTTTTTTATGTCATCTTAGCATATTTTATGCTGCAGAACGAATTATTTTTTTTAACATGTATTGTTATGGGAAAACGCGTTTCACATAACGAACTTTTCGCATAACAAACTTGCTCCTGGAACGAATTAAGTTCGTTGTGTGAGGCACCACTGTATAAGACATTAAAATAATCCACAAGACAACAAAAGGGTGGCCGGTACTGTCTTTTTAATTTGAAATGAGCTTTCCGCAAGACAAATGATGATTCCCAATCCCATCGTGCCCTAATGTGACCCCCTAATTAATTTGTTTCAATGATGTAATTATTAACTTTCCTCTCTCTTTGCCCTCAGCTCATGTTCGTATTTGTAATCTGTATTGAATGTTCACATTTTCTCCTCCTACCCCCCTTCTAAAATTTATTTTAACATTATTTTATTATTTGCAAACCGGCCAGGTGCATGCCGATGGTCAGTATATCAGAATTTAATTAAACTTGAAATTTGATTCCCAATCCCATCGTGCCCTAATGTGACCCCCTAAACCCCTCACACATTGCTGCCAAACCAATATGTGACCCAGAGTAGCATCCTTAAGTCAGCTGGAGAGACGTTATCAATACCCAAACAAGTTATTTTACTCACATTAACCACAAGGCCACTAGGTTTAATGGCTGTAAACCGCTGTGAACTTCTATTGGTGGTATAAAAATAAAGATTATATTGTATTTTAGCCAATTATCCAGTTTAGCCAGACAGTTATTTAACGGAATGATTACAGAATTTTAACTTCTTTCTAATGGGAACAACAATTGAATTTAATCAGTGTGCATAAAAAATGTTAATTATCATAGTTTCAGATTAAATTCTCTAAAGATTGAAGATACACATTAAAAAGGGACAAGGACAAAAGTGATTCCTAGGGTACACCCCATTTCATAGGTAGTTTTGAGCCCAACCAGCTTTATGTCAAACATAGGGGTCCTTTCATTAAGGGTTCATAGACAAAAGCGCGTGACGACAAAGGCGCGCCGACAACCCAGCACAGACAACTGAGCGCAAGGCGGAAGCGCACCGAAGAAAAACAGTATTTTAAGGAGCTCCGACGGGGGGTATTGGTGGGGAACCCCCCCACTTTACTTAATAGAGATCGCGCCGGCGTTGTGGGGGGTTTGGGGGGTTGTAACCCCCCTCATTTACTGGAAACTTCACTTTTTCACTCTATTTTAGGGAAAAAGTGAAGTTTTCAGTATAATGTGGGGGGTTACAACCCCCCAAACCCCCCACAACGCCGGTGCGATCACTGTTAAGTAAAGTGGGGGGGTTCCCCACCAATACCCCCCGTCGGAGCCCCTTAAAATACAGTTTTTCTTCGGTGCGCTTCCGCCTTGCGCTCAGTTGTCTGCGCTGGGTTGTCGTTGCGCGCTTTTGACCTGTCACCTTCATTAAGGTGTACTAACCAATTTGGCGCTATGGACGCCTTAGCATTTAGGGCTCCTTTTATCAAGCTGCGCTAGCGGTTTAACACGCGTAATACTGCACGCTAAACCGCCAGCCGCTCTAGCCGCTAACGCCTCCCTTGAGCAGGCAGTGTTTAGGCCAGCGTGAGGGTTAACGCTTGATGAAACGCTTGTCAACCCTGCTAGCGCGGCTTGATAAAAGGAGCCCTTCGCGTACGCTAAGTCGGCTAGCTCACCTTCATAAAAGGAGCCCCACAGAAAGACCCCTCTGTAAGAAAAGGTCAAATCCAGTTAGGGTTATCTGGGATAATGCTTAACATTGCACATTCAGTCAAATCGGATGCAAAGGGAAGGGATTAAAGGAGTCGAGAGTTTTAGCCAATCTTTGATTTTTAAGTTTTCTCGACTTTGGAATGATCTTCCGCTTCTTTTAAGGAGTTCTGGTTCGCTTCAATTTTTCGTAAATCTTTAAAAACCACTTTATTTGTTAAACATTTTGAAAATTATTTTTTCTGAAATTCAGCCTCTATTTCTTATGGTTTTTAGCTGGTAAATTAACTATTGTAAACCGAGTCGAGCTTTCTTAGAATGATGACTCTGTATATAAAGCCAAGCCTTAGATTAGGATAAATGAAGTGTCATATGAAGAAAAACATTCTTATCCATCCAAAAAGAAGTATAATCTATCACTGATACCAACTTAGGTTCAGTACCGCTATTATTCTGAAATCCTGCCTGCACCTTATCCAAATATTCATATTCTTCCAAAAACATTATCAATTGAGGCAGCCACTTTTTCTATCAGCTTAGCCATGAACTGCAAATTTCAAACAATGAAACAGGATGATAATTTGCCAAAATATTCTCATCCAGACCTTCCTCCTTCAGGGTAGGCATAACCACAGCTTCTTTTAAATGCACATAAAGCCATTAATCATTACCAAATGCACATGAGGCATTAATCATTACCAAAATGCAAGATAACTTAGATCCTGAACAGTTATGAAATAACCATACAGGAACTGGATCTAAGGAACATAAAAAGTTATGTGGGCCAGTGATGTAGCCATACAGCCAATTTTGGGTGGGCCTTTCCCTCCCTTCCCACCTCCCCTCAGCCTGTACAGCCTCTCTCTTTCTTTCCCTCCCCCTCCCTCAGCCCATGCCTGCGGCTACTGGGTAGGCGGGCCTGAGCCCATACTGGGTGGGTCAGGCCCACCTCATGGCTATGCCCCTGGTGTGAGCGCTCTTTAACCAATTTTAAAATACTTCCATGATAGTAATCAGTACATTTTCTGTCATCTCCATTGACTCTACCTCTGCCCAGTTAGGATTATCAACTTCCACAGTTAAGCTAAAAATTGTCTATGTAAGCATCACTAACTCCCTAAACTCTTTTAAAGCCAATAATTTTTTTTTTTTTTTTTTTTTACAAAAATAGGAGTCTAATTTATCAGATTCTCCCTTTTGTGAAATTGCCGAATTTTCTAAATGGCCTGGAGTGATATAATAAACACAGCCTGCATCTTGTCCATATCGTCTGCTGTTTTTTCTTGGTTTTTGCTGGAGTGAAAGAGTAGCATAATGATTGGCACAGTCAGCTGAGATTCTTGGGGAACTGGGTTCAGTTTGCATTGCAGCTCCTTGTGACCCTCCATCGTCCCAGGTACAACCCACCGACCCCCCACACCCACCCATCCACCCACGCACTTTAGATTGAGAGCCCCCAGTGGTCTAAAACTTGCCAGGTCCTATTTTGAGGCCTTCGGTATGTTTATCATAATCACAAAAGTGAAATAAAACAGTTTCTTGATCATCTGTCTCTTTAGCTATAAATGACAATATTGTTATTAATACTTGGAAAAAAGGAAAGATTTATAAACTATAAAGAGTTTTACCTCATGCAAAATTGTCATTTCTTTAGGGATTTCATTTGTTTTTTATACATTTTAATGACTTCAACATAATAAAAGACTTGTATTCTCTCGCTGGATGTGACGTCTCCAGTGCCTCTTTTTGCTGTTTTTCTTATAGAATGTTGAGGCTTTGTTTCTTCTTTTTTGTTCACTCTCATTTCTTTACTAAGACATTAACTATTTTTTTTTTTCCTGAGCCCCTCCAAGTACATACAAATCCAAAATGTGGCCCTGCAAAGGGTTTGAGTTGGAGACCACTGCTCTACGCTAAGCAGGAGTCTTCCACATACAGTCCTGCCAATGGAGGGCGCTGTAGGGAACTTGCCTGTCCCTAACTGATGAAAATATAATATTGAAGCACCGCACTCCCCCCACCCCCTCCATGTTGACAACAGTGCAGTTGGAGAACTCTTGCTCAGCTTAGCAGGAATAATGAATAGTGCTATACAAGTGGTAAACCTGGGAGTCCTTTTACAATTCTAAATAACTCCTTAGGTGATTCTACTTTAAAGAAAAAAAATCAGATCTTTACAAATAAATGCAGAAAGCATGCGGTATCGTCAATTCAGTTTGTGCTGTTTAAAACCAATAGGAGGAAATTTTTTTTTTTTTCACTCGGAGAATAGTTCAGCTCTGGAACGTGTTCCCAGAGGATGTGGTAAAAGCGGATAGTGTAGCTGGTTTTAAGAAAGGTTTGGACAAGTTCCTGGAGGAAATGTCCGTAGTCATGGGGGAAGCCATTGCTTGCCCTGGATCGGGAGCATGGAATGTTGCTACCCTTTAGGATTCTAGAATCTTGTTACTCTTTGGGGTTCCGGAATCTTGCTATTCTTTGAGGTTCTGTATGGAATGTTGCTACTCTTTGAGTTTTGGCCGGGTACTAGGGACCTGGATTGGCCACCCTGAGAACAGGCTACTGGGCTTGATGGACCATTGGTCTGACCCAGTAAGCCTAGTCTTATGTTTTTAACTTGTGCTCTTAATGTGACCATTTTACTGTTCTTAGGTAATTAACAATATTGCAATTTCCATGATAAACTGTATCTGTTGCACATTGCCTTGGACAAATCTCTTTGCAATGGTGTTTAATAAAGCCTAATTAATCAATAACCCCCCTGCTTTACAAAGCTGTGCTAGTGTTTTTAGCGCCAGCTGCCGCAGCAACAATTCCGACCCTCATAGAATTCCTTTGAGTGTCTGAGCTGCCGCAGCTTTTGTTAAAAACGCTAGCGTGGCTATGTAAAGAACGGGGTAAATAAATAATTGCAGTTAAAAAAAAAGAGTGTAATTCCTCCCCTCCCCTCCCCCCCATAGTGTGCTCTAGAGTAGAGAATGACATGGTGACAAAATTCATCCCCGTTCCCGTCCCCGCGGTTAACTGCGGGAAATAATCCCATGTCATTTTCTAGTGTCTATTTTAACCTCGGTCCTTCTACACCAGCATTCTTCAGAGCAAAGCTTGAGGGTCAGTGATTGTGGCCATTCATACTCTGATTCTTATGGGAGCCAAGGATAATGAAGCCATTGTGACATCACTGATGTGATTGGCTCTTAGGCACTGGTGGAATGAGGCATTATGACATCACAATATCTGCTCTGGAATGTTGCTGCTCAATCTCAGCATTCTTCAAAGCAAAGCTTGCGGGTCAGTGGTTGTGCCCAATTATACTCTGATTCTTTCCTCTCTTCTTAAAGAATGACATGAAGATGGTTTCCCGCGGGGACGGGAACGGTGATGAATTTTGTCACCGTGTCATTCTCTACTCTAGAGATTGTTCTTCTGCCCTCACCCGAACAGACAGAAACTTTTGTGTCTATCTCATGTGAATGAAGGAGCTGGGGCTACTTCTTTGATTGGGAAATTTAGCCATAGGGAAAGGCCAAACATTTTGGCAGCGTGAAGCAAGCATGAAATTCTTACATCAGACAAATACACATATGCAACCCAAAGGTCTCCATTTCACAAGGTGACTCTTAAAATGGGATTAAATACTGCCCATACCCTTGTATTAGTTTAGAAATAGTCCCTCACTGGAAAGGGGGGGGGGGGAATGGCTATTCTGTATATAGATCAGTGGTGATTTGTACAGTTAGATTGCTCAGCTGTTTTCAGAGCTAGCCAATTTGATTTTGAAATACTGGAATCAAAGTTGATTTTAGTTATCACAGATACCTCCTTCCACCCACTGTCAATAAAGATTAATATATTCTTTCTAGGCTCAGTATCAGTATTCGGTGTTTGCTAAGCTCTGTCTAGACAAGCATGGTCTATGCCAAGAAAAGGTGGGGTTTTTTTTTTAATCATAGCAACCAATTTTTTTTCTTCTGTTCATTAATAGAAGTACGAGGGGCCACTGAGAAGTTCTCAGCCCAACCAAGAAGAGAAATGATGTGGATCCATGAAACTGACAAGCTACGCCACGCTTTTCTTGACACTTTGTTTCGATGAGGCAAATGCATCCGGTAAATGGGCACTAGTATAGGGAACCCAAGCCATTGTGACATCACCGATGGGGCTGGCTCTTAGGCATTATGATGACATCACAGGACGAGGGGCCGCTGGAAAAATTCTCAGCCCAACCAAAGAAGAGAATGATGTGGAGCCATGAAACCTACAAGCTATTGCACACTTTTCATGACAAACTGTACCTGCCGAAAAACCCGTTTCTTCAACTCCTTGGGAAACCTTAGCGGCAGAGAGCCGTGCTGCTCCCGATGCTCATAGGAACTCTAGGAGCGTCGGGAGCAGCGCGGGCCATTCAGCTCGGCTCCCTGCTAGCACAGTTTCATAGAAGAGGGGGTAAATGAAGCAATTGTTTTTTTCTAGCACATTATGGGGGTCTTTTACTAAGGCGTGCTAAATGCTAACGTGCTCATTATATTCTATGGACGCATTAGCATTTCCCTTAGCACGCGCTAAATCGGCCAGCGCATCTTAGTAAAAGACTCCCTAATAATTGAAATTATAAAATTGCAAAACCAACAAAAAATTACCCCCCTCCAACTCATTAGGGTTTCTTATCGCTAGCCATGGCAGTAAAATCTCCAACGCTTATAGGAATTCTGTGAGCATCAGAGCTTTTACTGCCACGGCCGGTGATAAAAAAAACTCTTAATACAGCTTCATAAAAGAGAGGGGGGGGGGTATGTATGGGTAATTATAACAACGTAGATAGAATTACTAATCAATGCGATGGATGTGCTTGTTTTTGAGTGCAAATTAACTCAAAACGCGGCTTGATAGTGGACAAGCAAACACGCATTTCATCTGCAGTCATTCTCTTTTTTTTTTTTCAATTTAATTTCTGTCAGAGCTGAAAATCCAAGTTTGCAAAGATAAGACTATCCAAATGGTAACAAAGCCTTGATTGCTTCGTTGCTCAAGTTAGGATAAATACTGCATAAAAAATAAAATCCCTTGCCGTTAGTTTTCAAAGACCAATCACGTCAAAAAAATGATGCTTGCCTGGACAGTTGTATCCTTATGCACATAGGCGCTCATATCTGTCACATTCACGGCTGCTTCAGGGTGTGAACACACTGCACAGACTTCTCAGAAATCACGGCTGTGAAACGGCAAGACACCACACCAAGGTGGTTTCTGACAATACAGGTCTGTGCAGTGTGTACACACCCTGAAGCAGCCGTGGATGTGAAACGCTGGCCATCGTCGGGTGTGACAGACCTTTCCTAATGCAGAAAAGCCTTTTGTTTGTTAACCTTTGGAATTTCAGTGGATTTCCTTGCATTGCGCAGAGCACTGATTTAATTTGATATGAGGAGGTTGTTTTTGTTTTTTTTTTAATTCCTAAGAAGATTTCTACCTTGTTCTACCTGCCACCTGTCTCTGTGGGGTAATAATAATAATAATTTTATTCTTATATACCACCATACCAAAAAAGTTCTAGGTGGTTCACAACAAGGTGAGCTAATACATGGGATACAGATAAAATACAAATTAGAATAATGGACTTAAAAACAGATAAAGACAGAAAGCATTTACAATATAATGGCAGGGAAAGAAGTAATACATAGAAGAGATCAAATACATCAAGTTGAATATAAGGAACTTGATTGACAAAATGAAGCAGAATGCATTAAGATACCAACCTATCATGATTCCAGAATCCCAGAGAGTAACAAGATTCTAGAATCCCAAAGAGTAGCAACATTCCATACAGAATCTCAAAGAATAATAATTTTATTCTTATATACTGCCATACTGAAAAAGTTCTAGGCGGTTCAGAACAAGGTGAGCTAATACATGGGATCCAGATAAAATACAAATTAGAATAATGGACATAAAGACAGAAAGCATTTACAATATAATGGGAGGAAAAGAAGTAATACATAGAATAGATCAAATACATCAGGTTGAATCTAAGGAACTTGATTGAAAAAATGAAGCAGAATGCATTAAGATACCAGCCTATCAAAGAGTTGAGTCTTTAACAATTTAGGAAGAGACCTCGAACATCATTTTTCCAAGCCATACATTCGATTTAGCGGCTTGAAATGAGAGGGTTCTCTCAAGGAACTTCTTATAACGACAGGATTTTATGGAGGGATCTGAAAACAAGTGCACTCAAGGTGGGGTCTTTTTGGCGTGACTCAAAGAAAAATGAAACGTGAGATAACTTGGTAACAAACCCGAAACTGATTTATAACAAATACAGGAAAATTTGAACAGAATTCTCGACTCTATCGGCAACCAATGGAGTTTCAAATAAAAAGGGGAGAGGTTAGGATCTCAGGCTTTTTTCTTATTTTTTATTTTGTTGGTTGCTCTGCTTTTCTTTGCACTTGTTGTAGTGTCCCTGTGTTTTTTGATACAAGTATGTACCTATTTTGTTTTTTTGATGACGAGTCGAAGTGTGTTTTAGGACCAAATCCCAACTCCATTGATGATGCCGCCGCCACAAACTGGCACACAGAAGTCAAATCCCTCTACGAAACCATAGCTACAATCAGAGATTAATTACCACCCCCACAATCCTCCTTCCCCCTGGTTGACCGACCATCTAAGAATCAAAAAGAGAGAACTAAGAAAAACGATAAGAAAACTGTAAAGAGCCGCATGAAACATACAAATAGGCCATCATAAGACATAAGAGTTGCCACACTGGGACAGACTGCGGGTTCATCAAGCCCAGATCCTGTTTCCAACAGTGGTCAACCCAGGTCCCAAGTAGTAGATCCCTAGCTAGATTCCAAGAGCTTGGCCCTCTGTTTAAAAGTCACAATCTTAACAAGGTTACAAGCTAAACTTGACCCCTGGGTAGAGATTCTATCATTTATACGGCTGGGCACATAGTGCAGAAGGAGAAATTGAGTTCTTACCTGCTAATTTTCTTTCTTTTAGACTCTCCAGTACAGTTCACCGATGGGCAATAGCCCACCATGACCAGCAGGTGGAGACAGAGACAAAACCTTGGCTGCAACACCAATAGCTGTGCTTCCCTCTAGTCCAACCAGTCTGCCGAATAGCCAAACAGTACTAAGAAGTGCCAACACTCCTAACAGGAGTAACAACTAGCATAGAGCAATACAGTTGGAGATTGCATAGAAGAAGCCCCTTTAGCAAAACGTCCCCACAGCTATGCCAGCTGAGCCAAAGCCGCTGTCCTTTTGATCTCCCCGACCCTATAAAAATACTAGAACCTATAGAAAAAACATACTGTTCATGCGAATCCCCTCAAACAAAACAGGCAAACTATCCTCAGCAATTACTAAAGTCTCCCAACAGATCGAGAAACCTATTTACACTGACGAAGAGGTTTTTCACATTATCCCAAAGAAACAATCAACTCCTGAGCACCCACCTGGATAGTGAAATACTCTCTTCTTCATTGCAGATAAAATTGACAAAATACGCTCCAACCTCGACTCCACCACACAGCAAACACCGCAACTTTACAGCGACTCCCACCTCAACAAAATAGCAACAGCGGAAACCCTAATCCGCTTTGATACCATCTCCCACGAAGACTTCGCCGAAATTGTAGGCACAATCCGACCCTCCAACTCCATCCTGGACCCTTTCCCACCGCATCTCTTGATGGCAGTCAAAGACTCCTTTGTAAACTCAGTTTTTCCACTCATCAGCGCTTTGTTGCAAACAGGACTAGGGTCTGAAAGCTGGAAATCGGCAATCATTAGGCCAATCCTTTAAAAACCCATCTCTCAACCCAAACATACCCAGCAACTCAGGCCTATCTCCAACCTACCGTTCATATCTAAGATACTGGAAAAAGCAACACTAACTCAGCTGCAAGCATTTATTGACAAACAGAAGGCTCTATCCACATTCCAGTAAGGCTTCAGGAAATACCACAGCACTGAAACTGTCCTACTTGACATCATAGACAACTGTTGGTCACTATTGAACACAGGAAATGACACCCTGCTCATCCTGCTTGACCCGAGTGCAGCCTTCAGCACCATTGATCAGTCTCTCCTCCTCGCTTGTCTCGCAGAAATAGGTATTCGCGACGCAGTACTAGGCTGGTTTCATTCCTTTCTGAGCCAAAGATCCCAAAGAGTGTTATTTGGCACTAGCCTGTCCAAACCAAATCAAATATGGAGTACCATAGAGAGCCCTATTATCCCCTTTACTCTTCAATCTCTACATCAGACCAGTCCTAGACATAGCCCCAAAATACCAAATAAAAAATCCACTCGTTCGCTGATGACATTCAACTATACCTACCACTAGGAGCAAATCGTGACAGCCAGATTATAACCCTACACATGGATGACCATGAACAAACTTCAGCTGAACACATCCAAAACAGAACTGCTATGGATCGGGAAAGAAAAATGCACCTTCACTCACCCCTCCCTAAACTGGGAATCAACTAGCTTAACTGCAAAAGACAAAGTACGGAGCCTAGGAGTTATGCTCGACTCAAACCTATTACTCTCCAACCACATCTCACAAGTGTTTTCCTCCTCTTTCTACTGCCTCCGCCAGCTCTGGAAGATAAGAAACTACTTCATTGAACAAGACTTCACCCAACTTACTCTATGCCTTCGTCCTCACATGCCTGGACTACTGCAACACATTATTCAATGGACTAAGTGAAAAATATCCTACTGTTCCTCTACACGTCAGATCCCTTGAGGGACTTCTAAACTTCAGAAAAGCCATAACCCTATCCATTCAACTTTAAACTACCCCTACCTTATCTCTCCATATCTGCCTCTGTGAAATACTCCATCGACTGCGACTAAAGTAAATAATAATAATAATAATAACAGTTTATATTCCGCAGGGTCGTGAAGTTCTATGCGGTTTACAATAATTAAAATATGTTACAGATGGAGTAGAATTAACAAAGTTAAGGGTTAGTGATTAACAACTCTAGAGATCAGTTATTGTGGAATAAGATTGTATAGATCAGTTGCCTAAATATTTCAGGAAAAGATATGTTTTTAGGTGTTTCCTAAATTCCCCATAAGTAGTAGGCGTAAGCAGTTGTTCCAGGTCTTTACCCCATAATGCTGCTTGGTGTGAGAAAAGATGTTGATAATGTCTTTTAAATATACATCCTCTAACCGGTGGAGAAATAAAATTCAGATGTGGGCTTCTCTTATGTCTGTTGGTTGTAAATGAGAAAAGGTCAGTTAAATATTTAGGGGGCTAAACCGAATAGTACCTTAAAGCGAAAAATCCAAACTTGAACTTCACATGTGCCTCCATCGGCAGCCAGTGTAGAAATCGGTAGGAAGGCGTTACATGATCGAACTTCTTCAACCCACAAAGTAGCCTGACCACCGCATTTTGTACCAGTTGCAAATCACCACATATTCTTCGGGGAAATTGCCAAATAGGCGATGTTACAGTAGTCAAGTTGGATAATACGGATGTTGTGTGGGCTTGGAAAATTTGAACATGTCACAAGAAATTATATTGCAACGTACTCGTTGACCATGGATTTTCGAGTAAAATACAAATTATTGCTGACGGTTTATTTGAATTTTAAGTGATTGTTTGGCGCCCTATGTTCCAACGAGACAATTAAGATCTTCAATAAAGGCAAGTTTGATCCATCTTCAAAACGTCTTCGCTATGACAATACAAGGAACAGTGTGTTGTGCAGGGCCTATGGAGTGGAACAAATTACCAGCGCATTTACGACAGTTGAAAGATCTGCAGGAATTTAAGCAAATGTTTAAAAAACCCACTTGTTATGTACCATGAAATATGACACTTACCCCTTCTTCTACGAAACCGCGCTAGCAGTTTCTAGCGTGGGGAGCCGCGCTGAATGGCCCACGCTGCTCCCGACGCTATGAGGAACTCTATGAGCGTCGGGAGCCGCGCAGCTCCCCACGCTAGAAACTGCTAGTGCGGTTTCGTTGAAAAGGGGGTTACTGTGATAGAATAATGTAAACAGCAGATAGGAAGGTATGTGTTCTGGCCATTAAGTATAGTACATGGTAAGACATTGGGTTTATAGGCAATCAGTCTTGTTAATTGTTGTGTGTGTATTTTAATTGTTTATTGTGTAAGAATATTTTGTAATCCGCCCTGGGTAAAGGTGAGCTAGAAATGACAATAAACTAAACTAAAGTATTTGATACTAGAAGATGATTATTTATGTATAAACGATGCCTGTACTCCGAATAACAGGGTAGTCAAATTATATGTCACTTACCGGTACATGCTAGGCTTGACAATATGTAGCAGAACTTATGTGTCTAGACCAGGGGTCTCAAAGTCCCTCCTTGAGGGCCGCAATTCAGTCAGGTTTTCAGGATTTCCCCCAATGAACATGCATGAGATCTATGTGCATGCACTGCTTTCAATGCATATTCATTGGGGAAATCCTGAAAGCCCGACTGGATTCCGGCCCTCGAGGACCGGAGTTGCCCACCCTTGACCTAGCTCCTTTACTTTAACCTGAGAGTTTATCGCAGGGGCCTCAAAGTCCCTCCTTAAGGGCCGCAACCCAGTCGGGCTTTCAGGATTTCCCCAATGAATATGCATTGAAAGCAGTGCATGCACATAGATTTCATGCATATTCATTGGGGAAATCCTGAAAGCCCGACTGGATTGCGGCCCTCGAGGACCGGAGTTGCCCATCCCTGTCTTAAACCTTCTATATCTGTCATGAACTTTAGTGGTGTCACTCAGGGCTCAAATATCTCTCATAGCCCTAAGCTTTATATACCCTCTTCATCATTTCACTGAACCTTTTAGCCCAGAGGTCTTAAAGTCCCTCCTTGAGGGCCGCAATCCAGTCGGGTTTTCAGGATTTCCCCAATGAATATGCATGAGATCTATGTGCATGCACTGCTTTCAATGCATATTCATTGGAGAAATCCTGAAAGCCCGACTGGATTGCGGCCCTCGAAGAGGGACTTTGAGATCCATGGTCTAGACTGTATTATTAGACCGACTCCTCATTCAATGCCCCTTAACTGTATCATCCACTTGATTCTAATGTCGTACCCCTTGCAGGATAAACTATAACCCTATGCAATGTTTAAAGAGTAACCTTATGAATGTAAAAGTGTAACCCATTCTGAGCTCTTGGGGGAGAACAGGATCTAAACTAACTAACTAACTAAAAATAAATATTTCAGGTTTGGTCCCCCTTACTAGATTTGCTTGCTGAGGTCACATAGGGTGGCTATATGTCCTCTGCTTGGATGGTCAGAGCCCCAGATGTTCTTCCTTGGGAGGAACGACTGTGTATTCAGGCGCAGCTTTCTGTCTGCTGGTGTCAGAGGAGATTATGACGGAATCGACTGTCCTAGGCTTCAAGAGCAAACTAGATGCATATCTCCTTAAGAGAGGCATATAAGGATATGGTGGACTATAAATTAAGCCAGGTGTACACCTGGCAGGGCCTCCGCGTGTGCGGATCGCCGGACTTGATGGACCGAAGGTCTGATCCGGAGAAGGCAGTTCTTATGTTCTTATGTTCTTATGTCACCAGGAGTGGGATCCCTAGAATAGTAGATTTGGGGGTGGGTCAGTAGAGTGGGCAGACCTGATGGGCTATGGCCCTTATCTGCCGTCATCTTCTATGTTTCTATGTTTCTAATCCACTTGTCTCTGGATCCATCTGCTGCCGATGACAAGGAAGCTGCGATTGCCTTCTTGTTGCTCTGTGACAGGGAGGGACACGTTTTGCAAAACCTGCCTGGGAATGAAACATTAAGGAACCCAATTAGATATTCACAGAACCCTCCAAGCAACAAGTTTAGGCATTTGTGTGGCACTTGCAGGAGCGTAGCCGTGGGGCAGGCCTGGGCGAGCCTGGCCCGCCCAGTTGGGGCTCAGGCCTGCCCACCCAGCAGCCACCAGGGTACGCTGGTCTCTCGGGCTCTCAAGCACACTGGCTTTTACAGGTAGTCCAACCGCATTGCTATTCCTGGCCTTGGAGCAGTGGTTCCCAACCCCAGACGCTCTAATGAATATGCATGGAGCAGATTTGCATGCCTGTCACTTCCATTACATGCAAATCTCTCTCATGCATATTCATTAGGGCTAGCCTGAAAACCCGATTGGCCGGGGGGGGAGGGGGTCCTCCAGGACAGGGTTGGGAACCACTGCCTTAGAGCATGAACTCAGCCTCTCTTTAGCCTGAGAGCATGGCTCCATTCCAAACTACGGAGCAGATACTTTCACTTCTCTGGCTTTCCATCATGTCTTCTTGTTGTTCTATAGAGTGAGCTCGCTGGCTCGACTGGTCTTGACCATAGCTGTTTCACTAGCAGGAAAATGGATGTAGAAACATAGAAACATAGAAGATGACGGCAGAAAAGGGCTACAGCCCATCAAGTCTGCCCACTCTGCTTACCCACCCCTTGTCTATGCCCTAATGACCCAATTTCCTTATCTTGACCCTCGTAGGGATCCCACATGGGTATCCCATTTATTCTTAAAGTCTGCCCAGGAAAGCTCCTGCACTTAAAGGGACGATGCTTTTTATCTGGGCAGTAAGGCTTGGATTCATTGCTGCATGTGCAGTGGGACCCTGTCTTAACTGTAATAAATGCTTCTACACACCTCCCTCCTTATTCGAGGTTTCGGTACCTGCAGTTTTGACTATTCACGGTTTTTAGCATGCTGGCTCCTCCCCCCCAGGTTACATCATCCATGCCACCAACACCTATTCCAAATCAAGTAAAGGGGTGTATACCTGACATTGCAAAGGGGTGGGCTAAAACCTCATTTCCACCTGGCCAAGTGCAACCGGGGCTCATGTCTGCTGGGACCCTCGCACGCCAGGCAGTGGCTTCCATCAACTCCTCGAGCTCCTGTTGCCATGGCCCAGACTGGAGCACCGCCCAGCCTTTGGCTGAGACTGTCACGTGAGCGCTGCTGGAATTTGGGTCTGCGGCTCCGAGGAGAGGAGACGGGCTGGGCACGAGGGGGTCCCCGAGGTAATAGCAGCAGCTTGGTGGGGTGGGAGGGGTTGGAGCGATGTGACGGGAGTTGGCAGTGGGCTTCTCTCTCTCTCTCTCTCCCCTGCTCTGTAGATGGGGCCAGGGTTAAGGGGAGACCCGGGCAGGCGGGGAGAGGAGGCGAATAACTGTCTCATATATTTGTGGTTTTATCATATTCTCGAGGGTTTTTTAACAGAAAACCATGAATAACATATGAGACAGTTATTTGCAGTTTTTCCGTATTCGCGGCTTTGTCCCACCCATAATCACCGTGAATACGGAAAGAGGAGTGTATCTCTGTGAGTGGAGGGTGGCTCACCCTCAGAAGATTGGCGGTAGAACTCAAGGACTCTCGACAGTGTAGCAAGGTTCCACGTCTAGAGGGGGCGCAAGGCTCCTTTGAGCTTCTCCATTCTGGATGGACCTGGCTCTGCCTCTGAAGGTGAGGCTCGGTTCTGCTTCCAATCCCTCGGGGTGCAGTCTCTACACACATAATATGACAGAACTCTGTCTGCTTTTGCTGGTGGATGGACACCACCCACTTGTCTCTGGATTCATCTGCTGTGAAGGAAAGAAAATTCTCAGGTATGAAACATAAATTTTTCTTTCCAGACCGTGTGAAAAATTGTTGCAAGTCAGCAGGATTTGGAGTACAGCAGTCGATCAGGCTCAGCATATCTTTAAACCACTGCAACCTTAGGCCAATGATAATATTATCACCCCCAAGCAAATGAAAGATTGTTGTAACATCCTGGCACGTAGCCCGAGGCTGTCGGCTCACTCTGGCCAACTAGCTAAGTAGGCTGAAAGTAAATGCTAGACTGCAAAAAAAGGTGAAACGCATGGAACATTAACCTCTTCTCGCTCAATGTTTAGAATGGCTCTAAGTCACGTAGGATCAAAGCTACACTGAGATCTGCAGAGCCACAGAACGTAGAGATTGGAATATGCACTTAGTCATAAGTAATTCCCGTACACAGATGGATCAAGAATTGGTTGGCAGATAGGAAGCAGAGGGTAGGATGAAGGGCCACTACTCAGACTGGAGGAGGGTCCCGAGTGGTGTTCCACAGGGGTCGGTGTTCAATGTATTCATAAATGATCCAGAAACAGGGACGAAGTGCGAAGTAATAAAATTCGCAGACGACACCATACTATTTAGTGGGGCTAGGACTAAAGAGGACTGCGAAGATTTACAAAGGGACCTGAACAAACTAGGGGAGTGGGCGACGAGATGGCAGATGAAGTTCAATGTAGAGAAATGTAAAGTCTTGCATGTAGGAAACAGAAACCCGAAGTACAGCTATAGGATGGGAGGGATGTTATTGACTGAGAGTACCCAAGAAAGGGACTTGGGGGTAATAGTTGACAAGACAATGAAGCCGTCGGCATAGTGCGCAGTGGCCGCTAAGAGAGCGAATAGAATGCTAGGTATAATCAAGAAAGGTATTACAACCAGAATGAAAGAAGTTATCCTGCCGTTGTATCGGGCGATGGTGTGCCTGCATCTGGAGTACTGCGTCCAATATTGGTCGCTGTACCTTAAGAAGGATATGGTGATACTCAAGAGGGTTCAGAAAAGAGCGACGCAATTGATAAAAGGTATGGAAAACCTTTCATATGCTGAAAGATTAGAGAAACTGGGGCTCTTTTCCCTGGAAAAGCAGAGGCTTAGTGGGGACATGATAGAGACAAGATCATGAAGGGCATAGAGAAAATGGAGAGGGACAGATTCTTCAAACTTTCAAGAACTACAAGAACAAGAGGGCATTCGGAAAAATTAAGAGGGGACAGATTCAGAACCAATGTTAGGAAGTTCTTCTTCACCCAAAGGGTGGTGGACACCTGGAATGTGCTTCCAGAGGGTGTGATAGGACAGAGTACAGTATTGGGGTTCAAGAAAGGATTAGATAATTTCCTGAGGGAAAAGGGGATATAAGGGTATAGATAGAGGATTACTATACAGGTCCTGGACCTGATGGGCCACCGCGTGAGCGGACTGCTGGGCACGATGGACCTCTGGTCTGACTCAGCAGAGGCACTGCTTATGCTCTTATGTATCCAATTAAGCTTTACAGCTTCAGGACCATCAGAAGTCCCCCTTTCTCCATGTTTTTTCCTCTTTAATTTGTTCTTTTTTCAAAAATTGTAGTTCTACCTTTTTCCATTCCTTTTCCAAGTATGACACGTAAAGTTAGTCCATTGTACGTCTAAATATGTATAATTTTTTTATGAGCCTTAACAAGCAAGAGAAAGGAAAAAGGGGGGGGGGGGGGAGAGCCTTGAAACAGCTGTGGTGGCAAAACATGATCGTGTCGGCTTGTGTTTATTCCCTCCCCGACGTGACCACAAAGCTAAGTTTGCTGAATATTAAATTTTTGAAATAGTAATTTTGAAGACAAAACATTTAAGAATATATATTGAAGATAAGATGTAGTTTTAAGCACGTTTAAGCACTTTCACTACTATTTAATAGTAGTAGTGAAAGTGCTTAAATAGAAATTTAAAAAAAAAATAGAAATTTTAATAGAAATTTAATAGAAATTTTAAAAAAATTCAAAAAAAACGGGACTACTGATAAGACACTGTGGTATAGCACTTCAGCTATTTCGGCCCAACAAGTGTTATTTCTGATGTCCTACAAAAAAATATTGCAGTACTTTTGAACTGTCTACATAAGCTAGTTTTGTAGATTTTTAATATCTTATGCTTATTTAGAAAACTTTTTCAATTTTAAGTGCCTTTCATACTAATTTTTTTTCTGTACTTCACTTTGAATTCATTATAAAAGTGTTTTTATCGAATTTTTAATAAAACCTAAAACCAAACACCGTCGAGCCCTACGGCTTGAATAAAGACGTTGAATGGATGACGTTGGTCTAAGCCAGGGGTGTCAAAGTCCCTCCTCGAGGGCCGCAATCCAGTCGGGTTTTCAGGATTTCCCCAATGAATATGCATGAGATCTATTAGCATACAATGAAAGCAGTGCGTGCAAATAGATCTTATGCATGTTCATTGGGGAAATCCTGAAAACCCGACTGGATTGCGGCCTTCGAGACGGGACTTTGACACCCCTGGTCTAAGCCTAATGGGTGAGTGACTACTTTTGTCCTATGACCTCACGGTTAGAATGAGTGAAAAGACGTTGGGGCCATGTTTTAGACTATGAATGAGTATGGCTGAGGAATCCAGTTATAAGGTACGACCGTTTGACGGAGATTTTTTTTATTATTGAATTGTTTCATTATAGACTTTGTTTGCATCGTCGCTGTTTGCTAAGCTTTTCTTATAGGGGGAAGTTGCCTTGAAACAGCCTATTTAGGCGAAACATGAATTCGTGTTGGCTGATGATTTTTCCCCGATGCGAATTAACTTCAGTACAATGAGATTAAATTTCTGATGAACTTGCTACTGGTAGTGATGGGCATTAATGAAGAATTTTCAAAAATATTGTAAAAAGTTGGGCCAATGAATAGCTATGGTGAATTAATATTCTCATCGACAATGCTTTGGGAATTTCGCCTCTGGCGGTGCTGAAGCTGTAAAGCTTCATTGGATTTGTAATTGAGCATACTTCTCGAGATTGGAATTGAGGCATCCAGGTCAGTTGTACTAGTGGGTTTGTTTTGTTTTTTAAAAAAAATAGATTTGTTGACATAGAACCTTTTCTAAAATATCTGTGGGAATTCTTTTTTTTTTTTCTGGGACATGTAGCAGGAGCCATTTTACAAATAAACACAATGAAAAAAATGCATGGCATGAACCCAATAGCTTCCTCATGGAAACATTTGCACTTCCACGTGGAAGTGGTGATTTCATAACTTCCATGTGTAAGTGGTAGCATTTCCATGTTGGTTGCCCATTTTATAAATCGTCGCATGTAACCAGTTTTATTGAGGCCGCAATGTTAAACCTGGTTTCATTTTGGATGCGGACATACAATGGCTTAATAAGGGGGGTGGGTGGAGTGCCCTGGGTTATGTCTTGCTGGAGGAAGGGGTGTCAGCACCCCTCTTCCCCCCCCCCCATACCTCTTCAAATCTTCACCGGCAGCAAGCAGTATCTTTTACCCGCTGTTTGTGCCGGCCTCATTCTTCCCTCTGATGTCATTTCCTGTTCATGGAGGAAATGACATCAGAGGGAAGGATGAGCGGGTAAGAGAGGCTGCTCGCTGCCAGTGAAAATGTGATGAGGTATGAAGGGGCATGGGGAAGAGGGTATCAGGGGGGATGCATGGCATGAGGGAGGGTGCACCAGGGGAGCGCATGAAAAGGTGATGACGGGGGGGGGGGAGTTGCAAACTTCCTTCGCTACACCAATATGGACATAAACCACATGGGAGTAAGGAGAATATCTTTCTTAACCCCCATATAAATCCCTGGTCGAAATGAGCACTTTGTATACTGTGCCATTAAACTTTTCCCCATACATATGTATTCATTCCCTTTGTAAAATGAGGAACACGGGTGTAAACTTTAATTCCACCCAAGCCACACCCAAACCAAGCTCCTTGAAATCTCTGCGAGGTGTGGATTTCCACATAGCAGCTTTCTGAAATTTGTATTTGCATGCATATATGATCTTTATTCAAGCAAATGCAACAAATTACATGTGGATATATTTCTGAAAAAAATGGCCTTTATCCTCCACGGTAGACAAATTCAGTTGTGCCCACTGTCTCCACGCCTTCTTCTCCCTCTGTCTTACACTCTGATCCACAGTCCCTTTTTCACTATCTTTTGTTTTCTTCATTGGAAGGTAGGAGAGCGGCTTTCTTCCTGGATTTTTAATAGCTGCTTCATAACATGCCTTTCTATAATTTTTCTGCCTTCAGCGGGCTTTGCATTTTGGGCAGTTGCCACTGTCGTTCACCTCTACTGTACATACAGCCATGCACGGTATTAAAGCTATTGGCTGGGAATCTGCATGTGTGTTCTGCCATTCTGTATAGAAGACAAGTACAGTGGTATCTTGGAATCCGAACTTAATCCGTTCCAGAACCCCGTTCCAGTGTCAAGACAGTTTTTCCCATTGAAAATAATAGAAACTGGATTAATCCGTTCCTTGGTCCCACAAACTCAGACAGCAAGATCGGGCCCCCTTGGCAGAGACAGCAAGATCGCCCCCCCCCCCCAGGCCCCCCTCCACTGGCATAGGCAGCAGGATCAGGCCCCCACCAGCATAGACAGCAAGATTGGGCCCTAGAATCCGAACGCTGCTTTGGAATCCGAACGTATGGGAACTGCAAGCGGTGCTCAGCCCAAAGCTTCCCTCCGACGCGAACCGCCCAGGCGGAAACAGGAAGCTGCGTCAGAGGGGAAGCTGTGGACTGAGCAATGCTTGCAGTTCCCGTACGTTCGGATTCCAAAGCAGCGTTCGGATTCCGGGGCAAAATTTAATTAAAAAAAAACAAAAACAAATTCGGATTCCAAGTTGTTCGAGTTCTGGGGCGTTCGGATTCCTAAGTTCCATTGTATTTTATTTATGTAAAAATATTTCATATCCAGGCGAACATTTTTCTCTTGGCAAGTTACAAATAGCCATAAAACCCTGAAACCAAAACATGTCATATAAAATACAAACCTAAGGGCTCCTTTTATCAAACCGGGCTAGCGGTATAATGCGTGCAATAGCGCGCACTAAACCGTCGAACGCGCTAGCCACTAGCGCCTCCTCATGAGCAGGCGGTAGTTTTTGGCCAGCGCAGGGGTTAACGCGTGATGAAAAGTCACGCGCGTTACCCTCCACTAGCGCAGCTTGATAAAAGGAGTGTGTGGCGCAGTGGTTAAAGCTACAGCCTCAGCACCCTGGGGTTGTGGGTTCAAACCCATGCTGCTCCTTGTGACCCTGGGCAAGTCACTTAATCCCCCCATTGCCCCAGGTGCATTAGATAGATTGTGAGCCCACCGGGGCAGTCAGGGAAAAACACTAAATTCATGTAAACCATTCCGAGCTCACCTGAGAGAACAGTAGAGAAAATTGAATAAATAAATAGTGTGAAAAGCTTCAGCCTCTGATAACCGGAGCTGGTATTGTGATGTCATAATGCCTCATTCCACCAATAAGAGCCAACCTCATCAGTGATGTCACAATGGCTCGATTGTCCTATACATGGCTCACTTTTTCTACATTTTGATTTCTAGAGTGGTGCAGTGGTTAAAGCTACAGTCTCAGCACCCTGAGGTTGTGGGTTCAAATCCATGCTGCTCCTTGTGACCCTGGGCAAGTCACTTAATCCCCCCATTGCCCCAGGTGCATTAGATAGATTGTGAGCCCACCGGGGCAGTCAGGGAAAAATGCTTGAGAACCTGAATAAATTCATGTAAACCGTTCTGAGCTCCCTTGGGAGAATGGTATAGAAAATTGAATAAATAAAAAAATTAAATTAAATTAAAAGCCCACTGTCACAATATCCTAATCTTATATCAGGCACCGTATCCCTCTACAAACAGTGCCTTCATTTTTTTCTAGACAACCTCCACATTTTGTCTCCTTCTAGAGGTCCAGCAAACAAGTTATTCCAGACAATGAGCCCGGTAATAAGTGCCCCCGAGAACTTTTCATCCAGCCTCTTTAATCAAGGGAACCAACGCCAACTTCTTTAATATTTCTGGTGCGAGCAGCCAGTGCCGGCTCCTCCTCTGATGTCACTTCCTAGGCGTGGGTCCAGTCAGCGACGTCGGAGGAAGAGCCGACGCTGGCGCGAGCAGCAGGTTGCTCGCGTCGGGAACGTTAAAGAGGTGCGAGGGAAGGGAAGGGGGCGCACAGTAGCAGGGGGGAGGGGCAGCTCAGTATAGACAATTGAATAAATAGTGTGCAAAGTTTCAGCCTCTGATAACCAGAGCTGGTATTGTGACTTCTTAATGCCTCATTCCACCAATAAGAGCCAACCTCATCAGTGATGTCACAATGGCTCCATTGTCCTATACTTGGCTCACTTCTGCTACATTTTGATTTCTAGAGTGGTGCAGTGGTTAAAGCGACAGTCTCAGCACCCTGAGGTTGTGGGTTCAAATCCATGCTGTTCCTTGTGACCCTGGGCAAGTCACTTAATCCCCCCATTGCCCCCAGGTGCATTAGATAGATTGTGAGCCCACCGGGACAGACAGGGAAAATTGCTTGAGTACCTGAATAAACTCATGTAAACCATTCTGAGCTCCCCTGGAAGAACAGTATAGAAAACTGAATGAATAAATAAATAAATACATTAGGTTTTGGCCAGGGTAAATGCTGGCATTCCAAACTTAGCTGCGAAATCCACGCTAGGGCACTATTCTAAAAATAGGCGCTCAGCATGGAATGCCCTTTATAGAATACTAGTTTAGCGCAAATCTTTCCGCAACTTGTCTCGAGTGATATTTATTGAATTTGGCCCTCGTTCAAATTGAGGCCTCCCACTTTCATGCTGGTTGAGACCCTGATCTCTGCTTTAACGAGAGGTGAGCACGTCTTCCTGCACGCAGCCTCCCTTTGCCCCATCCTTTATCCCTGTATCATAAAGTACATCTTCTGCAGGACCTATACGCATGCTTTTAGCCATTGAGTGGGAAGGCAGTTTTCTGCCAAGAGAATATACCTGGGTAACTGTTTAATTACATTGGCAAATTCCTTTCAAAATAAGTCTTTCATTGACTCAGCTCGGTCTATATTCTTTCAGAAGTACAAAGAACGGCATGTTAATTTTCATGTGGCACTTTTTATTTTTAGTTTGAAAGCAGCAGAATACGTAGATCTTTCTATTTACCCCAGACACAGCTTGCTCTCTAGCTCTCCGTTTCACTCACTGCAGCGCAAAGCCTACTAATTCCTCTGTCTTGGAGCTCCCCTCCCAAAAAAAAAATATGAACTGGTTAGAACTAGAGAGTTGCACGGGGACAAAAATCCCACCCATCCCTGCCCGTCCCCACCAGGATCCTCTCCGTCCCCACCCGTCCCCATCAGGATCCTCTCCATCCCCACCTGTCCCCGCAAGGAAAGGATTGGACAATTTCCTGTTGGAAAAGGGGATAGAGGGGTATAGATAGAGGATTACTGCACAGGTCCTGGACCTGTTGGGCCACCGCGTGAGCGGACTGCTGGGCACGATGGACCTCGGGTCTGACCCGGCAGAGGCATTGCTTATGTTCTTATGTACCTCCATCCCTGCCTGTCCCCAATACCTCCATCCCCGCCTGTCCCCATAAAAAGCAGCAATTACTTCTGACAGGATCATCAATTCTACAGTTTCTTTTTTGTTTGCACTGCTGTTTTCCTTGTGGAATCTCTTTGGTGGAACCCTTTTTTGTTTTCTGTTCAGGTAATTAACTTATAAACCCCCTCTTTTATTAAGGCTGACGTGCCCATTATATTATATGGACGAACCCTGCTTCCAAAGCCTTCCATCCCCATGGGAGTCCCGTTGGCTAGAGGGGGGTCCCCGTGGGAGTCCCGTGGGCCAGAGGGGGTCCCCGTGGGAGTCCCGTGGGTTAGGGGGGATTCCCGCGATCCGCGTTTCCATGCAGACCTCTAGTTAGAACAATGCAAAAAATTAAATTATCTTTTCCATCTCTGAAAGGTATAGTTTCTACTGGTAAACTGGGAAAGTCTCTTTTCTTTAAATTAACTGAACTATGGAATAATATTGTACCTGAGAGAATTAGGCTCTCTTCAAATTTTCTGTAAACATTTAAAAACTTGGTTATTCACCAAACTGTAAATTTTTCCTTTTTCCCGCCTTTTCCCTAACATTTCATACTGTAAACCCGAGCCGAGCTTTATTCTCATAAAGATGACACGGTCAATAAATTCAAGCTTGGTTTGGTCTTCCATTTTGTAGTGGTTCATCCTCGATATCTCTGTTGCCAGCGTAGCCACTAGGCCAGGCAAGCAATTACTTTCCAATAAGTGTCCTAATTATTGAAATGACAATAGGTGGGTCCAAAGCATGTTTTACAAGAGGGAAACTGAATTGTTTCTATGAAGAGCAGAGGTTTCAGTGAAATAAGGCACAGTGTATCTGCTCCCAATCTCAGCGGTCTGAAAATCAGCCAGACATGGGTTGATTTGGTCATCAAAATCAGATGCCGTTGACCCACCAAGCTTCTGTTCTCCAGAGGCCGTCAGGGCTTCCTCCTTGAGCCAGAATTTCAAAATTGGATTTGGCTTCATTTCATTATTAACTACAGTACGCGTTCTGACTATAAATAACTTCCTTTACACTTTGCACCTCAGAACATGAATTACAGACCAGCCACTTACTCAGCATTTGCCCGTCCCCCGTGCAAGACTGCAGATTGCAAATCTGGATTGAAGGTGAATGTGCAGACTGGCAAGAGATGTACTTTGCCACACTCAGAAAGACTGACAACGGTATGAATTATTCAAGATTCAGGCTTTTACTGTTTATTCCTGTAATCAAGGAGCAGATTCAATTAGCATATTCTTGATAAGTTTATTCTTTAGTCAATATTTATCAAAACTCTGGATAATATGGTTGCCATCAGTGCTCCCTCTAAGCGGGCGGGTGTTGTGAGCAAACTTTTTTTCGCTGTGAGCTAAAAATATCGGGCGCCAGCAAGTTATGAGCCAACTCGCCCGATTCTCCTCTCGCCGCCCTGCCTTCTGCCGTACGCCGTGCGCTGTGACGATAAACTTGTGCGCTGCGATGTAATATTTTGTGCGCCAGTGCACGCCAGCGCAGCTTAGCGGGAACACTGGTTGCCATGTCAAGTTTAGTTGAAAATATATATTTAGGGCCTGTTTTACAAAGCCGCGGTAACGGCCCCGAAGCCCATAGAGATTTAAAGGGCTTCGGGGCTGCTGCCACGCGGCGGCCGCTAGCGCAGCTTTGTAAAACAGGCCCTTAGGGCTCCTTTAACAAAGGTGCGCTAGCATTTTCAGCGCACGCACCGGATTAGCGCTCTACAGCCCGGGCTGGCCGAAAAACTACCGCCTGCTCAAGAGGAGGCGATAGCGGCTAGCGCGGGCGGCATTTTAGTTTCCATTTTGAGGCAGAAAGTGACCACTTTTGTGACAAAAACCAGCACAAAAATCTAGCAACAATATTTGTGCACATTGGTCATTCGGTTGTTTTGTTGGAAGATTGTTGACCTGTGCATGTGTATTATTACTCTTTATGCAACTGGATTGTACCATGTCTTAGGGGGGGGTCCTTTTACAAAGGCGCGCTCACGCGTTTTAGCGCGTTCACTAACCACGCGCTAAACGCTAACGTATGCATGTTAGTCTATAGACGTGTTAGCATTTAGCACACGTGCATATGTAGCGCGTGCTAAAATGGCTAACGCATTTTGTATAAGAGGGGATTAGTTACCATTTGTGTATCTTCTTGTTTGCTTTTTCTATAAAATCAATACAACATTTGAACAAAAAAAAAGAAATTGACCGCTTTTAGCAACGAAATATAAATAAAAGCCAGTCCAAAAAGATACCAATCAAATCTATCTATCCAATGGTTCAACTCTAATAAGGACTTAACTTTCCCCTATGCACTATAGAAAAGCTATGAAGTAGTTGTTCCTAACAAGAAACTCTAACTGAGAGGGGTCAAAAGGACAAATTGCTTTCCTTGCAACGCCCATAGGCACAAGGGCCAACCTAAGATTCCAGTTGGCCCAGGTGCCTAAGGCCCCTCCTAATGGGGTGGCTTTAGATGCCTGGGCCAATCAGACCCTTAGGCCCCTCCCCGGTGCATCCCACAATGCACCAGAAAGGGGCAGGCCCGCCTCATTCAGACAGAGACAGGTTTGCTGGACGGACGGAAGGAAGACCCGGCTGGCTTTCCTACAAGGTTAGAGGGGGGTCCGGGGGGTTTGAGTTGGGGGGGGTAGAGGTGCAATATATGGAGGGTGGGGGGGGTTCTTGCAGGAGGGACTGGGCATCCCTACTGCCATGATCTACGGGGGGAGGTGTTCCAGCAGGAGGGACTCGGCATTCCTACTGCTGCGATCTACAGGGGGGTTCTAGCAGAAGGGACTGGGCATCCCCCTGCCACTTTCATTCAGGGGTTTTCCAGGCAGGAGGGACTGAGAATCCCTCCTGCCGTGATCTACGGGGGAGGGTGGGTGTTCTGGCAGGAGGAACTGGGCATCCTTCCTGCCGCTTTCGTTCAGCCACTTTGTTTGCAATCTAAGTTACCACCTTTTACTTTGGGTTCCTTGATAAAGACTTTCGAAACATGGCCCATGTCAAGACCTGTTAACACCTCCATAAGTTAAGTAAAAGTCTTCTTTCCTTTTTTTGCCGTTTTTGAATATATTTCTAAATAATTTATGTGAATACGCAAACCGCACTTTCTACTAAATAATTGTTTTTCCATACACAGTGATTGGGTGGTGGGTTTGGCTATAGGAGCGTGGAGGGGTATAATCGAAAGGAACGTCTAAGTCCGTTTTCGTCTAAGTCGTCCAAAGTAAAAAAACAGCCTAGGACACATTTTCGAAAAATACATCCAAAGTTTTTTTGTTTCGAAAATCGTCTAACTATACGTCCTGCTGACCTGATCGTCCAACCTGCCAAATCGTCCATCTTTATACCACACTAGCTGATAACCCGGCGTTGCCCGGATATTTATTTATCCCAAAATGTCCAACCCCCTACATGTCCCACCCCCCTATGTCCCACATGTCCCACCCCCCACGTTACCCCCCCCCCCACATGTCCCAACCCCCTACCCTCCACATGTACCAAAGGAATGTCCCTCTCTATGGGGCTGAACATAGACTTAAACGGCATCGGGAGTGTCGGTATTCATCTCTGCGAGCCCGAAAATTATGGGTTGGACATTAATATCTGTCGCTTTTGATAATTTTAACATATCACCCTCTTCCCACCCCCACAGTATTTTACCCCGTCCCACCTGCACAATATTTTTCCCCAGATAGTAAGTCATATGTGTACCAAGTTTGGTTGAAATCTCTCCATGCGTTTCAGAGTTATGCTGAGTATTCATCTGTTAGCCCGAAAACACTATGGGGTAGATACTAAAATCTGTCATTTTCAATCATTTTTACATATCCCCCCCTTCCCACCCCCACAGTGTTTGTCCTCAGATAGTAAGTAATGTGTATGTCAAGTTTGGTAGAAATATGTCCATGCATTGAAGAATTATGCTGGAACATACATACATACACACACACACATATATTCAAATTATAATGTGAAATATTTGACAAAATGAATACAATACAACTAACGCAAAACTTGATTATAAACAACATTTTTAGTTTCACCTCCAGGAGCAAGAACATATAAAATCTTGGTGAACCCACCCTTGAGCAAGCAACATAGAGTTGTGGGCCGCGAGACCCCCAGAACATATCACCCCAGGTAGTGAGGGATCTGCATACCAAGTTTCGTTCAAATCGGTCAAGCCATTTTTGAATTACTGTGAGAATGGCAGCTTTTTACATATTTTCCATTGACATGAATGGGTGAAATCTGATTTTATGTTTGTAGCTCCGCCCATGTGTGCAGGTGGGCCGCGAGACCCCCAGAACATATCACCCCAGGTAGTGAGGGATCTGCATACCAAGTTTCATTCAAATCGGTCAAGCCGTTTTTGAATTACTGTGAGAATGGCAGCTTTTTACATTTTTTTCCATTGACATGAATGGGTGAAATCTGATTTTATGTTTGTAGCTCCGCCCACGTGTGCTGGTGGGTCGCGAGACCCCCAGAACATATCATCCCAGGTAGTGAGGGATCTGCATACCAAGTTTCGTTCAAATCGGTCAAGCCATTTTTGCATGATCGCGGCACATACACACACACACACATACATACCTCAGATTTTATATATATAGATTTTTGTCCAAGTCAAAAACGCCTAGAACAAGCCCTGTTGGACATGGGAGGGGTCTGCAAAGTGATAGACTGACCACCCAGACATGGCACCTAAATAGTGGGGTACCTTACAGGGCACTGCTGTGAATTTCACAAAAAGGGTGCCATGTCTTCATCTCACTACAGCTCCCTTATAGGGTCATGGTGAGTCCCCCCAAACCACCTCCAGAATCCCCTAGACCCACTTATCTACCACACTAATAGCCCTTATGGCTGCAGGAGCCACTTATATGCCAGTAAAAAAGGGTTTTGGGGGTGCATAGGGGAGTGCACATGTTTAAGTATCAATGCAGTGATTACAGGGGCTTATGGGCATGGGTCCTCCTCTCTATGGGTCCCTAACCCACCCCCAAGACAACTTAAGCTGCCTCTGGGCTGGACGACTAGGCTTTCCTATGCCGGGCAGCCAGGTGATGATGGTCTGGAGGCTGAAATTTAAAGATGTGATTGATATTTTTATGGGGGGGGGTCGGTGATCACTGGGGTAGTGTGTGGGGGTCTGTTTTATGTGTTTGCAGTGCTTATCTGTTGACTTTAGGTGGGTTTTTGTGACTTAGACCATGTTTTACATGTGCGTATATCTGTCCCCATTTAAAAAAAAAAAATTGTGATGGCCCTCCATTCCCTCGACAACACCCTGGAACAAAAATAAAGAGAGGCAAGAGGGATGCCTTGGCCACCAGAACCCTGAAGATTGGATGGCCAGACAACCCCTTCCCCCCCCCCCCAATGTGAAGATCGCAGCTACCCGGGCACTCTCCTCTCCTCCGCCCCCCCCTCCCCCCTCCCGCAACCACCTGGACACTTCCCCCAGCAAAGATCCTTGTTAGGAGAGATGTCCACTCCCTCCTAACCTCTGCTAATCAGCTGCCTCATGCCCCCTGCCCTGCCCCTGTACTTTAAAAAGATGACAGCAAGAGTCATACCCAGTCCCTCCTGCCTGCAGCCCCACCTCTTTGAAATGGTGGGCCTTCCCAGTGCACCAGGAGAAGCCTAAGGCTCTGATTGGCTCAAGCGTCTAAGGCCCCACCCCCCTGGGAGGGACCACATGTGCCTGAGCCAGTGAGGGCCTTAGGCCCCTCCCGGTGTTAAGTTTGTAAAAAATATTGTCTTATGACCAGCCAGTAGTTGGGATTGTTTTGAAATTGGAGGTTTTCTATTGCAATTATTTTAATGAGTGTGTAGAGTGAATATTGAGGAGTGTATGGGAAATTATTTTGTATTTTGAACTATATATAATATACATTTTTCTTACTGTATCAATAATAAATATTCTGAACATTTATAAATTGAGTATATTTAGCTTTAATTATAGTGACTGGATTTAAGTGTACACTTATACCAGTGGTCTCAAACTCGTGGCCCGGGGGCCACATGCAGCCCGCCAGGTACTATTTTGAGGCCCTCGGTATTTTTATCATAATCACAAAAGTCAAATATAACAGTGTCTTTAGCTATAAATGACAACATTATTATTAAGACTTAGCCAAAAGGAAAGATTTATAAACCATAAAGAGTTTTACCTCATGCAAAATTGTCATTTCTTGAATAAGACATTAACTATTTTTTTTTCCCCCGAGGTCCTCCAAATACCGACAAGTCCAAAATGTGGCCCTGCAAAGGGTTTGAGTTTGAGGCCACTGACTTATACAGTTCAGCAAATTAACCCCCTCTTTTACAAAGCTGTGCTAATGGCTGCCACACGGCAAAAGCCCCAAAGCTCTTTAAATCCCTATGTGCTTTGGGGTAGTTACCGCAGTGGCCCGTGCTATCGGGCTTTGTAGAAGAGGAAGTTTGGCATGCGAGGGACATAGAAATGTAGCTGCCCAGTTGTAGAGCTCTCCTTCACATCTCTTTTATCCTGTGGTATTATAAAAATCTTCCTATATAAAAGTGTTCTATTGAGGACCAAATAAGCTATAGGCGAACTGTGGAACCTCAGCTCAAGGTATTACTGTGCCAGGCGGACATACCCTGCATTTTGTTTTCACACAGCCTTGATGAAATGTGGTTTTAAAAAAAAGCCAAAAAAGCCAAAAAAGAATCCAAAAGAGGCGCGGAACTGTCCCACGGCACCACGATGCGGCGGTTCCACCGTGCAGCGAGTGTCACAGACGGGAGGAGTGCGGAGGCCGGGTGCCGCGTTTTAGATGAACTCCAGGTGCCTGTCTGCTGGAATGTTGTACCTGGTTTTGTGAGCCTCAAACAGATTGCACAGCTCCTCGATGTAAACCTTGTGCAGGCGATCGATTTCCCCCTGCGCGGGGTTACTGTTCTGCTCCACTTTGATGGGCTTTCCAACTGGAGGAAACCAGACAAAATGTTAGAAATATACTACTACTACTACTAATAATAATTTCTATAACGCTGCCAGACGTACGGTGACGGGACTAAATCGCGTGAGACAACGGCGCGCAGACAACTGAGCGCAGACAACTGAGCGCAAGGTTGACAGCGCGCCGAAGAAAAGCACAATTTTAAAGGGCTCTGACGGGGGAAGGGGGAACCCCCCCCTCACTTTACTTAACAGACATTGCGCTGGCGTTGTGGGGGGTTTGGGGGGTTGTAACCCCCCACATTATACTTAAAACTGAACTTTTTCCCTAAAAAATAGACAAGTATAATGAGGGGGGTTACAACCCCCCAAACCCCCCACAACGCCAGCGCGATGTCTGTTAAGTAAAATAGGGGGGTTCCCCACCAACACCCCCCGTCGGAACCCTTTAAAATAGTGCTTTTCTTCGGCGCGCCGTCAACCTTGCGCTCAGTTGTCTGCGCGCCGTTGTCTCGTGCGATTTTGTCTATGAACCCAGACGTACGCAGCGCTGTACAGAGTCACAAAGAAGACAGTCCCTGCTCGAAAGAGCTTACCGTCTAAACAGACAAGACAGACAAACACGAAGTCATGGATACAGTTAAGGGGAACAATTAATCAGCTAGCTGGGTTGGAGGGCAGTGGGAAGTCCAGGACAATCGAGCCATTGTGACATCACTGATGAGGTTGGCTCTTATTGGTGGAATGAGGCATTATGACATCACTATCTGAAAGACTGAAACTCTTCACACTACTACGAATTATTTCTATAGTGCTACCAGACGGACGCAGGCCTGTACAGAGTCACAAAGAAGATAGTCCCTGCTTGAAAGAGCTTATAATCTAAACAGACAAGACAAACAGGATGTCATGGATACAGTTAAGGGAAACAATTAATCTACTGGCTAGATTGGTGGGCAGTGGGGAGTAGGGTTATGGATTAAAGGCTATATCAAAAAGGTGGGTTTTCAGTTTGCTAAATCTAAAAAAAAAAAAGAACCCCCAAAAAATGACAACAACTTGTACATATCAGAAATTATAATATACAGAACAAATTGCACTTCAAGTTAGGGTTACCAGAAGTCTGTGTTTCCCCGGACATGTCCTAGGCATCCAGGTGGCTTTTCAAAACCGGAACTTTGTGCAGGTTTTGAAAAGCTGGTGAGATCGGGGCTGGAGTGCATCTATGCAGATGCGATGTGATATCGTGTCACATCTGCGCAGGCACAGATGCACTCCAGCCCCGACCCAAAGAGACGAGGTTTGTGTGGGGCTGGGTATGGGGGGGCGGGGCTGGAGGAGCCCAACGGGGTGGACCCGGGGTGGGCCTGAGAGCGGAACGGGGTGGTCCCAGGCGGTCCCGGGGCGGGGGTCATGCATCCTCTTTTACCAGATGGAAAATCTGGTAACCCTACATCAAGTTAACTTTTAGACCATGCTGGACATACAGAAGTGTGTTTTACCTGTGGAAATGGCTTTGAACAATGCTTAGCATGTAAAAGTGTAAATATGACATTGAGAGAGATTGACTTGAACAGGCTAGTTTGGAGAAAGTTGACGCTCGCATATAAATTGGGAATATGCTTCTACAATAAGAATCTATAAGACACATACGTATCCCAGCATCTAACTTTAGGAGTTATTTTGAGAATTATCTCCTTTGTGTGCACATTAAGCACATAAAAATGCCAAATATGGTTTATTGATCCTGATATATCGCCTTTGATAAAAACATCAAGGCCATTTATAAACAACAAAATATATATGTTGTAGATTTATGAGAATAAACATTAGTTTTTGGTTTTTAGGGTTTTTTTTTAGAAAGGACAGTATTCACTTCTCTTAGTTTGTCTATTAGTATTGGGGTTTTTTTCACTGTCCTATTTCACTGGGCCAATCAGGCCTTAGTGGGGATGGGCGGACCCGCTATGCCTAAGGCCTGATTGGTCCAGGCTTCTAGAGCCTGGGCCAAACAGGCCTTAGGTTTCGCGGGATGGGCCGGGAAGGGGCGGGCCCGCCTCATTTCGACGAGGCGGGCCTGCCGGCTGGACGGGCAAGACCCGTCTGGCCAACAATTAAAGGTTAGTTTGGTGGGGGGGAGGTTTGGGGGCTGTTAGCATGGGGGGGGGGTGCGGAGGGAGGCGTCTTCTGGCAGGAGGGATTGGGCTCCCTCCTGCCGGTGATCGGTAGTGTCGGGGGGAGTGGGGGCATCTTCCGGCAGGAGGGGTTGGGCACCCTCCTGCCAGCGATCGGTAGTGTCGGGGGGAGTGGGGGCTTCTTCCGGCAGGAAGGGTTGGGCACCCTCCTGCCGGCAGTCGGACAGGCGGCTGCGGCAGCTATACTTATAGCGGCAGAGAGATCCCTTGCCGCAATAAGTATAGCGGCCGCGTCTACTCTAACCCGATTCTGTAACCGGCGTCTGTAACATGGATGCTGGTTACAGAATCGGGGTTTAGTGTAGGTCCGATTCTGTATAGGAAGCCTCTCCTGGGCCGTCCTATACAGAATTCGGCCCTAAGGGCTCCTTTTACGAAGGTGCACTAGCATTTTTAGTACACACTAGCCGAAAAACTACTGCCTGCTCAAGAGGAGGCGGTAACGGCTAGAGCGTGTGGCATTTTAGCGTGCGCTATTCCACGCTTTAAGGCCCTAACACGCCTTCGTAAAAGGAGCCCTAAAAGTATGAGAGAGATAGACATACGGCGGGATCTCAGCGCACTGGGGGAGGCTGTCCTTTTTTTTTTTTTTATCTTTATTGATTTTTAATCTAAAACAGTGTCAAACAAATGATCAAACATTAGATATTACATACATTACACTAATATCTGTACAGGTAACATATATATCATATATCATTTAATATTTTCAGTTATCTTATATATAATAACAACATAATATAACATAATATATAGTATAAATGAAGAATAAAGTTCCTCAAATGTCCCCATCAATATTTATTCCCCTCCCTCCAACTCCCCACCCCTCATGGATGTGTAAAGGTAAATGAACAAAAGGAAAGATAAGATAAATATAAATTATTATAATTTTACAAATTTAGTCAATGGGCTCCAAACTTTATTAAATACACCACTTAATCCCCTACACTCTGCATTCATTCTTTCATATCTGTATGTGGTGCACACGTTCACCCACCAAAAAGTATAACTTATTCTGTCATAGTTCTTCCAGTTACTCGTTATCAATTGAATGGCTACACCTGTCATGATCATAAATAATCGACTCTTATATTTACCTAGAGTGGGTTTCACATGTAATATCGTTCCACAAATTATAGCCTCATATGATAATGGAACGTTCAAATCCAAAACTAAATTTATTTCCAAAACTAAATTGACTTCCAAAATATAAATATAAACGGACTAAAAGCTGGGGGAGGCTGTGATCCCAGCCTGCTCCCTGAGACTCTGGCCAAGCCACTTAGGGCTCCTTTTACAAAGCTGCGATAGTGTTTTTAGCGCGCGCAGAATTTTAGCGCACGCTAAACCTGCGCTACAGGGCTAGAACTAACGCCAGCTCAATGCTGGCGTTAGCGTCTAGCGCACGCTAAAACTGCTATCGCAGCTTAGTAAAAGGAGCCTTTAGTTCAGCAATTTTCCACTTTTTTGTTCCATCGGATAAATATGGAATGAAAAAAAGTGAAAATCACTGGAGTAAGGGCTCCTTTTATCAAGGCGCGCTACGGCGGTTAGCGCGTCGAAAATTTCATCTTGCGCGGCAAGCCAAAATACTAACACCTCATCAATGGAGGCATTAGCGACTAGCGCGGCAGGCGGTTTAATACACGGTATTCCGTGCGTTAAACCCCTACCACACCTTGATAAAAGGAGCCCTTAGTGTAATAATAATAATAATAATAATAACAGTTTATATACCGCAATACCGTGAAGTTCTATGCGGTTTACAGAAGATTAAGCAAAGGTACAAATTGAGGAGGAAGAAAGAGGGTTAATAGGACAGGAAATCCATTTTTGAGGAGAGAGTGATCAATAGGATAAGTTAATCGCTATAGAGGGGAGAGAAAAGAGAGGATCAGTTGTCTAGATCAGTGGTTCCCAACCCTGACCTGGAGGAACACCAGGCCAATTGGGTTTTCAGGCTAGCCCTAATGAATATGCATGAAGCAAATTTGCATGCCTATCACTTCCATCATATGCAAATCTCTCTCATGCATATTCATTAGGGCTAGCCTGAAAACCCGATTGGCCTGGTGTTCCTCCAGGACAGGGTTGGGAATCACTGGTCTAGATACTTTAGGAACAAGTGTGTTTTTAGACGTTTCCTAAATTCCTCATAGTGTATAGCCCTCAATGGAGACTTCCCCAACTTTGTTGGTTGGGCTGAGAACTTTTCAGCGGCCCCTGAAAAAGAGACTCAAAAAATTTTTTGTGGGACTGCTCTTTTGTCATTACCAGCACACAGATAAGTATTTTAACAATATTATTAGTGAACTGGTATTGCTCACAGGTTTTGAAGTATTTTTATAAGAACAGACTTCAGTTGTTTTTATAATTTTATGCAAGAGTTAAATTGAAACAGTTGGCTACCATGAATGTTTGGGCTGATGCCACTGTATGACATGAGCACAACAAAACATTTTGAAGATGTTTTTGAAGCTTTTCTCTACAACTTTGTATTAGAAGTTTTTTTTTTCTGTTATGAGGAAATGCTGAAATGTTTTCAGCCCAACCCGCCAACTTCCTAAATTCTGTAGATGAAAAGAGTGTCTCGTATGTATCATTTTTCCTCCTCTGTGATATTATTTGTTTCCCTTTTAATGGCGTGCTAAGCACAATTATTCATATCGCAACCCTCACTTACCTATGGTGGAAATTGGCCTTCTGTAGGGAAGCAGCCCAAAGTTGTACTGAATTATGCCGCGGGCGTGAAAGAGAGGGAGCGCGATCCCCATTATTTTCCGAAGCCGTTCCTGGGTCCTCCTCAGCCAGGAGCCCTTGGGATTGTCGACCTGGTCAAAAAGTTCATTTTCTCCAAAGGAAAACACAGGGACCAGAGATGCTCTATAGGGGAAAGCAGTGCGGAATTATTCCAGGGTACATAAAGATATGTATTAAAAACACAATAGTAAAGAGCCTGCAGGACAACACCATTGGGTAAACCATGATAGTATTGTACGGAAAAATGAGTCAAAAACAAGAGAATTGACCTGATGATCTCCACAGATAAATCGAAGAAGAAACAAAAAACAATGTGGAGAAATGATGTTCCTGAGATGGACTTTATTAATATTAAAATAATATTAATACTTGGCAAATCACATAAGAACCTCTAGGACACTGTCCGCTGAAAAGCTTTGGACCCTGGACCCAACATGGTCTGTGTTTCGACAGAATGTCTTCTTCAGGGGTCCCTATGAAATCCTATGGTAAAGATACGTGAATAAAAATGCCAGTCAGAAATAAACTGATCCGTAAAAGCATTTTTATCTCCATATCTTTACCATAGGACTCTCAGGAACATCATTTCTCCCCAATGTTTTTTGTTTCTTCATAGTCTAGTCAGGCTTCAGGCCTGCAAAGATGAGATATGGAACACCCTACAAGTCTACAGAGACAATCCCTCTCAAAATGCTGGGAGTTGAGGGAGGGCAGTGGCGTAGTAAAGAAGGGAATGGGTCCGACTCAGGCACCGTCTTCGTAGGGGTGCGGCAACAGTCCTACTCTCTCCGCCCCCCTCCACGCAGATGCGCTCCAGACTCGGCTCCGATCTCACCAGCTTTTCGAAAAAGAGGACATGTCCGGGGGCAATCCGAATGTCTAGTAACCCTAGCGCTGGTGAAAGACTGAATTAGGGGCTACTAAAGACCATTTTTTAGAGCTGCTTGTTAAAATGGCCCCTTTCAAAATGAAAGCACTAAGAACAAAATTAGTCTTGGCATTTTCTAATTTCTCCTTTGTCTTTAAATATTTATGATGATGATGATAATAATTTTAAATTTGATGATAGGAAAACCCCCCAGATTTAAACAAGGCAGATTACGACCAAAAATACATAATTAAAATAACAAGAAAACATGTCAAAAAAACATCAACTATTCTACTTCATCCTGCAAAACAGTGGGGGACAGTGGTAGAGGTGGAGAAAGTGGGAAGATGCAGGGAGCACACTAAAGGTAAAACCTTAGGACATTTGCTTAAAGCAGGGGTAGGGAACTCCGGTCCTCAAGAGCCATATGCCAGTCGGGTTTTCAGGATTTCCCCAATGAATATGCATGAGATCTATTTGCACGCACTACTTTCAATGCATATTCATTGGGGAAATCCTGAAAACCCGACTGGAATATGGCTCTCGAGGACCGGAGTTCCCTACCCCTGGCTTAAAGAGTTATTCAAAATGGAACCATTTGTCATGGGAGAGGCCTTTTCCTCTCTAAGGTATTTGCAGACCAAAAAGACAGTGGCATAAAAATATTAAAGAAGACTAACCCCCTCTTTTACTAAGGTGCACTAACTCAGTGGTTCCCAACCCTGTCCTGGAGGACCACCAGGCCAATCGGGTTTTCAGGCAAACCCTAATGAATATGCATGGAGCAGATTTGCGTTCCTGTCACTTCCATTCTATGCAAATCTCTCTCGTGCATATTCATTAGGGCTAGCCTGAAAACCCGATTGGCCTGGTGGTCCTCCAGGACAGGATTGGAAACCACTGCCTTAGTAAAAGAGGGCCTTAGAGTGGAGGTCATTTACCTACCCGTGCTCGATGGCTAGTCTGACAAACCCCTTCCTGTTCTTCAGCAGCAAGGTGAATGCTCCGGGCCGGGCATCCAGGGATTCCTGTGCGCCTCCTATTGCTATGACAACCGCGTTTCCACCTCCCTCTCTCTTCAGCAAATAGGCAGCACTGTCTCTATCTGATGGAATCAGACCTGCACAGGGAAATCAAAAGATGAACATGACTAAGTGCAGAACAACGTGCTATATTGACTGATAAGGACCGTTAAGGCCCTACTGGTCTGTATAATTTACTCCCCGATGCAATGCAAACATGGCTGCTGTGACACCTTGTGGTACTTCCGCTAGGACTCGGGCCAATCTCTGGCTTTTGGTTCACCTAGGGAAGGGGTAGGCAATTCCGGTCCTCGAGAGCCAGAGCCAGATCAGGTTTTCAGGATCTCCACAATGAATATGTAGGAGATGGATTTGCATGCACTGCCTCCTTGAGATGCAAATCTATCTCCTGCATATTGATTGTGGAGATGCTGAAAACCTGACCTGGCTCCAGCTCTCGAGGACTGGAATTGCCTACCCCTGGTATAGGAGCATTCTCTCTCCCCCCCACCCCTCCTTAGCATTGCCCAGGACAGGGGTAGACAATTCCGGTCCTTGAGAAACGAACCCAGGTCAGGTTTTCAGGATCTCCACCATGAATATGTATGAGATGGATTTGCATGCACTGCCTCTTTGAGATGCAAATCTATCTCATGCATATTGATTGTGATCCTGAAAACCTGACCTGGCTCCGGCTCTCGAGGACCGGAATTGTCTACCCCTGACCTAGAGTTTCCCTGCACTTGTCCTCCTTTTGAGGACATGTCTGAGGGTTCGGACGGCTTTTCAAAACCTGGCACTTTTTCTGGGTTTTGAAAAGCTTCTAAGAAATCGCTGTCGGGCAGAACGGCATCCGCGCATGTGTGGATGCCCTCCTGCCCCGATGAGAGGAGGCAGCAGGGGGAGGGGTGTTTGGGGCAGGGACTAGGATGAGATTGGGGCGTAACAGGGTGGGGGGATGGGTGGAACTGGTTGGGCCTGTGGGCAGGTCCAGGGGTCCGGATTTCCCTCATTATGAAAAAAAGGTTCTCCCTGACAATGCAAGGCTTTGCTGAATTCATTAGCACTTTTGCTCATGGGCTTAGCCAGTGGGGTGCAGTTGCACCCCTCCCCCCAACCAACCAAAAATAAATCCAATGCTAAATGCTCGCGGCCAGCCCCACCAGGGCCTTTCCTCTGCTGTGTCACTTCCGTCGCGGCAGAGGAAAGGCCCTGGTAGGCTGGCCACAAACAGCCTGTTTATAGTGTTTCCTGTGCTGGCCGGCCACCGCTGCTGCTTTGGCAAGGCCCGAGAGCAAGAAATACCAGCTCCACAAGGGGAGGGGGTCAATTGGAGTCCAGACCCGCAAGGGGGCGGTTGTCAGGTCTGGAGTAGGACGGCAGGGAGATGCCATAGGGAGAAGATGGTTGGAGAGTGAGAGAGGGCAGACCTGCCAAAAGAGGAGGAGAAAGGGACAGACAGCGAACCACAATTTGGGGGGGGGGGGGTAAATGGATGGTGGACTCACAGCGTGAAGGGGAAGGAAGAGGATGGAGATGGATGCTGGACCCATAAGTGGAGGAGGAAGAAAGTGACCTAGACCAGACAGGAGAGTGGGAAGGGAGGCAGCGTTGTGAGCAAGAGAGGTGGGGCAAGGAGACGCGGAAACCTCTACACTCTGGAGACAAATAAAATTAGTGCTCTCTGCTTCAGTTATTCAGTTTCAGTCTTCAGTCAGTTGGTCTAAAACCAGCCTCGTGAAGTCACTTACAGTAGTTTAGTGCAATTACTTGGGTTTCTGGCAATGTAAATGAAACGATGGATATAAGGGAATTTTTGTGAGGTAAGTTAATGACCACAAGTCTAAAGTTGGAAATATTAAAACATTGTTGGACACCTAATGACAATTACGATTTTTCAGAAGATGCTTTCCAGTCGAAAAGAAAATTCAGACATGAGTGGATAAAGACCTATGCTCCTTGGCTTACATAGCCCAAACGTCTAAAAGAAGGATTGTGCTTGCACTGCATTCTCTTTCCTCCTGCTTCTGCATCGGTGCAAGCTGTTTTGGGTTCCTTCATCGTGAAGCCGTCCACGCGCTACCAAGTCATGCACGAAGCCTGTAAAAACCATGTCTTTCTTTGCCATGTTACTCAAAAGCAAGATTGCATGGCTTAAAACAGAATTTTCCTTTTTAATTCCCAGAGGTGATAGGAACAAAGTATGGTTGAACATTGACTTCCATTTCTGCTTACCAAGCCACCAAACTTTGGCAAAATGTACCCGACCATATAATGTTAACAAGTAATTTATAGATCCATGGTGAGACCGCACCTGGAGTACTGTGTGCAATTCTGGAGGCCGCATTACCGCAAGGATGTGCTGAGACTGGAGTCGGTCCAGAGGATGGCCACCAGGATGGTCTCGGGACTCAGGGAGCTCCCGTACGAGGAGCGGTTGGGGAATTTGCAGCTCTACTCACTCGAGGAGCGTCGAGAGAGGGGAGATATGATCGAGACATTCAAATATCTCACGGGCCGCATCAAGGTAGAAGAAGACATCTTCTTCTTCAAGGGTACCGCGGCAACAAGGGGGCATTCGTGGAAAATCAGGGGCGGGAAACTGCACAGTGACACTAGGAAGTTCTTCTTCACTGAAAGGGTGGTTGATCGCTGGAATAGTCTTCCACTTCGGGTTATTGAGGCCACCAGTGTGGCGGATTTTAAGGCCAGATGGGATAGACATGTGGGATCTATCCGCAAAGATAGATAGTGAGGATCACTGGAGTGGGCAGACTTGATGGGCCGTGGCCCTTATCTGCCATCTATTTCTATGTTTCTATGTTTCTATGTTGAAAACTTATTCGTTTAATGAATACGTGTTAAAGGGGTAAATTTATTTCTTTTGATTCGTGTTGCTTTTAGATTGTAATTATGGACATTGAAGTATTTGCGGTTTCAGTATGTCCTGAGTGTGTGTGTTTTCTATTGTAACCCGCTTAGGTGTTAAGCGGGGAACTAATTTTTTAAATAAAGAAATAAAAATGGTATTGTATTGAATCAGTGCCACAAAAAAAGCATCAGTAGTAGTAGCTGCCAAGAATCTCTTAGAAAACGAGCTTGTAAATGTCATGTTGATTTTGGGCCACAAAGAAATAATTGAAGACAATAAAAAAATATCATCAATAATTTCCACGATCATATTTTGTGGCACTCATCATCTCTCCCTAAAAGGTAAGGCGCAACAGGAAGGCACTTTTCAGGACTTGATTTGTCTACGAATCGAAACGGGTGACGAAGTAACGAAGAGACATTTCGAAAAGGGTAATAGAAATGCTACATCTACGTCACCGCGAGTCCAAAATGAATTAATCAATTTGTGCGGGTTGGCAGATGAAGCATGTGACATATCTGGAAAAGAGTATGTTGTTGGTTGAATTTTTTGATGGCCATCCTTGAGGACTTTCTTTGGTTTGTCAAATTGAATGCAATGGATGCTCAAACTATAGTGACCGAAATAGACAAATTTCTGAAAAGTGGAGGTTTCGATCCAAATAAGTGCGTCGGACAGGGTTACGATGGATGTTCAACCATGGCATGAAATATTAGTGCTGTTCAGAAGATCTTGCTAGATAAGTATTAAAAGTATTTTTTTCATTGCGCCAGTCACAAATTGAATTTGGTTGTGAACGATTTAAACCGTGTACCAGAAGTCTGAAACATGATTGCCACAGTAAAGGATGTAATAAAAAAAATTTTGTGAATCTGTTGTGCGAAGAAAGTATGTACCCAACATTCCAGCCTTATGTGAGACAGGTTGGTCGCATAAGTATAAAAGTATCGGCATATTCAAGCAACATTTTGAAAGTATCCTTCAAGGGTTGGAAAAGCTATCAAAAGAAGGTAATGCTGCTACTAGAAAAACTGCTTTCCAGTTGCATTGTGCTGTGATTAAATCTGAATTCCATCATGGGCGTGGATTGCAAAGTATTCGGCTCTGCCAGAACCTGTGCCAAATATTGTACAATTTTTCTGAATATGTTTGTGATCGTGTAATTGGGCCAAGAGGTCACTACCCTTCACCTCTCCACTCCCCAGGCGCTTCTGATCTTCTTTCTTGTAGACCCTGATCTTCTGGACTCACTTTAGTCAAACTGTTCTAAAAACATACACAACCTCCCTGGTCTCTTGGGCCACTTCTTCACCGGTCCCTCTGGTCATCACCGGACACTCACTCTCAGGCCACCTTTCTAGGTTATTAGGCTGCTTCCTAGGGGGTCCTCTGACAGCTCCCGGTACCATTTACTGGTCTCTCTGCTAGTTACCACCAGCCCCACCGATCCCTCGCCAGTCCCTCTCAGCCTTTGTGGGGCCATTGCCAGTCCCTTACTCCCCAGCCTCTTGGATCCCCATCAGTCTTGGTTGCTCTTTACCAGTTTCTCCGCCAGTTGTAAAGCTTGGGATATTCTCCTGGTCACCCCAGTCTCTACCGGGCCCTCTGGCTACTTCATTCCTCAGCTGGTCACCACCAGTCTTCCCCACTGTTCTCTCCACCAAGACTCCGCTGGTATTTTGGTCTCTCCACAGACCCTGTGGTCATCAGTCATTCTCCTAAGGACTGTTCCTTCATGTGTATGTTCGTTCTCTCTCTCTTCTCATGTGCTCTCACTGAGCTTTCTCCTGGTTGTCAAGCCTGAGTGCTCTCCAGTCACTCTAAGCTATACTAGGTAGGGTAGGGCAGGGCAGGGACTCTCACAACTGCACCATGCCTCCTATAAGCACTAAGAGATGCCCAGGCACTGTGTTGGAGCTCTCCTTTTCAGCACCCTACTTCACTCAGGATGAATGGACAGCTCCCAACAGCCTTTGCAAGATCTTTATGCAAATGAGCATCACAGACCACTGCTCAGGCTCCCTCTGCTAGCCCATGACAGGAACCTCACCCTGTCACAATGTTACAAAGGGTGGGCCACATAAAAAGAATTTTAATGGCCACGAAAGGGCATCATGAAGCAGCAGATATTTTATGCCAGGATATTCTGTCATCCAGCAGTATAGTAGCTCAAAACATTGGCATTGGATTGTAAGACTGCAACAACATAATTTAAATCTTCCAGTATCAACAACTGAAGAGTTTTGGAAAAGACCAGTAATAATTCCTTATCTAGACTCTTTGATATCGTCACTAGAGGAAAGATTTTCCAATGACAATTTACCCGCATTTTCTGTACTAATATTGCACCCTGCTGTTATGTTGGAGATGTCAATCGAAGGGTTTAGCAAAATAAAAAGTGCATCGTTTCTGTGATTTTTATAATTTGGAAAATTTCGATAGTGAGGTAGAACTCTGGTACAAGTTTTGGAGAGAGAAGGAAGCAAAGAACGATAATGTGAAGGAGCCGAGAAGGGGAGAAATGAAAGAAGCGATGACCTTTTTTCCCCCACAAATGAAATACGAGTACGGTTGAGCGCTCGTTTAGTACCTGGCGTACAGTGAAAACTTGGTTGCCTTCAACAATGACAGAGAATCGCTTGAATGGGCTATGGACGTCGACTGTGCACCGAAAGCTGGTTCGGGAAAGAAGGATAGAAATAGAAAAGGAAGTTCTGGAGAGGTTTAGGGCTCCTTTTACTAAGGTGTGCTACCACGCGCCAAATGCTAACGCAGGCATGTTAGGTGCCTATGGAGGTGCCTATGGAGGTGTTAGCGATTAGCATGCACGTAAATTTAGCGGGCAGTAAATGCGCACTAAACGCTTAGCGCACTTTAGCAAAACAGGGGGGGTTAGTGCAGATAGAAGAACAATTGTTTTAGTACGTTGAAGACCGAGTTTGAAAAAATGTTTTTATTTTAATAGCCTCTTTTGTCATGTCCACCAACCTTCAACCGCGACCAAAAGTCTGCTTACTTTGCTTACACTCACGCATTCAAGCTCGAGTCCGATCCCTGTGCAGTTCTCTCAGTCTAAGATCGTTTGCGCCGCCCTGGTTTGGATCCTGGCTACACGCATGAACTCGGTGCTTCTTAACCCAGTCGTCAGGGTGGATCCATCCATCCATTCAGTCAGTTTTTCAGGATATCCATAACAAAGCATAGGCCATATTGTCTTTATCTTCATTTTTCTGTCTAGTCTGCCCAACTATGTCATTTGCATGAGAACGATTTGCATACCAAAGAGGCGGTAACAGTAGCATAGTAAACGAAGGCAGATAAAGACCTGAATGGTCCATCCAAGTCTGCCCTGAAATCACAATTTCATGATTAAATTGTCTTTTTTCTTTGTTAGTTCCGGGCCATAGAATTTAGGATTCTGCCCGGTACTGACTTTAGTTTCCAAGTACTGGAAAGTTCTTTTTTATTATATAGACTTACACCAAAAAGCATTACAATTCAACACATTACAAGCACTGGAGCTGCCGTTGAAGCTCACTCCAGCCTATGCAAACCATCTCATTTGCGGGATTCAGACTGTGAAGGTTAGCCCATTCTTATTCTAATTAGCGATCCTTTGTGTTCATCCCATGCCTTTTTACATGCAAATCTTTCCCGGCTATCTAGGTGTGCCCCGAGAACTGGGCTGACAAGTACTGCTTTGACCGACAGAAAAGTGTGTTTCCAACCTTCAGTCCGACTCACAAGTACCTGGCAAGATCCCCCAAATCTTGTTTTGGTTAAATTCACGGTATTTGAAATGTGCATGGTTTTTTTGTGTTGTTTTTTTTTTACCTCCACACATAATGTAATCCCTGAAAAACGGGGCTCGGAACCAGACGGGAAGCATCAGCAAGTATGGTGTTATTCCAGGGTAGAGGTTGCAAAATCCTGTTGCTTCCGTGCAGAAATTGACAAAAGCCCCGGCTACCAGCACCCCATGCGGATGGAAACCAAGCACATAATTCTGCCTTGGATCAAGGTCTGCAGTCTTGACTAGCTGCAAGAAAAAAAGAAATGTTTTTAATTCACAGTGTCTGGAGTACGTTGCATTTTCAGTGATCAGGTAATAAAGAGGACCCACACAGGAAAAAGTGTCATTTTTATAACCCACATAGTTGAGTATTTGCATTTCTGGTTCCCCCTCCAGGAACAAACCAGTGGTGTTGTAAGGGGGGGGGGGGAATGCGGGGGCAGTCTACCCCGGGCAACGTCTTGATAGGGATGCGGCACCTATCCTCCACGCCACCGCTTCTTCCCCACCCTCACTGCCACACATGCATGCCTGCTTCCCTTCCCCCGTACCTCTGTAACGTTCCTAGTGGCGAGCAGCCACGCCTAACCTGCTGTCGCGCCCGCATTGGCGCTTCTACTGAAGTCACTTCCTGGACCCGCGGCTAGGAAGTGATGTCAGACGGAGAGCCCACCCAGGTGCGACAGCAGGTTGGGGGGGATGCTGCTCGCACCAGGAACGTTACAGAGGTACGAGGGAAGAGAAGCAGCGTACACGCGTGACGGTGGGGAAGGAGCGTGCAGGGGTGTGGGGGAGGGGCACCTCTCACCCTCACTGCGCCACTGCTCGTAGCCCCAACTGTGGTAGCATGTGGGGGAGGGGAGAGAGGATCTCCATAGGGGGTCTGGCATGGGGAGGAGTTTTGAATGGGGGTGGGGCTGGCATTGGAGAGGTTTTTGAACAAGAGTTCTTGTGACTGCAAGTGGTGGTTTCCACAGGGGATGGGGATAGGGACGCATGGAGGGGGGTAGTTGGGAATTGGATGGCAGGTAATGATCATGGGGAGGAGCCTATATGTTAGGAATTATAACTACCCCCTTTATCAGGCACTTATAGTTGCTTGGGACAGCTATAAATACTGACATCTACATTTTTCAGTACAGACATGAATTCCCTATATAAAATGCATTGTAGGTCCACTCAGGACACCCCCTTTCCCTTTCCCTATCTCCTTGACATCTTTAGATAGTTACCTTTCTATGTATGAATGTACATCGTCTGCTGTTGAGGTAGGTATGGAGAAAGCCACTGCTTGCCCTGGGATCGGTGGCATAGAATGTTGCTACTCTTTGGGATTCCAAAACCCTGCTATTCTTTGGGGGTTCTAGAATGTTGCTGCTCCTTGGGGTTCCAAAATCTTACCACTCCAACTTTCAGAGCACTATGCTCAGTCTACTGGGATATGCTGCCAGTTCAGTTCCCCATGGCTTAATTTCTTTTTTTTTTTGTATGCCTGCTGTGCTGAGATAGTTAGGATATCCGCTATAATAATACCCTGAGCACGCATGCGCACTTCAAACTTGGTGGGTCCATGATCCGTGGCGCCGTGCCCGTGCATGCGCAGTGCCTGCCTCAGCTGATTTTCTGATCGCCGACGCCGGCTGACTTCTGATTACGCTGTGCTTGCCGGCTTCCTGACCCTGTTCCTACGAAACCGGAGAGGGGGGAGGGAGGAGAAGCGAAGCCGACAAGCACAGTGTTAAAGCCCCCGAAGCATGGCCGAAGTCACTTCCTGGCTGGGGTGCCATTGGCGGAAGATAGGGCAGGGAGAGAGGCTTCAACTCGCTCCTCCTGTTTGCTCGGGTCTTCCTCGCTGCCGGGTCCTGCCTTCGTGGAAACAGAAAGTAGGTGGGACCCGGCAGCGACGAAGGCCCGAGGCAAGCAGGAGCAGCGAGTTGTGAATGCTGCGCTGCCGATGGCTGTGTGAGACCGCGGGGGGAATGCTGCAGCAGCACTCTTTTGGGGAGACAGAGTCAAACAGGGAAAAGGAAGACCAGGGAAGGGGAGGGAAGAAAAACACTGCTGTTGCACAGGGGGGAGGTAAAAGGAAGGGAGAAGGGCTACTGCTGGACAGGGGGAGCAGAGAAGGGGTGCTGCTGGACAGGGGGGAGGTAAAAGGAAGGGATAAGGGCTACTGCTGGACAGGGGGAGCAGAGAAGGGGTGCTGCTGGATAGGGAGGAGGTAAAAGGAAGGGATAAGGGCTACTGCTGGACAGGGGGAGCAGAGAAGGGGTGCTGCTGGACAGGGGGGAGGTAAAAGGAAGGGATAAGGGCTACTGCTGGACAGGGGGAGCAGGAAGAAAAGAAAGAAAGAGAATGGCCTCAGCGCTCCATTGGGCTAAAAGTTTACACATCTATTCTAGCACCCGTTAATGTAACGGGCTTGAACATTAGTTAATTATAAATGATCCCGTCCTGCTCACTGCAGCCTAGGAAGGGCTTTGGCATGCTGTTTAGATTGCTTGTTACTGATTGAACACTTCCGTGCACAGCAATTGTGTTGAGATGTCCAAGTTTGCTTCCATTGACAGGTCAATCTTCCTTTAGTGAGGACCAGGGCAGGGTCACGGAGCCAATGTCCACATCAGTTCAGTATGAGCAAAGTTAATATTGGCTGCAGTTCTATTATGTAAACCAGTGGTTCCCAACCCTGACCTGGAGGACCCTCAGGCCAATCGGGTTTTCAAGATAGCTCTAATGAATATGCATGAAGCAGATTTGCATGCCTGTCACATCCATCATATGCAAATCTCTCATGCATATTCATTAGGGCTAGCCTGAAAAGGAGCCCTAAATATTCTGCACCTAAGTTAATTGGTTTTTTTTTAATGGGTTAAATAGCATGGTAATGGACCACGTCATTAAAAACCCATTAAAAATTAATTTTAGTTATCAATTTGGGTGGCACATGGAATACTGCACAGCGCCCAGCAATGCCTAAGTTGAGGTACCCTAATGACATCTACCTGAAAATTAGGCATGGTTAGGGGTGGAGAATGGGCATAATTGACTTAGGCGTCTGGACCGGGCCATGGTACGCCCTCACCTGGAGTACTGCGTCCAGCACTGATCGCCGTACATGAAGAAGGACACGGTACTACTCGAAAGGGTCCAGAGAAGAGCGACTAAGATGGTTAAGGGGCTGGAGGAGTTGCCATACAGCGAAAGATTAGAGAAACTGGGCCTCTTCTCCCTTGAACAGAGGAGATTGAGAGGGGACATGATCAAAACATTCAAGATACTGAAGGGAATAGACTTAGTAGATAAGGACAAGTTGTTCACCCTCTCCAAGGTAGAGAGAACGAGAGGGCACTCTCTAAAGTTGAAAGGGGATAGATTCTGTACAAACGTAAGGAAGTTCTTCTTCACCCAGAGAGTGGTGGAAAACTGGAACGCTCTTCCGGAGTCTGTTATAGGGGAAAACACCCTCCAAGGATTCAAGACAAAGTTGGACAAGTTTCTGCTGAACAAGAACATGCGCTGGTAGGGCTAGTCTCAGTTAGGGTGCTGGTCTTAGACCATTCTTATGTTCTTATGTGTACCCACTTCTACTATTCCAGTAAATGGAGAAAAGAAAGACCTCAGTACCCCTAGAGATATAGTTAATCCTGAACTTGGCTGTGTTCTCTTAGTGAAGTAAGACATAAAGCAGGCTATCACCATAGACCCAGTTCTAATCGTAATTAAAAAATAATACTACTACCTACTACTGTAAGCTTAAATGGGTCAATAACTCTTATCTTACTTATCTTTCAAATACTTGTCTAAAAGTACACCGTCTACTTTAATTTTACAGAGTGCCAAAAGAGCAATTGAATTGCTGGAAAATTGCTTTAAGACAAAATGGCTCCAGACATCTGCTGCTCCAGTATGGAATAATGTCAATTTCAAAATTCACAACAAAGTTCTTGATTGGATCGAATGGCAAAGGTGCGGCATATGGACATTACAGCATCTCTGGAATTCCCTTTGAGCAACTATGTCAAAGGTTCAACCTCTCACGAGCTCACCAATTTCAATGGATACAACTAATTCACTGTCTATCATCACATTCGAAAACTAATCCTGTTGGCTCAACTACTCTGATATACTCATTAATATTCACCAATTATATGGGGGGTCAAAGGTGCTGCATCAAGATGGTATAAGATATTGCAATTGGAACACACGAAACACCCGACCGATACAGAAAGCACCTGGGAATTCGACCTAAAATCTTGCCTCCCTGGTGAACCATGGGAACGTGTTTGGTCACAGACCTGATGGGCCGACGCGGGAGCGGACCGCTGGGCGCGATGGACCTCTGGTCTGACCCATTGGAGGCAACTTCTTATGTTCTTATGTCATCTATATTCACTGCTTCCAAGTCTTCTGCGTTATCCCAATCCATGTTTTTTGTATTACATAGGGCAATTTGGACCCTGCAGAAGCTAGCTAAATTCGAGAAACAGGGGGATGACCTGTGTTGGTCTTGCTTAATTGAAAAAGGCACTTTCCTTCATCTACTTTTCCATTGTACTATATAATTCAACCTTTTTGGCAACAACTTTGGAAATATATAACTTCATTGTTTAAATAACTGAACCACTCACTCCATCAGTTGTAATCTTAGGTAGCCGTGGACTGCAATTCACTACACCACCAGATGCGGGCAAACTTTTCAATATAATGATCCAACTGGCAATCAAAACAGTACTGTAAAATTGGAAAGACACTTCGAACATTAGTTTCGATATATGGTGGAACACACTATCCCTCTCTTCTACGAAGCTGCACTAGCACTTTATAGCACGGGAAGCCACTCTGAATGGCCCACGCTGCTCCCGACACTCATAGGAACTCACCCCCTCTTCTACGAAACCGCACCAGCGTTTTTGAGCGCAGAGAGCCACGCTGGATGGCTTGCACTGCTCCCGACACTCATAGGAACTCACCCCCTCTTCTACGAAACCACGCTGGCGTTTTTGAGCGCAGAGAGCCACGCTGAATGGCCTGCGCCACTCCCAACACTCATAGGAACTCACCCCCTCTTCTATGAAACCGCGCCAGTGTTTCTGAACGCAGAGCCACACTGAATGGCCCGCGCCGCTCCCGACACTCATAGGAACTCACCCCCTCTTCTACAAAACTGCGCCAGCGTTTTTGAGCGCAGAGAGCCATGCTGAATGGCCCGCACTGCTCCCGACGCTCATGGAATTCCTAAGAGCGTCGAGAGCAGCGCAGCTCTCTGTGCTAAAAACCGCTAGCGCACTTTTGTAGAAGAGGGGGGTGTCTCAGCAAAATTTGAAAGAGCTGCAGCTATAAAAAACAAAACAAAACAGGGCATTGCGCCCTTTTCATGTCTCCTGGAATTTATTATTGGAGGAGTCTATGTTACCCTATTAATATGTGGCATATTATCAATAATTGTCTTCTTCCTATAGGTTTCAACTATGGTAGCACATCCTTTCTTTCCTATGTTCTCACAATACATCTGACGATTTTGCATACTTTTCACTCTTTAACATAACCATTATATGTAATCAGTGTATTGTGGTTGTTCCTTCTCTTGAAAGCCAATAAAAAAATATTGAACTTAAAAAAAAAATAACTCTTTGGATCAGACTTATCATAGTAACATAGTAGATGACGGCAGTTAAAGACCCGGATGGTCTATCCAGTCTGCCCAACCTGAATCAATTAAAATTTTATTTTTTAATTTTTTCTTTTTAGCTATTTCTGGGCGAGAATCCAAAGCTTTACCCGGTACTGTGCTTGGGTTCCAACTGCCGAAATCTCTGTTAAGACTTACTCCAGCCCATCTACACCCTCCCCGCCATTGAAGCCCTCCCCTGCCCATCCTCCACCAAACGGCCATACACAGACACAGACTGTACAAGTCTGCCCAGTAACTGGCCTAGTTCAATATTTACTATTATTTTCTGATTCTAGATCCTCTGTGTTCATCCCACGCTTCTTTGAACTCAGTCACAGTTTTACTCTCCACCACCTCTCTCGGGAGCACATTCCAGGCATCCACCACCCTCTCCGTAAAGTAGAATTTCCTAACATTGCCCCTGAATCTACCACCCCTCAACCTCAAATTATGTCCTCTGGTTTTACCATTTTCCTTTCTCTGAAAAAGATTTTGTTCTACGTTAATACCCTTCAAGTATTTGAACGTCTGAATCATATCTCCCCTGTCTCTCCTTTCTTCTAGGGTATACATATTCAGGGCTTCCAGTCTCTCCTCATACGTCTTCTGGCGCAAGCCTCCTATCATTTTCGTCGCCCTCCTCTGGACCGCCTCAAGTCTTCTTACGTCCTTCGCCAGATACGGTCTCCAAAACTGAACACAATACTCCAAGTGGGGCCTCACCAACGACCTGTGCAGAGGCATCAACATCTTCTTCCTTCTACTGGCTACGCCTCTCTTTATAAGAACATAAGAGCTGCCAAAACTGGGACAGACCGAAGGTCCATCAAGCCCGGTATTTTCTTTCCAACAGTAGCCAACCCAGGTCCCAAGTACCTCGCTAGATCCCAAGTAGTAAAACAGATTTTATGCTTCTTATCCTAGGAATAAGCAGTAGATTTCCCCAAGCCATCTCAATAATGGCATATGGACTTCCCTTTTAGGAATGTATCCAAACCTTTTTTAAACCCTGCTAAGCTAACTGATTTCACCACATTCTCCAGCAACAAATAGGTTTTAGAGAAGATTGCATATAACCATCAGACAAGGATGGGGTAATGATTAATGCAAGCAGAACTGCACAAGATGATTTAATTCTTTTACTGCCCATGTAGGGCAAGGGTCAAAAGCACAGAGTTAGATAAACATGAAATCATCCTTAATAATATTCCTTGGAGAAAGGTTGGAACATATACCATATTGACTCAGAAGAAGCCCCAACAATTGCCCAGTGAATTGCTAATTCACATTTTCTCAAATGAGCTACAGTCTCATCTAATATAATAAAGAGCTAGCCGCACATGCGCACTCCTATTTGCGTGTTCCGTGCTTGTAGGTCTGTGGCCGAAGGAATGCGCATGTGCGCTAATACGTCACCAGCCGATCGTAGGTCCGTGGCAGACAGGAGAGCGGATGCACGGTTAGGGCCCACACTGGAGCGCTGTGGCTGACCCAGGATCGTGGGAGGATGCGCCGCGCAAAGTGCTGCACACGTACTGGAGGGGGAGGGACATACCGGTTATGCACATACCACCACAAACCTCCCTCCAGCGTTGGCAGCCGCATCACGGGCTTTCTCCTGCAGTTGAGTCCCTCTGCCGTGTCACTGATGACGTCATCAATGACGCGACAGAGAGACTCAACGGCAGAAGAAAGCCGAAGCAGCCTGTTTAGCGTGCTGCGGCTGCCAACACTGGAGGGAGGTTTGATATTAAAGTCATCTTGCTGGGAGGGTCACAGAGTCAGCGGGGGTTGGGCTGGGAGGGGAGAGAAGCATCTGCCTCGGGTGCTTCAGGCAGCAGCAACGTTTACAATTCGCTGCTGTTGCTGGCTTCAGGCCTTCCTCTCTGGCAGGTCCTGCCTACTTCCTGTTTTCATGAAGACAGGACCGGCCAGAGAGAAAGACCTGAAGCCAGCAACAGCCATGAATTGTGAATGCTGCTGCTGACCAATGAAGTAGTTAAATGAGGAAAGGGAGCAGAGGGGGAGGGAATGGCTTGGAGGGAAGGAGGAAGGTATGCCAGACCAAGGGAAAAGCAAGGAGGAGATGGAGAGAGGCCATATGGAACAGAGAGAGAGAGGGCGGACACTGGATGGAAAGAGAAGAGAGGGGCAAGACAGAGGGTGAACAGTAGATGGAAGGGGTAGAGAGAGGGAGACACACCGCATGGAAGTGTGGAGGTCAGGGGGGAGCAGAAATACAGAAAGTGGCTAAGGAGAGAGAAAAAAAAAAATAAAGAGAGACACACACACATATTCTAGCACCCGTTAATGTAACGGGCTATAAGACTAGTATATTACAGAAAAGGTAGCATCAGACAGAAGAAACGATCCGCCACAGAACAACCACAGAATCAAACCACAGCAGGGATGAGAGAGAGAAGTCAAACCAGTGGTCCTTCAAAAAACTTTATTACACCATCAACATAAAACAGCTTGACCCAATGTGTAGAGCTTGCCTATACAAATGTGAATAAATAAATACATAAATGAAACATAGCAAAGGATAGCAAGCTATTAAAATGAAATGCTCGACAAAATACCACTCTCAACTAGAGCATCCATTATCCTACTGAATCAATACATCGTGCTATATCCTAGCAGTATTCAAATCCAAGCTAAAAGCCCACTTTTTAAAATCTGTTTTCAACTGCTGTCAGATACCTAGGCCCACTATAATGTCCTGACAAAATTAGATTGTAAGCTCTTCTGAGCAGGGACTGCTTATTATATGTTAAAATGTTCAGCGCTGTGTACGCCTTTCAGCGCTATAGAAATAATCAATAGTAGCAGAAAAAGACATTTAACTCATTTGCCTCATTTGAATTCCAAAGCGTTTCAAAATCCAATTTGGATGTTACCAGACTCTCATAATAACTTATGTTGGACTGGTCCTTGGCAACATTTTCAATCACATTTGATCGCACAGTGGTCAGACCAGGGAGAGGTCAAAGCATTGTCAAATCTGGCACAATCAAGATGGAACATAAAGAGTATGTTCTTGTAACAGAAGAACATAAGAATAGCCTTACTGGTCTGATCAATGATCTGATCAATGGTCCATCAAGCCCAGTAACCCTTTCTCACGGTGGCCAATCTAGGTCCCTAGTGTCTGGCCAAAACTCAAAGAGTAGCAACATCCCAGCATCTCAAAGAAGAGCAAGATTCCGGAACCCCAATGAGAGCAACATTCCAGAGCTGAGATTGTGATGTCATAATGCCTCATTCCACAGTGCCTCAGAGCCAACCTCAGCAGTGATGTTATAATGACTTGATTGTCCTATGCTTGGCACACGTAAGAACATAAGAATAGCCTTACTGGGTGGACCAATGGTCCATCAAGCCCAGTAGCCCATTTTCATGGTGGCCAATCCAGGTCACTAGTACCTGGCCAAAACCCAAGGAGTAGCAACATTCCAGCATCTCAAAGAAGAGCAAGATTCCGGAACCCCAATGAGAGCAACATTCCAGAGCTGAGATTGTGATGTCATAATGCCTCATTCCATAGTGCCTCAGAGCCAACCTCAGCAGTGATGTCACAATGGCTTCATTGTCTTATACTTGGCACACGTAAGAACATAAGATTAGCCTTATTGGGTCAGACCAATCATGGTCCATCAAGCCCAGTAGCCCCATCTCACGGTGGCCAATCCAGGTCACTAGTACCTGGCCAAAACCCAAGGAGTAGCAACATTCCAGCATCTCAAAGAAGAGCAAGATTCCGGAACCCCAATGAGAGCAACATTCCAGAGCTGAGATTGTGATGTCATAATGCCTCATTTCATAGTGCCTCAGAGCCAACCTTAGCAGTGATGTCACAATGGCTTCATTGTCTTATACTTGGCACACGTAAGAACATAAGAATAGCCTTATTGGGTCAGACCAATGGTCCATCAAGTCCGGTAGCTGGTATTTTACAAGAGATTATTTGTGTGCATAAATCAGCTTTTTATGCACAAAAATGGTTTTTAGCTTAATCAAGTTTAAAAGTACTCTTTCAGACAGTGAGTGACATCTAAGTTTCAGTTATACTACAGATATTTGTCCAGGATTCATAAATTACATCTCTTATCAGTTCAAGCTTTGACTTAACAAAACATGCATTAATTAGCAAAAATGAAATATGCAATATATCTCGTTGACATTGCCACCATGATGTTATTTTTTGTTGTGGGCCATTCTAGAAATGACAGACATAAAACACTCTTTAATTTCCTGATTGGTGTAGCCTGTCTTTGCTACAGGAAGAGGCGGTCAGAGCAGACTACGAATTTGCGGGCGAACACTGTACCTGAAAATAATAAAACTGCAGAGCAGAAATACTTCTGAGCAACTCGCTTTTAGAAAAAACTGAGGGGGCAGGAGCAGCTCCCAGGAAGGAGGCAGAGTTTATAGATGATTGACAGCATTCTGAAAGCAACTTGTGGGTTCAGATGCATAACCCTAGTATTCAAGACTACCACATTGAACTAGAATATTAAATATGCCTGGAGGTTTATGATAGGAGCTGTCTATGTATAACCTATTTCCATGTGTCTCATTCCTTCCTTGTGTTTTGGTGTGAATGATCTCAGGAAATTCTACTTCTTATAGATTACCTCATGGGCATGAAGGAGTTTTGTACGTAAATCTAGTTTTTTTAAGATCTTTATGGGGTCAGTGTAAAATCTGTACGAGAAGAGGGAATTGCAAGCTGATTGATCAACTTTATCTTATTCTGTGTACTTTTTAACATCAGTGCCAGTCTCCTATCATTTGCACTAGATTTCTGCCCTCTGTGTCTAAATATTTATACATACCTTTCTTTCAAATTCCTTTATGCCAGACACTTCAGGAAGAGATATTTATGTTTATCCAGCCAAAAGCCATCCTGATGTCCGTTTTTTCAGGGTCAGTGCAGAACTTTGTAACAAAATTGTCCTAATGAGAAGAAACGCTTCCCCAGTTTAATGCACAGGGCTTGTGTTAACCGAGTAGTTCAAACAACACCGGTTCCAAGAACGAGGGAAGGGAACACAGATTGGGCAACATCCAACCATGAAAGCAAAAAAACATTCAAACGTGAGTCAGCAGCGGAACACAAACAAAAGCAGCAAAATTTTTTTTAAACTGATCGTTAATGCGCCTTAATTAGCCTGAGTTCAGGGGCCAATGCTAACGATGTGCAAATTAATCTTCCTCTAAAATTAGTGCATAAACACAGATGTTATCCCCCCCTAAAACTTAATAATAATTTCTTTGAAGTGTAGATTTTTTTTTTTTTAAATCAACCCAAACAACTATTTTACTAGGCAAAGTGTTCAGCATCACCTAAAAAAAATGTCTAAAGTGATATAGAATAGATAAGAGGAGGAAAGGGTTCATAGACAACCCTGCGAAAGACAAAGGCGCGCGCCGACAATTGAGCGCAAGATGGAGGCGCGCGCTGAAGAAAATTACAGTTTTTAGGGGATCCGACAGGGGGGTTTGTTGGGGAGCCCCCCCCCCAGTTTACTTAATAGAGATCACGCCGGCGTTATGGGGGGTTTGGGGGGTGGTAACCGTCCACATTTTACTGTAAACTTAACTTTTTCCCTAAAAACAGGGAAAAAGTGAAGTTTTCAGTAAAATGTGGGGGGTTACAACCCCCCCAAACCCCCCACAACGCCCCCACAACGCGGCACGATCTCTATTAAGTAAACCCTGTCGGAGCCCTAAAAACAGTAATTTTCTGCAGCGTGCACCCCCGCGCTGCACTTAATTGTCTGCGTGCGCCTTTGTCCCGGCGCGCTTTTGACCTGACACCGCTGAAAATGGCACTGCAATTAAATCAGTGCTACAGCTTGCTTATAATCAGAGGCAGCAAAAAAACTTCCTGATCAATTCTCAGCAAAAGATTTTAAACATTTTAACTCTTAAATGGATCATAATTTACATTAGCCACTCAAACCAACAATACTACTTAGAATCAGTGGCTTAGAAAGAATAGGATGCGCCTGGAGTGATGGCGATCCCCCCTCGCCGTACCCCTGCTCCTTCCTGCCTCCCACTCCCCACTCGCACACTCCCTTCTCCTCCGTACTTCTAAATCTTCGCCAGCACGAGCGACTTTACGAGCACGCTCCTCGCGCCAGCATGAGATTTCCCTCTGGCGTCACTTCCTGGCCCTGTGACCCGGAAATGATTCAGAGGGGAACCAGGCCTGGTGCGAGCAACAGGTAGGAGAAGTCCACAGAGGTACCGGGGAGGGGGAGGGATGGCATGAGCATGACATGGTATGACGGGGTGGGGTGGAGAGGTGCCGGTGCCCCCACTGACATGGCATCCGGGGAGGTCCCCCTCCCCTCACCCTTTCTACGCCACTGCTTGGAATCAAACAAGCTGGTATTCACCACAAAATTAACGATGAAAGTGAGGAGCACAAAGCCTCAGAACCCCACTGTCTCCCACGTAATGGTAGGCAGTACAAAGGGTGATCACTGGCATTAAAAACACCCCTTCACTTACATATTTTCAATGGCTGAGAAGCACTAATTATACAAAAAGGTTTTGTGCAATGCAACTAATTACAGAGTAATTTATAAGGAAAAGAGAGAGCTTATCTATAACCAGAGATCTGACACATCGACGTCAGCCAGCGTTTCGCTATCATTGCAGTCTCAAAGCGTGAAAGAGAAGATCCATCCTGGATAACCATACTTCAGATTGATGTCAAAGTATTTACGCATTCCTTCTACTTGTTTGGGATTTGTTCATAATTTATATTATTACATGAATTAACTTGAGTGCTCAGACTGGTAGCCTGCATTCTCCGTTCATATTTAATCCAACAATGGCCAGCGTTTCACAGTCCAAAGACCACTGCATTGGGCTTTTGTGCATATCAAAATGCCATTGGTCAGTGTTCACGTTATAACGTTCTGCGTATTAGCAGTGTTTTTAACACATTCTAATGTAGCATGGTAAATGATGTAATGTAATGTAATGTAATTTATTTCTTCTATACCGCTCCATCCGTTAGGTTCTAAGCGGTTTACAGAAAATATACATTAAGATTAGAAATAAGAAAGGTACTTGAAAAATTCCCTTACTGTCCCGAAGGCTCACAATCTAACTAAAGTACCTGGAGGGTAATAGAGAAGTGAAAAGTAGAGTTAGAGGAAAAATAAAAATAAAATAAACATTTTAACAAGACAGCATTGATCTAAATACTTTGGAAGGTAGAAGAGAGGAGAGAAAGGAATAGAAGCAGAAGGGGGAGCCGTTGAACAGAAATTTAAATGATAGAAATAGAACAAAACAAAGACAAAAGGCAAAACAATAGATAAGATTAAAGATAAATCATAAGCTGAAAAGAAAAATAAAATAAAACTTTGTCTTGATGGCAAATAAAGACCCGAACTGTCCATCTAGTCTGCCCAACAGTCACACTCATTAGTAATTCATGACTGACCAATAACGAACATGATATAAAATACTTGTTCTTTGGCACTTCTGGGACATAGATCATCGAAGTCTGCCTGGTTGGCACTGTTCTTAGGTTGCAACTACTGGAGTTGCCGTTAAAGTCCCTTCCTGCCTATCCAAATCCTTCTTGTCATTTGCAGGACAGGCAGTAAAAGTCTGCCCAGCGCTGTCCTCATATTCCAGGTATTGATGTTGCTGTCAAAGCCCTCTCCAGCCCATCCTAAACTGGATTGCCTTATACGGGGCACAGACCGTACAAGTCTGCCTGGCACTGGCCTTAGTTCTTCACAGCCAGAGTTGCCGTCTAAGTGCCACTTGATACAGTGGCATACCTAGTATTTTAGATACCCGGGGCTGATCATTTTTTTAGCATCCCCTTTCTCTATATAAAAAATTCATTTTTAGTAATAATCCACGCGTCACATAACAAGGGTGCACCTAGGAAAAGGATGCATCTCAAATACTGCAGTAAGCACTAGAACATGAATACACTCATTGTAAAACTTAACAAGCCAGATTAATACAGATCAATCCTGCAAGTCAATGCCAAGATAAAACTGTATCCTTTTCATACACACAGACCCCTTGCCCAGTAAGGGATAGGTAATCACAAACTGAAAATACAGTGGAAATATGTAGACAAAAGTTAAACTGAACCGCCAAGAAGCCAGACTCTGCATACAATGCAATGAAACAGTGACATATGTCCCCTAATACTGTGCAAAATATAAAGATAGCAAATGTAACTTTGAAAAAACTGACAAATAACAATCATCACTTTACAAATTAACAAATAGAAATAAAACAAATAATGGAAAATACCATTTTATTGGACTAATACATTTTTCAATTATCTTTCAAAGGCCAAAACCTCCTTCCTCCAGTCAGTAGAGTATACTGCTGTTTCGGTATCCTGTCCTGACCTGAGGAAGGGGGTTTTGGTCTCTGAAAGTTAGTAAAAAAATACATTACAGTTAATCCAGTAAAAAGATTACCTTTTATAAATGTTTGGCAATGCAGTTACAATACTACTTTATTCTAAAGCAACAAAAAAATTATTTTTTTCTATCTTTATCATTTCTGTTTTAATCATCTCATCACTCACTTCTTTCCATCCATTCATAAAGCATCTGCCCTCTCTCTGTCCCTTCCATCCACTGTCCACCCTCTCTCTTCCATCCCTTTTTCTATGCTTCTTCTATAAACTGTCTATCCTGTGTCTCTTCCCTCCTTTATACATGATTCATTTCTGCTTCACCCCTTACCCTATGCTCTGGCATCTCTCTCTTCCTTCCTTCCTTCCCAACCCATCCCCTTTCCCTTCCCCCATCCCCTGGCATCTTTTGCCTCTCCTTCCCTTCCATCAATTGCTCCCCCTCTATGCTCCGGCATCTCCTCTTCTTCCTTTCTCATCTCCATCCCTCCTTTCCCCATGGTGTGAAATCTCTGTTTTTTATTCCTTCCCCCGCCATGCCCTGGCATCTCTCCCTCCCCCTCCATGGTTTGATATCTCCTTTCCTTCCTTCCTTTCCCTACTGCCCTTCCCCATGGTCTGGCATCTCTCTCTCCTCTTCTCCCAACTCCTCTCCCTTCCCTAGTCTTCCTTCTCCCTCCATCCCTATCCTTCCTCCCAATCGGGTGCAGGATTTCTCTCCTTCTCCCCTCCCTCCTGATGGATACCTCCCTCCTTCCTTCTTTCTGTGTCACCCCTCTCCCCGTTGGCAGCACAGCCTTCACACTCACTGTTCTTGCCAGTGTCGGACCGCCTCTCTGCTGATCCCACTTACTTCCTGTTTCCAGCAGAAAGGAAGGCCTGACGCCAACAAAGCAGCTGCTGATGCCACTGCCTCAGCCAGATAGTGAAGACTTTCCCGACCATGATGCTGGCCCTCAGAGCACCCCCTTATGGGCTGCACCCGAGGTGGACTGCCCCTCCCCCTCCCGGTATACCACTGACTTGATACATACACCCATATGCAGCCATTCAAGTTTTGATGGCAAACGCATTATCATATTTTATTATGTTGGTCTTTAATTCTATAACTGAATGTTTGCAGTTTTGTGCATCTTGTGTGTGTGTGTGTGTGTGTAAGGGCATGGAAAAGTGGAATTTATGTGTTTAAGTGCACTATGGACTAAATTCTATATAAGGCATCCCAAAAATCTGCACTAACAAAATGCACAGTTTATAGAATATCACTTACGCCTGGGAAACGCAAGAAAATTTTGGCACGGTCGTTTACACCAATGAAAATGTGGTGCCAAATGCCAGCGTTTAAATTTTTAGGTATAGAGGATCTAATTCTGTAATTACGTGCATAATTTAAAGGAATGTCCCTGATACACCCATTCCCTGCTCAACCCCACACCTAAGTGCGCACATGTGACCCTTAATTGATTCTAATTAATGCAAATATTTGCCTGAAAAAATGCCAATTACCAATGCTAATTGCTTTGTTGTTCAATTACTCCCCCTTTAAAAATCACATGCGCAGTTTTGGTTGACTGCCTAAATTGCACGCGCTAAACCGCAATAGCGATTTTAGCGCAGGGAGCCGCGCTGAATGCTCTGCACTTCTCCCAAGTTTCAAGTTTTATTAGGATTTTATATACCACCCTTCAAGGTTATCTAAATGGTTTTACAATCAGGTACTCAAGCATCTTCCCTATCTGTCCCGGTGGGCTCACAATTTATTTAACGTACCTGGGGCTAGGAAGGATTAAGTGACTTGCCCAGGGAGCAGCGCGGGGTTTGAACCCACAACCCCAGGGTGCTGAGGCTGTAGCTTCAACCACTGCCCCACACACTCCTCCCGACGCTCATAAAGTTCCTATGAGCGTCGGGAGCAGCTCATAGCATTCAGCGCAGCTCCCTGCACTAAAAAACGCTATCGCGGTTTAGTAAAAGGGTTTGTGTTTTTTTTGCTGCTCCCTGCGCTGTAATTGTTTAGTATTAGCAATAGCATGGAAAGGGTTAGAAAAGATTTGGATTTATTTCTAGCAAACAACAAAGGGAAAAAACCAACACAGTCTGCAGTAAGCAAAACACAAACCAAAACAAAAAAAACAAAACTGCAGACAAATGTACAAGGATACAGGCTAAATTTATTATAACAAAATTATGAATGCAGTTAGTATTACCACCTTAAACCACACCAAAGGACCTGACATGGTCCATATTTCAGTCCATGTTTCGGTCCATATTTCAGTCCATGTTTTGATCCATGTTTTGGTCCATGTTTTGATCCATGTTTTGATCCATGTTACGGTCCATGTTTCGGTCCATGTTTTGATCCATGTTACGGTCCATGTTTTGATCTATGTTTCGGTGCATGTTTTGATCCATGTTACGGTCCATGTTTTGATCCATGTTTCGGTCCTTGTTTTGGTCCATGTTTCGGTCCATTTTTCGGTCCATGTTTTTATAAGGTATCAAATAGAACCGCAAACAAAAACTTAGCCGTAGCAGAGTTCGTACAGAGACTGTTTTACGGCTGTTGTTTCTTACTTGCACAGGCTAAGTTTTTGTTTGCGGTTCTATTTGATACCTTATCAACCAGGGCAGAGCAGGATTAATTCGTCGAAGGCCCTTAGGCACCCAAGTACACTGGGCCCCCCTGCCCCGCCCCACCCCACCATGCGCCCAGGTGGAAACAGGAAGCTGCGTCAGAGGGAAGCTTTGGGCAAGCAGCACCGCTTGCACAATTACAGTTCCCGTTGCCTTTCTTACCCGCGTTGCTTACTTGTCGTACTTTCCATCGATGGGGGGGGCTGCGTTGCCGATCAATGCTGGAGGGGCCCATCGCCATTTGGAAAAAACAATGTTGATGCCCTCCTTCATTGGGCCCCCTGACCTTTTCGGGCCCTCGGCATGTGCCTACTTGGCCTATTGGTTAATTCTGCCCTGAACCTGGAACCCCTGATGAAGGCGTGTTAACCGAAACACGGACCGCGTCGGTAAAGTTAGGTGCCTCTTAAGTAAGATAACCAGATTTTCTGTTTGGAAAATCCTGACCCCTAGACCCGCCTCTAGGCCCGCCCAGTTCCACCTATTCCCGCCCCCATTGGCTCTTTGTTTTCTAATTAGGCACCATTTATAGAATCTGACCCATACTGCTTATATTTTGATCAATCAGCCAATCAACGTGCTACAGTATTTTTATTGGTCTCGATTGTCCGAAACTATCTTCAAGGAGTCTATGCTCCTCTGTATGATGGTGGGAAAAGAAGTGTGTTGTCCTGATTCATTTGTTCTCCCTTAATTTATGTGTACTGGACTGGACTGCCTCAGACAGCTGAATCACTAATTTCATTATCTCCGCCTTGTTTTGCTGGGGCAGGCATGAGAGCCCGTTATCACTTAATCACTGTGTTGCTCTTTAACCTATGAGCTTGATCGGAGAATGCCCCTCTTGCATTAAGCAAAACTTGTAGCTCCGAGTTATCAACATGTTTTCTCTACGGGTATCGGGCTCATCCAGAGTGTCATTGAGCTGTTAATATTTCACCGAATTGTCAGTCAAGGCGAGTTCATGTTGTTATTTTCGTTGAAACGGTGCTATTTGTTGTCCTGTTGCCACATTTTTAGTGCCTGTTCCAAGTCAGGGAACAAACAAGAGCCGTGTTTTGAGTTCCTTCTTCTCTTTCACAATGGCCTTTCCATCGGATGGTCAAGCCTTTTCCTATAACTGGTTTTCTTAGCCTTCTCTAAACTGTACCAGCTTAAACAGGTATAAAGAACACCGGAAATAGATGCAGAAGGGAAACAGTTAAGTGCTGGCGGCAGGCACATATGCAAATGAAATTGTTCAGTGAGGAATATGGTGATATATGCATGAGAGTATAAAGCTCTTTGGTGGGATCATGGACAATGTTCCCTCTAAGCTGAGCGCATGAGCGATCGCTCATTATTTTCATTGGCGTCGCTCATAATTTTTCTCGTGTCATTCACTAAAATACGCAGTGGGAAACTGAAGACTGCATAGTAAGATCCCCGACGCACTTCCGACGCAGGTGGGGATCTTGAGAGGAGCTGCTGCCACGTCTTTAGTGGCGTACGAAAGGGGGGTGGGGGGGGCGGTATGTCCCGGGTGCAGCCTTAGGGGGGTGCGCAGCCGGCCAGGTCTGTATCTGGCCGGCTGTGCACCCCCCCTAAGGCTGCCGTCGGAGAGGAAGTTCGGGCCAGCCAATCGCTGCCTGGCTGGGCGGAACTTCCTCTCCGACGGCAGAATTGACGTCAGGGGAATGCTGGTCGGCCCGACGGTGGGAAGCAGAGAGAGCTTGGGGCAGCCGTGGCGGTGGCTTTGGGGCCAGTTTCCCCTGATGGTGGCAGCAGTGGCTTTGTGGAGGGTAGGGAGAAAGAAAGAAAGGGGGCAGGAAGGGAGACAGAAGGGAAACAGAAAAAAAGAAAGGGGGCATCAAGAGAGAAAAAAGAAAGAAAGGGCAGGAAGAGAGGAAGAAAAAGTTAGGGGAGGGAATGAGGTCTAGAAGAGAGGAAACATACAGGCTGAAAGAAGGGAAGAAAGTTTGGATGCACAGTCAGAAGATGAAAGTGCAACCAGAGACTCATGAAATCACCAGACAAAGTAGGAAAAATGATTTCATTTTAAATTTAGTGATCAAAATGTGTCTGAATTTATATATGCTGTCTATATTTTGCACTATGGCCCCCTTTTACTAAACCGCAATAGTGTTTTTTAGCGCAGGGAGCCTATGAGCGTCGAGAGCAGCGCTGGGCATTTAGCGCAGTTCCCTGCGCTAAAAACTGCTATTGTGGTTTAATAAAAAGGAAGGGAGGGTATATTTGTCTATTTTTGTATGGTTGTTACTGAGGTGACAATGCATAGAGTCATCTGCTTTGACCTCTTTGAAAAAAACCCAGATAATGATAATTAACATTTTCTCAGCGTATAGTGTGCTTTGTGTTTTTTAATTTTATTGTTGGTAGATCATTTTGATTTGGTCATTTTAAAGTAGCTCGCAAGCCCAAAAAGTTTGGGCACCCCTGAGCTAGAGCGTTGAAGCTGTGTACTGTATTTCTATTTTATCCCCCCTTTTACAAAACTGTGGAGCGTTTTTTAGCGCCAGCCGTGGTGGTAGCAGCTCTGATGCTCAGACTTCTATGAGCGTCAGAGCTGTTACCACCGTGGCTAAAATCCACACTACAGTTTTGTAAAAGGGGGAGGGGTTAGTTTGTGATGACATATTCCATACTAGGCGAAGGTGTTTTTTGTGTTCTGTGTGTTTGAAAGACATGGTTTTCTATTAGGATTGACGGTGTAGGATTGATCTGTGCTGGTCTGGCTTGTTTAGTTTTACAATGGGTGTATTGATGTACTGCTCACTGCAATATGTAAGATGCTGCCTTTTCCTAGGTACTCATGTGTGACGTGTGGCTTGTTACTAAAAATCATGTTTTTCGTACAGATGGGGGGAGGGTGCCAAAAAATGATGGACCCCGGGTGTTACATATGCTAGGTACGCCACTGTATGTAAAGATACCAGAAAGCTGGCGAAGCAAAAACTTTAAGTAAATTGTTATTCTTCTAAGTTTTGAGTATTTAACCCTCCCACAATCTCACGGGCACTCGTCCTCCGCGCCTGCTCATAAATTTGTGGAGTATGTAACTTGTCGCTCATGCATATTTTTTTTTTTGCACACACCTCATCAATCCTTAGAGGGAACATTGGTCATGGATCCTTCTTTTCTCCCCTTGTTTGGGGCTCAAGATATATGCATGGGTTCCAGAAAGAGTGGTCCTGAGGCCTGGGAGGCCTTGTTCGACAAAGAAAACCCATTTTTGCTTGAAGTTTTTCTAGGGGTTCTGTATTCAGCAGATCCCTAAGGAGGGCAGCACAGGACAGGTTGAAGGAGCTGAAAGGAACAGGAAGAGGAAAAAAAAAAAATCTGGTATGAAATTTGGCCACTAGTTGGCGGAGAAGCTACAAGTGCATGGACTCAAGTGTTGGATTATTTTTGTGGGGGTGAAGATTTGGAATCTACTGTGACTAGAATAAGGAACTGAGCTTCTACGGTCCAGTTTCGCCTCTTTGAGTGCTGGATTTGAATAAAGAATCCTTTTTCTGCTTTGCACGGAATAGTTTCGTCAGCAAATCACCTTTGTAATGAACAACCAATTGGTACTTCAGCTTTTCTTTTTGGGAGTGACCGCCTTGCTGTGAGGGTGACTGGGAGATGGTGAGCAAAGAATCCATAGATGAAGAACCTTGAAAGTTGTTTTCATCTGCTCAATACAGTTCCAAAGGTATAGGGCAGTGCATCGCCAACTGTGTGCTGGGGCAGATTTCAGGTGTGCCCTGAGACAGCGGCGCTGGATGACTGCTTACAGGACGGGCTTCTCACGGCAGTCAGCCGTTGCTGGCATCTCTCTTCTTCTCCCTGCACCTCTCCTCCTCCAGGATCTCCCATTGGAAAAGTGACAGGTTCGGGGTCACTGCCAGAGGGCCACCACACACTTCCGGATGCCTTCCAGCCACAGCACCGGGTTTAGCGTGCCGCGGGGCCAAAACGTTTGCGGGACACTGGTATAGGGTATGGAGGACAAGCCTCTGTCCACTTAGAAAATGTGGCCACTGCTCAGGAGATAACCTCAGGATTGATAAATTTTGTACTCAATGTGGAAGGCGACCAATGTAACACCAGTTTTTAAAAAGGGTTCCAGAAGCGACCCGGGAAATTATAGACTGGTGAGCCTGATGTCGGTGCCAGACAAAATGGTAGAGACTATTATAAAGAAGAAAATTGCTGAACATATATATAAGCGTGGATTAATAAAAGAAAGCCAACACGGATTTAGCCAAGGGAAATCTTGCCTCACCAATCTGCTACATTTCTTTAAAAGGGTCGATACAGTGGCTGGGGGCACTGACACCTCCTCCTCCTCTCTGCACCCCCTTCCCTTCCCCCATACCTCTAGTGAAACATGTTGCACACGGCGGTCAAGAACGTGCTCCTCGCAATTCCGTTGGCTCTTCTGCCGACGTCACTTCCAGGTGCCGCACATAGGTCGTGAAGAGCACGTGGTTGACCATCGCGTGCAACAACTTCATCTAGATGTACAGGGGAAGGGAAGGGGGTGCATGTGGCATGCGGGATCGGGGAAGGAGGGGAGTGCGGAGACAAGGGGAGAGGCACCTCTCACTCTCGTTACGCCACTGGGTAGAAAAGAATGGGGATAAAGGTGAGCTGGTTTATGCTGCGTATCTAGATTTTTAAACGACCTTTTACAAAGTACCTCCAGAACAACTCCTTAGGAAATTAGGAAGTCATGGGATAGGAGGGGTTCATAGACATAATCGCGGAAGAGAAAGGCACGTGCCAACAACTGAGCGCAAGACGGAGGCGCGCGCCGAAGAAAATTACTGTTTTTAGGGGCTCCGACAGGGGGTTTTGTTGGGGAGCCCCCCCCACTTTACTTAATACAGATTGTGGTGGCGTTGTGGGGGGTTTGGGAGGTTGTAACCCCCCACATTTTACTGGAAACTTAACTTTTTCCCTAAAAACAGGGAAAAAGTGAAGTTTTCAGTAAAATGTGGGGGGTTACAACCCCCCAAACCCCCCAGAATGCCCCCACAACGCAGCGCAATCTGTATTACGTAAAGTGGGGGGGTTCCCCCATCATGCCCCCCCCCGTCGGAGCCCCTAAAAACCATAATTTTCTTTGGCACGCGCCTCCGCACTGCGCTCAATTGTCTGTGTGCGCCTTTGTCCCAGCGCGCTTTTGACCTGACACCGATAGGAGGTAGTGTCCTATTGTAGACTAAGAACTGGTTAAAAGCTAAATGGTCAGTATTCTCAATGGAGAAGGATAAATAGGGAGTTCTCCAGGGCTATGTCAACAATCCAAATTGAATGGCACAAATAGAAGTAAAATAAAACATATTTAGTTTTCAGAACTAAATTTAATTTGTTATCTCCAGGGTCCACTTTAAATGTGCCTGTCTAACCTTCAAGATCCTTCACGGCATCCTTCCTCCTCTTATTCCTTTATCCTGGAATTCCTCAAATCCAATTTCCTCTAGATCCACGCAAAAACTAAAATTGTCCTACTCCTCCTTAAAAGGCATCTCCCTCGTTGGTAAATTTGGGTCCTCCCTCCCTTTCAGAATCACTCAGCTCTGGAATAGTCTCTCTTCCCCTCTTCGTAACTTGAGCTCCCTTCTACTATTCCGTAAGCATCTGAAGACTTGGCTCTTCTCCAAAATGTAACCTCTTCCCCTCTCTGGTACTCTAAGCCCTAACCTCTCTTCTTACTTACTTATATAATTCCATTGGAGTTCCGTTCTATCCCAAACCCTGTAAACCGTGTCGAGCTCCACTTTGTGGAGATGATGCAGTATATAAACCCAAGATTTAGTTTAGTTTATATACCGCTAATAACCATGAGGTTTCTAAGCGGTTTAGAATAGGCACCTTGAAGAGATAATCTCCTTTGATGAACTTCATTCCAGATGAAACTAATTGGAACGCTTTCTGGTCTTTCTCAGCACGTCCCACCATGTCAGCCTCAATTTGTCAACCAACCTTTTTAAATTCTGCATAGGGCCTATTGGACCCCTGATAAAATCGCTCGATTTAAACATTCAGTTTCTTCAGGTCTTTGTTGGTCTTGCCCTACGCAGGCCGGTGCTCTTAAACATCTCCTTTATAAATGTTCCAAGGTATTTGGTCCAGAATACTTTCTATGACCCGTTTAGAAAATAGTCCTCCCATCTCTTACAAATCCATCGTTCTATGCGCCTCAGATCCTGATATCTTGATCCCACGAACGCATACCAAAATATTCGACGCAATGATTGCATTAGGCATCCACCATATCGCCATCAATTGGAAAGATAATTCTATACTCAACTTTCCTGAATAGTGGAATAATTTGAGTATAATTGGAAAAAAGAGGAAATAATAGCCATTAAACAGGGAGCGCATTGCAGGTATCCACCACCCTCTCCGTAAAGTAGAATTTCCTAACATTGCCCCTGAATCTACCACCCCTCAACCTCAAATTATGTCCTCTGGTTTTACCATTTTCCTTTCTCTGGAAAAGATTATGTTCTACGTTAATACCCTTCAAGTATTTGAACGTCTGAATCATATCTCCCCTGTCTCTCCTTTCCTCTAGGGTATACATATTCAGGGCTTCCAGTCTCTCCTCATACGTCTTCTGGCGCAAGCCTCCTATCATTTTCGTCGCCCTCCTCTGGACCGCTTCAAGTCTTCTTACGTCCTTCGTAAGATACGGTCTCCAAAACTGAACACAATACTCCAAGTTGGGCCTCACCGATGACCTTCTTCCTTCTATTGGCTACGCCTCTCTTTATACAGCCCAAAAAGATAGAGGTTATATTTCAAAATTAGAAAGTAACTCTAATAAATTAGACGCTTTTGATACATAACTTGTGAGGGCAAAAATCTCACGGTTGCTCTCAGCTCAACCCTATTTCCCATTGTTCTTCCCTCATTTGTTCTTTCTTTGCATATTGTAGTTCTTCCTTTTTTTCTTCTTGTTTTTGTTTGTCTGATGTACGTTTACTGTTTTTACTAATCAATCCCCAGTAATGATATGTCATTTGTTTTACTCCCTCTTTTACTAAGGTGTGCTAACTGATTCGCGCACGCGAAACGCTAACGTGTCCATAGACTAACATGCACACGTTAGCAGTTTAGCACGCTCTAATCAGTTAGCACACCGTAGTAAAAGAAGGGGTTAATTTTTGGGGATTGTTGAACGTTGTATATGAATTTTATTGTACAGCGCTTCGAAGTTTTGACTAAGAGGTATAAGAAATTTTTTAATAAATCTTGAAACCTTAAATTACAAATTAGGGGGGGGGGGGGAAATAGAAGAATGAAAATTTTTTTTAAAAATATAAAAACAGAAAAATTAAAACAAACTCATTAAAAAACAAATAAGCTGTAAGTTAAAAATGGAGGTTAAAATGCACATTGTCAGCCTCTATGAGACAAACTTGGTTTTTTATTTTACATAGAGCTTTATGGACCCCTACACGTTTACATAGAATAGATAGCTCTAAGTCTAATAGATGCTGGCATTGTCATCTTGAACCAGGGACATTAGATCATCTTTTATTCTATTGTCCATTCATATTAATATTTTGGAAATCAATTTGGCCTCAAATTAATAGGATGTTAGAAAATCCGGTAGCCTTGACATATGATACGATTTTGTTTGGTACTGCAATGAGAGCTCGAAGTCAAATTTCATCAAATAACAATAAACTTTTATTTATATTGACTGGAGTAGCAGTAAAGCAAATTACATATAATTGAAAAAATTATGACAGATTGAACTATAATTTTTGGTGGAACTCAGTTTGCCATATATATAAGATGGAGCGTACATTTGCAACACAAAAAGGATATATGGATAAGTTCAAGAGGATTTGGGGACCATTAACAGATTTTTGTAATGACTGATTTTCATTTTTCCCATATTAAGATAATGGTTAAAGAAGGGAGGGAGGGAAGGGGTAAGGATTTATTCTCAGTATTATACATTATAAATAATATATTATAATGAATGATAATCTTAGGTGAAATTAATGTAATAAAGGGAGGGAAAAGGGTTTATAATTAAATAATAATTGATAAAATTATTATAATATATATGTTATATAAATTTATAAGAAGAATAATATAAAATATGGTTTATATAAAGTACATTATAGAGATATCAAGTGTATTGTTAAGACAATGTATGGAAAATTTATAACACTTGTTGATATGTGAAAAAATCAATAAAAAACTTAAAACCGAAAAAAAAATAAAAATGAAACAGTCTGGTTCGAGTCCAATCAAGAGTCCGGTCCAAATCTGCCTAAAATTCAGTCTGTATGGAAGGCCGATAGAGCAAGGAGAGAGTCAATGGCACAGACGTTAGGTGCGGTAGGGTCCACATCAACGTCTTCTTCATCACTACCTCGTTTCAGGTCATCTTCTAGCGCTCGCAGGATGTACAGAAGTCTCCCCTCTCAACCACCAAACGGCTCCCAGTTGACCCAATGTTCCCAATAATCAGAAGAATATTAGCAGCAACCCAATAGTCCTTATTTTATCTATTAAACAAAGGCCCCCCCCCCCTTTTATCAAGCCGCAATAGGGATTTTTATTACTGGCCCCTGCGGTAAAAAGCTCTGACGCTTGTAGACTTCCTATGAGCAGCGGAGCATTTACCCCAGTGGCTGGCAATAAATTAAAAAAACAAACAAACAAACAACCAATCCTAATGCAGCTTGATAAAAGGGGGCCAAAGTTCTCTCGACGAGACTAATAAAATAATGAAATAATCCGCTTATCTGGTAATGGGAGATATCAAAGATCTCTCTTCAAATGCACCTCTCTCTAAATCATGGCTGAATAGTTCCATTTAATTCCTGTGATTTGTGTCCCACGTGATCAATACACCAAATCCAAGAATCATTAAAACCACTTTTGCTTCTCTTATTACATTGAGAGTTCGTGCTGTTTTCATTTGCAAGTTTCTTACTTTCTTCCTCTGCTCGAGTTTTGCTAACACTTCTTCAGGAAGAAAAACATTTAATCTATAATCATCTACAAGGAAAGATTCCAAAACCATAATAAAATTCTTATGTACGCTTTCAATCCTTAACCCTTCTCCTTTGCCCTCCAACCCAGTCCGCTGATTAACCGTTCCCCTTAACTGTAGCCATGACATCCTGTTTGTCTTTGGGAAGCAGAGCTTAGCTTGTGATGTCATAATGCCTCATTCCACCAATAAGAGCCAACCTCATCAGTGATGTCACAATGGCTTGATTGTCCTGGACTTCCCTGTGCCTTTCACCCAGCCAGCAGATTAACCATTCCCCTCAACTGTATGCATGACATCTTGTTTGTCTGCCTTGTCTGTTTACATTGTAAGCTCTTTTGAGCAGGGACTGTCTTCTTTGGGACTCTGTACAGCGTTGCGTACTTCTGGTAGTGCTATAGAAATAATTCATAATAGTAGTAGTTGTAGTGTGAAGAGTTTCAGTCTTTGGGAAGCAGAGCTGAGATTGTGATGTCATAATGCCTCATTCCACCAATAAGAGCCAACCTCATCAGTGATGTCACAATGGCTTGATTGTCCTCTACTCCCCTCTGCCCTCCAACCCAGCCAGAAGATTAACCGATCCCCTTAACTGTATCCATGACATCCTGTTTGTCTTAAGACATAAGAACTGCCATCTCCAGATCAGACCTTAGGTCCCTCATGTCCGGCGATCCGCACACGCGGAGGCCCAGCCAGTCTGTTTAGGCTGTAAGCTCTTTAGAGCAGGGACTGTCTTCTTTGTGACTCTGTACAGCGCTACATACGTCTGGTAATGCTATATAAATAATTCATAGTAGTAGTGTGAAGAGTCTCAGTCTTCGGAAAACAGAGCTGAGATTGTGATGTCATAATGCCTCATTCCACCAATAAGAGCCAACCTCATCAGTGATGTCACAATAGTGTGATTGTCCTGTACTCATACCCAGCCAGAAGATTAACCCTTCCCTTTAACAGTATCCATGATATCCTGTTTGGCTTGTCTGTTTGGATTGTAAACTCTTTAGTGCTTTAGTTGCTTTCTTACTCTTTGTGACTCTGTGCACACTGCGTGCATCTGGTAGCGCCATAGAAATGATTAATAGCAGTAGTAGCAGTACTATAATAAATCTCCTAATACTGATGTAATAATACACCCTTTGTCCCACCCATTTAGTATCTAACTACCCAGAATAGTAATCTGTAAAATTTCAGTTTTCGGAAAAGTGATGGTCAAAACTCCTTATTTTATTTATTTATTTATTCAATTATCTATACTGTTCTCTCAGGTGAGCTCAGAACGGTTTACATTAATTTATTCAGGTCCTCAAGCATTTTTTCCTGTCTGTTTGTCCTAGCAGGTGAACGTTCTGTCTAATGCACCTGGGGCAATGGGGGATTAAGTGACTTGCCCCATGGTCAAAGTTAGCAGCATGGTTTTGAAACTACAACCTCAGGGTACTGAGGCTGTGTCACTCTAGAAATCAAAATGTAGTAGAAGACAGCCAAGTAAAAGACAATGAAGCCATTGTGACATCACTGAGGAGGTTGGCTCTTATTGGTGGAATGAGGCATTATGACATCACAACACATGCTCTGGTTATCAGAGGCTGAAACGTTTCACACTATTTATTTACTCAATTGTCTAAACTGTTCTCCCAGGGGAGCTCAGAACGGTTTACATGAATTTATTCAGGTCCTCAAGCATTTTCCCCTGTGTGTCCTGGTGGGCTCACAATCTATCTAATGTATCTGGGGCAATGGGGGGATTAAGTGGCTTGGGAAGGGTCACAAAGAGCACCATTTGAACCCACAACCCCAGGGTGCTGAGGCTGTAGCTTTAACCACTGTGCCACACACACCCCCTTATCCCTCCCCTAATTGTTTTTCCCTTATTTGTTCCTCTTCTTTTTTTTTTTAACAAAAATGTACTTCTACCCTTTTACCTATGCCTTATTTATTAATATAAATCGCTTAGAAATTTTTAATAAGCTTTTTAAAAAAAATTTCAAATAAAATTTGAAACGAAAAAACAAAACAAAAAACTTAAAGAAAATTTAAGGCAGATTATAGAAATAGCAATATATGTTATCTGAAAGGAATAAATTTCATACAGGAAAATAATGCAAGCAGTGATATTGTTACCTGTTTTACAAAGCCACGAGGCAACAGCCCCGAAGCCCTTTAAATCTCTATGAGCTTCGGGGCCTTTACCGTGCAGAAGCGGCTAGCGCGGTTTTGTAAAACAAGCCCATAAACTATAAAATTGGTATTAGCAAAGGAACAAATAGCAAAAAATAAATAAAAAATGCTCTCGGCCTCACTTAGAGGGTCAGTCCTATAATAATTAACTGAACTTCTGAGAAATGTCTTTCCGAGGAAAACGCTCTGGTTCTGAGGAGAAATTAGAATAACAAAACCAACAGCCCAATCCCGGGCAAGCGTTCTGTGCCCATAAAAATTATGCTGAGGCGTGCCAGAACTGCCAACCATCTGGTCAGCTTCAGAAGACAGTGTTTAACCTTTTCCTATCGTAATAAATTTTACGTTACGCTGGTTTCAATCGTAATTATTTTAGCAAAATTTTGTATTATTCACCGTTATCATTTACGGCTATTGTAAACATAATGTAAATTCAAATATTTTGTGTTCCTGGCTCTTTATTAGTCCATACAGACTGTTTATTCAGTGTCTATGTCATTTCTGGAATGTCCCGTCCTCCTGGACACACGATAGGAAAAGGTTAAGCTTCATTCAGAGTGTAGTATATTCTGTGTGGGTGGAATGGGATCTCGCTGCTCTTTGTTGTACTCTTTGGGATCTCGCCAGGTGCTTATGATCTGGGTTGGCGATTGCTGGAAACAGGATATTGGGCTTGATGGACCTATGGCAACTCTTATGTTCTTAAGAACCACAGTTGTTTTGTTTAACTCATCCGTCACTCATCCCCCAGGGATCTACAATTAAGCCACCTGCATCAAACTCATGATTGGCTTTTAGTAAGGGCTTACCTGCTACTTGGTGATGGGGCAGGGCAGAGGTGATTAGAAACAGGAGTATTTCCTCCTGCCATTTGAAAGTGCAACCTGAATCTCCTTCCGCGCCGTTGAGTCCATCTTACTCTGCCACGTTTTGTTTTCACTGACAAACCGCGAATAAAATTACTTGTTCCTGTCAAGAAAGTGCTGCGATTTCCTTTGTACAATGCTGAGAGGATCGATTTTCTCTGTGCATCGCTGGGAGCTTCCTTTGACGTAAATTTTGGGGTGGAGCACAAAAACCCCACGAATAACCAAAACCACGGACAACGAAACCACAAATACGGAGGGAGAAGTGTACTACGTATCATTTCTATAGCACTACTAGACATCAAAACACAGTAGAGACAGTCCCTGCTCAAAAGAGCTTCCAATCTAGTCAAGGCAGACAAACTGGGCAAGAAGGCGCATCGATACACAGTGCTCAGGTGGGAGAATTACAGCTAGTGGTGCTTAGCAGGTGGGTTAGAGTTTGGAATTGAAAGTGGTTTCAAAGAAGTGGGCTTTGAGTCTGGATTTGAAGACTTCCAGGGACGGAGCTTGACGTACTGAGTCGGGCAGTTTGTTCCAGGCACATGGTGCAGCAAAGCAGAAGGGACGGAGTCTGGAGTTGGCCGTAGAGGAGAAGGGTACAGGTCAGAGAGACTTATCGGATTATCGGAGTGCCCAGATGAGAGTGTGGGGGAGAGATGAGAGATACCGAGGAATTGCAGAGCGAATGCAGTTGTAGGTCATTAAGAGGCGTTTGAACTGTCTGCGGAAATGGATTGGGAGCCAATGAAGTGACCTGAGGAGAGGGGTAATGTGGGCCTAGTGACATTGGCAGAATATGAGGCCTGTTCTGAACAGATTGAAGGGGACAGAGATGGTTTAGCGGAAGACCGGTGAGAAACAGGTTGCAGAAGTCTAGGCGATGAGGGTCTTGGCAGTGCGCTCAGACATTGTAGAGAAAGAGAGGGCAGGTTTTGGCAATAACTTCTTTAGGAGCAAAACACCCCATTGTGTAGCACTTCCAACCAGTTGGCCGATTTAAAGTGCATGTGGAGGTACTGATGGCAAAGAATTTAAAAGGGTTAGGGGGGCTGGGGAAGGCCCCGATTGCCTGGGGGAGGGAAAAGAGAGATTTGGGGACCGCCCCCCAGCCACATGACAACTGCTACGCCACTGCCTGAGCTTGTGCGGATGCACAAAAGTGAGTCTTTTGTAAACTTGCTGAGTGCTCCCCTGAAGCCTAATCAGCCTAGTGGTCAGGCCAGCCCGGACTCTCGCTTTGACTTCCTCCAACTCCATCAGCTCTTGTGGCAGGTGATGTTCCTCAATAGTCCTGCAGCGAGAACCATGCTTCCTTGAACTCCGTGGCTGGTGGGCCTGCGGGTGCTTTCCCCTTTGGGCATCCCAGTCATGTGGTCTAGTTGACCCAACTGATAAGACGCACAATGCTTTCTGGTTCCCAGTCGGGCGTCACAAGTTGCGTCCCGCCAACAGTTTTAAACTGCAACACGCCCGAAACCTTAGCAATATGTCTGAGTCAGAATTTCCACATGCTTTGGATAAGCAGAGTTCATTTATTTCTTCAATGTTACACAATATGACCAGGCAAGACAGAGGCAAGGTCTGTCTAATTTTAACCTTACGAAACTAACCGTGGCTATCGGGGCATGGGGTGGTATTTAAGAAGAACATCTCACCTAGTTATTGCTTTATTAAAGCTGGCAAATAGCTTCAGGAAAAGAGTGGGTAGAACTGAGTCCCGATAACTGTGGAATGGGATGAGGAGCTCATAGGGAAGAGAAATGTAGAATGGAGAAAGGGCATATGTGCACTTTTTTTTATATTATAAAGGCAACATATTCATTAATGGGACTTAATAAAATATTCTATCTGAAAACTCTAATCTAATTGGGAATTTATATTCTGCTCAATCCTACTAGATACAAAGTGGATTACAACAGTAATAATATACAGTATTAGAAAACCCAGCAAAATTAACTGGGAATTTCAAGTAACAAATTAACATAAGAATATAATAAGAAGAAAAACACGTGCAGGGGCATCATAGAAAAATGATACATAGACGGAACTGCGTGAGACGATCGCGTGTGGACAATTGAGGGTAGACCATTGCGCGCAGGACATCAGCGTGCTGGATTCAAACACTATTTTACAGCGGTCCGAGGGTGTGTGTGTGTGTAGAACCCCTCCCCACTCTTAATACTGTTGGGGGGGAGGGGTATTGGGGGGAACCTCCCATTATAGCCTTTTTCTCCATCTGTCTCTTCTCGTCTGGCAGGATCTCCGGGAATGCTGTCCTCTGCGTTCTGGTCTTCAGCTTCCTTCCTAGCATCCGGAACTGGTCCTTCAGTACTTCTCTGTTGTAGTTCCTGTTGCTTACGTTGTTTGTCCCCACATGGATCACCGCCGCCGTATCTTCTTCTCCCACACTGTCGATGATCCTGTCAACGCGGATCACTATGTCTTCTACCCTGGCTCCCGGTAGGCAGGTCACCAGTCGATCCAGTCTTCCTCCCGCTATGTTTACTATCTGATGTATTTCCACTTTTAAATTATATTTTTCGCTGCATGTTCAATTTTACTTGTTGTGAACCGCCTGGAACCATTCCTGGTCAGGCGGTATATAAAAATAAATTTACAGTGGTGCCTCGCATAACGAACGCCTCGCACAGCGAACGCCGCGCACAACGAACTTCATGTCTTGCTTCCCACAACGAACTTCGTTTCACACAACGAAGTCGCCCGAGCTGCATCCTTCCGCGCAGGCTCCGCGCTTAACTGCCCTCTCTCCGCCTGGCTCCCTGTGCAGTGGCGGACCGTCGGCTCGCAGGGGCCCGGCGCCTACTGCTGATGCGTTGGGGGGGGGCGGAGCTACTCTCGCCGCTTCCCCGATGCTAGAAAAATAACAGCTTTGTTCTCTCTCACCATTGGCATTCTGTTTACATATTGAAAGAAACAGGAAAAAAAAAGCTTATCCATTAAGACCATTTTGTAATAAGTATAAACTAGTATTATAGACAGAATGATCTGCCCAAGGAAATGGACAACATTTTCAACCATGCAGGCATTTAAAAAATGAACAGTTAAGTCCCAGTTTTTGCCGCTGAGACTCTGCCCTCTCTCACTGTAAAATTAGACTCTACTTAGTCTGTCTTTAAATTTAAAAAATGTGTGTTGTTTTAAAAAACAATTATGTTTTTAGATGTATCTAAATAAACATAATAACAAAAAATTTATCTTTTTTTATGTCATCTTAGCATATTTTATGCTACAGAACGAATTATTTTTTTTAACATGTATTGTTATGGGAAAACGCGTTTCACATAACAAACTTTTCGCATAACAAACTTGCTCCTGGAACCAATTAAGTTCGTAGTGTGAGGCACCACTGTATTATTATTATTATAACTGTATAAAGTACGTTTCCTTTTCCAGCTATTTTTTCAGAAGATCCCATGCAGTCCGGGTTTCTGTAACATAGTACCAGACATCTGTCCCATAAGTATCTGCACGAAAGACTAGAATTTGCAGAAAGTAATATCCATAAATCACAAACTGAAGAAAGCCAAATCAGGGCTAGACTCAAATATGTTAGCTCTTAACGTGGAAAAGTCCAAATTAATGATCTTCCCCATTAAAGACGGTCTGTCGATACAGGCACCTCTCAAACTCAACTCCTCGGCTATTAAAATTGTATCATCCTTAAAACTACAAGGGATCACCTTCGATAGTAAATTCACCTACCATAGTTCAGCGTTGTTTTCATAAGAACATAAGAAATGCCGCTGCTGGGTCCATCCTGCCCAGCAGTCCGCTCACGCGGCGGCCCTTGGTCAAAGACCAGTGCTCTAAAATGAGTCCAGCCTCACCTGCGAACGTCCCACTTTAGCAGGAACTTGTCCAGCTTAGTCTTGAATCCCTGGAGGGTGTTTCCCCCTATAACAGACTCCGGAAGAGCGTTCCAGCTCTCCACCACTCTCTGGGTGAAGAAGATCTTCCTTACGTTTGTACGGAATTGATCCCCTTTCAACTTTAGAGAGTGTTCTCTCATTTTCCCTACCTTGGAGAGTGTGAACAGTCTGTCTTTATCTACTAAGTCTATTCCCTTCAGTATTTTGAATGATCAGATCTCTTGCTAATCTGTTGGAACCTTCCTCTTTAAACATACTAATTCATTCCCTAGTGATATCATGTATTGACTATTGCAACACACTTTATAAAGGTATAACAAAAAAAGAATTAAGACGCCTACAAATCGTGCAAAACACCCCACTAAAAAAATTATATTATATCTATATATATAAAATCGGAGGTATGTATGTGTGTATGTATGTGTGTGTGTATGTGCCGCGATCACGCAAAAACGGCTTGACCGATTTGAACGAAACTTGGTTTGCAGATCCCTCACTACCTGGGATGATATGTTCTGGGGGTCTCGCGGCCCACCTGCACACGTGGGCGGAGCTACAAACAGAAAATCAGATTTCACCAATTCATGTCAATAGAAAAAATGTAAAAAGCTGCCATTCTCACTGTGACCAATTTGGACGAAACTTGGTATGCAGATCCCTCACTACCTGGGGTGATATGTTCTGGGGGTCTCGCGGCCCACCTGCACACGTGGGCAGAGCTACAAACAGAAAATCAGATTTCACCCATTCATGTCAATGGAAAAAATGTAAAAAGCTGCCATTCTCACAGTAATTCAAAACCGGCTTGACCGATTTGAACGAAACTTGGTATGCAGATCCCTCACTACCTGGGATGATATGTTCTGGGGGTCTCGCGGCCCACCTGCACACGTGGGCGGAGCTACAAACAGAAAATCAGATTTCACCCATTCATGTCAATGGAAAAAATGTAAAAAGCTGCCATTCTCACAGTAATTCACAAACGGCTTGACCGATTTGAACGAAACTTGGTATGCAGATCCCTCACTACCTGGGGTGATATGTTCTGGGGGTGTCGCGGCCCTCCTGCACACGTGGGCGGAGCTACAAACAGAAAATCAGATTTCACCCATTCATGTCAATGGAAAAAATGTAAAAAGCTGCCATTCTCACTGTGACCAATTTGGACGAAACTTGGTATGCAGATCCCTCACTACCTGGGGTGATATGTTCTGGGGGTCTCGCGGCCCACCTGCACATGTGGGCGGAGCTATAAACAGAAAATCAGATTTCACCCATTCATGTCAATGGAAAAAATGTAAAAAGCTGCCATTCTCACAGTAATTCAAAACCGGCTTGACCGATTTGAACGAAACTTGGTATGCAGATCTCTCACTATCTGGGTTGATATGTTCTGGGGGTCTCGCGGCCCTCCTGCACACGTGGGCGGAGCTACAAACAGAAAATCAGATTTCACCCATTCATGTCAATGGAAAATATGTAAAAAGCTGCTATTCTCACTGTAATTCAAAAACGGCTTGACCGATTTGAACGAAACTTGGTATGCAGATCCCTCACTACCTGGGATGATATGTTCTGGGGGTCTCGCAGCCCACCTGCACACGTGGGCGGAGCTACAAACAGAAAATCAGATTTCACCCATTCATGTCAATGGAAAAAATGTAAAAAGCTGCCAACGCAAAAACGGCTTGCCCGATTTTAACGAAACTTGGTATGCAGATCCCTCACTACCTGCGATGATATGTTCTGGGGGTCTCGCGGCCCTCCTGCACATGTGGGCGGAGCTACAAACAGAAAATCAGATTTCACCCATTCATGTCAATGGAAAAAATGTGAAAAGCTGCCATTCTCACTGTGACCAATTTGGACGAAACTTGGTATGCAGATCCCTCACTACCTGGGGTGATATGTTCTGGGGGTCTCGCAGCCCACCTGCACATGTGGGCGGAGCTACAAACAGAAAATCAGATTTCACTCATTCATGTCAATGGAAAAAATGTAAAAAGCTGCCATTCTCACAGTAATTCAAAACCGGCTTGACCGATTTGAACGAAACTTGGTATGCAGATCCCTCACTACCTGGGTTGATATGTTCTGGGGGTCTCGCGGCCCTCCTGCACACGTGGGCGGAGCTACAAACAGAAAATCAGATTTCACCCATTCATGTCAATGGAAAATATGTAAAAAGCTGCTATTCTCACTGTAATTCAAAAACGGCTTGACCGATTTGGACGAAACTTGGTATGCAGATCCCTCATTACCTGGGGTGATATGTTCTGGGGGTCTCACGGCCCACAACTCTATGTTGCTTGCTCAAGGGTGGGTTCACCCAAGAATTTATATGTTCTTGCTCCAGGAGGTGAAACTAAAATTGTTGTTTATAATCACGTTTTGCGTTAGTTGTATTGTATTCATTTTGTCAAATATTTCACTTTATAATTTGAATATTGTACTTTTTATTAAGCTGTAAAAAAATAATTTCATTCACCACTATAAAGTATCTTTATTTGAATCCATTTACAGTGTTATTGCTATAATTAAATACTCGTGCAACGCCGGGACATCAGCTAGTTTAATATCAAAAAATACGACCACGTCACCCCCCTTCCTTTTATGCAAAGCACATTGGCTACCTGTCGAACATAGAATTAGTTATACAATTCTATTACTTACGTTCAAGACACGCCAAAGTAATCAACCTGAATTTATCAATAGCTTACTAATCCCCTACTGTCTATCTAAATCATCCCGCTCTATGACACAAAACCTAGTCCCATCACTAAAGCATATTAACACAATAGAAACATAGAAACAGACGGCAGATAAGGGCCACGGCCCATCAAGTCTGCCCACCGCATTAACCCTCCCCTACCTTTCCCTGTGAAGAGATCCCACGTGACGATCCCATTTTGTCTTAAAATCAGGCACGCTGCTGGCCTCAATTACCTGTAGCGGAAGATTATTCCAGCGATCAATCACCCTTTCGGTGAAGAAGTATTTCCTGGTGTCACCGTGTAGTTTCCCGCCCCTGATTTTCCACGGATGCCCTCTTGTTGCCGTGGGGCCCTTGAAAAAGAAGATATCCTCTTCCCCCTCAATATGGCCCGTGAGATATTTGAACGTCTCGATCATGTCCCCCCTTTGATCGAGACGTTCAAATAAGATCAAATAAGATCAAACAACTTTGTACCATCTCTTTGGAACTCTACTCCCAATTACCTTCATGAAGAATCATCTTTGTTTCATTTTTTATTTTTTTTTTATAAAAAGCTTAAAATATTCTTGTTCCAAGATGCTTTCGAAACCTAATTGCCCTTGTAAGGGCCAAACACCCTTCCCTCCCCATCGTTCATCCATTATTTGTTCTCTTTACTCAGAATTTTGTAGTTCTTCCCCTCTTGCCATCTGTTCCTGTTTGTCTTACTCTGAGTTTTGTCTTGTCCTTCTAAATTTTCACGTCGTTTTTAATTGTCAAACCATAATCTCTTTTTATCTGTTGAAAGCTATATTTTTATTGTACACCGCTCAGAAGTTTGATTGAGCGGTATAAGAAATTTAAAATAAACTCGAAATTTGTTTTGGACTAAAAGCACTATACAAATTCAATTCAATACTTTTACTGTTTGCATATTTAGCATTATTTTACTTCATTTTGCTCAGTGTCCCTTTCAATACAAAGGGCTTTAATCTGTTATATAGGACAGAAAACACTGTTATAAGCTTAAGAAAGAAGAGCAGTGCCACCTTGTGGTAATATCAAAAACCACAATGTCTACAGCATACTACGACATCACACAATAGATTTGTTTGACGATAATTAAACCATTACAACTGCGATAAGGATAAAAACTATTTGCAGAAGAAAACCCCCCACCTAAAGTTCTAACTTCTCATATTAGAAGGCTGTCTGTAATATAAGTCAAGTACGAACACAGAAGTTTTGTAATCAGGCTGTCAATATCATGCTTATATCATTCCATTATGCTTTAAGATTTATATTATAATGTTAAGTAAAATATTAAGACCCCCCTTTTATCAAGCCGTGGTAGAGCATTTTAGTGCTGGCCGGCGAGTTAAACGCTCTGACACTCCTTCAATTCATATGAGCGTCGAAGCATTTACCTTGCCAGCCAGCGCCAAAACGCTCTGCCACGGCTTGAAAAAAGAAGGCCTAAGATTGCGAATTGTAAAGAAAACACAGAACTGTAAATGGGTACATCAGAAAAATTGCAAAATGAAGTTTGGTTTAAAGATTCTTTTTTTTTTTTTTAATGTTTTGAGTCAACTTAGCTATTCCCTAAATGAGGGACCCTTTTACTAAACTGCAGCATGCACTAAATCCATTAGCATACCTTACCAAAAGAAGCCCTAAATGTTACTTGCTCATTTTCTTCAGCTAAGAAATTCAAGGTCATGCATTTGGGCTGCAAAAACCAGAGGAACGGTACAGTTTAGGGGGTGAAGAACTTATGTGCACAACGGAAGAGCGGGACTTGGGCGTGATTGTATGAGATGATCTTAACGTCGCCAAACAGGTTGAAAAGGTGATGGCGAAAGATGGAAGGATGCTAGGTTGCATAGGGAGAAGTATGGCCAGTAGGAAAAAGGAGGTATTGATGCCTCTGTAGAAGACTCTGGTGAGACCTCATTTAGAATATTGTGTACAATTCTGGAGGCCGCACGTTCAAAAAGATATAAAAAGGATGGAGTCAGTCCAGAGGAAGGCTACCAAAATGATGTGTGGTCTTCATGATAAGGCGTATGGGGCAGACTTCAAGATCTCAATCTGTAGACTTTGGAGGAAAGGCGGGAGAGGGGAGATATGATAGAGACGTTTAAATACCTACGTAATGTAAATGCGCATGAGTTGAGTCTCTTTCATTTGAAAGGAAACTCTGCAACGAGAGGGCATAGGATGAAGTTAAGAGGTGATAGGCTCCGGAGTCATCTGAGGAAATACTTTTTTACGGAAAGGGTGGTAGATGCGTAGAACAGTCTCCCAGAATAGGTGGTGGAAACAGAGACTGTGTCTGAATTCAAGAAACCCTGAGATAGGCACGTGGGATCTCTCAGAGAGAGAAAGAGATAATGGTTACTGTGGATGGGCAGACTGGATGGGCCATTTGGCCTTTATCTGCTGTCATGTTTCTGTGTTCTATATTTCTATATCTAGTGTCCATTTAGAGGCTAAGGAGCATATTAACTGAAGAATGTTAAGTCCTTAACGTGCATTAGCAGGGATCCCGTGATAGCATTCAGGTAGTCTGTGGCAGTACAGGGTATTTTTGCTATTTGCAGCAGTATGGTTCCCAAAAATCTCAGCGAATTCGCGAATAACTAAACAATACGTCTGTGGGAAAATAGACATTTAGGTTCCAGCCACATGTGTGGTTCCTCAAAATCGCGGAAAGTGCCTAATGGATCCTATAGGGAAAAAACGGGGTTAGGTTCCCGCATGCATGTTTGGTGTTGCTTGTAACTCATATCAGATAAGTTCCCACGCAGACAATACACAGGACTTCAGACCGTCGAGTCTACATCTAAAGTAATGTGATTTTAAACTTTTTGAAAACCTTACTAAGGATTCTTCTTGCCTTAATTCTAATGGCAAGTTATACAATTGAAGCGGTACTAGATAGAAAAAAAAAAAGCTGAATTTCTAGTAGATGCCAAATGTGCTTTCGATATATCTTAGCGATCGCCATGGAGCATAGAACATCACCAAGTGTGTTCATGCCGCAGCCCCTCAGTATCTCTCCTCTCTTGTCTCTCCTTACACACCTTCCTGAGAGCTCCGTTCCCCAGATAAGTTGCTTTTATCTGTACCCTTCTCCTCCACTGCCAATTCCAGTCTTCGTGCCTTTCATCTTGCTGCCCCGTATGCCTGGAATAAACTACCTGAGCCCTTGTTCTCTTGTTCAAAAGTAGGCTGAAAATGCTCAAGTACCTGAATAAATTCATGTTCTGAGCTCCCCTGGGAGAACGGTAGAGAAAATTGAGTAAATAAATAAAAACCCACCTTTTTTGAGAGTACTCATAACCCTCCTCCCCACTGCTCTCTGCTCACCACCCTAGCCATACGTTAACTGTAACCCCTACCCTGGCATCCTGTTTATCTGTCTTTGTCGATTAAATTGTCAGCTCATTGGAGCAGGGACTGTCTCCTTTGATACTCTGTGCGGCGCTGCATATGCCTGGTAGTGCTCTAGAAATAATTAATAGTAGTACTCTGTGGCTTAGCAAGGGTAGAAGGCACCTGGGGCAGTGGTACCCCCCCCCCCGTGCTCTCCTCTCTGCCCCCCCTGCTTCTTTCGTGCCACCCCTTCCCTGCTCTTTTTGTGCCTCCCACGTCACCCTCGCACCCTCCCTTCCCAACTCTACAGCTCTTTAAATCTTCACCAGCGCGAATAGCTTCTCCGCTCTGCTGCTCACGCCAGCGTTTGCTTTCCCTCTGACGTCACTTCATGGCCCCGCGACCCGGAAGTGATTTCATAGGGACATGGGCCAGCGTGAGCAGGAGGTCAGACTAGTTGCTCGTGCTGGCAAAAATTTAAAGAGGTATGGGGAGGCAGGCAAGGGAGGGCGTGAGCATGGCAGGGGGGAGGCAGAGAGGTGCCCCCACCAAGACGGCACCTGGGGCAGTCCACCCCCCCCTCCTCCTTACTACATCAGTAGGAATGTCTCTCTTCCTGTCGGTATGCGAGTCAGTCTTTGTTCAGGCTGTGACAGGAAGGGAAGTGTGCATTGTTTGTTTTGTCAGCACGCAGTTTTTCATGCCGTAGTCATTTGCATCGCCATTAGGTCACTGCATTAGAAGCATCAATCTTTTTAGCACATGCATTAGAATGTCGTGTGACGGAGCTTAATGCACCATGCCAACGCCCCACTTTCTACACTGAAGCCATTCTCTGTGGCCTTTCTTCTGCATCTATCTGAGCGAGAAGCATTTTCCGATGGCGCACATTCGCTGAATGCCGTCTTCCAGAGCCCTCAGGACACACACAGCCGCTTGTGTTTGCAGGTCGCCCTCAACGAATATGCATGGGAGCAATCTGCCTACACTGAAATCCCGACCGTCTTGGACCCAGTCGAGAGGACCTCGGTTCTAAACGCACAGGCACTTTCCCCAATGCCGAAGGAAGTAGATAGATGCTGCCAAGTGGAAATAAGCTTCACAGAAACCGCAGAGGGCAGAATGTCACCATTATAGCAAATATTGACAGTTTTAGTACTCTTAAAGCAGACATGCATAATTTAAGATAATGGGAGACAAAACAGAATCCCGATGGCTTTAATGGAAGAGAAACTTCCATTTCTTTCCCTTTTATGCAAGTCCAATATCAACGAATGCTCGGTGTAACATTAACAAAGGGCCTCCAAGCTTTGCAGGGGTCTCAAAGTCCCTCCTTGAGGGCCGCAATCCAGTCGGGTTTTCAGGATTTCCCCAATGAATATGCATTGAAAGCAGTGCATGCAAATAGATCTCATGCATATTCATTGGGGAAATCCTGAAAACCCGACTGGAATACGGCTCTCGAGGACCGGAGTTCCCTACCCCTGCCTTAACAGTTTCTTTTTGGTCTCATAAGAGAGTATGAGTTTATATTTGCACTCTGTCGTTTCCAGGATCCAGAGGGAAACATTTTTTCCCTGAGATGGCTATGATCTAAAGCAGGGGGTCTCAAAGTCCCTCCTTGAGGGCCGCAATCAAGTCGGGTTTTCAGGATTTCCCCAATGAATATGCATGAGATCTATGTGCATGCACGGCTTTCAATGCATATTCATTGGGGAAATCCTGAAAACCTGACTGGATTGCAGCCCTCAAGGAGGGACTTTGAGATCCCTGGTTTAGGGCGAGTTACCATATTTTTTTATGAAAAAAAGAGGACATGTGGCCCCGCCCAGCCCCACCCCCACACAACGTCACCCCCTCTTCTTCCTGGAGCTTTGGGTGTCTAACTTAACCGGCTAAAGACTGGATATTGGCATTTAACTGGTTAAGTGCTGACTCTGCCTTGACTCAGCACCCACTGAATAGCCAGTTTCAGTCTAGGTGGTGAGGACCTGATCGTATAAACGGCGTCTAACTCAGTAGGTACCTAGGAAAATGGTCCCTACTGCACATCAATTGAAGTTAGCCGCCATTTATAGAATCAGGCCTAGTAGCGCCTAAATCGAGTTAAATGCCGCTAGGCTTCAGCAACTTAGGCCGGGGGTTTTTCTTGGCCAAAAATAACAGCACTTAACTCTTTCCAGGCCCAAACTCCGCCTTTAACCACACCTAATTTTGGGGTGGGTACTGGTAGGTGCCTCGGTGACGACGCCTATGTCACGCTACCTGAAAATTAAATATTTTAAAAATTATTTTTTTTAATGGCATTGTTCAATTAACAGAGCCGATTGAACCAATTAAAAATTTAAGTTAGGCGTCCAGGTCGGCTAGGCGTGTTGATCTAGGCGCCTAACTAGAGGCGTCTTTTATTAAATCAGGCTCTTTGGGCTGATATTCAGCAGCATTATCCATTCAAATGCTTCCAAATAAGAACCTAAGAATTGCCATACAGGGAAAGTCCTTCAAGTCCAGTATCCTGTTTCCAACAGTGGCCAACCCAGGTCCCAAGTGCCTGCCAGAAATCCAAAGAGTAGCAACATTCCAGCATCTCAAAGAAGAGCAAGATTCCGGAACCCCAATGAGAGCTGAGATTGTGATGTCATAATGCCTCATTCCACAGTGCCTTAGAGCCAACCTCAGCAGTGATGTCACAATGGCTTCATTGTCCTATACTTGGCTCACATAAAAACATAAGAATTGCCATACTGGGACAGACTGAAGGTCCATCAAGCCCAGTATCCTGTTTCCAACAGTGGCCAACCCAGGTCCAGAGTACCTAGCTAGATCTCAAGGAATAAAACAGATTTTCTGCTGCTTCTCCTAGGAATAAGCGGTGGATTTCCCCAAGTCATCTCACTAATGGCCTATGGACTTCTCTTTTAGGAGATTATCCAGACCTTTTTTAAACCCGCTAAGCTAACTGACTTCACCACATTCTCCGGCAATGAATTCCAGAGTTTAATTGCACATTTAAGAACATAAGAATTGCTGCTGCTGGGTCAGACCAGTGGTCCATCATGCCCAGCAGTCTGCTCCCGGGTGGTCCTCTGGTCAAAGGCCAGCGTCCTAACTGAGACTAGCCCTACCAGTGCACGTTCCTGTTCAACAGGAACTTGTCTAATTTTGTCTTGAATCCCTGGAGGGTGTTTTCCCCTATAATAGACTCCAGTTTTCTATAAGAACATAATTTCAGCTAGCCCCGCGCAGGCAATCTAACTGGGCAGAAACCTCCCCTGCCTGTTAAATTGCTTTGAATATTGACCCCCCATGGTTTGCAAAGCTATCTCATGCATATTCATGAAGGAAAATCCTGAAACTTTACTGCCTAGGAGAGGGTTGAGGGATGGAATTTTGGTAGGACTAGTTGAATTAGGTGATTGGGTGTTTATCCAGTGGGATTTGACTATTGTACCTTGCACTTACTGAGATAGGAAAGTAGTCTCTCATGTATGTCCAAACGACACTTCTTCTAAGGAATCGGCACCTTCGGCCTCCTATGCTGGGTGTGTCCCAATCCAGGTACCACCATATTCCATAGAGCACACTGAGCAACCACAATCGAGTGAACAGGAGTCCGATGAAGACAAAAATGCAGGTCTGAGCTGTAAGAGATGCAGAATAAAAAGATCAGAGCATAATCGCCAACCCAGAGCACTCGGTCCCTTAACACTGTGTTGGCATTTCAGAGTACCGATATCTTTTGGCCATGATAAATGCCAGAGATGTAAAGTTGGCTCCAGCGCATCAGCCAATAGAAGGGACAACTGTGGCTTCACTCTACTGTGCACATCAGGGGTCTCAAAGTCCCTCCTTGAGGGCCGCAATCCAGTCGGGTGTTCAGGATTTCCCCAATGGATATGCATGAGATCTATGTGCATGCACTGCTTTCAATGCGTATTCATTGGGGAAATCCTGAAAACCCGACTGGATTGCGGCCCTCGAGGACTGGAGTTGCCCACCCCTGCTCTAGATCTAACCAATATCAGGGGTCCCCAAAGTCCCTCCTTGAGGGCCAAATCCAGTCGGGTTTTCAGGATTTCCCCAATGGATATGCATGAGATCTATGTGCATGCACTGCTTTCAATGCATAGTCATTGGGGAAATCCTGAAAACCCGACTGGATTGCGGCCCTCTAGGAGGGACTTTGAGATCCCTGGTGCACATGGACTTGTCATTCAGATTCTCTTTGCATAATCATTGAGATTGAGGCAAGAGCGAACAAGTCATAATTCAGAGGGGCTATCCATGCAAACGTCTGATGGAATATCTGGGTATAAGATATGTCTTTTATACCCCAGACCAGAGGTAGGCAATTCCGGCCCTCGAGAGCCGGAGCCAGGTCAGGTTTTCAGGATATCCACAATACATATGCATGAGATAGTTTTGCATCCCAAGGAGGCAGTGCATGCAAATCCATCTCATACATATTCCTTGTAGATATCCTGAAAACCTGACCTGGCTCCGGCTCTCGAGGACCGGGAATTGCCTACCCCTGCCCCAGACCAATTGCGAGCTTTTCTGGACTTGAAAAACTTGGCAGCTGGGAAGATTCAGGGCTCCTTTCACTGAGCTGTGATAGCGTTTTTAGCGCACGCTAAGCCAGGGGTCTCCAAAGGCCCCCCCTCGAGGTCCGAATCCAGTCAGGTTTTCGGGATTTCCCCAATGACTATGCATGAGATCTATGTGCATGTACTGCTTTCAATGCATAGCCATTGGGGAAATCCCGAAAACCTGACTGGATTCGGCTCTCGAGGAGGGACTTTGGAGACCCCTGCGCTAAACCCACGCTGCATGGCTAGAACTAACGCCAGCTCAATGCTGGCGTTAAGGTCTAGCGCGCGGGGCAATTCCACGCGTTAATGCCCTAACGCGCCTTAGTAAAAGGAGCCCTCAATCGTGCTTACGGCGAAGCTTGTAGTGTAATTTCTTCAGCAAATAAAAGCCATTATCAGTTTTTGGAGCCACAGCCTGGAGTTAATCCAGGGCTTGACCCCAAGGAAAATGAACTGCCACAAAGGCTCCTTGCACTAAAGGTGCGCTACGCTTTTTAGCGTGCACTAAACATTAGTGCATGGTAAACGCTAACGCGCCCATTATGTCTATGGACGCATTAGAGTTTAGCGCACGCTAAAACGGCAAACAGACCTTAGTAAAAGAGGGGGGTTAGTGGATTCACCTGAGGCCCAGCAAAGCACACGAATGGGATTTTTCTCTTCCTGACCATTCTTTCCCTGGTCTCCTGTCTCTCCTGTAGGACTGTTCTTTTTTTTATCGCTAGGTTCTGGCGACTGTCTTCTCTTGGTTGCCCTATACCTCAAGTTCCTTCTTCTGTTGCTATGGTGAGTTCTACAGTTGGCATTTGCATTAAGGGTGGGAAGCTAAGTCTCCCCTCCCCCAAATTCACCACTGCAAAAGCCCCAGCGAGCCCAAAGACTCAGACAGCAGGACTGCAGTGTCTGGAGATGGGCTGTAGAGATGGCGAGGCCTGGGACACAAACACGATGGAGCGGCTAAGTCCCAACAAAGACTGGTGAACTGAGTATTTCACAAAATTCTTTATTTTTAACAAATATGGACTCGACATGCTCATGTTTCGGCCCAAATGGCCTGCTTCAGGAGTCTACAAACATAAAAATATACATTAAAACCAAGCAATTTTAATAATATGACACACGTGAATATAAATTAAAAATGAAGGAAAATCTCATAAATGCCAATAAAGGAAATATGAAGACAAATATATTACCAAGGGATGTTTAAAAAGAGGACCAATTATATCTATGGAAACATATAAGTTCACATATCATAAGAAAAATATATACATATATACTTAATGGCCAAATAAAAAACAACATAACTTACAAATCACATTGAAATTTCATAAAAATACAATAAAACCTTATAATCCTTAGGAACCATAAATAGATATATATAGAAAAGATATGAATATCAACCATATAAAAATATATATAATGAATAAATATCAGATATATATACAAAATGTATATATATATATATATAGTAAATTGCAGTGTCTGGAGATGGGTTGCAGAGATGGTGAGGCCTGGGACATACCACTCTCTTGTGCGTGGACCTGATTCTTCTGCGGGAATTGCCATGCAACTGGTTTTGTGTCTCTGACAACTGGCTGTTAAGTGCTCGGTTGCCAACTGGCTCCAGGTTTCCAGAAGTTTCAAGTTTATTAAAAACATTTTTTATACCGCTAATTCAAATTTCTAAGCGGTGTACAGCCTTAATAAAAGAAAGGTTTTAAAACACAAATAAAAAATTGGTGTTAAAATATTATACACTTCTATACTAGGTTAGTAGACTTTTAGCATAGGACACATATCCTGACTCCACATAATTTGGGAAGTAGGGTTGAAGTACAATAATTATAATAAAGCACACTTAAGGGTTAAAACAATAGGTGGGGAAGGGACTATTGCTGATTTAGTCCTAAAAAGGGCAGTTTTATCCAAAAGCATCCTCAAATAAAAATGTTTCGACTTTTGCTTTAAACTGCTTTATCGAGGTTTCCGCTCGTAAGTGGTTGGGCAAAGAATTCCATAGGGAAGGTGCAGGGACGGCAAAGTTATTAGATCTCGGCGTATTGATTAGTTTCAAAGATGGTACAACAAGAAGGTTTTGCGACGTAGATCGGAGGAATTTAGCAGGTTGATATGGAATAAGGAGTCCATCGATGAATTCGGGTTGGCTATTGGAACGAGTAGTAAGGGTTAACAGTAAAATTTTGTAACTAATTCTGTGCTCGACGGGCAGCCAATGAGCGTCGATTAGAAGGGGAGAGACATGGTCATACTTCTTTGCGCCGTAAATGATCTTAATAGCAGTATTCTGTATTATCTGAAGGCATCTTATTTCCTTTTTGGTAATGCCCTTATAGAGGGCATTACAATAATCTATGCAGGAAATAAGCAAAGAGTGAATTAGTGGGTTCAACGATGAGGGATCGAGCAGTTTAGCAAGAGACCTTATCATTCTGAGACGGTCTGGTTTCATCCCACTTGTCTGCATGGACATAAGCATTTATGTAATTTTCTTTGGGAAAGCCAAGAGGTTCAGGGCTTATGAAGGTCATTTGGCCAAGGCTTCACCTAGAAAACAATGCTTATTAGTTTAATCCTTTCCATTAGACATGAAATTAAATCAGCTAGACAGAATGTATTGGCTTAGCTAAAGAGGTGGAATTGTGGATTTGGCATCCGGCCTTTCTGTTCTACAACCAAAGCGGTTTACAATTATTATATGCAGGTTTCTCTGTCCCTGGTGGATTCACAGCAAGTCCATAGAAGCGCTGGTGTAAATCTGTTCAGGTGACTGACAAAGTCACTGGTACAGAATTCATTTTGTATTCAATCGTAGAGAATGACATGAGGACAATATCCCCGTCCCATCCCGATGATTTCTGTCCCTGCCCCATTCCTATAAGCTCTGTCTTAACCGCACAAGCCTCAAACACTTATGATTGTAAAGCGTTTGAGGCTTGTGCAGATGAAGGCGGAGCTTAGGCATTGGTGGAATGAAGCATTATGACATCACAATCTGAGCTCTAGAATGTTGCTATGTATGATTTTAACGTGTTTGAGGCTTGTGCAGATGAGGACGGAGCTTAGGCATTGGTGGAATGAAGCATTATGACATCACAATCTGAGCTCTAGAATGTTGCTACGTATGATTTTAACGTGTTTGAGGCTTGTGCAGATGAGGGCGGAGCTTAGGCATTGGTGGAAATGAGGCATTATGACATCACAATCTGAGCTCTAGAATGTTGCTACGTATGATTTTAACGTGTTTGAGGCTTGTGCAGATGAGGGCGGAGCTTAGGCATTGGTGGAATGAGGCATTATGACATCACAATGTGAGCTCTAGAATGTTGCTACGTATGATTTTAACGTGTTTGAGGCTTGTGCAGATGAGGACGGAGCTTAGGCATTGGTGGAATGAAGCATTATGACATCACAATCTGAGCTCTAGAATGTTGCTACGTATGATTTTAACGTGTTTGAGGCTTGTGCAGATGAGGGCGGAGCTTAGGCATTGGTGGAATGAGGCATTATGACATCACAATCTGAGCTCTAGAATGTTGCTACGTATGATTTTAACGTGTTTGAGGCTTGTGCAGATGAGGGCGGAGCTTAGGCATTGGTGGAATGAGGCATTATGACATCACAATGTGAGCTCTAGAATGTTGCTACGTATGATTTTAACGTGTTTGAGGCTTGTGCAGATGAGGGCGGAGCTTAGGCATTGGTGGAATGAGGCATTATGACATCACAATCTGAGCTCTAGAATATTGCTACTTCTGATTTTAAAGTGTTTGAGGCTTGTGCAGATGAAGACGGTGTTTGCAGGAATGGGGCAGGGACAGGAAAAGAACTCGCGGGGGGACAGGATGGGGATAGAGACATCCCGCAGGGACGGGGAAAATTTGTCCCCGGGTCATTCTCTAAAAATGAAAGAAACTTAGAACTTTGGAGAGGTTGTACTTTCTCCCCATTTTTTTTTTTTTTACAGTCCAAAATGAAAATGTTAGGAACATTTTTAAAAAACATTACACGCCATATCATGATTATAATCTGTGAACTTACGTTTAAGCTGCAAAGGACAGAAATAGCCTTACAGTCTGTGTTTCAGATGCTCTGTGGTATTACGTGGTAACACAGTAAATGACGGCAGATAAAGACCCGAGTGGTCCATCCAGTCTGCCCAACCATACATGCTCCATAATTTAAACGGTCCTTTTTCTTAGATATTTCTGGACCAGAAACCCAGAGTTCTGTCCAGTAGTGTGCTTAAGTTCTATCTATTGGACTCTCCGTCAAAGCTCACTCCAGCCCATCTTAACCATCCGAATATCGAAGCCCTTCCCAGCCTGTCCAGGACACAGACAGTTCAAGTCTGCCCAGTACTGGCCTTAATTCCTTCAATATATACCTATTATTTTCTGATTCGAGATCCTCTGTTTTCATCCCATGCTTGTTTGAACCCTGCCACCGTTTTCCTCTCCACCACCTCCCTCAGGATCGTATTCCACGCATCAACCACCCTCTCCGTAATGAAGAATTTCCTGACATTATTCTTGAGATAATAATTACCCAGGCTTGGTGTTTGATGGATCCACAAACAAACATAAAACTACCTAATTTCCCCTTAAATACAAACCCGTGTGCAACAGCTTCAGACCTGAGGATTTAGACAAGATGCCATAAAAGTATTTGCCATGCTCGATACAGGATAAAGTCCACTAAATACAGCTCCTCCTTTGTAAAACCTGCTATCATCAGAAAACTGTAAGAATAAGGATCAAAAGAAATCATAAAACACAGCAAGCGTAAAGGTCTGGCCTCAAAGTCCTTGCAATCAACACCAAGCTCTGGTGAAATTACTTAGATAAAGTCTCAGTGCATGAGGCGCTTTTAAAATCGGTGCAATTAAATCACAAGTTGCAAAGATCATTGCTCAGGGCTGCAGTTGATAAACCTTTGGAGTAGAGAATGACACGGGGACAAATTTTGTCCCTGTCCTGCAGGAAATTCAATTTTCTCGTCCTGTCCCAGCGAGTTTTGTCGCTGTCTCTGTCCCACTCCTGTAAACTCAGCCTTAACTGCGCAAACCTCAAACACTTATGATTTTAAGGTGTTTGAGGCTTGTGCAGATGAGGACGGAGCTTAGGCATTGGTGGAATGAGGCATTATGACATCACAGTCTGAGCTTTAGAATGTTGCTACTTCTGATTTTAAAGCGTTTGAGGCTTGTGCAGATGAGGACGGAGCTTAGGCATTGGTGGAATGAGGCATTATGACATCACAGTCTGAGCTCTAGAATGTTGCTACTTATGATTTGAAAGTGTTTGAGGTTTGTGCAGATGAGGACGGAGCTTAGGCATTGGTGGAATGAGGCATTATGACATCACAGTCTGAGCTCTAGAATGTTGCTACTTGTGATTTGAAAGTGTTTGAGGTTTGTGCAGATGAGGACGGAGCTTAGGCATTGGTGGATTGAGGCATTATGACATCACAGTCTGAGCTCTAGAATGTTGCTACTTCTGATTTTAAAGCGTTTGAGGCTTGTGCAGATGAGGACGGAGCTTAGGCATTGGTGGAATGAGGCATTATGACATCACAGTCTGAGCTCTAGAATGTTGCTACTTATGATTTGAAAGTGTTTGAGGTTTGTGCAGATGAGGACGGAGCTTAGGCATTGGTGGATTGAGGCATTATGACATCACAGTCTGAGCTCTAGAATGTTGCTACTTATGCTTTTAAAGTGTTTGAGGTTTGTGCAGATGAGGACGGAGCTTAGGCATTGGTGGAATGAGGCATTATGACATCACAGTCTGAGCTCTAGAATGTTGCTACTTATGATTTCAAAGTGTTTGAAGTTTGTGCAGATGAGGACAGAGCTTAGGCATTGGTGGATTGAGGCATTATGACATCACAATCTGAGCTCTAGAATGTTGCTACTTATGATTTGAAAGTGTTTGAGGTTTGTGCAGATGAGGACGGAGCTTAGGCATTGGTGGATTGAGGCATTATGACATCACAGTCTGAGCTCTAGAATGTTGCTACTTCTGATTTTAAAGCGTTTGAGGCTTGTGCAGATGAGGACGGAGCTTAGGCATTGGTGGAATGAGGCATTATGACATCACAGTCTGAGCTCTAGAATGTTGCTACTTAGGATTTTAAAGTGTTTGAGGTTTGTGCAGATGAGGACGGAGCTTAGGCATTGGTGGAATGAGGCATTATGACATCACAGTCTGAGCTCTAGAATGTTGCTACTTCTGATTTTAAAGCGTTTGAGGCTTGTGCAGATGAGGACGGAGCTTAGGCATTGGTGGAATGAGGGCATTATGACATCACAGTCTGAGCTCTAGAATGTTGCTACTTATGATTTGAAAGTGTTTGAGGTTTGTGCAGATGAGGACGGAGCTTAGGCATTGGTGGAATGAGGCATTATGACATCACAGTCTGAGCTCTAGAATGTTGCTACTTATGCTTTTAAAGTGTTTGAGGCTTGTGCAGATGAGGACAGAGTTTGCAGGAATGAGGCAGGGACAGGAAAAGAACTCATGGGGACGGGATGGGAAAATGAGTTCCCGAGGGGATTGGGAAAAATTTCTCCCCGTGTCATTCTCTACTTTGGAGAAGCAAAGGGTCAGTTGGTAAATCTGACCCAGGAAATCCAGCTCAGCAAAATGCAGTCGATATCCTTTTAGGTAACTTGAGTCACCTCAGACCCTTCTGTTATTAGCAATTGTGACTAGTCAGTCATAGGAGTTTAATTTGAAGAGAGACTGAATACATTCCCAAGTTATTTTAAGGAGATTTTCCAGAATCTGCGTATTCATGTACAGCAGACCATAAGAGCCAACTTTTCAAAATGATTGGGGGGAGAGGGGTGCTTGACTTTCCACAAACTCCCAAGTCCATATAAAGGAAATTAAAGCACGGTGGGTTGTGAACACAATTGTCCAAGCTGTTCTTCAATGAAAGCCCAGCAGGTGGCGCCACACCGAGAGGACTTGTGGGTAAAAGAAATGCTAGGGGTAGCACTGCAGTTCCCTCAGTCTCTCTTCCTCCCCACCCAGTGGCGTATTAAGGGGGGGGTGCGAGGGGGGCGATCCGCCCCGGGCACGGTCTTCATCAGGGCTATGGCAACCCTCCTCCTCTCTGCCCCCCCTCTTCCCACACCTCATGCGCCCACGCCCCATCCCCACACCTTTATAACTTCGGCCAAAGCAGCGACGAACTTGCTGCTCGTGGCGGCCAGAGACATTTCTCACCATACCGTTCACTCTTGTGTCACCCCAAAAACAGGCTACGGATTTTCTAGTACATTTGTTGCGGTCCACTTGGGGGGGGGTTTCAAACCAATAATCTGGGGCTCCTGAGGAAGATGTGTTAATCGAAACACGGACCGCGTTGGGTCCCCGCTTCTCGAAAGAAAATGTGGATTTATTTCACGCAACAATTGATTGACTTAATAAAGCACTTGCGACTTGGACACGCTCCGCAGTTCCTTCTTGTTTTGCGATCTTTGCCACCAATCCATAGCAATGTAATTTATTCTGAATTTAACTTTAAAAGAACAAGAATCCATCCAAGCTGCAATTCTATTCAAACAAACCCTCCAGGAGATCAAAGATCATAGGAGATCACAGAGCTATGACAAGGCAAGATGATAAAAAAAAACATAGTAACATAGTAGATGACGGCAGATAAAGACCCAAATGGGCCATCCAGTCTGTTAACCTGATTCAATTTAATTTTTTTCTTCTTCTAGATATTTCTGGGCAAGAATCCAAAACTCTACCCAGCACTGTGACTTGGGTTCCAACTACTGAAACCTACTCCAGCCCATCTACACCCTCCCAGCCGTTGAAGCCCTCCCCAGCCCATCCTCCACCAAACGGCCATATACAGACACAGACCGTGCAAGTCTGCCCAGTACTGGCCTTCAATATTTGCTATTATTTTCTGATTCTAGATCCTCTGTGTTCATCCCACGCTTCTTTGAACTCAGTCACCGTTTTCCTCTCCACCACCTCTCTCTCTCTATTTGTCTTTCTTTCTCTCTCTTTGTCTTTCTCTCTTTCTCTTTCTTTGCCTTTCTCTCTCTCTCTTTTTCTCTCTTTCTCTTTTTTTCTCTCTTTCTCTGTCTTTCTCTCTGTCTTTCTTTCTCTCTCTCTTTGTCTTTCTCTCTCTCTCTTTCTCTTTCTTTATCTCTCTTTGTCTTTCTTTCTCTCTCTTTCTCTGTCTTTCTCTCTCTCTCTCTTTGTCTTTCTCTTTTTCTCTCTCTTTGTCTTTCTCTCTCTTTCTTTGTCTTTCTCTCTCTCTTTCTTTGTCTCTCTCTCTGTCTTTCTTTCTCTCTCTCTCTCTTTGTCTTTCTCTCTCTCTTTCTCTGTCTTTCTCTCCCTTTGTCTTTCTTTCTCTCTCTCTCTTTCATAGTAACATAGTAGATGACGGCAGATAAAGACCCGAATGGTCCATTCAGTCTGCCCAACCTGATTCAATTTAAATTTTTAAATTTTTTCTTCTTAGCTATTTCTGGGCAAGAATCCAAAGCTCTATCCGGTACTGTGCTTGGGTTCCAACTGCCGAAATCTCCGTTAAAACCTACTCCAGCCCATCTACACCCTCCCAGCCATTGAAGCCCTCCCCAGCCCATTCTCCCCCAAACGGCCATATACAGACACAGACGGTGCAAGTCTGCCCAGTACTGGCCTTAGTTCTTCAATATTTACTATTATTTTCTGATTCTACATCTGAACATCACCAGCATAAATGCAGTAAGACATCCCCAACTCGGTGGATTTCCTCATCCAGAGTACTTAGGATTCCTCTTAGTATGCTGTGGTAGAAAGTGGCCTTTGCACACCCTTACATGGGCATTTCCAGTGCAAAATGACCGATTGTCCAATTGTCATGCACTAATGTTGCCCTTACTGACATCTCTTTTGTAGGCAGTGAGGCCCTGATTCTATAAATGAATCCTAAAGTTATGGTAGGCGCCTAGATCAATGTGCCTAGACGACCCAGGCAGCTAACATAATTTTCATAATTGGCTTAATCAGTGCTGGTAATTGACAGTGCCATTAAAAAACAATTAAAAATGATTAAATTATTTAGCTGGCAGGCACCTAAATCAATAGGTGTCTACCATTTTGAGATAGACATCTACTCCAAAATGCCTACTAGCAAGTAGGCATGGTTAGGGGCAGATTCCGGATGGATTTTGGGTGTGGTTTGACTTAGTCTCTGGCAGGCGTCTAACTTAGACACACTCATTTAGGTCAAGAAAGCTCTAGCCTAAATGGAGTGAACCTAAGTTTTCAGTGCCTACCAGTGCCTAAGACCACTTAGACACCATTAGGTGTGATTCTATAAATGGCGCCTAGCGGATGATTGACGACCATGCTCAACGGCGTCTAGCAGTTAGGTACCATTTACCGATTCAGGCCCAAAGGGCCAGATTCTATAAGTGGAACCCAAATCATCAGCCGCCTACAAAAACACGCTGAGGTGTTGTTTAACGGCGCCTACCAGAAACTTAGGCGTCTGCAATTCTGGTCTGGATGCAGGCATTCAATAAAACTCATAAGTCATCAACGCAATGTTCTGCTTGCTAAGTGTTATTGGAACATTCAATTGAAACACACACAAAAAATGGAGAAAAACAGACCTCAATAATGTCACTCTCAGATCTCAAATCAGTTCTTGAGAGCACTTATCATTTTTTTAAAATTTTTTTATAAACCGCTTAAAATCATATAAGATGTTAGGTGTGACATTGAGCAAGAGCGAACAGGAAAAAGACCTGGGGGTACTGATAGACCGGACACTGAAACCGTCGGCACAATATGCGGCGGCTGCAAAGAAAGCAAACAGGATATTGGGCATGATTAAGAAGGGAATCACAAGTAGATCGGCTAACGTCATAATGCCGCTTTACAGAGCAATGGTCAGGCCACACCTGGAGTATTGTATCCAGCACTGGTTTCTCTACCTAAAAAAGGATGTAACCCTGCTGGAAAGGGTGCAGAGGCGAGCTACAAAGCTAGTAAAAGGTATGGGAAATTTGAACTGCAAAGAACGCCTTAGAAAACTGAGCTTGTTCACCCTTGAGAAGAGAAGAATACGTGGAGATATGATAGAGACTTTTAGAATACTAAAAGGATTTGATAAAGTCCAGCAAGATGCAGCGTTATTCACGTTGTCAAATGGACGAGAGGTCATGGACTGAAATTGAGAGGCGACAGGCTCAAGACAGATGTCAGGAACTTCTGTTTCACACAGCGAGTGGTGGATGCTTGGAACGCTCTCCCGGAAGAAGTTGCGATGGAGACCTCCATTATAGGATTCAAGGGCAAGTTGGATGCATACCTCCTTGCAAATCACAGAGGGATACAGGTAAACAAGGTCTCATCTGGGAACACTTGGGTCTTCATTAGGAAGCACCTAGTTGGGCCTCCGCGTGTGCGGGTCACCGGACTGGATGGACCAAGGTTCTGATTCGGTGAAGGCATTTCTTATGTTCTTATGTTCTTAAAGCGATCCACAAAATAACAAAATAAAGACAAACCAAGGGGTCCTTTTACAAAGGCGCGGTAGCGGTTTAACGCACAGAATACCGCGCGTTAAACCGCCTGCCGCGCTAGTACTTAACACCTCCGTTGACGAGGCGTTAGGATTTTAGGCTGCTGTGGGGGTTAGCGCATGTCCGACGCGCTGTGGGGGTTAGCGCATGTCCGACGCGCTAACCCCCATAGCGCGCCTTGATAAAAGGAGCCCCAAATGTACATCAAACAAAAATGGAGGAATAAAACAGAGGAAAGCATTTCAGATTACGGGATCTTGAATACATTTCCTCAGGTTTCCATTGGTATGGGTTTTTATTGATGTTTTTATCGCTGTTTGTTAGTTTCCAAAATTATGATTGTATTTTATGAGTTTGTTCCAGTGTTCCTATTCATTTTTATATATACATTAATATTCTTTAACTTATATAGCCACATCAGATTTCTATTCCAATCAGCCCATCATGAATTTGATCATTAATAGCTAGAGTGGCTGATATATTGATATATTCTAATGAATTTATAGTTTTTACGTTTTTTGGTCCTGGTGGTTTGTACGCAATGGAATAAGGTTTACATATCTTAAGATGAATTTTATTTTAGGATAATTTGAGGGCTCCTTTTATTAAGCTGCGATAGCAGTTTTAGCGCGCGCTTAGGGCGTGCTGAATTGCCGCGCACTAGAGCCTAACGCCAGCAGTCATTGATCTGGCATTAGTTCTAGCCACATAGCGTGGTTTTAGCGCGCTAAAAACGCTATCGCAGCTTAGTTAAAGGAGCCCGTAATATGTATACGTTTTTTTAAGGGTTCCAAAGACCTTGGTATATAGGATGTACATTTTCTACTCTACTTCCACCATATGGTTACTTAAATTATAGTTTTATATCTCGTGTACTAGTTTATGGGTTACAAATTTTTTTTGTAATGTATAATTTTCTATCATGTATTAATATTTTATCTTTTTTTTAAATTAAAATTGGCATATTTATTCATCTACATATTTTATATCAGTGGTCTCAAACTCACGGCCCGGGGGCCACATGCGGCCCGCCAGGTACTATTTTGAGGCCCTCGGTATGTTTATCATAATCACAAAAGTAAAATAAAACAGTTTCTTGATCACATGTCTCTTTAGCTATAAATTACAATATTATTATTAAGACTTAGCCAAAAGGAAAGAGTTTTACCTCATGCAAAGTTGTCATTTCTTTAATAAGACATTAACTATTTTTTCTGCGGCCCTCCAAGTACAGACAAATCCAAAATGTGGCCCTGCAAAGGATTTGAGTTTGAGACCACTGTTTTATATGGTTTAGTTTATATATTTATGCACTTTTGGCAACATGATTTCAAAACTTCATCTTGATTATTGTTACTGTCTCTTACTGCATTTATATGTGATACATTTAGATTTAAATTAGTATGTTTATATAATTTTTTTATTGCAAGTTATTTATGTGTTTTATGAATTATTAACATCTTGTTTCATTTTTTTTTTATCATCATTCAAAGATCGCCACCATGATGTTTCTAGTTTTCATTTTTGATCTGATGTATTATGTTTTCAACCAATTTATGTGTGTATATACACTGTATATTTGTAGACTCCTGAGGCAGGCGAGTTTGGCCGAAACATGTACATGTCGAGTCATTGAGTTGTTGAATGAACCATCAGACGAGTTAAAGGACATTTGTATTTCTGTGTACATCATTCTGATTAGGAAAATTCCACTCTATTTTTCGCATCAGATATCATAACTCTCCCCCTCTCTAGAAAATTTCCCCCTTAAATTCCTTCTCCTCTTGTAATTTCTCCTAACGATTCAACTTTGTAACCAGTCTATTAAATTGTAATTCCCCTGAAAACGTCCAGTTTTCCTCTGATGTAATCTTCAAACTTCTACCTGTCTTACAATTCCTCCTCAAAGACTCAATTGTGTAACAAGCCCCCTAAATTGTAAATCTCCTGGAAATGTCCAGTTATCTTCTGATGTAATCCGCCTAGAACTGCAAGGTACAGGCGGAATAGAAGTCACTAATGTAATGTAATGTAACATCAACATATCAAACTTTATCAAGCTGGAGTTCTTACCTCATCTTGCGACATCACTACATCAACCCATAGGGACAAAGCAATGCCAGATTTTTTCCAGCGTTCAGTCTGTACATGTTGCATAAATGCATCGAAGAACAGTTGAGTTTTCAACTGTTTCCTGAACCATGTATGATTTTTACACAGTCTCGTAACTCCGGGAAGTGAGTTCCAGAGCTGTACTCCCACTACAGAAAATATCATCTCCCTCATTTTCTTGTGGTAGATCCTAGTTTCCTTATCATTTACAAGCCTCGTACAACCCTCAGATCGTAACCTACAATTAGGATAGTAAACTTTCCAAAGCTTTTGGAAATGTGTCGGAGCAGAAGAATATACCACCTGGTCAACCCTCCACTCAAGTGATCAAAACATCTCACATTCTTCTCATTTGTACAATTCTTAGAAATCTAATATAATAAAATGCTAGGCCGCGCATGCGCACTCTAAAGTCGTGTTCCCTGATCTGTCGCGGACATGAGAGTGCGCATGCGCGCTTAGTACGTCACCACAGCCTCCCTGCTCTCCACCTCGCGCTGCTGCAGTAACGGCCCCACACTCGCGACTCGCCAAAGAAGAGCGGCGGCCTTCCTTTCCTGCCTCTCCCACAGTGCGGTTCAGCGCTCGCGCAAACCCGGCTTTCCCCATCTTCCCGCGAGCCCCGGCCTCGGCACTGAGTGCGCATGCGCGCTAAGGCAAAGGCGGTGCGGAGCGGAGCCATGAAACGATAGCCACCATCGGGGGATCATAACCAGTGGCATAGTAAGGGGGCGGACCGCCCCGGGAACCATGTTAGGAAGGGTCTGCTGCTCCAGTGCAAAAATCTAAACTTTTTTTTACTGCCACATCGTGGCCCTGCCCCGCCCCAGGAGAGGGACCTGTCTCGCTCGCTACGGCATAAGCGAAACCGCCGAGGCTGAGCATTTTTAGTGGACTGGATGGGGGGAGGGAGGGGAGAGAGTGCGCAGTGGCTTTAAACTTTAAAATAAACTTTGGCCGGTAGTGCTGTTTTTCCGTGATGGAGGTCTGCGCGAGTTCTCCCGGAGCCTGGCCCACACCAAGACGCGCTCCTATGGCACTACGGCTAACAGGCGAAAAGAAAACAAAAGAAAATAAAGAAAACGTTGGCTCCCGCCGAAGTAGCAGAAGGTGGAGAAGGGGCGTGAGGAGCCAGAGAGGTGTATGTAAGTGTGTGTGTGCATGTGTATAGCAGAGGAGGAAGTGCAGCAGGAGCAAGGAGGTGGGGAGAGTGGATTTTCTCTACTTGGATGTCAGGCATCAAGAGGATTGGAGGGAGAGAGAGAAAGGGGGCTGCTTTATGAGGAGGGATGTGCTAAAAAAAAAAAAAAAGGCCAAGGAGAGAAAGAAATACGGACACACACATCAATTCTAGCACCCGTTAATGTAACGGGCTTAAATACTAGTATAGAATAATAGTGTAACACAGAATGCTTGTTCACCAAAAAATCACTTACAAAACAGTACTAAATAATTCTTCATGGTGAAATAGATTACAAGAATCTACAATATCACATCTAACCGTAGTTCATTAAAAAATGGCAGAACTTAGCTTTTGTTGCTCCAAAGCAATTTTCTTCTGCTTCTGTCAACTTTCCAACAGAAGCGCTCCTGTTTCACTCATACAATCGGCTGCATCAGGGGATCATATCCCTCTTTCACTAAACCGCAATAATGGTTAGCGCAGGGAGCATTGTTGAATGCTCCGTGCTGCTCCCGACACTCATAGGAACTCTGTGAACGTCGGAAGCAGCGCAGAGCAGTCAACGTGGCTCCCTGCAATAATAACTGCTGTTGCGGTTTAGTAAAGGGGGGTAATTTTTTTCCCAAAATACAACCCGCACATTCATAGTTTCATAGTTTATTAAAATGTTAAATATGAATAGGGAACAAACAACAAATAATAAACACAGACCTTCCAAGACTGACATACTTGGTTGGGGTTGTGACTTGAGAACAATAGGAAAAAAAGGAAGGAACTACAATTTATTAAGAAAAAGCACATAAAAGGGAGGAATAGTAGGGAGGATGTGACAGGTCAAGTGTTAATCATTTTTTTTTTTTTTCTAAAAACAATCCGCACATCTCAGGACCATTTTGAAGGAAGCTGAAGAGCCATGAGACCTGCAGGTTCTTTTTTAGCAAGAAAAAAAATTTATGGTCCTCCCTTTTATAAAGTCGGTAAAAGCTCCGACACTCATAGGAATTCCTAAGTGTGTTGGAGCCAGCGGCTGGCGATAAAACCCCCTAACGTGGCTTGATAAAAGGGGGCTGATGATAAGTGCTCTTAAAAACTGAGTTGAGATCTGGGAGCGGCATTATTGAGGTCTGTTTTTCTCCACTTTTTTGTGCGTTTGAATGGAATAGACGCTTGATCCAAAAACACTTAGCAAGCAAGATGTTTTGCATACAAAGTAAACATAAGAAACAGAAAAACAAGAAAAAAAATGTATGTGGGAGGGAGGTGAATAGCGCAAGATTGTAACCTAGCAACAATGCAAGAAATTGGAAAACAAAAGGGGGGAAGGTGAGGGGGAAAGAGGTTTTTTTTTGTTTTATTTTAATATATGGGGGGTGGGAGGTGTTCTTAAAATGGTTTGGGAATTTCTCTTTTTGCAATATTGCTTTGGGTTTTTGCCAGGTACTTGAGACCTGGGTTGGCTACTGTTGGAAACAGGATACCGGGCTTGATGGTCCTTTGGTCTGTCCCAGTTTGGCAGCTCTTATGTTCTTATGTGAGCCCAGTGGCGTACCTAGGGTATGTGGCACCCGGGGCCCATCATTTTTTGACACCCCCCCCCCATGTAAAAATTTTTTTTTTTTTTTTTTGCAATAACCATGAAATGGAATAAATGGTCAGAATAGAAACAGGCAGTGAAAATTTTCTTTTATTGAACCTCATATATGTAACCATTATTCCAAACATAACAAAACATAAATTATGTCTAAATTGTCATGACATTAGAAGTACATATGGAGTAGTTGCAGGCAGTGGCGTACTTAGGGTATGTGGCACCCAGGGCCCATCATTTTTTGACACCCCCCCCCATCTATATGAAAAATATGATTTTTAGTACCAATCTACATATCGCACCACAAGAGTGTACCTAGGAAAAGGCTGCATCTTAAACACTGCAGTGAGCACTAGAACACCAACACATACATTGTAAAACTAAACAAGCCAGATCCCGCACAGTCAATTGGTCCTGTAGTCAATGCCAACTGAAAACTATGTCTTTTTCATACACACAGAACAGAGATACACCCTCGCCCAAAATGGAATAATCACAAACTAAAAATAGAAATATGTAGACAAAAGTTAAACTGATCCGCCAAGAAACCAGACCCTGGATACAATGCAACACCACAAAAAACAGTAACACATGTCCTCTAATACAGTGCAAAATATAAAGACAGTAGATGTAAATTTGAAAAAAACTGATACATAACAATCACCACTTTATAAATTAACAAATAAAAATAAAACAAATAATGAGATATAAAAAAATACAATTTTATTGGACTAATCCCCGTAAGCTCGGTCCCCATCCCCGCAAACCACCTGATTCCATCCACACAAGCCTTGAATTGTTTATATTAAAGTATAAAAAGAAACAATATTCTGTACAATTGTCAATTTATAAATCAGCGTCTTCTCCCCACTCTCTTCCCCATTTCCCTTCAGCATCCTCAGCCCACTCTCTCTCCACTTTCCTTCAGCGCACGCACATAAAAACAAGCAAGTAATTTTATATCATTTTCATTCTATTCATTCATAGAAATTAAAGTCTAGATAATGCCAGTCACATAACAAAACATGATTTTACAAAAATAATTCCCTGCAGTCAAGCCTGCAAGGATTATTAGATGTCTTTCAGCAGTTCCCCTCCCTCCCTCCCCCTTACCTTTGTGGCCAAGTCAAAATGATCTACCAACAATAAAATTTTAAAAACACAAAGCACGCTGTACGCAGAGAAAATGTTAATTATCATTTATATTCCGCGGGTTTTCAAAGAGGTCAAGGCAGATGACTTTATGCAATGTCACCTCAGTAACAACTATACAAAAATAGACAAATATTCCCCCTCCCTTTTTACTAAACTGCGATAGCGGTTTTTAGCGTAGGGAGCTGCGCTGAATGCCCCACGCTGCTCTCGACGCTCATAGGCTCCCTGCGCTAAAAAACTCTATTGCGGTTTAGTAAAAGGGGGCCATAGTGCAAAATATAGACAGCAGATATAAATTTTCAAAACGGACACATTTTGATCACTAAGTTGAAAATAAAATCATTTTTCCTACTTTTTTGTCTGGTGATTTCATGAGTCTCTGGTCCTTCTTCTGATCCTTCTTCTTTCTCTCTCCCCCTGGCTCCCCTCTTTATTTCTGCCTTTCTTTCTCTCTCCTCCTGGCCCCCCTCTTTCTTTCTGCCTTTCTTTCTCTCCCCTTGGTCCCCCTCTTTCTTTCTGCCTTTCTTTCTCTCTCCCCCTGGCCCCCCCTCTTTATTTTTTCCTTTCTTTCTCTCTCCCCCTAGCCTGCACAAAGCCATCGTGCCGATTTCTCCACTTCCACGATTCTTTCCCTACCCTCACCCCCAAGCCAGCAGCCGATTTCTCCCTGCTCCTTCCCCGATGTCCTGAACTTCATCGGGCAGCAGCAGCATTCACAATTCACTGATGTTGCCCGCTTCAGGCCTTCCTCTCTGTCGGGTCCTGTCTTCATGAAAACTGGAAGTAGGCAGGACCCGGCAGAGAACAAGGCCTGAAGCCGGCAACAGCAGCGAATTGTAAACGCTGCTGCTGCCCGAAGAAGGTAATGGAGCACCGAGGCAGTCCGCTTCTCCCCCCTCCCAGCCGAACCCCCGCTGACCCTCCTATCTCCCCCCCCCGTGAACCTTTCCGACCTTCCCAGCGAGAGCAGCAAACCTCCTTCGCGGCTTTCTCCTTCCTCTGCCGCGTTACTGATGACGTCATCAGTGATGCGGCAGAGGGAGGATAAAGCCGACGCTACTGGAGGGAGGTTTGCTGCTTTCGCTGGGAGGGTCAGAAAGGTTCACTTGGGGGGGGGAGAGAGATAGGATGGTCAGCGGGGTTTCGGCTGGGAGGGGGGAGAAGCGGTCTGCCTTGGTGCTCCAAGGCCTGGCGCCATTACCTTTTTCGATAATGGCGCCGATGCTGCTTTCGCTGGGAGGGTAGGAGCGCGATAGGGACCGGGCCAGCTGTGCACCCCCCCCTAAGGCGGCACCCGGGATGGACCTCCCCCTCGCCCCCCTTGGTACGCTACTGCCCTGGGGAAACAGCCTGCAACAAGATCGCGCGATGCCAGAGATTTTTGCCTGCTTCGGCTGTTTCCTCCGCCGCGGTCCCGCCCCTCCTCTGACATCAGAGGAGGGGCAGGACCGTGGCGGAGGAAACAGTCGAAGCAGGCAAAGATCTCTGGCATCGCGATCTTGCTGCAGGCTGTTTCCAGACGCGACACCCGGCGCAGGGGGGGGTAACTGGACCGGACCGGGAGCACCCCCTCAGGGCTTGGTACCCGGGGCGGACCGGCCCCCCCGCCCCCCCCGCCCCCCCCTTGGTACGCCACTGTGTGAGCCAAATATAGGACAATCAAGCCATTGTGACATCACTGCTGAGGTTGGCTCTTAGGCATTGGTGGAATGAGGCATTATGACATCACAATCTCAGCTCTGGAATGTTGCTTTCATTGGGGTTCTGGAATCTTTTGTTACTATTTTGGATGCCAGAATCTTACTATTCTTTAGTATTCTGAATGGAATATTGCTACTCCTTGGATTGGCTCTTAGGCACTGGTGGAATGAGGCATTATGACATCACAATCTCAGCTCTGGAATGTTGCTACTCTTTGGGTTTCTGCCAGGTACTTGGGACCTGGGTTGGCCACGGTTGGAAACAGGATACTAGGCTTGATGAACCTTCGGCCAATTCTTATGTTCCTATCCACATGCTATTAGAAAGGCAGCCCCCCCAAAATGATGCTGGCTGCCCCTTAGCAATGTGCCACTATGCATCACTAGAAGGCAGGCAGCATTCTTTTGAATAATGGTTCTGTGGGGGTACGAGTGCTTGGGTATCATTGCTGCCCCTTGCTAGACTTCCCGAGTCTCTTTCATAAGTCTTGTTGGAGGAGGGCAACAATTGGAAGAAGGAGTGAGGTTCAAGAAGAGGCTCCAGTTTCTGAGCATTAAGGGTCAGGGCATACAAGGCAGAATTTTTATTCCCTGATGGTGATAGGAGGCTGGGGAAGATAGGGTTGTTACCATATCTTTTGGCTCCTCCCCGGTCCTGCTCCTGGACTGCTCTGGCATTGCCCCGATTGTGCCAGTACGGTGAGAACTGATATTCAGTGGCACTGTCCAGTGAGGTGGTGCTGAATAATCTTGAGATAATCTGCTCATCGTGGTTTTAAGCGGACAGAAGTTTCTCCTTCACACTCTGGAATGCACTCGCTGAAAGGCTTTGCTTAACACAAGACTATCTCTGCTTCAAGAAGCAGGTGAAAGCTCGGCTTTTCACCCAGGCCTTTAATGGAAGACGTAACTAACTTGCTAGTCACAGGTGTTGATGCCCCTGTACAGGTCATTGGTAAGGCCCCACTTGGAGTATTGTGTTCAGTTTTAGAGACTGTATCTGGCGAAGGACGTAAGAAGACTTGAAGCGGTCCAGAGGAGGGCGACGAAAATGATAGGAGGATTGCGCCAAAAGACGTATGAGGAGAGTCTGGAAGCCCTAAATATGTATACCCTAAAGGAAAGGAGAGACAGGGGAGATATGATTCAGACGTTCAAATACTTGAAGGGTATTAACGTAGAACATAATCTTTTCCAGAGAAAGGAAAATGATAAAACCAGAGGACATAATTTGAGGTTGAGGGGTGGTAGATTCAAAGGCAATGCTAGGAATTTCTACTTTATGGAGAGGGTGGTGGATGCCTGGAATGCGCTCCCGAGAGAGGTGATGGAGAGGAAAATGGTGACGGAGTTCAAAGAAGCGTGGGATGAACACAGAGGATCTAGAATCAGAAAATAATAGCAAATATTGAAGAACTAAGGCCAGTACTGGGCAGATTTGCACGGTCTGTATATGGCCGTTTGGGGGAGGATGGGCTGGGGAGGGCTTCAATGGCTGTAGATGGACTGGAGTAGGTTTTAACGGAGATTTTGGCAGTTGGAACCCAAGCACAGTACCGGGTAGAACTTTGCATTCTTGCCCAGAAATAGCTAAGAAGAAAATATTTAAAAAATTTAAATTGAATCAGGTTGGGCAGACTGGATGGACCATTCGGGTCTTTATCTGCTGTCATCTACTATGTTACAAGGAGTGACCCTTGGCTGCAGGACATGTTTATCCACTTCAACCATAGACAAGATCATTTTCAAACACTAGTCTGACCTCATGTGCTACTTTCTTCAAATTAGTCCCTTTTTTCCTTACCTCTTCTAACTGTCTCTTCAATCTATATTCTCCTTCTTTGCTTACACCCAAACTGTCTATTAAAATGTTCTTTGGGTTCCTCTTTGTTGCTCTGCTATACCTGTGCCATTCATATACCTATTTGTGGAGAGTGTATTTTCTTGTGTATATACTGCCTCTGTATTTGCGCTTTTGATATTATTGTTGTTCCTGTTACCCGGTTGTACCCTTTCGAATAAAAATCATTCAAAAAAAAAAAAATGTTTTGAAACTATTGTAACATTGTGTTGACATTGTAATGTCAGACTCTTAAACGGGCCTCGACTTTACAACAGCTGGAGATACGAACTTTGATTTTAAATTCAGCCAGCGACTCAGAACAGAGAAGAAACGGAAAACTCTGTCGGGTATTTTTAAGGCACACCACAGCGAAAAAAAACCCCAGCTAAGTGATTTTTCCATGAGATATTGTAATGTTGGTAAATAAGTGAGTAGGAAGTTGATTTCTTTCTTTGAAATTTTCATATATATAATAAGAGATCTCCTAAGATTCATATAAACTTACATTTCAATTCTTTTGCAAAGAGAAAAAAAGATGGTGTCATGGTGGACCCGTATAAATTCCGCCTTACAGCGTCAGGTGTGTGGTACCACTGGGATACTTTACCTTGGGGTAATAAAAAGCCCGAGAGCTGGTCTCGATGGGTGGCTCTAACGCGGAGCTGGGAGGCCCGCGGAGCCGCCTGTTGGGAAAGCTTAAGGGGGGGGGGGTGGAAAGGGGGAGTTTAGGTAGATAGGGAAATAGGAGGTCGTTCTCGTCGGGGGAGCGTCTTCGGATAGGTGGAGTCGCAGCCGCAGGGTTGGGTGGGAAGAAGATAAATAGGAGGGCTCTCGGAGGACTCTAACGGTTTCCGGTCCTCTGAGGCAGATTTCCCGCCCTCCCGCCCGCTGGTTCGAGGGAGTGTGGGGTTTGTTTGTTTTGGTTGGCGGTATCCCGAGCTACTGGCGGTTGGGCTCATCATGGGATGAGCGGTAGGCCGGCTGGGAGCTGTGCCTGGTGGGTCGGTTGACCCTGGACAATGGGGCTTGTGGGGACATGCCACCCCTCGGACCCTTGCTTAGATGGCAGGGTCGGGGGCCATTTACATCTAAGCTGGTAGCTCGGGATCTGGGTCACAATGGTGATACCATTGTGAAGGGTTTAATTGGCTAAGATGTTATTAATGCGTTTTTTGTATATGTTATAATATGTTAAATGTTTTGTTAATATATTTATTCTACAATAAACAGGGCTGTGGCCAGGTTTTTTCCACACTGGTTTGGTGTCTTCTTGGGGTTGGTTAAGGGTATGAAGGATAGTTATAAATGTAAGCGTAGAGATCGGGCCGCTCCAGGTTCCGCTGTTAGTTCCCACGACTGAAATTCTCTTTGATAATTTAATCGAACACTTTTGAACATTGGCGTTTGTTATATATTTTACAAAGAGACTCTTGTAGACGAGGTTTTCTACTTATTTGAGATGTAATATAACCTACTAAGCCATACTTTGTATTGCCATCTGAATATTTGATTGACTGCTGTAATTGTAAACCGAGTGGAGCCTTCTGAGAATGATGACTCGGTATACAAACATAAGAACATAAGAATAGCCTCACTGGGTCAGACCAATGGTCCATCAGGCCCAGTAGCCCGTTCTCACGGTGGCCAATCCAGGTCCCTAGTACCTGGCCAAAACCCAAGGAGTAGCAACATTCCAGCATCTCAAAGAATAGCAAGATTCCGGAACCCCAATGAGAGCAACATTCCAGAGCTGAGATTGTGATGTCATAATGCTTCAGAGCCAACCTCAGCAGTGATGTCACAATGGCTTGATTGTCCTATACTTGGCTCACGTAAGAACATAAGAATAGCCATACTGGGTTATAACAATGGTCCATCAAACCCAGTAGCCCATTCTCACAGTGGCCAATCCAGGTCACTAGTAAAAGGCCAAAACCCAAGGAGTAGCAACATTCCAGGGCTGAGCTTGTAATGTCATAATGCCTCAGAGCCAACCTCAGCAGTGATGTCACAATGGCTTAATTGTCCTATACTTGGCACACATAAGAGCATAAGAACAGCCATACTGGGTCAGACCAATGGTTCATCAAGCCCAGTAGCCTGTTCTCAAAGTGGCTGATCCAGGTCACTAGTACCTGGCCAAAACCCAAGGAGTAGCAACATTCCATACAGAACCTCAAAAAATAGAAAGATTCCGGAATCCCAAAGAGTAACAATATTCCATCCTACCAATCCAAGGCAAGCAGTGGCTTCTCCCATGTCTTTCTCAATAACAGACTATGGACTTTTCCTCCAGGAACTTGTCCAAACCTTTCTTTAAAACCAGCTACACTATCCGCTCTTACTACAACCTCTGGCAATGCATTCCAGGTATTCTAAGTATTTTCCCTATCTGTCCTACAATATAACTATGGTACCGTGGCGGGGACAACAGAGGGTTAGGTACAGGGTCAATTTTAGATATGTTGGGGACCAGGGCAGAAATTAAGGAGGAGAACCCTGATCCCCTCTGCACACTCCCCCTGATTAGGGTTACCATTTTTTGGGCCCCAAAAATCTGGACACATGGCCCCACCCCATCCCCACCCCATCGCCTCATTCCAACCCATCCCCTCCCAATTCAGCCTCCCACAAACCTCCTCTCTTCTTCCCCAACAAGCCATTCCCCCTCGTTTGCATGCACAGATCGGATTGGGAGTAAGGTTAGTGAATCGGGCCGGGGTCGCAAAGTGATCGGGACACGATCGGTGTCCTTAGTGAATCTAGCCCTAAGATCTAATGGTGTCTTATTTACCTCTGACCTGGCCCACCCCCTCTGATGTAATGTCATGGGCGGGCCAAGTCAGAGGGAAAAGCTGGCTGCAGGCTGCCTTTGAGTATGGCTGCTGCTGGTGCTGCAGGGTCAAATGTAACAGGAAGAAAAAAAAAATTTAATGCACTTGCAGAGAAATCGGTGAGGAAATACTAGGAGCTGCTCAGAGGCTTGGCCCATGCACAGAGCCTGTGAGCTGCGGGGAGATCAGAGAGATGAGAGATAGATAGTCTACAGCAGGAAGCTTGTGGGGAAGCAGCTCTATCATTATAGGCCTGAGAGATCCACAACTCCATAGAGAAAACTCTCCAAGTCTCAAGCGACTAGGAGGGTTTTCCGCCCACAGATTGGTGGATTTCTCTTTAAGGCATTGTATGTGCTCTTGCTTTTATCCACATTAATGCCTTCTAACTTTCAGCTCTAGTATTTTAGGACCCCTGAGGAAGGCAGCTACAGCCGAAACATTGGGTCCGCACCGTCGACATTTCATGTGGATTATTGTATGGGCCCGAACCCTTGATATCTTAATATGGATTACTGCATCTGTTTTATTTGTTGGATCGAACAAACTCCTGCCTCAGGAACATCTATTCCGCGGTGTTATTTTGGTTTTGGTTTCTCCTTTGTGCAGTAGAACTGGTGGGTCGTTTCTGGTTTTTGACCACAGCGCTGGCAGTCAGACCTGAGAGCCGTACAAAAGGTTTTTTGGGGGGAAATGCTGAATTTGAACTGAGAATTAAAAGTCAAAGAGACAATAAACAAAGGGCTTGGATATCTGAATAGCATGCAAACACTGTTGAATTAACTACACAAATAAGCAGTAGTAGTGGTGAGTATTGAAAGTGTTGAAAGCTATTCCTGACAATTTGTTTTACGGTTAGGCCTATATACATTCTCGTAGCCTTGTTCTCAGAAGTTGTTGTTGGGGGTTTTTTTCCCCCTGGGGAGCGAAGAGGGTGAATCTACCCACCAACATTTCTTTTCCCCAAGTGAACTGAGCGCTGATCGAGAGAAGGACCAATGGAGACCCGCCTTCGGGGGACGCCAGCCAGGTCAAGCCCCGGACCCAGAGCTACCCTGAAGGGGGCGCTACATAAACATGATTTTTGTAAATGCGTTTTTCTAGAGACTGATCCCTCATGATTGTTTTCTGCCGAACAATTTTCATACGATTCCTTGTATAAGCCTGGTGTGGCTTTCAGTCTTTTATAGTCGATCTTCTGAGGAATATTTGGTCATGTTTGTTTGATTTTATTTGTTTTACTGAATTATGGCCCTCTTCTATCGAACTGCGATAGCGGTTTTTAGCGCAGGGAGCCACGCTGAATGGCCCGCGCCGCTCCCAACGCTCATAGGAACTCAGTGAGCGTCAGGAGCGGCGGGGGCCGTTCAGCGCGGCTCCCCGCGCTAAAAACTGCTATCGCAGTTTGATAGAAGAGGGCCTATGTATGTAAAGATATGTAAACCGTTTAGGTTTAAACGGTATGGAAATTTTTCAAACAAATTACCTCTAAATCTTGAATACGGCATACTAAAGATTCAGTTCTTCAGTGGCTCCGATACAACAGGAAAATGAGCAGAAGAGAGGCAAAGGTGAGCAAACCCAAGGCTAATAGGGAGAGATCGCTGTGCAACCTAGCTTTAAGTTGCAAAAACAACATTGATAAAAATGCAAAAGCTCTTACCGAGGGCCAGGAAAGAGAACACCCATTGAACCACTGCGGCTGTCTGAAGCCTCCTTTTCAGAGGAATGGAGAGAGGAGCAAATTCAATCGGCATCTTGGATGAAGGGGCCAAGAGACCAGATAGAGGCAGAATGAGTCTAAAGTCTTCTTGCTGGCTGGCACACAGACAGAGAATATGTTGCAATGTGTACAATGATTGGAACAGCTAGGAAGTAAAACCCAGCCCTGTTCTCAAGCAGGAAAACCAGAGAGCGTTTCCTCACAGAAACCTTGTGGTTGAAGTCCAGCCAGGGCCACGCCGGTCACAGAAAAAAAAAGTTTGCAAATGCTTCCGATAACTCTGCATGGTCACGCTGATTGAATAGTGGTACATTTCTGCCGTTTGGGGTGTCAGGTGACCAATTCCAAACACACAGTGGCCTTTTACTTCCAGGGACTTAGATTTAAATGGCTTTGCACAGCAAGAAATGCCTGCCCACAGAAACCGATGCACATCTCTCAGAAGTACACAGCTGACATCAGCTTGTATCAGTTATAAGACTCTATGACGTTACAGGGAAGTACTCTTAAAACCAATAGGAGGAAATTCTTTTTCACTCAGAGACTAGTTAAGCTCTGGAACACGTTGCCAGAGGTTGTGGTAAGAGCGGTTAACCTAGCTGGTTTTTGGACAAGTTCCTGGAGGAAAAGTCCATAGTCTGCTATTGAGAAAGACATGGGGGAAGCCACTGCTTGCCCTGGATCAGTAGCATGGAATGGTGCTAGTATTTGGGATTCTAGAATCTTGTTACTCTCTGGGGTTCCGGAATCTTGCTATTCTTTGAGATTCTGTATGGATTGTTGCTACTCCTTGGGTATAGGGAATTCAAGCCATTGTAACATCACTGCTGAGGTTGGCTCTGTGGAATGAGGCATTATGATATCACAATCTCAGCTCTGGAGTGTTGCTTTCATTGGGGTTCCGGAATCTTGCTCTTCTTTGAGATGCTGGAATGTTGCTACTTCTTGGGTTTTGTCCAGGTACTAGGGACCTGGATTGGCCACCGTGAGAACGGGCTACTGGGCTTGATCAGACCCAGTAAGGCAATTCTTCTGTTCTTATTTGGAAATGCCTCATGTTGAAACATATCAGACTTTCAGGTAATGAACGTGGATTTCTTGAAAGAACTCTATCTTTCCAAGCTGGCAAATGGGGTAAAACGTTATGTGGTTTGATTGCGGCTTCTAATTCCTACCAAACTTTTAGGAAAAATGTTGAAATGTATCTTTTTGATAAATTTGTCTGATGTCATCACGAATTTTAATGCTATTGCTGTACTATCGCTGTATTGTCCAGCTTTTCATTATAGTTTGCGGACTCACTCATTTGCGGTATTCTCCGACCGCCTCTCCCTATACTAAAGTCGGGCTACTCCAATCAGGAGCTGCGTGCCAAAGCCGCTCCTGATTGGTGTAGCCTCACTTTAGCAACAGGAAGAAGCAGTCGGAGCAGACCGCGAGTGATTTTCTTCACTCGCCCGGCGCTCCAACTGCCCTTGCCTGCCTCTCCTGCCTTTTGACAGGCAAAAAACTGTATTCACTGATTTTTTTTTTTTTTTAATTCACGGGAATATCCACATAGAACTGAGAGGTACTGAGGCATTAAAATAAAATGTATTATTATTATTATACGACAAAAGCCTCGTGTAAAATTAGGTTACACCTAAAAGTACGCACAGTGCAAGATCATATTTTTAGAGTAGGCGTGCTCACAGGAGGAATTGGGGTGGAGCTTAGGTGCATTTTTTTTAAATAGGGGGCATATTTGTGTACTTTCCAAGCTAACAGTTATGCCTGCCCCGAGCAGGGACACATGTCCACACCTTCGATGTGGCTGCAGTTTCTGAAGGATCGGTCCTGAGGTCAACAGATTCAAATGTAGCATGGGAGCACACTTGTCCTTATTTTCAGAAATAGGGGTACATCTCTGTTAACTGGGGGCTCCTTTTACTAAGGTGCGCTAGAGTTTTTAGCGCACGTAGGAAATTACCGCGTGCTACGCTTCTAGAACCAACGCCAGCTCAATGCTGGCGTTAAGGTCAAGCGCTCGCGGCAATGCAGCTCGTTACAGCCCTAGCGCACCTTCGTAAAAGAAGCCCTCGGTGTCAGTGTTAATTATGCCTGGTATAATTTGTATTATTTTTATTTTATCGGTGCCAAGGAAGACCTGGATTGTTCTTATGCCTCGTATTACTTCCTCTATTCACGTTCTACTCTCTGTTTTTGAGATGAGTACATATCAGCTGACGTTCAGCATCCAGAAACGGCGCTGACTAGTTTGCATTGCTTGTAACCAGCTAAATGTTAATATTCAGTGCGAGAAAACTGGTTATCGCCATTGAATATTTGCAGTTAGTGGCTAAAAGTAGAGAGTTGCACGGGGACAGAAATCCCACCCATCCCCACCCGTCCCCGCCAGGATCCTCTCCGTCCCCACCCGTCCCCGCCAGGATCCTCTCCGTCCCCACCCGTCCCCGCCAGGATCCTCTCCGTCCCCACCTGTCCCCCGTCAGGATCCTCTCCGTCCCCACCCATCCCCGCAAGGAATTACCTCCATCCCCGCCCGTCCCCATAAAAAGCAGCAATTACTTCTGACAGGATCATCAATTCCACAGTTTCTTTTGTGTTTGCGGCTGCTGTTTTCCTTGTGGAATCTCTTTGGTGGAACCCTTTTTTTGTTTTATGTTCAGGTAATTAACTTATAAACCCCCTCTTCTACTAAGGCTGACGTGTCCATTATATTATATGGACGAACCCTGCTTCCAAAGCCTTCCATCCCCGTGGGAGTCTCGTGGGCCAGAGGGGGGTCCCCGTGGGAGTCCCGTGGGCCAGAGGGGGGTCCCCGCGGGTTAGGGGGGATTCCTGCGGGACCCCCACGGGACCTGCGGGATTCCTGCGATCCCCGTTCCGGTGCATACCTCTAGCTAAAAGTTAACCAACTATATTACACAATTTTCAGTGCTGATTGGCCACGTTTAGCAGCCAAATTGGGCCACGCAAAATAGTGACTAGCACTGCATATGACTTAACCAGTTAAGTTTACGCTGGCCAAAAATAAATTGGATATTCAATGCTGCTCACCGGAAACAGCCCAGGTCACCGCTGATCGTGGGAATTAGGCGGCTTTCCTCCCACGATGATCTTTGTAAACTCTGAACATTTTGTCCTTCAAGTGCCTGAATGTAAACCACTTAGGATATAAGTGGTATATTACATTACATTAATGACTTCTATTCCGCCTGTACCTTGCAGTTCTAGGCGGATTACATCAAAAAGATAGCTGGACATTTCCAGGAAGAGGAATACCATTAAAGGCGTTGGGGCCTAATACAATTTTGAAGAGAGGATACTAAGTGGGAGAAAGAGGGGAAAAGAATGGGGGGTTAGGACATCAGGATTAATTTTTTGAATAGTAGGGTTTTGATTTCTTTTCGGAAAGCTTCGAGGTCTGTTGTTGCTGTCGGCAGGTTGGTGATGGAGGGGTCCAGTTTTGCTGTATGTGTTGCTAGTAGGTTGTCATACATCTTTTTGCCCTTAGTTCCTATGAAAGGGGGGTAGGAGAAAGGGGACCGGGTTCTCCTCTGTCTGGACGAGAGGTTCCTGTTTAGGCGGTTGTATAGGTGGGTGGGTGCCGTTCCGTTAAATGTTTTAATGTATATAAATAATTAAGTAAATAAAAAAAGATTCCAACCCAAAAAACACTCAACCAGCAATTCCAAAGGATTGCTTCTTGGGTCCGATCCTATTTAATATCTTCGTAAGGGACCTGGCTTAAGGGCTTTGAGGGAAAATTGCATTATTCGCCAATGACGCCAAACTATGCAACATAGTAGGCAAAAGCACATTGCCCGACTGCATGACACAGGACCTACTCTTACTGGAACATTGGTCCTCAACTTGGCAACTAAGTTTTAATGCCAAAAAGTGTAAGGTCATGCACCTTGGCAACAGAAATCCATGCAGAATTTACACCCTAAATGGTGAGACCTTTGCAAGAACTACAGCAGAACGGGACAGGTAGGGGAGGGACATTAAGGTGGGCAGACTAGATGGGCCGTGGGCCCTTATCTGCCGTCTATTTCTATGTTTTCTATGTTTCTATGACTTGGGAGTAATCATTAGCGAAAACAGGAAGTCTGCCAATCAAGTGGAGAAAGCTTCATCCAAGGCTAGACAAATGATGGGTTGTATCCGAAGAAGCTTCGTCAGCCGGAAGACCGAAGTTATAATGCCGTTGTACAGATTCATGGTGAGACCTCATCTGGAATATTGTGTACAATTCTGGAGACCACATTATCAAAAAGATGTGCAGAGAATGGAGTCGGTTCAGCGAATGGCCACCAGGATGGTCTCAGGACTCAAGGATCTCCCGTATGAGGAAAGGCTGAGTAAGTTGCAGCTATACTCACTCGAGGAGCGTAGAGAGAGGGGAGACATGATTGAGACGTTCAAATATGTCACGGGCCGTATTGAGGTAGAAGAGGATATCTTTATTCTTAAAGAACCTACGGCGACAAGAGGACATCCGTTGAAACTCAGGGGTGGGAGATTTCATAGTGACCCCAGGAAGTATTTCTTCACCGAAAGGGTGGTTGTTCATTGGAATAGTCTTCCACTGCAGGTAATTGAGGCCAGCAGCACGCTGGACTTCAAGAGAAAATGGGATAAGCATGTGGGATCACTTGAGGGAAGAATTTAGGGGGTGGGTCATTGGAGTGGGTAGACTTGTTGGGCCGTGGCCCTTTTCTGCCGTCATCTTCTATGTTTCTATGTTTCTAAGAACATAAGTACTGCCATCTCCGGATCAGACCTTAGGTCCATCAAGTCCGGCGATCCGCACACACGGAGGCCCAGCCAGGTATACACCTGGCGTAATTTTAGTCACCCATATCCCTCTATGCTTCTCATAAGGAGATGCGCATCTAGTTTACCCTTAAATCCTAGAACGGTGGATTCCGCAATAACCTTCTCTGGGAGAGCATTCCAGGTGTCCACCACTCGCTGCGTGAAACAGAACTTCCTGATATTGTGGCCACCAGTATTACCCAGAGCAGGGCTCTGTAGGAAATTTGATGGCTACAAACAATAATGCAATCGCGTGTGACCCGGCCTGGAGTCACCCTGCAGGACTGGAGTTTATAGCAGCAATGAAAAATTCAATCAAACACAAATAAAGTTCCAACAAATGTGGCTTGTCAGGATAAAGTTCTTTTTACTTAATTCCTTAAGGCAGGTAAGTACTTTTTCAGACTTTATAACCTCAGTCAGGTTTCCACACAGCCTTAATAACAAAAACCAAAAAAAACAAACTGCCAAAAGAGAAAAAGGCAGGAAAATAAAGCCGCTCACAATACAGTGCAACTTTCTTTCTGTGTTTCTTAAGTCCCACTTATCCCTGAGACTTCAGCTCAATACCGAGCTTACTCTGTCTGCTGAAAAGCAGGCCTTTCATTTCATCAAAAAAATACAGTTCAGCATTCAAGTTTTCCTTAATTTATAGTCCTTGCAGCAAATGAAGGAAAGCCTCTGGCAATCAAAATATGGTTGCCAGGAAAAGGAGAGAGTCATAGGTTTTGCCAAAAACAAAGGCCTTCAGAAAAGGCTTTCAAATTCCCTCCCAGAATGGAAGCAAAACCTCTCCCCACTCTCTCAAAGCTTTCTCACAAAAACAAGCATTCAAAAACAAAATACACAGCACACAAACAGGTCCCAAAACACACTCACAGTTTGTGGCTCAAAGTCAAGTTCAGCTGCATAGGTTCAGGCAAATTACTCTCACAGCCAGCACAAGACTCTTGGAAGTCCATAGGTTCTTCAAACAGGTAAGACAAATCCTCTGGCTGTTCAACCTCCATTGGTTCCATAGGTTGGGGCCTGTTGTCCCTGTTTGGCTCGGCAGGGTCCCTAGGGAGGCAAGGCCTAAACTTCCTCCCTAAGCGGCTTGCTGGTTTGAATGCCACTGCTGGCTTAACTACCTTTGGGGCGTGCCCTGCTCTAGGTGAGTCAGCAGTAGCCCAGGGTCCTCTAGAGCTCCCCTGGTGGTGAGTTGTACATAATTCACCTATCACATCCCCAGATAAGTCAGGCTCCACCTGGTGGTCACTGACCCTGTTTCTCACAATAAATTCCTGAGAGATCCTGGAATTTTTCTTCCGGGGTTTTATTGTTACTTTATCTTTTACCTTAGCTGGGACCTTGACAGGCCTTGTGTCTGTTTGGTCACAATATTTGTCCTGGACTTGTCCCCCCCTCAGTTTCAGTCTGTGCCCTCTTGTCCGTGTCACATAACTGTTTTTCCTGCTCTAAATTGTCGATTCCTTTCAGAATTTTGAAAGTCTCGATCAGATCCCCTTGCAGTCTCCTCTTACCAAGGGAGATCAACCCCAGTCTCTTAAGTCATTCCTCATAATCCAGTTTCTCCATACCTTTAACTAGCTTCATTGCTCGTCTCTGCACCCTCTCCAGCAGTTTTATATCTTTCTTTAGGTATGAAGACCAATGTTGGACACAGTATTCCAAGTGTGGTCTGACCATCGCTCTATAAAGCGGCATTATAACTTTCTCCGATCTACTCGTGATTCCTTTCTTTATCATGCCTAACATTCTATTTGCTTTCTTTGCCGCCGCTGCCGCACATTGCGCTGACGGTTTCAGGGTCCCTTTCCCAGAGTTGCACCTGACATTCTATACTTGTGTTCCTTGTTCTTTCTGCCTAAATGCATTTTTCCACATTTGCACTTTTCCACATTAAACTTCATCTGCCATTTCTCTGCCCGTTTCCAATTGACACAAGTCGCTCTGGAGTTCCTCGCTATCCTTCTGCGATCTGATAGCTCGGCATAGCTTTGTGTCGTCTGCAAACTTGATGATCTCACTGGATGTTCCTTCTTCTAGGTCATTGACGAAAATATTAAATAGGATGGGCCCAAGTACCGAGCCCTGGGGCACACCGCTAATCACTTTCTCCCAGTCTGAGAACTTCCCATTTATGCCCACTCTCTGCCTTCTGTTTTCCAGCCACTTGCCAATCCATCTTAGTATGTCTTCCTCTATTCCATGGCCTTGTAGTTTCCTGAGAAGTCTTATATTTGGAACCTTGTCGAACGCTTTCTGAAAGTCCAAGTATATAATATCCACCGGTTCTCCACTGTCTATTTGTCTGTTCACTGTCTAGTCCCTCTTCATAAATCAAAAGGATCCATAAGCTTTCCATTCACCCACATCTAAGCCAGAGGCCTATCACATAGTACTCTAATAGCATCTCCCATTCTGCCTGTTATACCATATTTTTCCAGTACTGCATACAAAAACTCATTACAAGAAGTGCATGTTTCAGGGACTCCCTCATTATTTATTAGTTTTCATGCAGAAAAGGCATTTGATAAAGTGAGATGGGAGTTTCTGTACCCGATTCTCATTGAAAATTTTTTGCCAACTAAGCCTAAAACAATCTATGCATCCTCCTTGAATTAGTGGACCGAACATTTGGGTGGTGTTTCGGTTTTTGTTTTTAAATTTGTGGTATTGAACCTTCCGTAATACCTGGCTTGTGGTGTTAGAGGTCATGTGACTTTTATCAATTTGTGCTTTTACTCTTGGCTACGGCGCATTGGTTTTTGGGAAATGGGACGTTTCCATAGCAACCTCAACAATCTGAGCTGTTTCAGTTCTGTAGTCCAGGAAAAAAAGAGTCAAAATCACAGAAACACACTTTCCTACACCTACCGATCTGTACAACTTAGCTTCTTTCTTTAATTTGACTTTTGCTTTTCAGGTAAAGAGAGAGTTTTTCATTTTGGAGGCTATTCTCCCTTTTGGACACCCTAATGCTGCTCAGTGAGAGTCTCCTCGAGAACAGTATCTGGGCCACCACTACTGATTCCATACCTGATCCAGCTGAGTTTGAACCCCCTCCCCTTGTAAATAGAACCCCCTTCTCACCTGATTCTGCTTATAAATCCCCCCCCCCACCTTCTTGTACTCAACCCTCCCCCCCACACACACCTTCTGGACACCCCCCACCACTTTAGGGCTAACCAGAGTTGATCTCTGATGTCTAGCGGGGCTGGCTCTGGGTTACAAAATAGTGGCGATGATCTCTAGTGGTAGTCTCGCGGTATTGCAGCTAAGGGTCAGTCTTCCATATAACAGTGATATTCAAAAACACAAAGGGCTGGATTCCACAACGGCACCTACATCGATGGCCACCTAAAAAACCCCCACCAATTGCGTGTCAATCATGGTATACCACTGTTGGCGAAATTGCAGCTACAGTTAAATATAGGCGCTGGCAGTATGTAAGCCAGAGTTTTGAAGGTCTGCATTCCTGGCACCTATGTTTGACGTGAATCGTGTCTACAGAGGCGCCTAAGATCATTTCAGGCATAAACCAAGCCTATTTTGACCAAAGGCACCGTTAGGCACTTCTGTAGGCGCAAATACACCATCTGCTTTTGGAGGCGCCTACATTTTTTAATGTTTTAATTGGTTTTAAATGAAACGGTCAATTACCACGCTAATTAACACCAATTAAAACAACAGAGTTAGGTGGTAGTAAGGCACCTACCACTGCATAACATATGGCATCATTTAGAGAATTTGGGCCAGAGTATCTCTAGGTAGCAAGAGGGAGCAGTGGCATAGTAAGGGGGGAGGGGTAGGATTCTCCCCCCCCCCCCGCTTCTTCCCTGCCCCACCACTACCACTCATGCACCCCTTCCCTTCCCCCGTATCTCTTTAATGTACCCTGTGTGAGCAGCAACCCTAACCTACTGCTCGCACCAGCGTCGGCTCTTCCTCTGATGTCACTTCCTGGACCCGTGCCTAGGAAGTGACATCAGAGGAAGAGCTGACGCTGGCGCGAGCAGTAGGTTGGGGTTGCTGCTCACACAGGGAACATTAAAGAGATACGGGGGAAGGGAAGAGGCGCATGAGTGGTAGTGGTGGGGCAGGGAAGAAGCAGGTGGAGGGGAGGAGAAGAGAGTGGGGAGAGGCACCACCCCCGGGCACCTCTCATAATATGTATCTTAAAATGGAACAATTAAAAATTACAAACATGAGATGAGGAAATCTGTATTGCTCAAAAAATATTGCAAAAGCAAATGAAAGTACTATTATGGATCATCTTAATAAGAATCGCCTTACTGGGTCAGACCAATGGTCCATAAAGCCCAATAGTCCATTCTCACGATGGCCAGTCCAGGTCCCTAGTGCCTGGCCAAAACCCAAAGAGTAGCAACATTCCAGCATCTCAAAGAATAGCAAGATTCCGGAACCCCAATGAGGACAACATTCCAGAGCTAAGATTGTGATGTCATAATGCCTCAGAGCCAACCTCAACAGTGATGTTGCAATGGCTTGATTATTCTATGCTTGGCACAGGTAAGAACATAAGAACAGCCATACTGGGTCATACCAATGGTCCATCAAGCCCAGTAGCCCGTTCTCACAGTAGCCAATCCAAGCCCCTAGTTCCTGGCCAAAACCTAAGGAGTAGCAACATTCTAGAACCTCAAAGAGTAGCAGGGTTCCAGAATCCCAAAGAGCAACAACATTCCATGCTACTGATCCAGGGCAAGCAGTGGTTTCCTCTGTGTTTTTCTCAATAACAGACTAACGGAATAACAGACTTTTCCTCCAGGAACTTGTCCAAACCTTTCTTAAAACCAGCTACGCTATCCACTCTTACCATATCCTCTGGCAACGCGTTCCAGAGCTTAACTATTCTCGGAGTGAAAAAATATTTCCTCCTATTGGTTTTAAAAGTATTTCCCAGTAACTTCCCCTAATCTTTGTAATTTTTGACAGAGTGAAAAATCGATCCGCTTCTATTGCACTCAGGATTTTGTAGACTTCAATCATATCTCCCCTCAGCTGTCTCTTTTCCAAGCTGAAAAGCCCTAACCCTTTTAGTCTTTCCACACTTAGGGCCCTTTTTACAAAGCTGCGATGCTGTTGTGGTAAATGCACCAAAACCCAGAGGAATTGAAGGGCTTTGGTGCATTTACTGCGACAGCATCGGTACCTCGGCTTTGTAAAAGGGGCCCTTCGCATAGTGCCTCCTGGTCAGGGAGTCGGGCTTTCAGGATATATGCAATGAATATTCATGAGACAGATTTGCATGCACTGTTTCCACTGCATGCAAATTTCTCTCGTGCGTACCCAGTGATTGGCTGATGTTTTCCTGGGACAGGTTTGGGAACCATTGCCTTAGAACAGGGTTGTCAAACTCTGGCCCGTGGACTAAATTTGGCCCGCAGGGTAATTAAATTTAGTCCCCGATTTGGCCCGAGATATGACCCGCCGTTCCTTCCCTCCATCCATCCTGGCCTCCCAGTCTCATCTTCTAAGCAGCCTGCCAAGGATTGCCGGTTGGCTGTAGCACATTCCGTCTGCCGTGGTCCCGTACGTCAGAGGAAGGGACCACAGAGGGAGGGAAGGAGGGGTCCAACCCTACGTGCGTATGGGTATGATGGACTGAGGGTGGGGGGGAGGGGAAGAAATAATGGGTCTAAAACAGAGGAGAAGGAGAGAGATGGTAGACAATGGGATGGAGGGAGGGAAGGAACAGAAAGGGAGAGAAGTTGATGGTGTGGAGGGGTATAGAGATACTGGATAGGAGGTTAGTTGGGATGAGAAAGGGAGAGATGGTGGACGCTGGGGTGGTGGGGAAGGAGGGAGAGATGCTGGATGAAAGTGTAGTTGAGGAAAGGAGAGATGGTGGATCTGGGGATGGTGGGGTCCATCGCTGCAGCTGCGGGGATGGAGACAAAAAAATCTTTAGCCTAACTTGCATCAGCCTGATTCTTCCTCTGGAGCACACATGACTAATTCTGCCAATGCTTACTAATCAAACTCTTGCTGCTTAATTTAATCCCGTTGTTTCCGCTGTCCTTTCAAGATTTAATTATGGTGTCCACGTGGACATTTATGCAGGAAATCATGTTTTCAGCATAACCCTTTGACAGCCATAAAACCTCTTACGAGATATTCATGCCCCTGTAGAAGACTCTGGTGAGACCTCATTTAGAATATTGTGTACAATTCTGGAGGCTGCACCTTCGAAAAGATATAAAAAGGATGGAGTCGGTCCAGAGGAAGGCTATGAAGATGGTGTGTGGTCTTCGTGATAAGGCGTATGGGGGACAGACCTAAAGATCTCAATCTGTATACTTTGGAGGAAATGCGGGAGATGGGAGATATAATTGAGACGTTTAAATACCTACGTAATGTAAATGCACATGAGTGCATTTGAAAGGAAACTCTGTAATGAGAGGGCATAGGATGAAATTAAGGGGTGATAGGCTCAGGAGTAATCTGAGGAAATACTTTTTTTACAGAAAGGGTGGTAGATGCGTGGAATAATCTCCCGGAAGAGATGGTAGAGACAGAGACTGTGTCTGGATTTAAGAGGGCCTGGGACAGGCACGTGGGATCTCTTGGAGAGAGAGAGATAAGGGTTACTGCAGAGGGGCAGCTCTATGACCTCACAATGCAGGTGCACAGAGCCTTAGCCTATAGGAAGAGGAGATGCAAATGTTAAGAGCCTTAGCCAATAGGGAGAGGAGGAGATAGTGGATGCTGTGGATGGGCCATTTGGCCTTTATCTGCCATCATGTTACTATGTTTCTAACCTTAAAGTTCTATGACATCACAATGCAGGTATAAAGAGCCTTAGCCTATAGGAAGAGGAGATGCAAATGTTAAGAGCCTTAGCCAATAGGGAGAGGAGGTTACTGCGGATGGGCAGACTAGATGGGCCATTTGGCCTTTATCTGCCATCATGTTTCTATCAATGTTGGCATGCAACAGCCAAGTGTTGACTCCAGCTTTGGCAGAGAATGAGAGGGGGATAAATTTTTCCCATCCCTGCGGGCTCTCTCTATTTCCATCCTGTCCCCTGGAGCTCTGTCCCTATCCCGTTCCTGCAAGCTCTGTCCTCATCTACACAAGCTTTGAACACTTAAATCGTATGTGTTTGAGGCCTGTGCGGTTAAGGCGGAGCTTGTAGGAATGGGACAGAACTCGCGGGGAAGGGATAGGGATATTGAGATCCCGCGGGGACAGGGACATATTTGTCCCTCATGTCATTCTCTATGAATGTCCTCATAATAGCTGATTTTCAGTTCAGCGCTAACTAGTTATTTTCATTGGCGCAATCTACTGAAAATTAGCAGTTAGCCCCCAAACAGGACAATTTATTTATGTTACAGTTTTCTATACCGTTTTATTCCAAAACGGTTTACAATAAAGTTACATACATAAAATATTGAAATAGATAAAAGCAGAAGCAGAAAGATTCCATCCTTGCAATTGGTCGAATGCTCAAAGAATTGCTTTGAATATTGAGCCCCTGATTTCCGAACAGAAATTACTCACTTCAGCTGTGCTTGGATATTGGGCTGATGTAGCTCTTAATGTACATATAGGAAGTTTACTCATTCCCCCCAAATGCATGTGATTTCAGGGATCTCAAAGTCCCTTCTTGAGGGCCGAAATCCAGTCGGGTTTTCAGGATTTCCCCAATGACTATGCATTGAAAACAGTGCATGCACATAGATCTCATGCATGTTCATTAGGGAAATCCTGAAACCCAGACTGGATTGCGGCCCTCAAGAAGGGACTTTGAGAATATTAGAGAATGACACAGTGACAAAATTCATCACCGTTCCCGTCCCCGCGGATAACCGCGGGAAATAATCCCATGTCATTTTCTAGTGTCTATTTCAACCTCAGTCCTTCTTCAAAGCAAAGCTTGCGGGTCAGTGGTTGTGGCCATTCATACTCTGATTCTTATGTGAGCCAAGGATAATGACGCCATTGTGACATCACTGATGTGATTGGCTCTTAGGCACTGGTGGAATGAGGCATTATGACATCACAATATCTGCTCTGGATACCAGAGACTGTCATTTTGTAGTGTCTGTTTCAACCTCAGTCCTTCTACACCAGCATTTTTCAAAGCAAAGCTTGCAGGTCAGTGGTTGTGGCCATTCATACTCTGATTCTTATGTGAGCCAAGGATAATGAAGCCATTGTGACATCACTGATGTGATTGGCTCTTAGGCACTGGTGGAATGAGGCATTATGACATCACAATATCTGCTCTGGATACTCTGATTCTTCCCTCTCTCCTTAAAGAATGACATGAAGATGGTTTCCCATGGTTATTCGCGGGGACGGGAATGGTGATGAATTTTGTCACCGTGTCATTCTCTAATATTCTCAAAGTCCCTTCTTGAGGGCCGCAATCCAGTCTGGGTTTCAGGATTTCCCTAATGACTATGCACGAGATCTATGTGCATGCACTGTTTTCAATGCATAGTCATTGGGGAAATCCTGAAAACCCGACTGACTATCAGTGTCTCGCAAACTTTATTAAGCCACAGCATGCTAAACCCAGGGCTCCTTTTCCTAAGCTGCGAAGTGACAGGTATGCAAATCTCTCTCATGCATATTCATTAGGGCTATCCTGAAAACCCGACTGGCCTGGGGGTTCTCCAGGACAGGGTTGGGAACCACTGCTCTATAGCAGGGCTGCCCAAGTCCGGTCCTCGAGATCTACTGGCAGGCCAGGTTTTCAGGATATCCACAATGAATATGCATGAGAGAGAGATTTGCATACCAAGAAGGCAGTGCAGGCAAATCTTTCTCATGCATATTCATTGTGGATATTTTGAAAACCTGGCCTGCCAGTAGTTCTCGAGGACCGGACTTGGGCAGCCCTGCTCTATAGGATAGGCCCAGAATAGAATCAACAGGGAAAGATACCGTTGCGTAAAATTATTTTTTTTTTTTTCAGCTCTAAACCTAAAAATCCTGAATAAATCTACTGATATCACAAAAGCCTGTAATTTCTTAACTAAAATCCATAAAATTAGCGTCTGTCTGATAATGCCCGATACAATCATTAATATGATGATGTTTGTTAGTGAGAGCAAGATCCACCGTGAAAAAAAAAATATTTTGTGAGGTTCAGAAGTGGTATTTAGAACAACTAACTGGATGTGTTAATTTCACCTTCAAAAATAATTTAAGTTTGCTTCAAATATAGGGTTCCTTTTACAAAGGCACGCTAGCGGTTTAACGTGCATAATACCGTGCGCTAAATCGCCAGCTGCGCTAGCCCTACCGCCACCTCTTGAGCAGGCTGCAGTTTTTAGGCCAGCGCGGGGGTTAACGCGTGATGAAAAGTTGCGTGCGTTAAACCCGCTCGCGCGGCTTGATAAAAGGAGCCCATAGGGCAGGGGGTAGGGAACTCCGGTCCTCGAGAGCCATATTCCAGTCGGGTTTTCAGTGTTTCCCCAATGAATATGCGTGAGATCTATTTGCATGCACTGCTTTCAATGCGTATTCATTGGGGAAATCCTGAAAACCCAACTGGAATACGGCTGTCGAGGACCGGAGTTCCCTACCCGTGCCATAGGGTCTAGAAAAAGGAGGATGGATTCAGACATCCGGGTTTTACTTCCACTTTAAGCAATGGAAGTAAGGAGGCTAGATTGAGACAGATGTAAAACCCGGATTTCTCCTTTTTTTTTTTTCTGGAGCCATATGGTAACCCTATAAAATATGTAAATTATTTCTGGAAATTTACGTTGCCCTTGAAAGATTGAGTTGTTTCCAAAATGAATTTTTTAAAAATGCCTCCTGGCTCCATTCTTTTGCTTAGTTTGAGGTTTAGTTGGGTTAAGTAATATTCACATGGTTAAAGGCGGTTGCCTTGAAAAGTTTAAAAATCCGAATTTCGGGCTATAGCAGGGGTGTCAAAGTCCCTCCTTGAGGGCCGCAATCCAGTTGGGTTTTCAGGATTTCCCCAATGAATATGCATGAGATCTATTAGCATACAATGAAAGCAGTGCATGCAAATAGATATCATGCATATTCATTGGGGAAATCCTGAAAACCCGACTGGATTGCGGCCCTCAAGGAGGGACTTTGACACCCCTGGGCTACAGGAGGTAAGGAGTGGACAATCAGTCACCCGATCCTCTGTACTCTCCCGTGTTTTAAGACTCTCCTCTTGACGGCACATGGGAGCTGTCCAGGCTCCGTGGTCCTGAAAATAGTGTCCCAAAAGCGTGAGCTAGTTCAACCCCGTTTGGGGTGATTGGAAAGCGTCCAGGCGTTACCACAACATTGCCAACCCATCTGAGCTGCATCATGGCACGTCAGCACCGATCCGGGTCGTGGGCTCGCTTGAAAAAGATGCAAAGCCTGGGCAATCAAGAGCGATTTCCAGCTTGGTTTCTTTCGAGCCCTCTACGCCAAGGAAGTCAGCCAGGATCCCTTGGCTGCGGAGAGGAGAGGGTTAAGAGGGTGGCCCCACTCCCCTCCCTGCCTGCGTGCTGACGGAGGTGGGTGATCTCCTCGGCACCGCGGCTCGGTTGCCGGAGCATTTTCCGAGGATGCTGACAGCGGTGTGGGTGGGGTCCCCTCCTGCAGCGATGTTCCCCATCGCGCCAGATTCCTTCTGACTGCTGCAGCTTCCAGCCTGCCGTCGCCCGATCGCCGCCACCCTTGCCGGCACCATGACTTCAGCTAGTGGGTAGGAAGGATTTCAAGACGAGGATAATAATAAACAGGTTGGGAAATCTGTTTTCTGCACCGATTGGCCCTTTGCAGTAAATATTGCAGGAGTCCAGTTTTGCAGATTTGTATCACATTAAAAAAAAGAGAGACAAAATTTTTTTATTTTTTTTTTGAGGGCTGTTGTTGCTATTGCTGCTGCTTCTGGTGGAGGAAATAGGATTTTTTTTTTTTTTTTTTTGCAGCAAAAATTGATAGCTCTAGCAGCAGCATGGCATGGCCCTGTATCACCAGGGCTTGCTGCATTGCTCGTTTCTGGAACCAGCTAGACAAGGCGGACATCGCAGTGCCTTTGGTCTTCACCAAGTACTCAGAGGTGACCAATGGTGCCCAGCCACCACCTCTTACAGGCCCCAATCCTGTTCCGGCTCATGCCATACAGACACAGCCCTGCCTCGGGGAGCCACCGGTGGATCAGAGTACTGGTGCATGCCCCCTCGGCTCAGTCATGCGACAGGACTACAAACCCTGGAAGGTGAGGCCGGAGCCCAGTTGCAAACCCAAGAGTGAGTACCAGCCTTCAGGCACCCCATTTGAACGGGAGACGCAGTACAAGAAGGATTTCAAAGCCTGGCCCATCCCACGGCGGGGTGACCACCCCTGGATCCCTAAGCCTCTTGCTGACGGTCCCAGTGAAAAGAAACATCGAGCTCACGAGAGCTCTGAGCCCCAGGAGAAGGGAGCAGAGGGTCACGAGAGGAAAGCAGGGCCTTCCCAGGCAAAGGACTCCCAACCAGGGTCGCGTGAGGGCACAGGACGGGCTGTGGCAGATGCTACGAACAAGCAGATCAAGGAGGAAAAGGGATCTGGTACCTCTTACAGGTAAGGGGAAACTGACCTCCTAGAGAAATAGGAAAGGGTCTGGGAAGAGATGATGCCTTTTTAAATTTAAGGCCTAGTAGATGGAACAAAGATGATTGTGCAAGAAAGGTGCTTTGATAGTTCCAACAGGTTGCATCGTCATCCATCTCTTTGCATAATAAAAGAACAAAGCAGTAAATGGTTTCTTCCAATTTTATGTACTTATAGAAAATACGCTTAACACATCTGGCCCCCAGATACTGTCTGTACCCAATAAGGGACCTACCGTATTTTCACGTAGATAACGCGCACCCGTGTAAAACGTGCACACGGGTATAGCGCGCGGGAAACACAAATTTATGTAAAGAAATTTTTATATACCGCGCTCACGGGTATACCGCGCATGCCACCCCGACTCTCCTCTGGCTGCCCCGACTTTCCTCTGGCTGCCCCGACTCTCCTTTCACCCCGCCCCGACTTTCCATTCACTTGCCTCGACTCCTCCTCTGGCCACCCCGACTCTACTTTCAGCCACCCCGAACTCTCCTCTCCCCCTTGAAGTCCTGTCCCCACCCTGAAAGCCTGATGCCCCCCCCCCCCCGACGCCCGATTCATCATCCGGAAGGACTTTCTCTGACGTCAGAGAAAGGGCGGGACCGCCGGAAGAGGAAGCAGCGCAGCAGGGCTCAGAGAAGGGGCAGGACCGCCGGCAGAGGAAGCAGCTGGGCTCACTGGCATCCGGAAACAAGGTAGACAGCTTCTCCATGGGGGGAGGGGGGGAGGCTGCGGAGGTGCGAGCGGTTTTTGGGTGGGAATGCGAGCGGTCCATCGGGGTGGGAGTGCGAGCGGTGGGGGTGCGAGCGGTCCTTCCAGATGATGAATCGGGCGTCGGACGGGGTGGGAACTATGTAAAAAAAAATTTATATAGCGCGCTCACGCGTATAACGCGCAAGGTTATGCACGGTTTGTAAAATCGTGCATGACGCGCGCGTTATATGCGTGAAAATACAGTATATAGTCTGAAAAGATCCCACACGGTATCCTCAACTTTGTGCAACTGTGATGTCGCTCTTCTAAAACCTACTCAAACTGGCAAAGATTTTCACATTCTCCCAGAGCAGATCTGCAGTGTGTGGCACAGTGGTTAAAGCTACAACCTCAGCACCCTGGGGTTGTGGGTTCAAATCCACGCTGCTCCTTGTGACCCTGGGTAAGTCACTTAATCCCTCCATTGCCCCAGGTACGTTAGATAGATTGTGAGCCCACCGGGACAGACAAGGGAATGTGCTTGAGTACCTGAATAAATTCATGTAAACCGTTCTAAGGTCCCCTGGGAGAACGTTATAGAAAATTAAATAAATACCCAACTGCTTTGCTGATTTTTTTTAACTGATCTCAACTTAGCACAGAGGAATTCTGATGCTGGAAGAGAGTAGGTGCCATTGAAATCTGGGGGAGATGCTTGAAGTAGCTGGAATTTCTAACAGGAGGGGTGAACTGGGTTTTCGCCTTGGCAGCATGCAAAGATCTTGACTGGTGACTGCGGGGAGGGGGGGCTCTTTTAATAAGCTGCACTAGTAAGTGGACTTAGTGCATCCTTGTGGTCGCCTTATCTGTGTACATTAACCCGTCAACCTATGGACCAGGTGAGGCACTGACCCAGGGCTCCGGCGATAAAGGGTGTGAAAATCCCAGTTTGGTCTACCTTCGTATTCCAGGAGAGATGGATGCTGGACTGGGATTCTGATGCTTTTTTATCACCATTACCCCGAACCAGTGCCTCACCTGGTACGGCAGGAGTGGGGGGGGGGGGCGGGGAGGACTTGTGAGAGAGGGGGAGATAGTGGATCAAAGGGGAGGAGGGGCAGAATAGAGACGCAAGTACCAGATTTGGGGGAGGAGGGAGCAGGTGCCAATGAAAAAGTTGGCTCAGCGCATCAGTCCTTTGAGCCAGCCCTGACCCCCAAGTCTATATATGGTGCCCAAAGTTGTAGGCCCAACTTTGAGTATGCTTCCGAGATGCGCATGCAAATAAATTGCAGAATGAGCTCTGAACAATCAACATGACACGTACCCGCAAAGGGGGGCCGGTCGGGGGCATTCCACCCATTTGTGTGCGGGATTGCGGAATACTGTCTAATCGCGCCTAGCTTGCGTGCCGGCATTCATACCAGGAATTAGCAGGTGTAAGTTCAGCACCCAACAGTCAGGCACGGAATCCGTGCGAAACCCAATTCTGTATAAGGCGCAAACTCTTTATAAAATCGTGCTTAGCGCTGAATATTTTTTTTTTCACTGCCTATACACTTCTCCCTCCGTGTCTGCGGTTTCCATATCTGCAGATTCGCTTATTCGTGATTTTTCGGCTGCTGACTCCGCCCCCTAGTTTTCGTCACTGAACCCGGCGTTTCACATTGGAAATCGCTGCTCTCGGTGGTTCCTGAAGGAATTCGCTGCTCCCGGCGATGTACGAAGCAAATCGCAGGTCAGGTCATTCAGGGTTTATTATCTTTTTCAGGTCTATTTTACCGAAAAACCTCGAATAACATGCAAAAAGTTATTCGCGGTTTTCCAGTATTCACGGCTATGTTCTGCCCGCATCCCCCACGAATACGGAGGGAGAAGTATATTTCGGCTCTGGTTATCGAATTCCCTCTACAGCCCCTTTCTAGCATGGTCATCTAAAAAGGTTTTTTTTTCCTATTTGCTGCCTTTCTAGCTGTGCGCTAGTGTTAATATTAGCATGTGGCCATTAAAAAAATTAATGTGGGAGACCTACCTCCTATTTAGGAGACACTAATTAAGGCTTCCCATGTTTATGGATGCCCAAACCAGTTAACAAAGTGGTAATGTCAATACTCTAGCTGATTCATGCATCCATGCCCATTCACTGCCTCAGACACGCCCCCTCCCCCCAAAATAAACGCCATGCAGTTAATGCATGCAGATGGCAAAACAGAATGCTTTAGCGCAGGGGCTATCCAACCTGCGGCCCTGTGAAGTATTTTGTGCAGCCCCAGTCGAAGGCAATGCATTGTTTTCCTCTGCTGCCCCTGAGTATTTACCGTCTTGCCGGCTCCCTCCTCTGTCTTGCTGCAGCGTTTGCGCGGCCCCAGAAACATTTTTTTTCGGCCAGTGCGGCTCAGGGAAGCCAAAAGGTTGGACATCCCTGCTTTAGCGTGTCCTGCATTAGGCCACTTTTCCTGTGTTAGGTGTGCATGAGACCTTAATTCAGCTCAGTAAAAGGTCCCCTGTGTTCTGCAGCAAATGGATGCTTCCGAGCTTTGCTGAAGTGCAGTTTTCTGGGTGGTCATGGTGAGAAAAATGGTTATTGCTCTCTCTGTAACGCTGACAATTCATGGAGCCACACCTACATCCGATCTGCAGTAATGGAAGACGGATATGTAGCATGAAGGCACAAAGGGTTAGAAAGGGCATGGTATAATTTACATCCATTTATATTATCAGGGTGGGGAATTTGGAAGATCCGTATAAAGAACACAAAGAATATGGCTTCTATTTACTGGTCATTTTCCCTTTAATTTTTGTCTGATTTCCTTACACATCCAGGGTGCGAAGGAGGGGGTAGGTTTGCACTTCTATTTTAATTAAAGCAAGGTTATTGGAAGTTTATATACATTTGTATTTTGGATTAATTAATGGGGGGGGGGGGGAGAATGATTGCTTTTGAATATTTGTAAGTTCAAAGTGCTTTCCTTGATTCATTATACGTTCAGATTCATATGTATTGCGCTGTTATTACTTGAAAATCAATAAAGATTTAAATAATAAAAAAAAAAAAGAAAAAGAACACAAGGAATAATCCTGGGTGACAATTCCTTCCACAGAATGTACAAGAAATGATAGGCCAGAGGAAACACAAGGGGATGTGATGGCTGCTGGCTATGCTATTATGATAAATCCTGCGCCTTTTCTAAGCTTGGAGGTTATTCCTTTCATTTATGCGATAAATCACTTATTGCCTGTTGGAGCAGGGGCTTTAAAATACTCACTAAACAGTTCAAGGAAAATGGTTAACGGGATTCCTTAGGAATAATCCACAAATACTGAGAAAATCCCACAGTTGAGTGTTTCAAGGAAACTGAGGATAAAGGGTCTCAGATACCTGCTTCAATTAGGATATTTAATCAGATACCAAGTTTTTAACAGTTTGTAATTTCCATCGCTGACCCATGTAACCTCCACCACCTTTTGTTTCAAGTTTATTAGAATTTTTATATACCGCCTATCAAGGTTATCTAAGCAGTTTTTACAATCAGGTACTCAAGCATTTTCCCTATCTGTCCCGGTGGGCTCACAATTTATCTAACGTACCTGGGGCTATGGAAGATTAAGTGACTTGCCCAGGGTCACAAGGAGCAGCGCGGGATTTGAACCCACAACCCCAGGGTGCGGAGGCTGTAGCTTCAACCACCATGCCACACACTCCTGTGTATAACTTAATTCTCACTGTTTGTTTAACTTATTTTTCTTTGTTTATATATCAAACAGCAGGAAATGCTACTTATCTCTAGTGCGCAGAGTTTCATGAGAAGTCCGACGGGGACCCGTTTCGCCACTATCGTGGCTGTATCAAGGGTGCTCAGGACACTCTGCCAGTATTTGTCTGGGCGCCCCGCCTCAATTAGGGCTAGTTTGTTCTGCACACTCAACTGTGGGGTTTTCTCAGTATTTGTGGTTTAAAATACCCCTCCCCACCCTACCATTGCAATTTAACTGCACCCTTTTCAGGTTTAGAAGGGGATGAGATTTGATGTGCTGCCTTTCTGTGGTTACAACCAACATGGTTTACAATTATACTTATGAAGCTGTATTAGGCTTTTTTTTAAAAATTTACGGCCACGGCGGTATTAGTTCCAATGCTATTATTGACATGGCCAGCGATAAAAAAAAAAAAAAAGCCTAACGCGGCTTCATAAAAGGGGGGAGGGGGAGATAGACAAATACTTATTTTCTACCTGGGGCAATGGAGAGTTCCCCAAGGTCACAAGGAATTGAATCCAGTTTCCACTGCACAAACCACTGGCCTACTTCTCCAAATCTGTTGCTGCTTAGTTTTCAGCCTCCTGTAAATGGTCTTTTTACACGCTGCTTTTTCTATATCTGCATCTGAATGAAAAGCAACTACAAATCCGTTGCTTTTTGATGACTCGGGGGCATTAACTTTGTAAGAGCTGAAGGTTCGGAGCTCTGACTGTTGTAGTGTTGATTTCAGTTATTGCTTTGGAACTTGGGTTGTTGTTTTTTTTTTTTTTTTCTGGTTAATTTGTAGATGTCTAGAGGAATCCACCTGTGGACAAATAGATGTTTTGTTTCGTCACATGCAGACTCACCGCAGCCAGCCTCAAAGCTAATTAGAGGGCGAAGTGCATCGAATGCTCAGTGGTTTCATTTGTTCTCTGGTGCGCAGGGCATTTGTTCCCTGCAAAAGCCTGACTTCCCATCCAGACCTGCAAGCGTGCAGCTGGCCGAGACGCAAACCCTCCCAATTAATAAATTATAGCTTTCTACATCAGTCATCTTCTCTGGCCGGCATGTTTCTCCAACGTGAATGGTCTGTTAAAAGACTCGAGGCTCTGCTGGGGGACCTTTAGTTCCCTGACCTGTCTCACTATTGCTGGTAAATTCAAAGTGTCTGTCACTTAAATATCGCATTATTAATGTCTGGCGCAGAATCAAGGTGTTTCCTTATGAACAGTATCTTTTCCAGAGCTTTCTTCGGTTCAGTGAGAGACAGGAAGTAGGTGAAAGCATAGCCAGCCTGCAATTTATTGTCCTTGAACCCACTGGCCTTCTCTGTGCAAGTATTAACTCAAATGTATTTTGCATTATCAGACATGGCTGATTTAAGATTTCATGTATAGACTATCCATCTAAAATGTGTTTCAAGTCTATTATCTTGTTTCCAAATTTAACCTTGTGCCTGAAATAAATATACATGGGGGAGGGGGGGGAGAGGAGGCATTTTGAATATGATGTCTAAATCCAATTTTGGATGTTTTGGGGAAAAAAATGACGATGGAAAATTCTAACAGAACAAAAATTCCTTCTCTATTGTCAAGCAAAACGGCTGCTACTGAATCACTGGGGTGTAGCTTTTCTTGTGCATGCATACCAATCGAAATGCGTCATTTGCATAAATGGATTTAATTAAGGATTTAATGAGGAGTCTATTCAAAGAAGATTCCCTCCTATCTTGTGTCCCTAGCAAGATTCAAATGAGGACCCCTTTGGCCGTGCACTTTCCCTGCCCATTTGGGGAATTATGTTGCTTGAACACAGATGCCTGCTTGGGTTTAAATCTTGTCTGCACAGGGCTTCAACCTTGGGAAATTCCTTGGCCCTGTAAGTTGTTGATAATCTAGAAATAATTGGCTCACGATATTTTTTTTTTTTCTTTTGTGCTCTAAAAACAAAGGATTCTGGAGGAAGAGGGGAATCTACGTGACTTATCCTATAGAGAATTCACTTATTTTGCTATAACAGTCTTGCTTTTGTTTTTTTAGAATATTGTTTAGCTTGTGCCTATTCAAACGTAGCTCAAGGTGAATAACTGTCGGATTCCGCTGTACTGGGCCATGGTGCGCCCTCACCTGGAATACTGCGTCCAGCACTGGTCGCTGTACATGAAGAAGAACACGGTACTACTTGAAAGGGTTCAGAGAAGAGCGACTAAAATGGTTAAGGGGCTGAAGGAGTTGCCGTACAGTGAGAAATTAGAGAAACTGGGCCTCTTCTCCCTTGAAAAGAGGAGACTGAGAGGGGACATGATCGAAACATTCAAGATAATGAAGGGAATAGACTTAGTAGATAAAGACAGGTTGTTCATTCTCTCCAAGGTAGAGAGAACGAGAGGGCACTCTCTAAAGTTGAAAGAGGATAGATTCTGTACAAATGTAAGGAAGTTCTTCTTCACCCAGAGAGTGGTAGAAAACTGGAACGCTCTTCCGGAGGCTGTTATAGGGGAAAGCACCCTCCAGGGATTCAAGACAAAGTAGATAAAGATAGGTTGTTCACCCTCTCCAAGGTAGGGAGAACGAGAGGGCACTCTCTAAAGTTGAAAGAGGATAGATTCTGTACAAATGTAAGGAAGTTCTTCTTCACCCAGAGAGTGGTAGAAAACTGGAACGCTCTTCCGGAGGCTGTTATAGGGGAAAGCACCCTCCAGGGATTCAAGACAAAGTAGATAAAGATAGGTTGTTCACCCTCTCCAAGGTAGGGAGAACGAGAGGGCACTCTCTAAAGTTGAAAGAGGATAGATTCTGTACAAACGTAAGGAAGTTCTTCTTCACCCAGAGAGAGGTAGAAAATTGGAACGCTCTTCCGGAGTCTGTCATAGGGGAAAACACCCTCCAGGGATTCAAGACAAAGTTAGACAAGTTCCTGCTGAAATAGAACGTACGCAGGTAGGGCTGGTCTCAGTTAGGGCGCTGGTCTTTGACCTAAGGGCCGCCGTGTGAGCGGACTGCTAGGCACGATGGACCGCCGGTCTGACCCAGCAGCAGCAATTCTTATGTTCCGTTATCATTTCCCCAGAGGATTTAAGTTGTAATTTTGTACTTGAAAGGCTAATGTGACTTGTCTGAGGTCACAAGGAGCATCGTTGAGATTTGAACACTGGCTTAACTCCTAGGCTACTCTGTCACTCCAAGAGTGGGGCCAATGCTGCAAACATTTGGGGGGGGGGAAGGGGGGAGGGAAACAGCTTTATTAGCATTCCTTTAGGACAACAATGTTGTTGGAATGAGTACTATAGTTATTGGGGGCCAAATAGGGGTGGTAGGGCTAGGGGGGCCATCTGTAGTAGCTGCTGCTACTACTACTTACCCCCCTCTTCTACAAAAGTGCACTAAGCTTTTTAGCGCATGCTAAAATATTAGCGTGTGCTAAACGTTGACACGTGCATGTTATCCTATGGACGTGTTAGCGGTTAGCACACACTAAATCTGCACTAAAACACTGAGTGCGCCTTTGTAAAAGCGGACCATAGTGTATAATTTGCAAGTGTTAGGACCTCCACGCAGCTTCAAAGAAGCGGGCTTTGAGCCTGGATTTGAACAGCGCTAGAGACGGCGCCTGGTGTAACGATCCAGGCAGGTTGTTCCAAGCCTGCGGTGCAGCGAGGCAGAAGGAGCGGAGCTGGGAGTTGGCAGTAGAGGAGAAGGGTCCACACAAGAGAGACGTGCCTGAAGAGCAGAGTTCCCGAGGCGGGGGTGTCGGGGAAAATAGATCATGGGCAGGACACACTTTAGAGAAAACCAAAAAAGCTCTGTGGAGTGACGATGTTCCAAAATGGACTTTATTTGAAAGTGTCAACGTTTCTTATCTGTGGATATTTCGGGGTCAATTCCTTTTGTGGGTTTTTTTTCCCCTGACACACTTTAGAGCAGTGGTTCCCAACCCTGTCCTGGAGGAACACCAGGCCAATCGGGTTTTCAAGATATCCCTAATGAATATGCATGAAGCAAATTTGCATGCCTATCACTTCCATCATATGCAAATCTCTCTCATGCATATTCATTAGGGATATCTTGAAAACCTGACTGGCTGGGGATCCCCCAGGACAGGTTTGGGAACCACTGTGTTAGAATAAAGTTTACATCAGGGCTGCCCAAGTCCGGTCCTCAAGATTTACTGGCAGGCCAGGTTTTCAGGATATCCACAATGAATATGCATGAGAGAGATTTGCCTGCACTGCCTTTTCGGTATGCAAATCTCTCTCATGCATATTCATTATGGATATCCTGAAAACCTGGCCTGCCAGAGATCTCGAGGACCGGACTTGGGCAGCCCTGGTTTTACATGATGATTATGGGAACCCTTTACATCAGTGGTTCCCAACCCTGTCCTGGAGGAACACCAGGCCAATCGGGTTTTCAGGCTAGCCCTAATGAATATGCATGAAGCAAATTTGCATGCCTATCACTTCCATCATATGCAAATCTCTCTCATGCATATTCATTAGGGCTAGCCTGAAAACCCGATTGGCCTGGTGTTCCTCCAGGACAGGGTTGGGAATCACTGCTTTAGAGCACCTGGGGAATCAAAGCATCCGTTCACTCTGCATTTTGATCAACTGGCAGTGAGGATTTATAGTCAGGATTTCAGAATCACAGCAGAATAATTTGGATCACCTGTGGAATTTTTTTTTTTAAATAGACGGCAGCATTTCACACTCCCATTGTGTCTATGCAAATTTATCTGTTTTTATTGGAACTTGATATGTTGAATTGCTTATAGTGGTGTTCAGGTAATATATGGCATTAAAAGATTCAATAGGGAGAAGGAGATCCTCAATAAAGTGGCTGCGGTTACCAGGAAAAGAATACCTCAAATCTAGAGATACTCTTTGAAAAAGTCTCTATGAAAATTAGCTCTCTCCCTAGAAGGAGTACGGTGATCAGCCAAATAAGAACATAAGAATAGCCTTACTGGGTCAGACCAATGCTTCATCAAGCCCAGTAACCCGTTCTCACGGAGGCCAATCCAGGTCACTAGTACCTGGCCAAAACCCATAGAATAGCAACATTCCAGCATCTCAAAGAAGAGCAAGATTCCGGAACCCCAATGAAAGCAACATTCTAGAGTTGAGATTGTGATGTCATAATGCCTCATTCCACAGTGCCTGAGAGCCAACCTCATCAGTGATGTTGCAATGGCTTGATTGCCCTATACCCAAGGAGTAGCAACATTCCAGCATCTCAAAGAATAGCAAGATTCCGGAACCCCAATGAGAGCAACATTCCAGAGCTGAGATTGTGATGTCATAATGCCTCATTCCACAGTGCCTCAGAGCCAACCTCATCAGTGATGTTGCAATGGCTTGATTGCCCTATACCCAAGGAGTAGCAACATTCCAGCATCTCAAAGAATAGCAAGATTCCGGAACCCCAATGAGAGCAACATTCCAGAGCTGAGATTGTGATGTCATAATGCCTCATTCCACAGGGCCTCAGAGCCAACCTCATCAATGATGTTACAATGGCTTGATTGCCCTATACCCAAGGAGTAGCAACATTCTAGCATCTCAAAGAAGAGCAAGATTCCGGAACCCCAATAAGAGAAACATTCCAGAGTTGAGATTGTGATGTCATAATGCCTCATTCCACAGTGCCTGAGAGCCAACCTCATCAGTGATGTTGCAATGGCTTGATTGCCCTATACCCAAGGAGTAACAACATTCCAGCATCTCAAAGAATAGCAAGATTCCGGAACCCCAATGAGAGCAACATTCCAGAGCTGAGATTGTGATGTCATAATGCCTCATTCCACAGTGCCTCAGAGCCAACCTCATCAGTGATGTTGCAATGGCTTGATTGCCCTATACCCAAGGAGTAGCAACATTCCAGCATCTCAAAGAATAGCAAGATTCCGGAACCCCAATGAGAGCAACATTCCAGAGCTGAGATTGTGATGTCATAATGCCTCATTCCACAGTGCCTCAGAGCCAACCTCATCAATGATGTTACAATGGCTTGATTGCCCTATACCCAAGGAGTAGCAACATTCTAGCATCTCAAAGAAGAGCAAGATTCCGGAACCCCAATAAGAGAAACATTCCAGAGTTGAGATTGTGATGTCATAATGCCTCATTCCACAGTGCCTGAGAGCCAACCTCATCAGTGATGTTGCAATGGCTTGATTGCCCTATACCCAAGGAGTAGCAACATTCTAGCATCTCAAAGAAGAGCAAGATTCCGGAACCCCAATAAGAGAAACATTCCAGAGTTGAGATTGTGATGTCATAATGCCTCATTCCACAGTGCCTGTGAGCCAACCTCATCAGTGATGTTGCAATGGCTTGATTGCCCTATACCCAAGGAGTAACAACATTCCAGCATCTCAAAGAATAGCAAGATTCCGGAACCCCAATGAGAGCAACATTCCAGAGCTGAGATTGTGATGTCATAATGCCTCATTCCACAGTGCCTCAGAGCCAACCTCATCAGTGATGTTGCAATGGCTTGATTGCCCTATACCCAAGGAGTAGCAACATTCCAGCATCTCAAAGAATAGCAAGATTCCGGAACCCCAATGAGAGCAACATTCCAGAGCTGAGATTGTGATGTCATAATGCCTCATTCCACAGTGCCTCAGAGCCAACCTCATCAATGATGTTACAATGGCTTGATTGCCCTATACCCAAGGAGTAGCAACATTCTAGCATCTCAAAGAAGAGCAAGATTCCGGAACCCCAATAAGAGAAACATTCCAGAGTTGAGATTGTGATGTCATAATGCCTCATTCCACAGTGCCTGAGAGCCAACCTCATCAGTGATGTTGCAATGGCTTGATTGCCCTATAACCAAGGAGTAGCAACATTCCAGCATCTCAAAGAATAGCAAGATTCCGGAACCCCAATGAGAGCAACATTCCAGAGCTGAGATTGTGATGTCATAATGCCTCATTCCACAGTGCCTGAGAGCCAACCTCATCAGTGATGTTGCAATGGCTTGATTGCCCTATACCCAAGGAGTAGCAACATTCCAGCATCTCAAAGAAGAGCAAGATTCTGGAACCCCAATGAGAGCAACATTCCAGACCTGAGATTGTGATGTCATAATGCCTCAGAGCCAACCTCATCAGTGTTGTTGCAATGGCTTGATTGCCCTATACCCAAGGAGTAGCAACATTCTAGCATCTCAAAGAATAGCAAGATTCCGGAACCCCAATGAGAGCAACATTCCAGAGCTGAGATTGTGATGTCATAATGCCTCATTCCACAGTGCCTCAGAGCCAACCTCATCAGTGATGTTACAATGGCTTGATTGCCCTATACCCAAGGAGAAGCAACATTCCAGCATCTCAAAGAAGAGCAAGATTCCGGAACCCCAATAAGAGAAACATTCCAGAGTTGAGATTGTGATGTCATAATGCCTCATTCCATAGTGCCTCAGAGCCAACCTCATCAGTGAAGTTGCAATGACTTGATTGCCCTATACCCAAGGAGTAGCAACATTCCATGCAGAATCTCAAAGAATAGCAAGATTCCAGAATCCCAAAGAGTAGCAACATTCCATGCTACCGATCCAGGGCAAGCAGTAGCTTCCACCATGTCTTTCTCAATAACAGACTATGGACTTTTCCTCCAGGAACGTGTCCAAACCCTTCTTAAAACCAGTTATATTGACAAAGCTGTATACACTCGTATGTTGCAGAATGCTAAAACCACTTTTAGTACAAAATCTTTTTTTGTTATATTCTTGGCAGGATGCGCAATAACTTTAATAGCAAACATAAGAAGGATCACTGTAACCAGATCTAGACAAAGAAAACATTCCCCTCAATATTCGGGAACAGCTCCTGGGCAGTTAAATAGCATTTGGCTGCCTAACCATTAATATTCAGCGGAAAATAGCTGATTATCTCCACTGAATATTTGATTTGACGTGATTTATTATATTTGATATACCGCTTGCACATAAGTTTTAAGCAGTTTATAATACTAATACAATAGAAGTGAGGGATACATTACAGACTACAAGAATACCCTCTCTGTCACAGCGGGCTCACAATCTACCGTATTTTTTGCTCCATAAGGCGCACTTTTTCCACCCCCAAAAAGGGGGTGGAAAAGTGGGTGCGTCTTATGGAGTGAATACACCTTCCCCCAGTACCTTTTTAAAAGTTGATGTGCTCTCCTGCTGGACGGCTGCCTTTGGAAGCAGAGCAGAGTGGCGCGATGCAGGAGCGCAACCTTTGTGCTTCCTGCCGGGTCCCGCGCCACTCAGTGATTGGCTGAGGTCAGTTCTCATTGAGAACTGACCTCAGCCAATCACTGAGCGGCGTGGGACCCGACAGGAAGTGCAAAGGTCGCGCTCCTGTGTCACGCCGCTCTGCTCTGCTTCCAAAGACAGCCCAGGAGAGCACCGCAACTTTAAAAAGGTACCGGGGCAGCTTCAAGTGCGGGCATCGTCAGGCGGGTTTCTTCACTGCGACGCCTTCTGACTGGGCTGCAGACGGGTGGCTTCACATGCAGGTGCTATTGGGTGGGATCCTTCGTTGCGGGTGGCTTCGGGTGCGGGCAGATTCTGGCTGTGGGCTGGCTGCTTCGGGTGTGGGTGGCTGCGGGCGGATGGCTTTGGGCTTCAGGTGGGTGGCTCTGGGCTGCGGGCAGGCTGCTTCAGGCCGCTTAGCACCAGATGCACAAGATCACCAAACGCACCCCCCTGTAGAGGAGGAAATTATTTTTCATTGGTTTTTCCTCCTCTACAGGGGGGGGGGGGGGTGTCTTATAGACCGAAAAATACAGTAAATTATTTTAAATATAGAAGAAATATAGAAGATACTATTCAGTTTAATCTGTTATTAGTAATTCAGGTTGATTTTATGTTTATGTATTGTATGTCTACTATGTTATTATTGTATTATAGCATGTATTGTAATTATGACTGTCTATAACACACAGGACTACAGGTTGTAGCGAGTAAGACATTTTAAAATAAAATAAAAATAAGTATTAACTACATGCTAAAGAGATATGAAGAGAAAGAAGTGTACCGTAGATACATAAAGCGCGCTAAATGCTAACGCATTCATAGAATATAATGAGCGCATTAGCATTTAGGGCATTCTAAATAGCGCGCCTTAGTAAAAGACTACAAAATACAGTATCAAAGCATAGGTAAAGAAGTACAAAGCAAAAAAGGGCCAAAAATTAGGCAACCCTACCAAAAAAATAAAAGCAAGATAAAAGAAACCCCATTCCGTCTCCGACATTTTCCCAGAACAGCCCATCTGCCACAGATCATCTTCTCCTGGCACAGTTGGTGATAAACGCATGTTGCCTCGTAAGCATTAACGCCGACTGCCCGGCGCTGATTGACTTCCGTAGGCAGTTCTTCGCTGGGGCTCCCGACCGCCTGCCGCACACCGGAGACAGCCGAGAGTCCAGCCGGTCTCTGAAGCCGAGCAGAAAATGAAGTAGCACGGAGAGATGGCGTCTGGACCGAAATACACCGAAGCCGCAGCTCCCCCAGCAGACTTCAAGAAAGAGAAGCGAGAGAGCCAAACCGACCCCCCGCGGAGCTCCGACAGAACCCCCCCCCCTCCCGGAGGCTGGACACAAAGCTGGAAGGCAGTTCTTGCCGCCAGGACAGCGCCCCCCCCCTAGCACCAGCAAGATGCAGATTAGGGGGCGAGCCATTAGCTGGCTCTGTCGTGAATAAGCTCATTATTCCCTATATCCCTCTCGTCTCTTGCGTTCTGTGAAGTCTCCCTTCACCAAAGCAAGAGCAAAAGTGGAAATGTCCAATCAGAATGGTGCACAAAAAGTGTCTTTCAACTCATCTGATAAATCCAAATGTCTTTATTCATCCAAAATAACTCTTTCATTCAAAGTAACTCAATGACTCGACATGATCATGATTCGGCCACCCGGCCTGCATCAGGAGTCTTAAGAGTCTTTGGGTGTCAAATGGATAAATATGATCTATAACAAAACGATCAAACCGTTGCTCCGAATCTTGTGGCACTACAAACCAACTCTCTTTTCTCTGTAACATCCAGAACTGTCTCTTAACTTACTCCAAACACCTCACTGTAACTACAGTGTAAACTTCTGATGTCTTATTGTAAGCCGCATAGAATCTTAGTTGAAATTCTGCGGGTTATAAGAAATTGTATGGTATGGTTTATCTTCCAAGCAAGAGCAATAGTGGAAATGTCCAATCAGAATGGTGCACAAAAAGTGTCTTTCAACTCATCTGATAAATCCAAATGTCTTTATTCATCCAAAGTAACTCAATGACTCGACATGATCATGTTTTGGCCACCCGGCCTGCATCAGGAGTCTTAAGAGTCTTTGGGTGTCAAATGGATAAATATGATCTATAACAAAACGATCAAACTGTTGCTCCGAATCTTGTGACACTACAAAACAACACGGCCTTGCTTGTGTTTTGTAGCGTCACAAGATTCGGAGCAACGGTTTGATCGTTGTGCTTTAGTTCATATTTATCCATTTGATACCCAAAGACTCCTGATGCAGGCCGGGTGGCCGAAACATGATCATGTCGAGTCATTGAGTTACTTTGGATGAAAGAGTTATTTTGGATGAATAAAGACATTTGGATTTATCAGATGAGTTGAAAGACACTTTTTGGTGCACCATTCTGATTGGACATTTCCACTTTTGCTCTTGCCTGTTTGATTTTTGTGGATTTGTTTCCCCTGTTTTAGTGTGTAAGTCTCCCTTCACCACCAGATCTTCATTTAACCTATACCCGATCCACTGCTTTCCGTTCTATTGGCCCCAAGCTATGGAACAAGCTCCCACTCCGGATCAGAAATCAGCCACTCTCTCTGGTCTTAAAAAATTACTCAAAACTCATCTGTTTTGGTAACTTTTAGTGTTCTTTTTCCCTGGTTTTAAGAGCCCATATACAACCTGCATGTATGGTTGAGCTTGTTTTAATGTAAACGGCTTTGGAGCCTAGCGCAGGCCATTTGGCAATATATCAAAGTTTAAATCAATAAATTAAACAAATCAATAAATATTCACATGCTATCTGGCTATGTTTAGTGGGTAATTCAGGCCTCTCTTTGGCTGCTTTTAACTTAACCGGACCAAGGCCTAATATTCACTTAAAAAACACACACACAGAGGCAAGCAAGATGTCTTAATCCGACCAAATACAAAGTATTTATTAGTCCATAAAACTCAACGAAATTGCCTTGTGTTTTCAGATAATATATCTTATAGCTTACAGAGAATGGCTTGTCTGTTAATTTGAAAAGGACTGAACCCACGCTAGTTTCTAGAGATACAACCCTAAATCAATTATATACACCAGTCTAATTAATTGGAGACTTCTCTAAGTTGGATTATAACATATGGTGGAGCATGGTTTGTTTATATAGTAAAGATGAGAAAATATATGCAATTAAGGGCTAGCTGAAAATCTACCACCTGCTCAAAAGGAGTCGTTAGCAGCTAGCGCGCACGGCAATTTAGCGTACGCTATTCCGCACGTTAAGGCCCTAGGGCGGCTTTGTAAAAGGAGCCCTAAGTAAGAACATAAGAAGTTGCCTCCACTGGGTCAGACCAGAGGTCCATCGCGCCCAGTGGTCTGCTCCCGCGGCGGCCCATCAGGCCTATGACCTGTGAAGTGGTCCCTGACTATTCCTATAACCTACCTCTACTTCTATCTGTACCCCTCAATCCCCTTATCCTTTAGGAACCTATCTAAACCTTCCTTGAACCCCTGTAGCTTGCTCTGGCTTATCACAACCTCCGGAAGTGCGTTCCATGTGTCCACCACCCTCTGGGTAAAAAAGAACTTCCTCGCATTTGTTCTAAACCTGTCCCCTCTCAATTTCTCCAAGTGCCCCCTTGTACTTGTGGTTCCCCACAGTCTGAAGAATCTGTCCCTGTCTACCTTCTCTATGCCCTTCAGGATTTTGAAGGTTTCTATCATGTCTCCTCTAAGTCTCCGCTTCTCCAGGGAGAACAGCCCCAGCATTTTCAACCTGTCAGCGTATGAAAAGTTTTCCATACCTTTTATCAGTTTAGTCGCTCTTCTCTGGACCCCCTCAAGTATTGCCATGTCCTTCTTGAGGTGCGGCGACCAGTACTGGACACAGTACTCCAGATGCGGGCGCACCATTGCACGATACAGCGGCATGATGACTTCCTTCGTCCTGGTCGTGATACCCTTTTTAATGATACCCAACATTCTGTTCGCTTTCTTGGAGGCTGTCGCACACCGTGCCGATGCTTTCAATGTTGAGTCCACCATCACCCCCAGGTCTCTTTCAAGGTTGCTCACCCCTAGCAATGATCCCCCCCCCCATTTTGTAGCTGAGCATCGGGTTCTTTTTCCCTACATGCATGACCTTGCATTTCTCTATTTGCCCACTCTTCCAGTCTCGTTAGGTCTCTTTGCAGGTCTTCGCAGTCTTCCGTGTTTCTAACCCTGCTGCAGAGTTTGGTGTCATCAGCAAATTTAATAACCTCACATTTCGTCCCCGTCTCCAGGTCGTTGATAAATATATTGAACAGGAGCAGTCCCAGCACCGAACACTGTGGAACTCCGCTCGTGACCCATTGCCAGTCTGAGTAATGGCCCTTTACTCCAACCCTCTGTTTCCTGCCTGCCAGCCAGTGTTTGATCCATCGGTGGATATGAAGAAATTTTAAAAGATTTGGAAATGCTTATTGAATACGAAGGAATAAAGATTGTAATTTATGCTTTTATTATGTTATGACAACCCCGATATTTAGCTTATTTATATAGTCATTTTCTTAATTAGTTTGTATTAGTATTTTTATTGTCATTTTTTGATTCAGTTTGTAATGATTGTATTAAAACCAATAAAATATTTTTGGAGTAAATGATGTGCTTCCATTGAAAAATCTAGGGGTCCTTTTATTAAAGGTACGCTAAATGCATCCATTATATTCGGTGGGCGCCTTAGCGTTTAGCGCGCACTAATCTTGAGCGTGCGATAAATCGGTTAACACGCCTTAACAAAAGGACCCCCTAGTGATTTATTTGGGGGTGATTTTGGATTGTCTGTTGAATTGCCGTCAGCGTGTTCAGAAAGTCGTGCAGATCGGGTTTAGTAACATTTGAGTTGTTTTTCTTATTTTCATACTGATGTCAGGCCATTATTTGTTACTGTAATATCATTTTTTGGGGGGTTGCCAGAATCTGATTTTGAAGCATTGTGGGTTTGGACAAGTCCATGGCGGAAAAGTCCATAGTCTGCTATTGAGACAGACATAGGGGAAGCCCCTGCTTGCTCTGGGATCGCTAGCAGGGAATGCTGCTACTATTTGGGATTTTCCCAGGTGCCTAGGACTTGATTTGGCTGCTGTGGGAACAGGATACTGGGCTAGATAATAATAATAATTTATTCTTATACTAGCTTTATAGCCCATTACATTAACGGGTGCTAGAATATATGTGTGTGTCTGTCTTTATTTCTTTCTCTCTCTGTCTCCTTAGCTGCTTTTTCCTGTCCATTCTCCCTTCTTTTTACCTCCCCTGTATCCACCACCACCCCTTCACTGCTCCCCTTATCCAGCAGCAGCCCTTCTCCCTTTATTTTACCTCCCCCCTGTCCATCAGCACCTCTTCCTGCTCCCCCTGTCCAGCAGTAGGCCTCCCTTCATTTTTCCCCCCCCTGTCCATCAGCACCTCTTCCTGCTCCCCCTGTCCACGGGAGTTAGTACAGGGCCGGTGTCTGCTGTTCTCCCCAGAGTCCTTGCCACCCCCCCCCTTCCCTTCCCTTCCCGCGGACCGACTACCTACTCAGCGATTCAAGCAGCGTGTGCAGCAGTCTTCACACGCTGCTTCGGGTCCTTCTACTGCCCTAATTTACTCTGGCACGCCCCTGATGACATCATCAGAGACACAGCAGAGCAAATCAGGGCAGTAGAAGGGCCCGAAGCAGCGTGTGAAGACTGCTGCACACGCTGCTTGAATCGCCAAGGTAGTTGGGTCCGCAGGAAGGGAAGAGGAGGGGGATGAGCGGCAAAGGACTCTGACTCCTCTGGTCTGTCGTGGAGGGCGGCCCGGCTCCATTTCAGCCGCAGGGAAGTCTCACCGCCCCAGCTCCATCCCCTTCTGCAGTCCGAGCCAGGCCTCCCGCGCTTTCTCAGCGGCCCGGCTCGCTCGGTTGGTTGTTTTTTTGTTTACCTGGCCGCTCCGCTTCCTGCATTCGGCTGCTCTCCGCCGACAGCCGCCTGCCTCAAAGCCCTCCTTCCTACCCTACCCCTAGCATGGCCACTGGCCTTGAGATTGCCTTGGTCTTGGGGCGGGCGAGGACGGCCCCTTGCCCAGCAACGCTGCTTCTCTCCATCCCCGCCAGTGACGTACTAAGCGCGCATGCGCACTCGTGCTGCCACACCCCGACAGAAAAGGGATCAGGGAACACGCGGCGCAAGTGCGCATGCGCGGTAAGGACCTTGTCCTATGCCTTAAGTAGTTCTGAGTAGGGCCAGCTTAGTTTACCTGGACAGGTACAAGTGAGCAAACATGAAATAAAAAAATTCAGCTATTACACTTTCTCACATTGCACCAGGATTTACTAGCTAGAAAAAAAAAAAAAACTGTTGATAGATAGGGCCTAATCCAAGAGCAAGTGAGAATGTGGATTAGTAGCTATAAATTAATAAATGAAAATTGGATAAGCTGGAATAAAATGATCAGAAATACAAAAAGTTTGAAAACAGGGATTTTAAGTTACCATATGGATTTGATATATGTCATGTGCTTGACGGATATAGGGAGGCAGGCTAAGACATTTTTGTGATTGATGACTACCATATCAAATGTACCCCAGATGGGAAGCTTAAGTTTCTTATAGAGCTTCTTTGTGTTAGAGTGACCAGCCTGAACTAGGCCAATCCTCAGGGAAATGTAGGCAGACAGGAGTTGGCTTTTGACCTGGTATCCACATACCAGGGGGCCCTAGGTTTGCCATGACTTGAGTTTGCTAAGGACAAATCTAAACCACATGTGTATCATGGTATGAATTGATCCAAAATTAAGTGTCAGAAAGTTAGGAAAAATTACATAATAGAAATTTTCTTAGGTAGCTATAGATTAGGAATATATGTTAACAACCAATATAGATTAGATTAGGAATATATGTTATTTTGATTTTCATATATCTGAAATCCTGAAGAGATCCTGATAAGGCAACAGATGGTGTTTGACCTCTGACCTTGAGCAACTTTTTTCTACGTAGAATCTTGGTGGGAGGGGTACCTGCTCTTTCCATCTTTTCTTTGTGCAGTCTTTGTGAGACAAAGATCTCAGGAAAAGACACTGATATTTACAGGAAGGGATGTAGAATCTGAGGAGTTTTGTAAGTATATTATAATATTGGTCTATGTATTTCTTCTTTTTATAAAATATGTAAGCTTAATGTGAGAATGTAACTTTTTTAGATATAAAAATGTAATTTGTGACACTAGCCTTATATGGGAATAAATAATGTGAACCAATTAGACTGCAGATGGATTGTAACGAAGGAATGTCGTCATTTAGGATATATATGGACGTGTAACTGGTAAAACGTTGGAATTTTTTATGAGCAAGGCCAGCTTTTGGCTTCTGTAATAATTCTCTGATGCAAATGATACTCAATTGATTTGCTAATCAATTAATTGAGTAATCTTATGATCTAATATCGATATCTAATAAAAAAATAAGATTTTGGATTTTATTAAAATATTTTGCATCATTATTTTTTTTGTCATTTTCATTTTACAACCCTAGAATAAGTACGCATGTGTGCAATTATCCTGATCAGCGGCTAGCGTTTTATTATTTAAGATACTGCCATACCATTGGTTCAAGGTGGTTTACAGCAAGAAAGAACTGCACAAACAGTGAATTACTTACATAAGCATATCAAAATTTCTCAGAAAATACAAAATGGCATTTAAGCCACATATTTATCTAACAGATAAGTTTTAAGAATTTTTTTAAATAAATAATAAGACTGAGCTTGGGGAATAAGTATATTCCAACATGAATTCATTGTACTAGCCTGAAATGCAAAAGTTTTTCCTAAGAATCTCTTATAATGACATGCTTTTACCGATGGAAATGTAAAATAAGTTTTTCATGTATTCTTATTTGAATTAAAAAAAATTTCAAAGTGGGAAGAGAGGTAGGTTGGAGTTAATCCAAATAAAACTTTAAAACAGAAACAGCCAAATTTAAACAAAACTCTAGCCTCAAATGGCAACCAATGGAGCTTTAAATTAGGGCTTACATGGTCATGCTTTTTAAGACCAAAAATCAGGCGATCTGCTGTATTCTGTATTATTCTGAGTCTATTACAAATTTTTTTGTGAGATCCCAGATAAACAAAACACTTCTCCCTCCGTATTCGCTGTGATAGGGGATTAACAGAACCGCAAATACAGAAAAACCGCATATAACTTTTCCAAGTTTCAAGTTTAATTCATTTTAATATACTGGCCATTGACATGCACCTGGCCGGTTTACAATGCTAAAAATGAAAGGTTAAAATAAATTATTATAGGGGGAGGAGAAATGTGGACATTAAATGGACCAATTACAGATACGAATATGAGCTTGAGGGTGAAGAGGGAGAGGAAAGTTAATAATTACATCCTTAAAAACAAATAAAAAAAAGAGAAGAGGGGGTGAGGATATAACATCAGGGATGGGGATCGCTTCTTGAAAGAGGTTCTTATTTTCATATGTTATTTGCTGTTTTCTATTAAAAACCATCGTGAACATGGTGAAACCGCGAATAACATGGTGGGAGACCTGGTCTGTTCCTGAAGGAGAGGCAAAACACGGTGAAGAAAGTGCCGGGAATCGGTGATTTCTCTATGCAAGCTGATGTAATATGGGGGGAGGAGCCAGCAAGCTAAAAACCATGAATAATCGAAACCGCGAATGCTGAAGGAGAAGTGTATTACAGGGACAAAATTGATGACTGACCATTGGTCTGACCCAGTCTGGCTAGTCTTGTCTTATCTTGTCTATTCAGTTATGGGTCTGCTAGGATTATTTGGGAGAAACCTCAAACTAATCACATTGATTGATTCAATTACACTGGGCTTCCAATTTTGTGCCATATTAGATATAAGTTATTGATATTGATTTTAAAGCTATTTGGGGGATGTTATTGGATCAGCTTTTGTCATTATTAAAACAAGTCAATCAATTTGTCCTTTGTGGGCATGTCTATAAGGATAGTTTGTGGTTCCTAAAAAAAAAAAAAAAGGATGAGGAACCAGGTTACTCAGAGTTGGATTTCTTTTTTTGTAGAAGCCCCAAATGTATGGAACTCTTTGCCAGATTAGGTGTACTGAAGAAGTCTATTGGACACAGCTCCATCCCTTTAAAGATACTTCCTGACCCAGTGATGCTATTCTTATGTTCTTATAGTCTGTTATTGAGAAAGACTTGTGGGAAGCCCTTGCTTGCCCTGGATTGGTAGCATGGAATGTTGCTATTCCTTGGGTTTTGGCCAGGTACTAGGGTCCTGGATTGGCCATCGTGAGAACGGGCTACTGGGCTTGATGGACCATTGGTATGACCCAGTATGGCTGTTCGTATGCCCTCACCTTTGCCAAGCAAAGGACAATTAAGCCATTGTGACATCACTGCTGAGGTTGGCTCTGAGACACTGTGAAATGAGGCATTATGACATCACAATCTCAGCTCTGGAATGTTGCTTTCATTGGGGTTCTGGAATCTTTTGTTACTATTTTGGATACCAGAATCTTACTATTCTTTAGTTTTCTGAATGGAATATTGCTACTCCTTGGGTTTTGGCTAGGTACCAGTGACCTGGATTGGCCACCGTGAGAACGGGCTTCTGGGGTTGATGGACCTTTGGTCTGACCCAGTATGGCTGTTCTTATGCTCTTACGTGTGCCAAGTATAGGACAATCAAGCTATTGTAACATCACTGCTGAGATACTGTAGAATAAGGCATTATAACATCACAATCTCAGCTCTGGAATGTTGCTCTCATTGGGGTTCCGGAATCTTGCTTTCTTTGAGATTCTGTATGGAATGTTGCTACTCTTTGGGTTTTGCCAGGTACTAGTGACCTGAATTGGCCACTGTGAGAATGGGCTTGATTGACCGTTGGTCTGACCCTGTAAGGCTATTCTTATGTCCCTTACAGTCACATATATAAAATATTAAGGCAATCAAAGGCATAAATAACATGACAAAACAGATCAAACATTTAACTCGCATCTTTTTCATTGTAGATCAAGGTGTGTTACAGTCGGGCACCATCCTGTCCCCCGAGGGCCCACAATCAAAGCCTCCACCAGAGGCAATGGAGGGTCAAGTGACCTGCCCATAAAGGTCAATATTTAGCTAAGGCGATCTGCATTTGTGTAAAAATACCGACCAGAGTGGCTGAAATCAATCTGGATCTTCAGCGCCAGGATCCTGAAAGTGGCCAATGCTGAATATCTGGATTCAATGGTGATGGCCAGCGCTGTCTGGATAAAGTTAGGGCAGCGTTTTTACTGTCTCCACTTTATCCAGTAACTTCGGAGACTTCCCTTGCTCCTGCCTCAAAGATGAGCGCCCATTATAGAACAGCATTGAGTGTAAATTTCAGCCCTCAGTTTGGATGCTGGGACTAGGGTTATCAGATTTAATGATGGGCAAACCTGGATGCATGGCCCCACCCTGTTCTGCCCTCATCCCTACCTTGTTCTGCCTCCAGCCCCGCCCCGTTTGGCCTCCAGCCCCACCCCATTTGGCCTCCAGCCCCACCCCATTTGGCCTCCAGCACTGCCCCATTTGGCCTCCAGCCCTGCCCCCCAAATTCTCATCTTTTTTTCTCCCCGACCTCCAGACTGTGTCTGGAGGGCCTCCAACATGCGCGGATGAGTGCGACGTCATCCATGCATGCTTGTTGAAGGCCCTCCAGATGCGGCCAGAGCTTGGGGCATTCCAAAACCTAGACAAACTGCTGGGTTTTGGAAAGTCCATCCAGGAACCCGGACAGTCCTCTTAAAAAAGGACATATCTGGGTTTTCTCAGACGTCCGGTCACTCTAATTAGGACTTCTGCTGAAACCAGGTGTAATTCCTGGTACTCAATTTGGGGGCACATCCCCAGTATTCTGTAACACTGCATACAAATTTATAGGACTGCCCTCTGACCTGGTTGTGAACCTCCTTTGGCCACACCTTCTTTGGGTCCCAAAGGTTGTCCAAGTTTGGGCGGGATATGGACAGGTGCACACAACCTAATTGGTTCATAAGCTTTTAGCAATCAATCATTGGACGCTAACAACCAATTATTGAGGTTTATTGGCACCAGTTAGGGCCGCGGCACGGTTGTCAATCAAAAAAAATGGCGCTGTTTGTAGAATCACTCCTAGCAATGCCTAAGCAGACTTAGACGTCGCTAGGTGTCCTGACTTGAGCCAGCTTTTCACTCGCCTAATTTGGTGGCACCTACAGTATGTCGGACGCCTAATGACATCAAGTCAACCGCGCCTATTCTCTACCCATAACCACGCCTACTTTTAAACATAGGTGTTGTTAGGTGTCCCTACGTGTGGGAGGGCGCAGCTTAGAGGCTAGGCGTCCGAAGAGTTCAGCTGCCAAACTCTTCAATTGATTGATTAATTTTTTTTTTAATTGGCTGAAAACCAGTATGGTCGATTACCACGCTGATTAAGCCAATTAAAAAATAAAAATTGGGTGCAGAACCCAAACTTAGGCGCTGCTGGGCACCTAGTAGCGCTTAATGTAGGTGTTGTTTATAGAATTCCCCATTTTAGGGTCTGCGTTTTCCAAGTTGTGCGTGTAACTTCTAATTAATGCTAATTAGAGTCAGTTATGAGGTATTAATTTCCAATTATTGGTACCCATTAGGCTTGTTTAACAATTAACAAATTGGCTGTGCACCGATTTATGCCACAACGCAAGGCGCCATATACAGAATTTGAGGTAAAAGTCGTATATTCTGCGACAGCTCAAAACGTTCTGCATGTTTCGCAACAAGAAACTGGCCATTTCCAGGAATGTTTGAGTTAGCTAGAATTTAGCTAGAATTAATCAAAACTGAAATGGTTACAAAATCAAAAAGGTTTTCAGGGTTTTTATTTCTTTCTAAAGCTTAGTTATTTATTTAAAAATGTATATACCGCATAAAAACTATGTGGTTTACAAAATTACATGCATGCATATTGTGGCGATGCCGGCGCCTGTGGATATGGTAGGCTCCGGTCAAAGCACACGATTACTCACGCCTGACGTGCTTCCATAAAGTTGAAAGTCCTGCTGGTCTCAAGGTTCATTCATAAAGCATGAAACAAAAATCCAAAAGAGTCAGTTTATAGTTCATGCCAACAATCACTTTATTGTGGGCTTATACTAGGAGCCAACTTCCATTCAGTCTGGACTCCAAGTCATCAATATAAGTTCCCAAAACAAAACAAAGCTGATGAAAAAATAATTAAGTCTCAGCTCTCACCTTTAAACCGGTAAGTAACATAAAAGTACTTTGCAAAATAATTGCCATCAGATGCCTGAGAGATAACTCTCCAAAAACAATGTTGCAATCTTTAAAGTCAGACAGTTAGCTAAGACTGCTATTAGCACTGCCTGTAGTGCTGTGTCCAAGCCTGAGAGGTAAGTAGGCTTGGCCCCAGCCAGCTCCAAAGGAGTTGGTGGGGGGAGGGGAGTAAGCGAATCCACAAAAAATATTTCTGTTATAACAGAATGCCCAAATGGCCCCACAATATTTAAAAATGCTAAACATGTTTCAATGAGACAAACACAATAAAACATTAACTGACAATGTCATTATTAAAACCTTCCTTTAAATTCAAAACAAAGCTAAAAGAATTCAGGTGATATCTTTTTTTTATTGGACTAACTAGATCACGGCTAGATTACAAAGTAACATAGTTAATGACGGCAGATAAAGACCTGAATGGTCCATCCAGTCTGCCCATTAGTTATTCCCATTAAAAATACAAGATTAAATTAACTTGTCTCTTCTGATATTTCTGGGTCATAGACTGTAAAGTCCACCTGGTTTTGTCCTAGGTTCCAAATGCTGAAGTTGCCGTCTAATCAAGCCATTGTGACATCATTGCTGAGGTTGGCTCTTAGGCATTGATGGAATGAGGCATTATGACATCACAATCTCAGCTCTGGAATGTTGCTACTGTTTGGGTTTCTGCCAGGTAACATTGTAAATGACGGCAGATAAAGAGCTGAACGGTCCATCCAGTCCGTCCATTAGTTATTCTCATTAAAAATACATGATTAGATTAACTTGTCTCTTCTATGATATTTCTGGGCTGTAGACTGTAAAGTCTGGTATTGTCCTAGGTTCCAAATGCTGAAAAGTTCTTTTTATTATATAGACTTACACCAAAAAAGCATTACAATTCAATACATTACAAAGTGACAACAGCAAATATCATACAACTAATACAAACATAAATTGACATTTCACTATCCCCACACCAAACCTGTACATATGAAACTAAACATCCCCAAACCCTGTACACAAAATGACTAGAAACCCCCCCCTCCCTCCCAGCAATAAATAAACATAAATACAAAAACTCAGTTAAAACAAAAACTGTAACACGCGTCAGGGAGGCTGAAGCCGCACCCCCTTCCACAATAAACGCCACTGCTGTTCACTCCTCCTTTTTCTCTCTGCTTCTGCAACTTGGCACACTGCCCGCACCACATCCATCGCCACTGTGTCCGGTGCCAGCTGTCGCTGCCTCAGCGACATCTGGCAACGTGCCATCCAAATGAAATACTTCAGTATGGATAAAATAATAAAAAAAGTTTCACCATACACCCTCTTCCCCCCACCACCCCCATAAACCCAATCCGCATAACTCAGACTTTCAAACAAACCCACCTGAAACCCCAAATCCCTGGCCACCCTCCTCCCCACCTCAACTGAAAAGGGGCAAAAACACAAAAAAATGTTCCATTGTCTCTAACACTCCCTGGCACTCCCCCCTTGGACACTCCCTGTCAGTCACAGGTCTACACTTTAGATTTGCCCGGACATACATCTTGCCTTGCAGTGCCAGCCATGCCATATCGAAGTACTTAGGGGGCAGGCGTGGCATCGCCACATAACGGAGTGCCTGCTGTTGACGTATCCCCGGGCAATCCTTCAGCAGAGGTTCCACCGCAAAACACTGGTGCAGCACTCTTTCCGTCCATGTCTTCCTCCCCTCTACTACTTCATCCACCGTTACCCTCCAACTCCTAACTAAACGGGCCATGTCCGCCTGACCCGGCACCCCTGCCAAAACCCCCACCACCCGCTTCTTCCCTATTTCCACTCCCCCCAACCAGTCTTTCCAAAACACTGTACCCCACGTTTGAACACTTTCTACCCATGCCACCCTTTCCTGCTGTCCCCTCACCAACCCCCCCAAATGGAACTGGAGGAAGAGGGAGGAGAAAAAAAGAATGGGGTTCACCATCCCCAAGCCCCCTTGTTCTTTTGCCAGATACGTTACCCCCCTTTTTATTGGATTTAAGCGGTTACCCCAGAGGCACTGAAAAAAAGACTATACATCGTAGCGTGCAACCCCTGCGGGAGCAAACACACATAACTAAGGAATAAGAACAAAGGAACCAAATATACTTTCATTAGACGCACCCGTTCCAGAAATGTCAGCTTCCACTGCTTCCAGGCTTCCACCTTCTGCCGCCCTTCCTGGATTTTTCCCTTCCAATTCTCCATTTGATACGCCTCATCCCCACTGAAGACAACCCCCAGCACCCTAACCCTCCCCTCTGGAGGCAAGAACCCACTTGTATTCTCCACCTCCCATGCCGGATCCCCGAGTTTCAACAAATGACTCTTTTCCTGGTTAATGCACGCCCCTGTGGCACCTGAATACTCTCCCAGTTTTTCCTCCATCCACCTAAACTCTCTATTTGAAGACACAAACACAGAGATGTCATCGGCATATGCCACCACCCTGACCTTTGTGCCTTACCCCATATCTATCCCTGTTAAACCCCCACCCTTCTCCAGCCGCTGCAGTAATGGATCGATGGCAAATACATATAGCAATGGACTTAAGGGACAGCCCTGTCTCACCCCTTTCCCAATGGAGAAACGCTCCCCCCTCCACCCATTCACCAAGGGAAAGGTTGCTGCCTCCCTATACAGAGTCTTCAACCCCTCCACAAACTGCACAGGAATCCCATACTTTGTAAGAACCCCCCACAAATATTTGTATGGCACCCTATCAAAGGCTGTGGCTTGGTCCAAACTAACAAGCACCCACCCCCCCTGGGCCCTCCGACCCCTCTCAACTGCCTCTCTTACTGTTACCGCTGCTTCTATCACCCCCCTCCCCTGCACGCCACACATCTGTGCTGGTGCCAGTACTGATGCCACCACCTCTCCCAGTCTTGCGCACATCATCTTTGCTAAAATTTTCCTATCTGTATTAAGCAAAGAAATCGGCCTCCAATTTCCCACCCTTGACCCTTCCTTCCCTGGCTTCGCAATCAAAACCAATACCGCCTCCCTCATGGACCTCGGCAGAACAGGCTGACAGCTAAGCTCCGTAAACAGCCGCACCAAGAAAGGTATCATCTGCTCACAAAATGTCTTTAAAAACTCGGCTGTCAACCCATCTGGACCGGGTGATTTCCCTCTGGTCAGGCCGGCTATCGCCCGTCTTACCTCCTCCACCGTCCATGGGCCATTCAGCGCTTCTGCCTGCTCCTCTGTTAACCCTCCCCCCACCCCCGGGGTCCCCTCTATATATTCCTCCCACCCCTCCCTTTCCTCTTGCCCAACTTCAAAGAGCCCCCCCAAAATGCTCTCCCACCACCCTCAATATCCCTTCTCGTGACTCCTGCTCTATCCCCTCATTGTCCCACAAACTCCCACCTTCCGCTGCCTGACCCTCTCTTTGCATGCCCTGAAAGGGTCCGGTGAGATGAAATGCCCATAGTCCCTCTCCCACACTAAGGACCTTTATCTATCGTACTGTAGTGCTTCAATTTTTCCCTTGAGTACCTGAATCCCCTCCCCCTTTTCACCCCCTTCCATCCTCCAATTTAATTCCTTCCTCAGGGCTACCAGCTTCCCCTCCCTATTTTGTGATGCCCTCCTACTTATTTTCTTGAAAAAACCCTTGATCCTACCCTTCACAACCTCCCACCATCCCCCCAATGACCCATACGCGCTTACAGTAGACAGCTGGTCTGTCCAGAACTCCCTAAAGGCCTCCTGTACACTCTCCTCCTGGAGCCATGCATTGTTGAGCCTCCACAGACCCCTACCCATAACTGGGTTCTTCCCCCCTACCTGTATGCTCACCAAAGCGTGATCTGTAAATTTAACATGCTGCACTTGGGGAGGGTCCTGACAGTCTTCCCTCCTTACAAAAAACCTGTCGATATGACTGCTGCATTTCCCCCTGCCAAACGTAAACCCCCCTTGCTTCCCAAAAACTGTATAAATATCAACCAGCCCTGCCCTCTCCCCCACCTGTTTCAAAAATAATTCATCATATCCTAAAGAAAATTTCCTCCCTTCCCTATCCTCCTGCCTCACCACTGCATTAAAATCCCCTCCCCACACCACCCTCCTGGCCGTGCATAAATATGGTCTGATCCGGGAGATTAGAGCTTTACGCTCCCACTTCCTCTGAGGACCGTAGATGTTCACCAACCTTACCTCCTCTCCCTCCACCCTTACATCCAATATCTGCCCCCTCCCCCCACCCAATTCCACCACCCTATGCACTTCCACCGCCCTGGAGTTAAACAGAATTGCCACCCCCCCCATAAGCCTCCTGGGCTAATACCCAGTATGACGGCCCCCATTTCCAGTCCCTTTTAGCTTTCCACAATAAACTTGGGTGGTCAACCCTTATTTCTTGCAACATGATAACATCCAATTGTTTGGAAGCCAGGAACTCATAAACCAGAAACCGCTTTCTCTCCGTTCGGAGACTAGCAACATTCAAAGTTGCAATATTCAAACCGGGACCCCCCATCATGACACTAAATTTAGATTTCTTCCCCCCTTCTCTCCGCTCCCTTCTTCCATTCCCCTCTTCACCACCACCCCTGGCGGGACCGCCTCGCCCTCCGCCAGAATCAACTCTTCCCCAATTCCTTCCCTTTCCTTATCTTCCCCTTCCTTAATCACATCCCTCCCAACCAGCAAAACATCCCCTCCATCTACTTCCATACCCTCCTTCCCACCCACCTCTGTATTTAGAAAAGCCCCTCCCCCATCCCCTTCCTCTCCCACTGTCTCAACCCGCAATCTCTCCAGAATCACCGCCGGGTATTCCTGCTGCCCTCCCTCCCGACCTTTCTTCCCTTTCCTCTTCTGGGACACCCCACCTCCATCCTCTTCCTCCTGTGCCAATACACTAAACCTATTAGTATCCTCAACCCTATCTCCCCTTCTTTTCCTCTGGTGTTTCCCCACCTTCTTACTACGTACCTTTTCCCATGTACCCTCATCCCCCACCCCCACCCTCTCTCTCCCCCTCTGCTTCCTGCACCAGCCCTTCACCCTGCCTCACCTTTTCCTGGCTATCTTCCTGACCACCCTCCTGATCCCGTTCTTCCTCCTGGGCCCGCTCCTGCGGTTCCTCCCCTCCCCCATCATTTTTCTCTCGCCACCTGTTATGTGCAGCCCTTGGACACTTGCTGAACGGGTGTCCCAGACATCCACACAAGTTGCACCGAATGAGGTCACACTCCTCCCCAATATGCCCCTTCCCTCCACATTTTACACACATCAGGGTAGGACACACCATACTTAGATGCCTAAATGATCCACATCGAAAACATACCCTGGGCTGCCCCTTGTAAAAACATTGGGTGCGCTCTCTCCCAATGTATGCCACTGGTGGAACATGCTGTATCACATTACCCACTTGACTTAGCTTCATGCTGGCCATCCATCCACCAGCCCAGACCCTATTCGGGTCCATGATCTTCACTAATGGAGTCCGAAGCACCCCATACCGATTCAACCAGTATGTCAGGTCTGAACTGGGGATGGACTCATTTCTCACCAACACTGTCACTTGCACAAGGTCAGGCTTACTCACAGGTATGGCTTTAAATTCTGCCCACTGCTCCCTCCCCCTCACCCCTCATATTTTTCCCAAAATAACTCTAAACCCCTCTGTCTCTGGAAACTGATGTCATATTCCGGAACCATTACCGGATGAATACAGGCATACAGGTCCTCAGGGATGAAGCCCAACCCCAGAACCATTCTCAACACCCTGTCCCTTGTTGGCATATTCCCCACCCCCACCCACTTCAACTGAACCACATTTCTTCTCTTGAAAACACCCCCCTCTCCCCCTCCCCCGCTACCCCACCCCCCCACCACCATTCCCATTCCCTCCACCATCCTCTCTCCTCCCCCCACTCTCCCCTTGCTCATTCCCCCTCCCTCGATTCCTACCCCCCTGTCCCGATCCCCCAGCCACCACAAGATATTCCCCGTTTAACCCCTTTCCGGGCACCATGCCCACCACCACCAGATCCCCCACTCTCTCCCACCCCCTCCCCCTCCCCAACACCCCCATTCACATCCATAGGGATCTGTCCTGCATTCAGTTCTTTCAACTGCAGTTCTTTAGAACAAGGCAAAACTTGCTTTGTCCATTGCTGCTGTTGTGGCAGCACAGCTTCATCACCTACAGCCACCTCCTGCTGTATTTCTCTCTGTAGATTCTCAGGTTCCAGCTCCTGACTCCACTCCACTCCTTCCAACACACTGGAAACACCTCTTTGCTGTACTCTGTACTTTGAATTAGGCTGAGTTCCCTCAGCACAGCTCAGAGAAGACTCCACCCCTTTCTCAGTCACATTTAGAGAATGACACGGGGAAAAAATCTGTCCCCGTCACCGCCCCGTCACCGGCCCACCATCCTCTGCACCGCCCCGTCACCGCCGTTCCCTTCACTGCCCCGTCACCGTCACCGCCATCCCTTTCACCGCCCCGTCACCACCACTGCCATCCCATTCACCGCCCCGTCACCGTCACCGCCATCCCTTTCACCGCCCCGTCACCGTCCCCGCTGCATCCATATAAGCCTTAGTACTGTAATATTTAGCTTATTCCTTTCTTATAAATCAAAGTTCCTGCTGCTGAACTAGAGAAAGAGATGTTCAGCTGGCAGGGCTTTGTTTATAAATTTTTATCAACACAACTAATATACTATTTTATCCTAAAGCAAAAAATAAATAAATAAATATAATTTTTTTTTCTACCTTTGTTGTCTGGTTTCTGCTTTCCACATCTTCTCATTGTCTTCTCTCTGCGTCTTCCATTTGCTGTTACTGTGCCTCTCCCTTAACCCCCCCCCCCAATTGGTCTAGCACCCATCTTCTTCCCTCCGCTCCCGCATAGTCTGGCATCTGTCTTCTTCCCACTCTGTCTTCCACATTTCCCTTGGGGGTCTGTTCCTCTCCACCCTCCTTCAATGTCTGTTCTATTCCTTTCCACCACCACCCTTCCCTCCCTCCTTTACCATCTGTTCCTTTCTACTACCCTTCAGCTCCTCTCACGTGGCTTATCTATCTACCTTCCTCCCTCTTATTTTCATGGCACGTTACAATGTAATTTGTGCAAGCCACTGGAGCCTGCGAGCTCGGTCCCTGTCCCATCCCCACAAACCATCTCGCTTCTGTGCTCCTATTTTCTCCATTTCTAATATCTCCCCTATGTATCTGTCATTGCCCCCCCTGTGTCCATATACCATCCCCATGGCATGTCCCCTTTATGTCTCTGTCCCTATGCCCCATGCACATAATTTCCCCTCTTTCTGTTACCTTCCTGTGTCCAGATTTCCCCTATCTTCCTCTTCCATACCAGTGTGTCTCTTCTTTTCAACCCCATCTAGCTTTTTTCCCTCTTTCTTCCCCCCCCCCCCCCCCCCTTGCTTCTAGCATCTGGCTCACCTGCCAGTCCTTCCCTTTCTTTCCTGCTGTGGGTTTTTCTTTCCGACTTCATCCCCTTGGCCCAGAATCCTTTTCCCTTTCACTCCCTCCTTCCAATTTGAGCCAGGAACACTAGCGATCGCACGGTCCCCGCAGCCACTACCTGCCTGCCCAATCGATCCTAGTGTTTAGCCAGCTCTCTCCCTTCTCCTCACCTTAGTTTATAGGTTTTCTTTTTCGGCGACCTGCACGCTTTCCCAAAGAGCCGCGCACGCGCGGCTGCTCAGTGTTCAATCTTCTGCTCTGCTGCAACTTCCTGTTTCCGGTTGCGTCAGAGCAGAAGATGAAACTGAGCAGCAGCGGGTGCGCGGCTCTCTGATAGCGTGCGGGTCGCCGAAAAAGAAAATCTACAAACTAAGGTGAGGAGAAAGGAGAGAGCTGGCTAAACACTAGAATCGATTGGGCAGGCGGGTGTGAGCTGCGGGGACCGCGCGATCCTTCATGCCTCACTGCGGGGACAAGACCATTCACCGCCCCGCGGGCGGTGAATGGCCTTGTCCCCGTCGCCGCAGCGACTGCTAGTTTTCTTCCCCGTTTTCGGCGGGTGACCCGCGGCTAAAATGCGGTGGCCGCGGGTAAACCGCCACCGTGTCATTCTCTAGTCACATTCTCAGTCACACAAAAGATTCCACCCACCAGTTCTTGGGAACTCCTCCCCTGAGCTGAATTCTGGGATTTTCCTTGCCGATGGAACTCAGGTGTTTCCAATCCAGGCTGCTGATCAATCACTTTCAAATCACATTCCTCCTCCTCCTCCAAGAATTTTAGCAAGTTACTGGGCAAACTAGTCTCAGCTGCCTGCTGTTCCAGCACTCCCTCAGGTGCTTTTATTAAAGTTTGTGGTTTCTCAGTCCCTGCTAATGCTTGCTCAAACTCTATATGAAGTTTTTCAGTCCCTGCTTGTTCCAGGTAGTTCACTCTTTGTGTGGTTTTCTTCTTCCTGCGCTCCTTTGTCCGCCCCTCCTCCACTCTGGTTTCTGCTGTGTCTGCACTCTTTTCCCAGCTGTACCAATTCATGCTGTCTCCCAACTTTTCTCCAGTAGCCTCTGTGGTAGCTTTTTCTTCCACTGCTGTGGGAGTTTCCTGCACTTCTTCCAACTGTCCTGCTTCTGCACAGGGTTCTTCTGCAGAAACTGCTGCCTGTAATTTCCCCTGGTGTCCCTGCAGCCCTGCCGTTCTCTCTCTATTCCGATACACTTCAGCCATGGGGTTAGACACATCTTTTGTGATAACAGCCATTTCTGTTATGCAGTTCTCCACCTGCCGCTGAAGGTATTGCTGTTCTTTCTTATACTTTTTCTTTTGCTTCTCTGGAGCCAGCTTATACAGAGTGGACACCATACGTTGTTTCTTTTGTAAGTCCTGCAGCTTTTTCTCCAGTCCAGCCATCCCCTTAACTGTTAATATGGCTCTTGTGGCCAAATCCATGTCCTTCTCCACCTCCTCCTCCCCACTGAAAATATCCTCCTCTGACCCTTGTGAGTCCTCCATATCCTCCACCACTGTAACAGCCTGGGCTTTCTTCCTGCCCATCTCCACCTCCAACTCCCAGGCCCTGCCAGACCCCTGTTGTACCTTCATGCTCCTTGGTGTCAATTCTGGAACAGGAACCCTTCCTCTAGGAGCTCTGGGGTCTGGCTCTTCTGGCCTCCTCCAGCCTGATGGCCCAGGCTTTTCACCATCTGGTTCCCTCCTTCCTTCCATAGTAGGCCCTCCAAACCAGGACCTTCCCTGGGAAGGGACCCCAGGCTTCATAGCTCTGCCTGGGGCACAGAGCTAGGCCCAGCTCCCACCTTCCACAGGCCTCTGGTTCCCAGTTGCAGCTCTCTCTTCAGCTCCTCTCACAACCAAAGTCACACACAGGCTGGTTCCAAATGCTGAAGTTGCCATTCAAGCTCACTCCAGCCTATCCAACCATCCCATTGCTTGCAGGATGTCTACCATAAAGACTATGAAGTTTCACATTGCCAGATGAGTGATATTTGATATTTCGGTTTTTCAAAAGTCACGCAGCTTCACGAAGTTTACCTGCTTATAGCTGAGCTGATTGCCACATTGTAGGTGTTTGGGAATGAATTCTCCTTTGTGTTTTGGACAGATCTAATAAGTGATATTTTGAATTACCGTATTTTCTCGCATATAACGCGCGCGTTATACGTGGTTTTTACAAACCGCGCATACCCTTGCGCGTTATACGCGTGAGTGCGTTGTACAAAATTTTTTTTACATAGTTCCCCCCCCCGACGCCCGATTCATCACCCGGAAGGAGCGCTCACACTCCCACCCCGAAGGACCGCTCGCACCCCCACCCGAAGGACCGCTCGCACCCCCACAGCCTCCCCCCCTCCCCCATGGAGAAGCTGTCTACCTTGTTTCCGGATGCCAGCCCAGCTGCTTCCTCTGCCGGTGGTCCTGCCCCTTCTCAGAGCCCTGTGCTGCGCTGCTTCCTCTTCAGGCGGTCCCGCCCTTTCTCTGATGTCAGAGAAAGGGTGGGACCGCCGGAAGAAAAAGCAGCGCAGCAGGGCTCAGAGAAGGGGCGGGACCGCCGGCAGAGAAAACAGCTGGGCTCGCTGGCATCCGGAAACAAGGTAGACAGCTTCTCCATGGGGGAGGGGGGTGAGGCTGTGGGGGTGCGAGCGGTTCTTCGAGTGGGGGTGCGAGCGGTCCTTCGGGGTGGGAGTGCGAGCGCTCCTTCGGGGTGGGAGTGCGAGCGCTCCTTCGGGGTGGGAGTGCGAGCGGTCCTTCGGGGTGGGAGTGCGAGCGCTCCTTCGGGGTGGGAGTGCGAGCGCTCCTTCGGGGTGGGAGTGCGAGCGGTCCTTCGGGGTGGGAGTGCGAGCGGTCCTTCGGGGTGGGAGTGCGAGCGGTCCTTCGGGGTGGGAGTGCGAGCGGTCCTTCAGGGTAGGAGTGTGGGTGCATGCGAGCGGTCCTTCGGGGTGGGGGTGCGAGCGGTCCTGCGGGCGGGTGAATCGGACATCGGGGGGGGGCATCAGGCTTTCAGGGTAGGGACAGGACTTCAAGGAGGAAAGGAGAGTCGGGGCAGGCGAAAACAGAGTCGGGGTCTCCAGAGGAGAGTCGGGGCGGGCGAAAGGAGAGTCGGGCAGCATGCGCGGTATACGGATGTGCGCGGTATATAAAAATTTATGTACATAAATATGTGTTTTTTGCGCGCTATACCCGTGTGCGCGTTTTACACAGGTGCACGTTATCTATGTGAAAATACGGTATATCAAAAATATTGAAGAAAACGATAAAAGATTGAAAAAATTTTGAAAAAAATCTAATACTTTGATGTATAAAAGTTATCTATAATTGTACGGAGTTTTTTTAATAAACCCGTGATGATGAGAGCAGCTTAGGGCACTTGTGTAGTCCCGGCTGCTCTCAATTGAGGTTTATTTTTCTCCGTTGCGTTTTATGATTTTGTCTACAGTCTTTTTCTGTCCGTTTTGGTATGAACGAATCCCTTCTACCTAACATCATTTACAATTCGTGTTGAATTGAAGTTTTTTGTACCATAAAGTCTGGCCAGTAACATCCTCATGTTCCATATTAATGGAGTTCCCATTGATGCTCACCCCACACCAAATCACCATATATGGAACACAGACCGTGTAGGTCTGTCCAATACCGGCCTTAGTTCTTCAATTTACATCCTTTGTTTTCTAATTAGTGATCCTCTATGTATTTTGAATTCCATCACCGTTTTCCTCTCCATCACTTCCCTCGGGAGGGCATTCCAGTCTTCTACCACCCTCTCCGTGAAGAAGAATTTCCTAACATTGCTCCTGAGTCTTCCTCCCCACGACCTCAAATTATGCCCTCTAGTTTTACCATTTTTTCTTCTCTGGAAAAGATTTGGTTCTATATTTAATGCCTTTCAAGTATTTCAACGTCTGTATCATATCTCCTCTGTCCCTCCTCTCCTCCAGAGTATACATATTTAGGGTCTTCCAGCCTCTTCTCATACTACTTTTGGTTCAATCCTCTTACTGTTTTCGTCTGGACCGCTTCAAGTCTTTTTATAACCTTCGCCAGATACGGCCTCCAAAACTGAACACAATACTCCAAGTGCGGCCTCACCAATGACCTATACAGGGCCACGTGCAAAGGTAGGAAATCTTCGCTGCTGTCTGCCGATCTTATTTGCATGCGTGATTTTTTTTTTATTTTTTAGATTCGGTATCAAAACGGCTGCGCTAGCAGACCGTCGCTTTTTAACGTGGGTTTATGAAAATCCTGGCCTGAGATTGCCCACTCCTTGGATAGTAGATGGGTGGGGCAGACTGGACAGACCGTGTGCTGTTTATCTGCCTTTATTTTTCTCTGTTTCTGTCTTTTCTACACGTTAAGGTCACAGTGGGAAACTGAGAATTTATTCAATAACCATGTTCTCCACTTATTTTTAACCCTGCACCCGTATCAAACCAATGCTGGCATTAAAACTGGTCACTTCTCTGAAATATGATATAATTCTCAGTCCCTGAAATATGATATCAACTGCACACTATGTTATGCATGATCAGCAATGTACCTTTCTGTCTTCACTGGAAATAGAAAACAAAAGCTTTATTGTTCCTGTTCCTCACTTATTAGAAACAAAATTGCCTTCCTCTGTATGGAAACATTAAAGCATTTCAGCAAATGAAAACGGAAAAATTCGGTGTCAGGTCAAAAGCGCGCCGGGACAAAGGCGCGCCCAGACAATTGAGCGCAGCGCGGGGGCACGCGCCGCAGAAAATTACTGTTTTTAGGGCTCCGATGGGGGGGCGTGGGGGGGAACCCCCCCCACACTTTACTTAATAGAGATCGCGCCGCGTTGTGGGGGCATTGGGGGGGGTTTGGGGGGTTGTAACCCCCCACATTTTACTGAAAACTTCACTTTTTCCCTGTTTTTAGGGAAAAAAGTTAAGTTTACAGTAAAATGTGGGGGGTTACAACCCCCCAAACCCCCCATAACGCCGGTGCGATCTCTATTAAGTAAGCTGGGGGGGGCTCCCCAACAAAACCCCCCATCGGATCCCCTAAAAACTGTAATTTTCTCCAGCGCGCGCCTCCGTCTTGCGCTCAGTTGTCGGTGCGCGCCTTTGTCTTTCGCGGAGTTGTCTATGAACCGAAAAATACTTACGGATATGCGGTACATTCTTCCTTCATGCAGATAATAAATTGATGGAAGTAGCCTCAGTTTGTCATCTTTAATTCTGATTCAGTTTATTTGATATGCTAGAAAGATATTACACTTATTTAAAAAAAAAAAAAAAAAAAAAAGAAAGAAAAGAAATTGGAAACTAAAGGAAATAAATGCCAGAACTTCATTATACAACAGGGTCGATTTTCTTTCTTTCTTTCTTTTTTTTTCAAATTCTTTATTCATTTTTCATCTTACAACAAATACACAATATTACATCATTTAAAAGTTTTACACATCACTTGAATTTCTTTCTATTGTCATCGTAAATACATAAATTTATTCCCTCCCCACCCACCCTCCTACAAAAATTTCAATCAAAAATATCATATAAATATTGTATTCTTATCTATTGATTAAACCTTTAATAGAACTTTATACCATCCCCCTCCCCCCTATGTATAAATATACTGTCAGTGGAAAATGATGTCTAATCATTACAATAATTTGTCAATGGCCCCCAAATCTTTAAAAAATTATTATAATTCCCTTTCTATGCATTATTATAAGTCTCCATTCTATGCATTCATCACCTTCGACAGGGAATAAGTCGAAGACTTTCTCAATAGGATATGCCATCTCGAGGCGACTCCTTTTTTATTTTTATTAATTAACGATGTTTGAGAGATCAATTTCCTTACATCTGGATAAAGAGTGGTCAAGCAATGTCTCAGCTGTATGCAACGGTATTGTTGATGAGGGGGCAAGTGGTAACGAATGCGAAGGTCCTCAAAGGACATCCATTGGAAGTTCTTTATTAAATCTTGAAGAGTCCAAATGCCACAATTCTGCCACAACTTCCAGTCAAGTGATCTGTCCTGTATCTTGATATGATCGTTATGCCACAGCAAAATACGACGAGATTCATGCCGTTTAATTTCAAACAAGTTGTCGTAGGCTTTAAGCACTTCGTGAGTGGAATAGAAAATGGGTTGTTGTTTGTCCTTAGTCCGTAGAGGGATAGATAGAGTGTAGGCTAGGCGAGTTGGATCATGCAGACATTTTTCCAGTTGTAACCAGATGGGAGAATTAGGATTGGAATCGGAATCCAACCACAACGATCCATGTCGCATGATGAAAGCTTGGTGGTAGTGCAAAAAGTCAGGAAAATTTACTCTCCCCACCCCCCATCTCTTTGGGTTTTTTCAATTTATGTAGCGCAATTCTAGGTTGTTTATTTTGCCCCCAAAATGCACTCAAGCAACTTTCAATGTTATGGTATGTATGTCGTTTGAACAAAAATGGAACCATACTCAGTATTCTGTTGCATAGAACTCACTGGACCCCAATTAAGGTAGCAAAAATCTCAACTGGTCTTTCTCCCATGTGTTGGTCTTGTAATTTGCAGGAGGGCACCTTAACGCATATGATCTATGATTGGGCAAATATCCCCCTCCTAACCAAGTTATTAGAATCCATCATATCCACTCAACTTTCATCCTACCTAGAAAGATTCTCTATCCTCCTACCCCACCAATTCGGCTTCAGACCCAACTTCAGCACTGAATCCCTTCTGGCCTCACTAATCTCTAAGGTGCAACAACTCCATTCTTGCAACAAATTCGCTGTTCTCTTACAATTCGACCTCTCCGCAGCTTTCGACGTCGTCCATCACGATATCCGTATCTTCCAACTCTCTGAAATAGGCATAAGCTCCACAGTCCTAGATTGGTTCTCGAAATTCCTACGTTTCCGCTCCTACACCGTTAACTTAAACGGTATTTCATCCCCCCCCCTGGAAACCGAAATGTGGAGTCCCACAAGGCTCCCCCCTCTCTCCTATCCTTTTCAACATCTACATGTCCTCTCTGAAACTCCTTCATCTATCCCCCCTAGAAACTCTCTACACCTACGCCGATGACATCCTCATCCTCCTCGAGACCAACTCGAACCTCTCGAACCTCGCTGAGAACATATCCACTTGTATTACGAATCTCCAATCCTGGGCCCAATCTGTACAAATGAAACTGAATGAGTCCAAAACAAAACTACTTTGGCTCGGCCCAACATTAGATCATTTACCCACCTCCATCCCATTACCTTCTGGACCCACTCTTCAGCTTGAGTTTTCAAGCAAAGTCCTAGGCATCGTCATAGACTCCTCTCTCTCCTTCAACGATCACCTCAACTCTTTGATAAAAAAATGCTTCTTTTGCCTTCATATGTTGAGGAAGGTGAGATCCTGCTTTCATCATTCTCACTTTACCGTCCTCGTTCAATCTACTATCCTCTCTAGACTGGATTACTGCAATTCCATCTATATAAGCCTTACTAAGAAAAACCTCCATAGACTTCAGCTAATTCAGAATGCCGCGGCTAAGCTTATTTTCGCAAAAGGCAAGTTCGATCATGTCTCCCCACTCTTCTCCAAGCTTCACTGGCTCCCAGTATACTCCAGAGTCCTCTTTAAATGTGCCTGCTTAGCCTTCAAGATCCTACATGGCATCCTTCCTCCCGTTATCCCATTCTTTTGGAATTCCTCAAAACCACACTCCACCAGACCCTCCCAAAAACTGAAACTATCATTCACCTCTATAAAAGGTATATCCCGCGCAGGAAAACTTGGAACATCTCTCTCCTTTAGAACCACAGAACTCTGGAACAACCTCTCATCCCCACTCAGAAACTCAAGCTCCTTCCAAACCTTCCGCAAACACTTGAAAACGTGGCTCTTTGCAAAAATCTAATCACCTCCCATTCTCCAGTATTCTGTCCCTCTCTTTCCTCTTAGTCCCTCTCCTTTATCCCTTATTGTAGTTCCTTTCCTCTTAACTCTGTAAACCGTGCCGAGCTCTGCGCTTGCGGAGATGGCGCGGAATACAAACCTAAGGTTTAGTTTAGTTTAGTAGGATATTGGAATAAAGTATGGGAAACTATTTCTAAAATCATAAACATGTCAGGTCTGCATGGGAACGGGGATTGCGGGAATCCCGCGAGTCCCGCGGGAATCCCCCCCCCCTAACCCACGGGACTCCCACGGGGACCCCCCTCCAGCCAACGGGACTCCCATGGGTATGGAAAGCTTTGGAAGCAGAGTTCGTCTTTATAATATAATGGACATGTCAACCTTAGTAAAAGGGGTTTATAAGTTAATTACCTGAACAGAAAACAAAAAAAGGGTTTCACCAAAAAGATTCCACAAGGAAAACAGCAGCACAAACACAAAAGAAACTGTGGAATTGATGATCCTGTCAGAAGTAATTGCTGCTTTTTATGGGGACGGGCGGGGATGGAGGTAATTCCATGCAGGAATGGGTGGGGACAGAGAGGATCCTGCCAGGGACGGGTGGGGATGGAGAGGATCCTTGCGGGGACGGGTGGGGACGGAGAGGATCCTGCTCCATGCATATTCATTAGGGCTATCTTGAAAACCCGACTGGCCTGGGGGTCCTCCAGGACAGGTTTGGGAACCACTGCCCTAAACTATGATGGAGATCTGGAAATGCAAGAGGGCAAAATGAACAAAGGAAGAGGAAGAAGAAATGCAGGGTGGGGGAATTACCAGTTGTGAGTTCTTAGCTTATGTGGAAATGGGTGAATATGTGTGTTCCGGGACAGGGGAACATTACGTAACTTGATTTATCACCCCAAGTGAAAAGAACGAAAAGTAACATGAATAAAGCCATAACCTATATGAAGGGACAATCTATTTATAACCGAAATGAATCAAACATGGTGTAGCACAGCAGCAAAAAAAATTATTACAAAGAAAATAGTAAGAAGGACACAAGGCAAGAGGAAAAAGAGAAAAATAACTCTTCAATGGGAAATGCATTGAAGGAAAAATGAAATCATTGCAAGCAGAGACGCACTTGATTGATGGGTATCCAGAAGAATCAAAATCACCAAAGAAAATGTGAAAATCTAAAACATTAAACTGGAAAAAAAAAAACCCCTTTGCTGTTTCTATTAATTGAGGAAGAGATTCAATTAAAGTGCTCCAATAGTAAACTGACCCACTCTTTTGCAAAGGTACTCTATGCTTTTTAGCATGCCCTAAATATTAGTGCACGCTAACGCATGCATGCTATCCTGTGGCTGTGTTAGCGGTTAGCGCACCTGTTGATTTAGCGTGCGTTAAAACACTTAGCACGCCTTTGTAAAAGAGGGCCTGAATGTGGCGGCTGGAGCACAAAACATGCAGAGATATGAAGAAAACAGAGAAGAGAGAAATCAAAATGAACTAGTTAGAAAGAGCCCAAAACAGCTGTCACGGTAAATGAGGAAGAGCTTTACGAGGGGTCGCTGAAAAGTTCTCAACCCAACCAACGAAGTCGGGGGCAGTGTCTGTCAAGAGCTCTCCACTTAAGCCCGGGGGCCGTTGTTGGCAGCCGCCTTGAAGGCAGCCAACGATGGCGTGTCAATCGCGCGACGGTGACGGTTAGTCAATCACAACTTCGGCAAAGGTAGGCGCTGGAAATATGCGCCAGGGTTTTCCTGGCTTATGTTTCCAGCACCTATCTTTGATGCGAATCGCGCCTCCGTAGGCCTACAGTGGCATTGGGCGCCATAAAGCGCCTACAGAGGCATGATTCCGGCACAAATATTTCTAGGCGCCTGAAGACACCTTGAAAATCAGTGAAAAATGTCATTTAAATGGCTTACTGAGCTTGGGCGCCGTTTAGAGAATCCGGGCCTTAGTCCAGCGAATTTTCACTTTTTTCATTCCATATTTTTCTGAGGGAATGAAAAAAGTAGAAAATTACTGGACTAAGTGTATAGCCCTGAATGGAGACTGCGCCAAAATTCAAATTGGTGGACTGCCCTGTTCCCAATTAGGTCAGTGAACCCACTATTTCCAAAGTCACACTGCAGACTTCAGAGCATACCCTGAAGAAAGCCACAGCATGGTGGCTGAAATGTTGGTTTCTACTTGACAAGACACAGCGAGACCCGGAAACCTGCAACAAGCACAATGCCAGCTGCAGACACCCTGAGAGAACATCTAACCCAGCTCCACGGGGAGAACATCTTTAAACCCACCAGCGAATTTGCCATCCTGTGGATAAAAAAGACCAACTGACTTTCAAAACAAAATTCAAAAGTCTGACCAACTGACTTTCCCGCCAAAATTCAAATTGGTGGACTGCCCTGTTCCCAATCAGGTCAGTGAATCCATCATGTATAAAGACAAACTGCAAACCTCATAGCATACCCTGAAGAAAGCCACAGCATGGTGGCAGAAACGTCGGTTTCTACCTGACAAGACGCAGCAAGACCCAGAAATATGCAACAACCACAATGCCAGCTTCGGAAACCCTGAGAAAACATCTAACCCAGCTCCACAGGAAGAACATCTTTAAACTTACCAGAGACTTTTCCATTCTATGGACTTCCAGAACAAAACTCAAATTTCTGACCAACTGACTTTCCCGCCAAAATTCAAATTGGTGGACTGCCCTGTTCCCAATCAGGTCATATTTACAAAGTCACACTGCAGATTTCAGAGCATACCCTGAAGAAAACCACAGCATGGTGGCTGAAATGTTGGTTTCTACTTGACAAGACACAGCGAGACCCGGAAACCTGCAACAAGCACAATGCCAGCTGCAGACACCCTGAGAGAACATCTAACCCAGCTCCACGGGGAGAACATCTTTAAACCCACCAGCGAATTTGCCATCCTGTGGATAAAAAAGACCAACTGACTTTCAAAACAAAATTCAAAAGTCTGACCAACTGACTTTCCCGCCAAAATTCAAATTGGTGGACTGCCCTGTTCCCAATCAGGTCATATTTACAAAGTCACACTGCAGATTTCAGAGCATACCCTGAAGAAAACCACAGCATGGTGGCTGAAATGTTGGTTTCTACTTGATAAGATACAGTGAGACCCGGAAACCTGCAACAAGCACAATGCCAGCTGCGGAAACCCTGAGAGAACAACTTCCATCTCCACGGGAAGAACATCTTTAAACTTATCAGAGACTTATCTATTCTATGAACTTTCACAACAAAACTCAAATTTCTGACCAACTGATTTTCCTGCCAAAATTCAAATTGGTGGACTGCCCTGTTTCCAATCAGGTCATATTTACAAAGTCACACTGCAGAATTCAGAGCCAAGACATGGTGGCTGAAACGCCGGTTTCTACCTGACAAGACGCAGCGAGACCCAGAAACCTGCAACATGCGCCAGCTATGTGGGTTGGGCCGAGAACTTTTCAGCGGCCCCTCATAGTACAGTGAAATGCCAACATCCAAAGCTGAAACAGAAACACTGTACAAGAACCTTGTACAATACAACTAAGGAGCAGAATGACTACCCTGCCTACGGAATTTGTTAACGTTGAACGTCAATATTGTGGAATCGTTTATGGTTCATTCTATCTGATATACCACCTTTCCTTCCAGCATAACAAGATGGTGCACAATAAAACCACGAGCACGAATAGAATGCCAGTAATTAGGGAGAGACCGAGCAACGGCAGAAAATAAGGCAGAAATAAAGGATAAAGAGGAAATGGTTCAGCAGTAATCTAAGGAAGGAGGAAGGGATAAGGTTGGAGTCAAAAGGAAAAAGTTAAAAAGCCCCAAACCGGAGTCAGCAGTTTTGGGCTGAAATACTGAACAACGCTCCACCAACACCTGGCATAGTCTGCACAATAAGTCGGTCAGGGAGCCAAACTTAATATCCCAATAGCTAATAATAGCAAGAGTGCTTCTTCTTCCAAAGGGGCATCCAAGTTGTGTTCCCCACAAATGATAGACCCATAACTTGCCAGCCCGCAATCTGTTCAATTATATTTCAATTCTAATAGAACTGTGGCAATAGAGTGATAGAGCAGAAGGGCACCAAGAGAGCAGCATATGGAACTCAAGTTAATCTAAATAAATTAATTGTGCCCAGAGCTAAGAAGAGCCGAAATCTAAGTATAGCCTGGATTGGCCATAAGAAAACATTTAATAGGATCACACATTCTTGGATAGTAAAGTTTCTTGAAATATATGGAATAAACCCTGGATTGACCGAGTACGTCAACTTCACCATGAATAGGTGGCAAGCAAGTTTCTTAGAGAGGGGGAAAATAGAAACCACAAGTAGGGTAAACATTGGACCAGAGCCTAACCATGAAAGACTAGGTGGACTCCTTAGTTAGAAAGGGTTTTTTTTACTCTCCGGAAGCTTTGGTCCGTTAGAGCATATTTTGATGCTTCATCATTTAGAATTTTAGTACAATCCCTTGATTACAATCAACTTGATTACTGTAACATCACCTATTTGGCAATTTCCCAGAAGAATATGCCACGATTACAACTGGTGCAAAATGCGGCGGTCAGGCTAATTTTTGGGTTGAACAAGTTCGATCATGTAACACCTTCCTACCGACTTCTGCATTGGCTGCCGATGGAGGCACGTGTGAAGTTTAAGTTTGGATGTTTTTGCTTTAGCCCCTAAATATATAACTGACCTTTTCTCTTTCTCAACCAACAGACATAAGAGAAGCTCACACTTGAATTTTGTTTCTCCACCGGTTAGAGGATGTAAATTTAAGACATCATCAACATCTTTTCTCACACCAAGCAGCATTATGGGTTAAAGACCTGGAACAACTGCTTATACCTACTACTTATGGGGAATTTAAGAAACACTTAAACATATCTGTTCCTCAAATATTTAGGCAATTGACCTGGACAATCTTAGTCCACAATAACTGATTTCTAGAGCTGTTAATCACTAGCTTTTAACTTTGTTAATTCTACTCAATCTGTAGCATATTTTAATCATTGTAAACCGCATAGAACTTCACGGTCCTGCGGTATATAAACTTATTATTATTAAACAGGAATGGGCAAGAACAAACAGAACCAGTGGCATAGTAAGGGGGAGGGGCAGGGGGGACAGACCGCCCCAGGTGCCGTGTCAGTGGGGGCACCGGAACCTCTCTGCCCCGCCACACCATGCCACGCTTGCGACATCCCTCTCCCCCCCCCACCCCATTTCTCCGTAGATCTTCGCTAGCACGAGCCACTTCTCTGGCCTGTCACTTGCGCCAGCCTGGCTCCCCCTCTAAATCACTTCCGGGTCAAGGGGCTAGGAAGTGAGGTCAGAGGGAAATCCAAAGCTGGCATGAGGAGATGCTGGAGAAAAGCCACTTGCACTGGCAAAAGTTTAGAGGTACGGGAGTGAGGGAGAGCGCGAATGTGGAGCGGGGGCGGGGAAGAGCAGGGGTGCAGAGAGGAAAGGGGTGGCACTGCTGCCCCAGGCACCTCCTACCCTTTCTACGCCACTGAACAGAACTACAATAATTGACAAGATAGATAAGATAGACAAGCTCAAAAGGAGGAGGGGTAAAAAGCCTTCTGTTCCATTTGGTAGATCCACAGCTGAGTGGAAGTCTTAGGTGCCAAGAAATGCATCCTCAAAGAGGAAAGCTTTAAGATTACTTTTGAATTTTTGGAAGGAGGTAGGTATTCACAGATGGTTGAGTAGAGCATTCATATCATGGGACCGCCTGACTGACTCTCTCGGCTCCATCTCTTTGCCACACTGAACTCCTTACTCAAGGTCCCCTCCACCCCCCTCTTAAGATGCCACTGAACCTAAAAATCTAATTGGTTCGATGTTTTGGAGGACAGGTTTCGGAACTACTGGTTTAGGCCTTCCTTTGTCCTGTTTCTGCATCTCTGAGGCTTTTAATCCCCTTTGCCCCCTGCTTCTCCCCTTTCCCACTCTCCCCCGTTCCTTCCGCTCCCTCTCCCCCCCCCCTCTCCACACTTGGTCTCACTCTCGTTATCGCTCACCAACCCTACCTTCTGTCTTACCCTACCTCTGCTCAATCTCAGTTATAGAGTTCCCCACGCCCCCCTCTTCATTGCCTGTAATTTTGTTAAAATTTTGTAAATCCGTGTGTCACCGCGGACCTTAATTAATTGAATGTGAACCGCCTAGAACTTTTTGGGTATGGCGGTATACAAGAATAAAATTATTATTATTATTAGTTGCATCCTACTTTCTGCTCGTATTCTCTGCAGGTTCACATCCCAAGTGTTCTTAGCTAAGGTCAGGTATGATCTTCTGCCTCTATTCACAAATCTATATCGGCTAGGCTTTTTCTTCTTCACAATCTGGTTCCAGTTGTCAAAAACGTGAGGAGAAAAAAAGAGTCTTGTGCCAAATTGCTAATGAGTCTTGGTTCGTTTTCAAAAATTGCATCATAAAATCCTGTTCTTTTGAACTGCAATAACAGAATCGTCCCTGGAGGCTAATTAAGGCTGCCTGCGTGACAAATATGCAGCTGTGTATCTTGGAAGGAGATTGCATGAGAGGAAAGACTTGGATCGTCAGATTGATTATTGATGGCTTAGGTCACTGAGGGAAGCATAGCTGCATATCAGTCATGCAAAGAGAGTAAATCAGCCCCCTTAGGGAATTTATTCACTTAAAATGGCTTTGCTTCTATAGGACAAGAATATCATCTATTTAGCTTCTATTCATGTATTTATTTAAACAATTTATATCCAGTACCAACTACGATTCTACTGTAGATGGCTTATATAATAGCATTCAAAGTAAAATGTAAAAATAAAAATAATAATAACTTTATTCTTGTATACCGCATTACCATGGAAGTTCTATGCGGTTAACAGATGAAGAGACTGTACATTTACAGCGAAATTACAATTTCGTTAATGTTACATTTACATTTTAGATGATACATATTCGGTCAAGTTACCTTTACATTCTAGACAATAAGTATACGGTGAAGTTATTTTGGCAGCTAGGTTATATGTTCAGAGTAGTTACATTTGCTATAAGTTCGATACAGCGGTGTTACAGATAGCGGTGTTACATGAGGCGGTAAGGGTCTAGGAGGGAGAGGTCAGAAGAGAAGGGAGGAGGAGGGGGATAAATCAGAGGAATTTGTCAAAAAGGTAGGTTTTAGTTAACTTCCTGAATGTTTGCATAATAGTTCATAATAGTTCATATATTTTTCAGTATAGACAGTCCCCGGGTTAAGAACGAGTTAGGTTTTTAAAGCTGTTCTTAAGTCGGATTTGTACGTAACTCAGAACTTGTAGATTTTAGGATTCTTGCTGCTTTCCTCTGCTCCCAGCTGACAAAAGGACCAACGGTCCCTACCAGTGTTCTCTCTAAGGTACAGCACGCACAACCACACACTGTTCTTAATGTGGCAGTGCGTCATTCCTGAATCTGCCGCAGGAGAAGTGGAGGCGTCTAGGCCACTGGAAATACTGCTCAGTGAAATCAAATGAAGCCACAACCATGTTCTTAAGTAGCAACATTCCAGAGCTGAGATTGTGATGTCATAATGTCTCATTCCACCAATGCCTAAGAGCCAACTTCAGCAGTGATGTCACAATGGCTTGATGATTCCTATACAGGCAGTCCCCGGGTTAAGAACGAGTTGCCTTTTTAAAGCTGTTCTTAAGTCGGATTTGTACGTAACTCAGAACTTGTAGATTTTAGGATTCTTGCTGCTTTCCTCTGCTCCCAGCTGACAAAAGGGCCAACTGTCCCTACCAGTGTTCACTCTAAGGTACAGCACGCACAACCACACACTGTTCTTAATGTGGCTGTGCGTCATTCCTGAATCTGCCGCAGGAGAAGTGGAGGCGTCTAGGCCACTGGAAATACTGATCAGTGAAATCAAATGAAGCCACAACCATGTTCTTAAGTAGCAACATTCCAGAGCTGAGATTGTGATGTCATAATGCCTCATTCCACCAATGCCTAAGAGCCAACTTCAGCAGTGATGTCACAATGGCTTGATGATTCCTATACAGGCAGTCCCCGAGTTAAGAACGAGCTACCTTTTTAAAGCTGTTCTTAAGTCGGATTTGTATGTAAATCAGAACTTGTAGATTTTAAGATTCTGCTCCCAGCTGACAAAAGGGCCAACCGTCCTAACCAGTGTTCCCTTTAAGGTACAAAGGCCAAGCATCATTCCTGAATCTGTATAGGAGTCTATGCCACTGCAAATACTGCTCAGTGAAATCAAATGAAGCTGCAACCACGTTCTTAAGTGCGAGTTGTACTTAAGTCAGGCATCTGTAATTTGGGGACTTCCTATATTTCAAAGTGACTTACAATCAGGTCTAGTAGATATTTCTCTGTCCTCAGAGAGTTCGCAATCTGAGGAGTTAGAGCAATAAGAAGCATTATTACATGATACACGATATTGAGCAAGACCACACATCAGTTACACTGAACGTCAACCAAAATTGCTTGACAAACAGACGGCAGAGGGTGATAGCAATTAGAATTCACTCAAAAGCATGAAAAGTGCATAATGATGTGCCTCAGGGAATGGTCCTGGGACTGAGCTCTTCAGTATCTTTGTCAGCAATATGGCTGAACGGATTGGAGGAAAAGTTTGCCGTTTTGCAGATGATACATAAATGTGCAACAGAATTGACACCCTAGACCAGACATGGGCAAACTATAGCCCGCGGGCCATATCCTGTCCGTTTAGTTTTTTAATCCGGCCAACCAAATGTCTAGCCCTTCTCCACAGCTTGTCCAGCTCGAGCCTCGTCCGTCCTTTCTGGTGAGTGAGCATCTTTATCCGTTGTAGCGGGATGGATTCGACATGGCTAGGCAGGGCTTTTCCTATGGAGCATCGGTCTTTTCTTCTCGGCTCTACTGCTGATTGGTCAGATTGGTCCCTGGGGCGGGAAGAGTAAGAAAAAGGTCTGCCCTGTAAGCACTGATTGGGGGGGGGGGGGGGGGGAGGCGTTTCAGCTCCTTCTGGAACTCATTGTACGAGGATGAATTTGAGCTTTGGGAAGGGAAGTTCCTAATTCACGTCAGATCAAAAGAACGAAGATGCCCTCTCAAACTAGGTACAGATGGAGACACCACAAAAGGGGCAGTTCAGTTTTGAGTTCCGCCTCCCCTTTGTGGTGTCATCGGTCTGTGACCAATAGGAGCAGCCTGTTTCCCATTGGTTTGCAGATCAACCGGAAGTCTCCAGCTCCAATCGTCGGCTTCCGCCCTTCTCTAGCATAACATAAGACAGTGTCTCAGCCCAGCCGGAGATAGGGCATCTCCTCTTCCTATAGGCCAAGGCTCTTTACACCTGCATTGTGAGGTCATAGAGCTTTATGGTTATAGAAACATAGAAACATGAAGGCAGATAAAGGCCAAATGGCCCATCCAGTCTGCCCATCCGCAGTAACCATTATCTCTTCCTTTCTCTAAGAGATCCAACGTGCCTATCCCAGGCTTTCTTGAATTCACAGTCTCTGTCTACACCACCTCTTCCAAGAGACTGTTCCATGCATCTACCACCCTTTCCTCAGACACGTGCAATATGTTGATCAAAATGGAGCGGAAACTACTAGTACTATTAATAATTTTTGTGGCGCTACTAGGCGTACACAGCGCTGTACATTATATGCAGGTATTATTTCTGTCCCTAGAGGGCTCACAATCTAAGTTTTGTATCTGGGGCAAAGGAGTGCCAAGTGACATGCCCAGTGTCACAAGGAGGCTACAGTGGGTGCTATAGGATGAGGGGGATTAAGAGTTAAAAGCAACTTAGAAAAAGTGGGCGTTTAGTCTGCACTTGAATAATGCCAAGGATGGGGCTTGACATACCGACTCAGTCAGTCTGTTCCAGGCATATCATGCAGCATAAGAGAAGGGACGTAGTCTGTAGTTAGCAGCGGTGGAGAAGGGCGCAGACAAGAGAGATTTGTCCGATGAACGGGGCTCCTGGGGAGGAGTATAGGGAGCGATAACGGAGGAGAGATACTGAGGAGCACTTGTAGGTCAATAATAGAAGTTTGAGCTGTATGTGGAGATGGATAGGGAGCCAATGAAGAGAGCAGCATTTTGACTGCATTGAAGGGGAGAGAAGTGAGAAGCAGGTTGCAGTAGTCTACATGAGAGGTGATAAGGGTGTGAATAAGGGTTTTGGTGGCGTGCTTTGAGAGGAAGGGTCAGATTTTGGTGATATTCTAAGAGGAGCTGAACTGGAAAATTGCTTAAATATCTCAGCTGACTGGAAATAGGTTTTTGCTACCTGAAATATGTTTACTCTAGAATTGAGCATTGACTTTAATATTTAAATTATTAGGATTTAAAACTGCTGTTTCTCTGGACTTGAGCACAAACCTTACAATTTATTTAATTTTGAGATTTAAAACTGTTGACTGTGTTTCTCTACACCTCAGCACAGACTTTATTATTTATTGGGACTTAAACTTAAATGACTGTCTATAGTGTGGTTTAACTCCTCTTGTCTTCCCACCTCAACCCACCTAAAAAAAAACCACAAAGAAACAAAGCCTTCCCTCCTTTTTCTTCTTAGCTCTGGAGGGGATAAGAACTTTTGACTAACTGAGGTCTTTCATACTGCAGGCCCAGACGCATAAGGCCCCACCCATAGGAGGGGCCTTAAACAACCTGGGCCAATCAGAGCCTCAGGCCCCTCCCCAGTGTATCCTAGGATGCACCAGGAAGGGAAGGCCTGCCATTTTGATGATGCGGGCCAGCTGGCCGGAGGGAGTAGGCATCCCTCCAGCCAGCCATCTGAAAATAAGGTAAGGGGGGGTCATTGGAGGCACGTGGAGGGGGTTGTGTGGTGGCAGGAGAGCGTGGGCAATTCTCCTGCTGCCGAGTGGAGTTGGGGGGTGTCGGTTGGGCGGGAAAGATTGGACATTTCTCCCGCTGCGGTGGGGGTGTCGGTTGGGCGGGAGAGATTGAGCATCTCTCCTGATGAGGGGCGTGTCAGTTGGGTAGGAGAGATTGGCATCTCTCTTGCTGAGGTTAGGGGGGGTCGTTTAGGTGGGAGAGATTAGGCATCTCTCCCGCTACTGAGGGGAGTTGGGGGGTGTTGATTAGCAGCGGGAGACATTAGGCATCTCTCCCACTGCCAGGGAGGTTAGTGGTTGGCGGCGGGAGAGACAGCATCTCTTCCGCTGCCGGTGGTGTGTGCCAGTTGACGGCGGAGAGACAGCATCTCGTCCGTTGACAAAGAGGGCTATAATGCACAGTGAAAACATGCCACAAGATGCACTTTTAACAGTGCTGTCACAGTACCGGCACCTCCGGACCAATTGCTGATTTTTGTTGCCAAAAGCTGACTCCGCTCTTGGAGAACGGCTCAGTGATTTTAAGAATCCACCAGAGGGCTCATTTCAGTGTTGAAGAGCCCATTTGCATGGCAGTGTTGGAGACTGGTAGAAAATTCTCTAAAGACTGAGATCGTCCGTTTTGATAATTCACTAGTGCTAAAATGCATGCAGGCTAAACCGTCAGAAACTAGTTTAGTGACGGCATTAAAGTTTTGAGAATGTAGCCATCAATATGGTAATCCTACAAAAAAATAATCTGGGGTGGAGGGTGGAGATAGTTTAGATATGGAAAGGAGATAATTGTTTAGGTACTGTTAGGAAGATTTTTGACCTAGACCAGGGGTGCCAAAGTCCCTCCTCGAGGGCCGCAATCCAGTCGATTTTGAGGATTTCTCCATTGAATATGCATGAGGTCTATTAGCATACAATGAAAGCAGCGCATGCAAATAGATCTCATGCATATTCATTGGGGAAATCCTGAAAACACGACTGGATTGCGGCCCTCAAGGAGGGACTTTGACACCCCTGACCTAGACACATAGAAACATGATGGCATATAAAGGCCAAATGGCCCGTCCAGTCTGCCGATCCGCAGAATCCACTATCTCCTCTGCTCCCTAACAGATCCCACAGGCCTGTCCCACACTTTCTTGCACTTATATCTTTTCTGTGGATTGGTGGGGATTATAATTTTCATTTACACACCCTGGGATCCCTGAGGTCTCTTAGCTAGGGGCAGGAGGGACAGCTGCAGAGAATGGCCACCAGGATGGTCTCGGGACTCAAGGAGCTCCCGTACGAGGAGCGGTTAGGGAAATTGCAGCTCTACTCACTCGAGGAACGTCGAGAGAGGGGAGATATGATCGAGACATTCAAGTATCTCACGGGCCGCATCGAGGTGGAAGAAGACATCTTCTTCTTCAAGGGTCCCGCGGCAACAAGGGGGCATTTGTGGAAAATCAGGGGCGGGAAACTGCACGGGGACACCAGGAAATTCTTTTTCACTGAAAGGGTGGTTGATCGCTGGAATAGTCTTCCACTTCAGGTGATTGAGGCCAGCATCGTGCCTGATTTTAAGGCCAAATGGGATAGACACGTGGGATCTATTCACAGAGAAAGTTAGGGGAGGGTCATTGGGGTGGGCAGACTAGATGGGCCGTGGCCCTTATCTGCCGTCTATTTCTATGTTTCTAGAATAGATGACATGAATGTTGCATACGGCAACAAGAGGGTATCCGTTGAAAATCAGGGGTGGGAAATTTCATGGCGACACCAGAAAATATTTCTTCACCGAAAGGGTGGTTGATCGCTGGAATAATCTTCCACAACAGGTAATTGAGGCCAGCAGCGTGCCAGATTTTAAGAAAAGATGGGATTGGCATGTGGGATCTCTTCATGGAGGTAGTTAGGGGGGGTGGGCCATTAGGGTGGGCAGACTGGATGGGCCGTGGCCCTTTTCTGCCGTCATGTTCTATGTTTCTATTTGGCATGTGGGATCTCTTCATGGAGGTAGTTAGGGGGTGGGCCATTAGGGTGGGCAGACTGGATGGGCCGTGGCCCTTTTCTGCCGTCATGTTGTATGTTTCTATTTGGCATGTGGGATCTCTTCATGGAGGTAGTTAGGGGGTGGGCCATTAGGGTGGGCAGACTGGATGGGCCGTGGCCCTTTTCTGCCGTCATGTTCTATGTTTCTATTTGGCATGTGGGATCTCTTCATGGAGGTAGTTAGGGGGTGGGCCATTAGGGTGGGCAGACTGGATGGGCCGTGGCCCTTTTCTGCCGTCATGTTCTATGTTTCTATTTGGCATGTGGGATCTCTTCATGGAGGTAGTTAGGGGGGGGTGGGCCATTAGGGTGGGCAGACTGGATGGGCCGTGGCCCTTTTCTGCCGTCATGTTCTATGTTTCTATTTGGCATGTGGGATCTCTTCATGGAGGTAGTTAGGGGGTGGGCCATTAGGGTGGGCAGGCTGGATGGGCCGTGGCCCTTTTCTGCCGTCATGTTCTATGTTTCTATTTGGCATGTGGGATCTCTTCATGGAGGTAGTTAGGGGGTGGGCCATTAGGGTGGGCAGACTGGATGGGCCATGGCCCTTTTCTGCCGTCATGCTCTATGTTTCTATTTGGCATGTGGGATCTCTTCATGGAGGTGGTTAGGGGGGGTGGGCCATTAGGGTGGGCAGACTGGATGGGCCGTGGCCCTTTTCTGCCGTCATGTTCTATGTTTCTATTTGGCATGTGGGATCTCTTCATGGAGGTAGTTAGGGGGTGGGCCATTAGGGTGGGCAGGCTGGATGGGCCGTGGCCCTTATCTGCCGTCTAGTTCTATGTTTCTATGTTTCTAAGGCTTCTGGGCAGGCTGACGGCAGCAGGCTCACCTCACTGATGCTGCCGGTCAGCCCGAAGATGAAATATTTTACAGAGGAGTTAGGTGGGGGGGGGGGGGGCAGCAGCGAAGAAAACCCGAACAGAAAGATGTCTGGTAACTCTACTCGTAGCCATGGGCCCATCCTAGATGTCTAGGCAACAGAACTAAAGAACAGTCTCCAAGGTCAAGAGTTTTTCAGTGGTGCTGGATGTGACTGAAGCCTATTTCACTAACAAACTATTAAACCGTTTTTACTGGGCGCAACTAAAGTCTCAGCAGATCCAGAGGTCGAAGAACAAAAGGCTTTTCTGTATTGTAAAAGAAAACCAGGCCCTGATAGTCAAAAGCTCTCTGTATTGTAAAACAAAAGACACCATTTCACAATTCTGTGTAAACTTCCTTTGTAATTTTGATGGGGGGTGGGTGGGAGGGGGGGGGCGGGAGTTGAACAGCCTTACTTTTAGCTGAATATTAGAATCAGGTCCTTTCTTGCAAAGCATATTCAAGACATACAGGTAAATATCGATAGTTTCTATTTGGCAGTTCACCTGAAGGTAGGGTTACCAGACATATGGATTTACCGGGACATGTCCTCGTCCGGACAGCCCTCTTGACCGAAATGAGCAGGCCGAGGTAGGCAGGGCTAGGAGCGAGGCTGAGGCGTGGAGTGAGCATAATGGTGTGGGCATGGTTGGAATTGGGAGGGGGGGTCTATGGGTCCAGAGTTTACATATGGAAAATTTTCAATTTGTGACCAGCAGAACTAAAGAACAGTTAATGCAGGTCAAATGGGGGGGGGGGGTTTCTTCTGTTGACCAGGAGAAGGGATAGAACTACTTGCAACGTGCAGAGAAGCGAGGTTGCCTTCTCCAAAGAATTATTGAACTAAAACTAAATTAGGAAAAGAAATTCAAACTAAGACCGGTGCGTCAGTGCAAACTAGGGTTGCCAGATTTTCCTTTCGGAAAATCCAGTCCCCTAGCCCCGCCCCCAGGCTGGCCTAGTTACACCCATCCCCGCCGTAATCCCGCCCCTAAGCCCTCCCTAGCCTCCTACTGCCTGCCTTGTCAGGCAGGGAGGAAGTCCGCACCTGCGCGGACGCTACATGATGATGTCATGTGGACGCTACGTGACATCATCACATGACGGTCGCGCATGCATGGACTTCTCTACCCGACAAAGTGCTAAATTTTGAAAAGCCGTCCGGACCCCTGGACATGTCCTTCTCCATGTGCCTACTCCGGGCTCTCCCGCTGTCTGGCCGCTCTCTGGGTTCTAATGAACTCCATTCTTTCCTTATACAAAAGCATAAGAAAGAGATAGCCTCTTCCTTCCCTGGGCCTCTCTGCTTCTGGTGCTGTTTCTGGGCATTACTGTCTTTCTTGCCTGCTCCAGGCACGGCCATTGCCCAGCCTGGCAGGACTAGGTGGCATGCGATGAAGCTACTAAGTGGCTCCAAGACAATGATCTTTGCCTCCCTGATTACCAAGGCTTAGCCTGCTCGCTCACTGTAAAGAAGGAAGATAGTGTAGCTGCAATCATCAAAACAAGTGCCTCTCCTAAACTGATAGATTCCCTCACCCTCCCCACACTAGAATGCCTCGCATTCACCATGGGCCCCAACAGTGAAGTTACTTACATCCTGCTTTACAGGGCACCCCACTCCCCTTCTGATATCCTCGAGGTCCTCCTTGACTTCATCACCAACTTGTTCATCTCCTACAAGCGCGTAACCATCTTAGGAGACTCTTCAGTTACCCAGACTATCCTAATACCTCTGGAACGAGCGCTGACTTCCTGTCAACCTTAACCGATTTAGGATTCCACCAAGCAATTACCTCTGCAACCCACACTGCCGGCAACGCCCTGGACTTAGTCTTCACTCATAGGGACCACACCACCGTGCCTCCTGAGCTGACCTGCACCACCACACCAGTCCCATGGTCAGATCATCTCCTCATCCAACTCTGCCTTCCGCCCATGGCCACCTCCCCCAAACCACAGGGCTCCACCCTGACTAAGCAAACTCGGAATCCAAACACAGTCGATCCTCTAGCCATGTCCACTAGAATCCGGGAGCTCGGTAAAACTTGCAACCAAAATCTCCACTCCATCGACCTGGCCGCCTCCACCTGGCACTTAGGGATTCAGGCCCTCTATGACAACCTGGCACAAACAAAAACTACATGCTTAGTTACTAACAAAAACCCTGCCCCATGGTTCAATGGTGACCGCCGATCCCAAAAGAGAGCTCTGAGACAAGCAGAAAGGAAATGGGTCAAACACCAAAAAGAGAACTACAAATCACACTGGAAAAAATTATCAAACACCTACAAAGGTGCCATTCTGGAAGCAAAGAAAGCCCACTACACACACCTCTTAAAGAAAGTTCAAAACCGTTCCAGATACCTGTTCACCTGGACTAACCACCTCTTCTCCGCTGCTCACGGATGCAATCATAATGCCCCCTAGACAGTGAAACTCTCTCTAACTTCTTCCAAACAAAAATTGATAACATCCGAAGCAATCTTGACTCCGCTCACAGCAAGATCTCCTCCCCCCCCCCAGGCTCATCTCCCTCACATGCCCAAGATCCCTCCTTTCCCAACTATACCCGGTCACACATGCTGAGCTCCTATAAATGCTACAAGAGCTCCAACCCTCCAATTCCATCCTTGACCCATGCCCATCCAACCTCCTTTTGTCCTCCAAAGATGCCTTTGCAGAATCAATCCTCCCCATCATCAACGCCTCACTGTCAACTGGGAAAATTCCCCTCAACTGGAAATCGGCCATCATCAAAACCACCCTCAAGAATCCCTCCCTCGACCCAAATGATCCAAGCAACTACCGCCCTGTTTCCAACCTCCCCTTCATCTCCAAACTGGAGAAGATAGTGCTCCATCAACTGCAACCTTGGAACGAGCTCCCGGGTGATCGAGGCAAACAGCATGCAAGAATTTAAGAGCAAATGAGATGCCCATGTGGGATCCCTAAGAGGGTTAAGCCAAGGGAACCTGTCACCAGGAGTGGGATCCCTAGGATAGTAGACTTGCAGGTGGGTCAGTAGAGTGGGAAGACCTGATGGGCTATGGCCCTTATCTGCCGTCATCTTCTATGTTTCTATGTTTCATTGAACAACAAGAAGCTGTATCTCCACTTCAGTCAGATTTCCAACCCATAGTACAGAATCTGTCCTCCTTGACATCATTCATGACAGCTGATCAATGCTGGATAAAGGAAATGATGCCTTACTGGTCCTGCTTGACCTTAGTGCCGCCTTCGACACTATAGACCGACTTGCTGACATAGGAATCAAGAACTCAGCATTGCAATGGTTCACCTCCTTCCTGGATCAAAGAACACAATCTGTGCTACTAGGGACAGCTAAATCAAACCCCAAATCAATTAAATATGGAGTTCCCCACGGTGCCTTGCTATATCCTCTCCCCTTCAATCTGTATATCAGGCCAGTCATCGGCATTGTACACAAATACAACATTAAGAGTCATTCTTATGCTGATGACCTTCAACTATTGCTCCCCCTAGGTGACGATCGGCCAACCCAACTCACTAACCTCCTACACTGCCTCTCTGATATGAAAAACTGGATGACAGCCAATAAACTCCAGCTGAATGCCTCAAAGACTGAACTACTCTGAATCAGGAAAAAGAACACTACTTTCATCCGTCCGACACTATCCTGGAAAGCCACCTCCTTAACAGCAAAAGACTTATACTGGATGGCTACCTGTCCCTCTCCGCCCATGTCTCGCAGGTAGTTTCCACATCTTTTTACTACCTACGCCAACTGCGAAGGATCAAACCCTACTTCCCAGAAACAGATGAAGCCCAACTGCTATATGCCTACGTACTCTCTAGACTAGACTACTGCAACTCCCTATTCAATGGCATCGCTGCAAGAGATCTAAAACACCTCTAAAAAGTCCAGAACTCAGCAATTCGACTCCTATACAACCTCAACTACCATGACCCCATTACTCCAGCGCTCTATGAAGCTCACTGGTTACCAGTCAAAAAGCAATGCTACTGCCACTATCTTGTCTCCACTGCGGTGTTTTTTCATTATGGGAGGGTTCTATAATTTAATGATTGTTCTGTTTAATGTTTAAATTCTCAGTTGGGGGCTTGGAAGTCAGTTGAAGGGGACACAAAGCTGAAGGTTCACCTAAGACAACCAGTACCCTTGTCTAACCTATTTAGAAGTTCTGGAGCTTGACCAGAAGATGAGGAAGGGGAACAGATTAGGAGGGCAAAGCAGAGCCAACAAGATCAAGAGTCGCTACAGCAGGGGAAAAAAAATCACTCTACACAACAGCAAATGCTCCTAAAACTTTTGATAAGTGCTGAACAATCTTAAAAATAAAAAAGAACAAAATAATAAAATCTCTCACATCCAAAAGAGAGCAAAACCCATCTCCTTTGACTGCAACACCCCAGAAGGATATTCCTTGGTATTTTAATGCCTAGTGACTCCTTCCCCATTTAGAGCCTGAACCAAACGAATGATTTCTCCTTCTGTATTACAATGAGATCCCCTTCACTTGATTGTCTCGCCCATGCAAATTCTTGTGCCAAAATCACTCTGCAAGAGATCTTTTATGCCGCTCCCCCAGTGTCAGAATCTCTTTAGCAGCAGAACAACATCAACTCCCTGCAGGATTTTCCTACTCATAGCATGCATATCCACTTCTCCTGCAAATTCACAAATCTAGGTGACTTCTAACAGAGCAAGAAACCTGAGACAGCTTTTTCCTTCCAAAGGAATCTTTCCATCATGGCTGCTTCAAGTATTCCTTCCCGCTCTTGCAGTGTCAGAGAACTGACCTTGAATCTTAGAGTTTTTCAACAGAGAACACGCCAAGACACCGCCCAGTTCCTTTGCTACATTCAGACCTTCAAACCTTAGAGAATTTTCAGTGGGATTGTCTGGAAAACCAGTATTGTGTGAGACAGGGATTTATAGAATCCTCATAACCAATATACACAGGGATGCTGAAAAGTTCTTAGCCCAAACAACTTCCTAAATTATGTGTTATTTTATTTTGCAAAATGCCAATGCTATGGTTTTGACATTGTTTCAGATCATTGATTGGACCATGTCAAGAAAAAGTGTGGAATTTTCAAGTGTGGAACTCTGAGCCTTCATGAAGTTCCTTTTCCTGAACAAGAAAACTCCAAAAGAAATCCCTGAATATATGATGCAAACATTGAGTGACAAATACCCATCATTTTCCACAGTGAAGAAGTGATTTCGAGATCGAAGATGCAGCAAGGTCTGGGAGGCCTGAAACGGTGTCAGCTCCTGAAATTGTTGACCACGTCCATGACCTGATTTTCGGCAGATCGATGAATATCAGTCAGCTATCCAGGGAAGCAGCTGGGTATGCAGAAGCTGTCAGCCAAGTGGGTGCCCGAATGTTTAAATGCTGATGAAAACCAACATCAAGTAGACACTTCCAAGTTGATTTTGCAGCATTTTCAGTAAGCTGGTGCCAAGTTTTTGGAATGACTAGTTACTGTTGATGAAAGATGGCTACACTATTATGATCCTTTACTGTCTTCCAAGAGGCCAAATACTGTGACTTGCTGTGCTGATTAAAGGAGGCATTGAAAGAGAAAAGGGGAGGGAAGCTGTGGAAAGGAGTGTCTTTTTGCAAGACAACGCACCTGTTCACAAGGCTGGCAAAACGATGGATGTTTTGACACAGTTGGGGTTTCAATGCATAGGCCATCCACCCTGCTCCATCTGACAATTTTTGGGTTCCAACCCTTAAAAAGAATTTGAAAGGGTGAGAATTTTCGAGCGATTCGGAAGTGATTGCTGCAGCAGAGCAGTATTTCGGTGACCAGAGACATCAGAGTACTTTTTGGAAGGGTTACAAAAACTTGAGACACGATGTGCCCGAGTGTGTTGAACTTAGGGGTGAATACGTGGACTAACTTGTAAGTTTCATGGCTCCCCATTCGCTTCTTGGTTGGGCTGAGAACTTTTCAGCACCACAAGCCCCCCCCCCCCCCCCCAAGTAAAGAGAACAAAGAATGAAGAGCCATTGAATGAGTTGATCTTTTGAAGAATATGACTCGTATTTCTGCTGTAAGAGTAAGAAAGTGAAAAATACCATTTTTTCCCCTGTCTTTTTCCTGATAATATGTACTGCATATTCTCTGGCCAAGAACTGATCCATCTTGTCTTTGCATTCATTGTTCAATTTTGGCTGTCTGACTAGAAAACGGGCATATTTGCGACCATCTGCTGCCACTGTCTTCCACCGCATTTATTCCCAATTCTCTTGGGAATTCTCTCCAGCTCTGTGGAGTGTCAGAAAGAGGTTAAGCCAGAATTCAGTGGCCTGAAAGAAGCAAGGTTGAAATGGTAGAAATTGCACCACTTCCTACAGTCTTTGGTTTTTGGTTTAGTTTTTGGTTTGTTTTTCAAAATACTACAGGACTGTTTTTTTTCTGTACTCTTTTGTAAAGTGAACACTGACATGAGTCACGTGCTCTTTTTCCGCCTCGTTTGGGTTTCTATCGCTTTTTAGAGCTCAGTGGTGTGATAATAATTAGTCGCAGTGAGAAAGAGGTTCATGGCATTTAACGTGGGCACTTCAGCTCTGAAAAAGAGGGAAGTACAGTAAAACCCCCCCACTTTACTTAATAGAGATCGCGCCGCGTTGTGGGGGGTTTTAGGGGATTGTAACCCCCCACATTTTACTGAAAACTTCACTTTTTCCCTGTTTTTAGGGAAAAAGTTAAGTTTACAGTAAAATGTGGAGGGTTACAACCCCCCAAACCCCCACAACGCCGGCGCGATCTCTATTAATTAAACTGGGGGGGCTCCCCAACAAAACCCCCCATCAGAGCCCCTAAAAACTGCAATTTTCTTCGGCACGCGCCTCCGTCTTGCGCTCAGTTGTCGGCGCGCGCCTTTGTCTTTCGCGGGGTTGTCTATGAACTCTTTTCAGCGGCCCCTCGTACTCACTTAAAATTGCTTTTAATTAAGTCTGTAGCCCTCGATGTGACAGAACGTATTTCTGCATCTTTCTACGGCATGTTCTTGGTTTCTGATTGCATTGCTTGGCCACACAAGGCATAATTTGACAGTGACACCTCTGCTATCAATGTCACTCTCATGTTTATCTCCACAGTACCCCCCTATGTCTGGTTTCTTTGCATTCAGATTCTTTTCAGTCGGGATAGGAATATATTCATCATCACAATGTCTTCATGCTTAGGACAGTGTCTCTCAAACTGTGCGCCCTGAAGAGATTTTGGTTGTGCCACGAGAGATTTCAGAATTTTACTTTATTTTTTTAAAATTCCCTTCATAAGTATAACTAGAATAGATGACACGTTTGTCGCGTATGCAAGAGTCTGTCAGTGTTATGAGCGTCTGATACAGCCGCCCAGACAAGCATCGTTCTTTGACGTGATTGGTCCTTGAAAACTAACGGCAGGTGATTTTAGTTTGATTTTTTTGATGCAGTCGTGATCCTAACTTGAGCGACAAAGCAATCGAGGCTTTGTTACCGTTCGGATCTTTTTATCTTTGCGAACTTGGATTTTCAGCTCTGACAGAAACTACATTAAGAAAAGAGCCAAATATCTGTTCGGAATAACAAACTTCTCTTTATAATGTCATACAACTTATTTTGAGGAACTGGAAAAACTGGGATCGGTTAAATTATACTTTTTGATGGGAATTAGAGAATGACACGGGGAAAAAATCTGTCCCCGTCACCGCCCCGTCACCGGCCCACCATCCTCTGCACCGCCCCGTCACCGCCGATCCCTTCACCGCCCCGTCACCGTCACCGCCATCCCTTTCACCGCCCCGTCACCGCCACTGCCATCCCATTCACCGCCCCGTCACCGTCCCCGCTGCATCCATATAAGCCTTTTTCCTTTCACTCCCTCCTTCCAATTTGAGCCGGGAACACTAGCGATCGCACGGTCCCCGCGGCCACTACCTGCCTGCCCGGTCGATCCTGGTGTTTGGCCGGCTCTCTCCCTTCTCCTCACCTTGGTTTGTGGGTTTTCTTTTTCGGCAACCTGCGCGCTTTCCCAGGGAGCCGCACACGCGCGGCTGCTCAGTGTTCGATCTTCTGCTCTGCTGCAACTTCCTGTTTCCGGTTGCGTCAGAGCAGAAGATCGAGGCTGAGCAGCGGCGGGTGTGCGCGGCTCTCTGGTAGCGTGCGGGTTGCCGAGGAGGAGGATCTGCGGACTGGGGTGAGGAGAGGGGAGAGAGCTGGCTGGACACTGGAATCGATTGGGCGGGCGGGTGTGAGCTGCGGGGACCGCGCGATCCTTCATGCCTCACTGCGGGAGACAAGACCATTCACCGCCCCGCGGGCGGTGAATGGCCTTGTCCCCGTCGCCGCAGCGACTGCTAGTTTTCTTCCCCGTTTTCGGCGGGTGACCCGCGGCTAAAATGCGGTGGCCGCGGGTAAACCGCCACCGTGTCATTCTCTAATGGGAATCTCTATGTCATACTTTTAAAATGGAACGTATGATGGCCATACAACAGGGACATTATAAGAAGTTTATGGATATTTGGGAGCCATTGACAAAATTCTGTAAAGAGTGATTGTTGATTTTGCCCTTTAATAATACATGTCCAGGGTGGGTGGGAAGATTTTTTTTTTTTTTTTTAATCTTTCTTAATTTTCAAACTTTGATAGTGCAATACAATTGGTAAATCATAAATATTGCATAGAACGCAGTAATAACTATACAATTATTACATTAAACAATCATTTACTCCCATCCTCATCTTAATTATTAATACAATAAAACATATGATGTGATTTCAATATTATAATTAAATAATTTAACTCCTCAAAGTACATTTCCCTCCCCCCACCCACCCTTCCTGGATGTGTAAAGAAATCTAATGAAAAGGGAAGAAACAAAAGTAGTCAATGTATTTGTGTTGTTTCACATAATGTAGCCGTGAAGGGTTTTGCGTTGTTGTTACTGAGCTGAGACACTTCTCCCTCGTTATTCGCGGGGAACACGGGCAGAGCCAGACCGCGAATGGCGAAAAACCGCGATTATCCGGCTCTGAGCCACCCCCACCTCCCTGCCGTCTTCCCGGCCTTACCTGGTGGTCTAGAGGGCTTTCGGGGCAGGAGCGATCTTCCTACGCTCCTGCCCCGTGCAGATCGCCATGTGGAAATGGCTGTAGGGAGTCTCGAGAGACTACGGGAACTCACAGCAGCCATTTCCTCATGGCGATCTGCACGGGGCAGGAGCGTAGGAAGATCGTTCCTGCCCCGAAAGCCCTCTAGACCACCAGGTAAGGCTGGGAAGGCGGCAGGGAGGTAAAAAAATATGGGTTTTTGGATTTTCCCCCTCCCCAGAAAAAAATCGTGATTATGTGAAATCGTGAGTGCAGAAACCGCGAATGGGGAGGGGGAAGTGTATATTTGTTTTGTTGTATGACAAATGAGACATCTGGGATTGATGTGTTGGGTGACCCGTCAAATGCACGCAGGACAAACGCGCCCTGACATTTGCACGCACACAAATGCGCACACTGAATGGGAGGGTTACAAATTCAAGTTCAAGTTTATTAAAAAATTTTTATACCGCTTATTCAAATTTTCTAGGCGGTGTACAGCAATAATAAAAGAGATATCTTTAAAAAAAAAAAACAACAAATTAGGGTTCAAATAATTATACAAAACAGTATTCAATTAGTAGACATTTACAGTAGAACACATATACTAACGTCACACAGTTGGGAAAGAGGGACTGAAATACAATATTTGAATAAAGCACACTTAGGGGTAAAACAATCGGTAAGGAAAGGGACTGTAGTTGATTTAGTCCTAAGAAGGACAGTTTTATCCAAAAGCATCCTCAAATAAAATTTGCTTCCTATCTAGAGGGTTAGGTTTACAGCATGATTATGGGAACCCTTTTACTGGCTATCTGGAAGGCCCTGATTTGCTGAGACTCCTCAGGCCACGTCCCTTGGGAGGGGCTTGAGGCACCCAAGCCCCTCCCAAGGGATGGGGCCTGAAGAGCCTCAGCAAATCAGGGCCTTCCAGATATCCTTCACGGGCCGCAATTGTCCTGCGCACAGCTCAGCTCCAGCCTTTTCACTGAGGTCCCGTCTCAACAGCCCAGCCTCGCGTCACGCTCCGGTGTCCCCTCCACTCGTCCTGGCTCAGCTCTGTTTTATCTCCCCCTGGTCCACGGGCCACGATTGTCCAGCGCGCACTTGTTTGTGCTCGCAATTGTTGGAGCGCATTTGTCCGAGCGGAATTGTCCTGCGTGGATTTGTCGGTGTACCGATGTGTTGCATACAGCTTTTTGAAATGGAACAAGCAAATTCCTTCTAAACTTATAATTAAACAAAGCTTTGTTCAGCTGTGAATTTTAGTGTGTGGTGTGTCATGAACTTTGTCTGTCAAGTGTGTCACAACTAGGGTTACCAGATGCTCAGATTTCACCGGACATGTCCTCCTTTAGAGGCCATGTCCAGAGATCTGGACGGCTTTTCAAAAGCCAGCACTTTGTCCGTGTTTTGAAAAGCTTCTGGCAACGAACGACGCCGGGACAGCATTCATCGCACATGCGCAGTAGCAGTGTGATGATGTCATGCACCACACCAGCGCATGTGCGAATGCCATCCGACGTCGCTCATTGCTCAGGTCGAGGGAAGGCAGGGCCTGGGGGTGTGGCCAGCTGGAACAGGATGGGCCTAGGGGCGGAGCCATGGGTCCGGATTTTCCATTTGGAGAATCTGTTAACCCTAGTCACAACGGAATAAAAGCTGAGAACCACCGTGCTTTTGGTTCACAGATATTAACATAGAAAACATAGAAAGATGACGGCAGAAAAGGGCCAAGGCCCATCAAGTCTGCCCACTCTATAGACCCTCCCCTTAAGATTAGCCAATGTTTTACCCTGACCCACGTAGGGATCCCACTGGGCGTCCCATTTATTCTTAAAATCTGGCACGCTGCTGGCCTCGATTACCTGTACTGGAAGCTTGTTCCATTGATCAATCACTCGCTCCATGAAGAAATACTTCCTGGTGTCGCCGTGAAATTTTCCGCCCTTGAGTTTGAGCGGGTGCCCCCTTGTGGTTGAGGGGCCTCTGAGAAGGAAAATGTTATCTTCCACTTCTATACGTCCGGTGACGTATTTAAACGTCTCAATCATGTCTCCCCTCTCCCTGCGTTCCTCGAGAGTGTAGAGCTGCAAATTGTTTAGTCTTGCTTCGTACGAGAGACCTTTAAGCCCTGAGACCATTCTGGTGGCCATCCTTTGGACCGACTCGACCCTCTGCATGTCTTTGCGATAATGTGGCTTCCAGAATTGCATGCAGTATTCCAGATGAGGTCTCACCATGGTCCTGTATAATGGCATTATGACTGCAGGCTTTCTGCTGACGAAACTTCTACGGATGCAACCCAGCATCTGCCTTGCCCTTGAGGAAGCCTTCTCCACCTGATTGGCAGATTTCATGTCTGCGCTAATGATTACTCCTAAATCTCGTTCTGCTGAAGTCCTGGTCAAGGTCTCCCCGTTCAAGGTATAAGTTCTGCACGGGTTTCTGCTACCTAGGTGCATGACCTTACACTTTCCAGCATTGAAGCCCAGCTGCCACGTTGAGGACCAGCATTCCAATGTATGCAGGTCCTGCGCCATACTATCTTGTAGATTGCCCTCGCTTACCATATTACATAGTTTGGCGTCGTCGGCGAATAATGTTACTTTACCTTGAAGCCCTTGAGTCAGATCTCCTATGAATATGTTGAAGAGGAGCGGACCCAAGACCGAGCCCTGCGGCACCCCGCTGGTCACCTCCGATGTCTCAGAGAAAGTACCGTTAACCATCACCCTCTGAAGTCTGCCACTCAGCCAATCATTGACCCATGCCGTCAGAGTCTCTCCTAACCCCATCGATTTCATCTTGTTTAACAGTCTGCGATGTGGGACGCTGTCAAAAGCTTTACTGAAGTCTAGGTACACTATGTCCAGTGAATCTCCTTTGTCCAGTCTTTTTGTTACCCAGTCAAAGAAGCTGATGAGGTTTGATTGGCAGGACCTACCCTTGGTGAATCCATGTTGATTGGGGTCCCGTAGATTCCCTTCGTCCAAGACCGTGTCCAATTGGCGTTTGATCAGTGTTTCCATGAGTTTGCATACTATCGATGTCAGACTCACCGGTCTGTAGTTTGCAGCCTCTGTCCTGCAACCCTTTTTGTGTAGAGGAACGACGTTAGCTGTTTTCCAGTCTAAGGTCTTTTCCTCCCTTTAGAAAATGAATTGATTCCCTCCCAAACTGCTTGCTTTAAGTATGATCTCAAAAAGTAGAGAACAAAAGAATAAGAAACAAGTAGAAAACAAACAACCAGACCTGATGTTACCCAAGGCCTCACTTTTAATCCAATAAATATAGCCTCTTCCAGGGTGAACAACTTATTGATGGTCTTTTGGTCAAATGACTAGGGTTCATAGACAACCCCGCGAAAGACAAAGGCACGCACCGACAACTGAGCGCAAGACGAAGGCGCGCGCCGAAGAAAATTACAGTTTTTAGGGGATCCGACGGGGGTTTTTGTTGGGGAGCCCCCCCCCCCCAGTTTACTTAATAGAGATCGCGCCGGCGTTATGGGGGGTTTGGGGGGTTGTAACTGTCCACATTTTACTGTAAACTTAACTTTTTCCCTAAAAACAGGGAAAAAGTGAAGTTTTCAGTAAAATGTGGGGGGTTACAACCCCCCAAACCCCCCACAACGCCTCCACAACGCGGCGCGATCTCTATTAAGTAAAGTGGGGGGGTTCCCCCCCCACGCCCCCCCCGTCGGAGCCCTAAAAACAGTAATTTTGTGCGGTGCGCACCCCCGCACTGCGCTCAATTGTCTGGGCGCGCCTTTGTCCCGGCGCGCTTTTGACCTGACACCGTAATAGTTTATGGAAGCACAGCCCCTGACGAAAAGTGTGAAACGGTTGGGCAACCGTCGGGCGAGTATGATAAGTGCTTTCCTTCTTTTGGACATTGTATGCACGTTTGGCACTTTATTGGTTCAATAACCTTTTGCACATCACTAGTCATTTGACCAAAAGACCATCAATAAGTTGTTCACCCTGGAAGAGGCTATATTTATTGGATTAAAAGCGAGGCCTTGGGTGACATCAGGTCTGGTTGTTTGTTTTTTTTACTTGTTTCTTATTCTTTTGTTCTCTACTTTTTGAGATTTCAGGTTTTTTTGGACATTTTTGTTCTCTTCATTTTTTGCTGATAAGTACGATCTAACCATGTCACGAGGGAACTTTCTGTACTAGTGATCTGATTCCTTCCTGACCTTTTCTGATTTGCCTTGAAATCCAATTGTCAAACAAAAGCCGGGCGATGCTTTGTTGTGTTTGAATGTCGGTTGCTATGCTCAAGCTGAAGCGCTCATTATTTTGGCAGTAAATAAAAATGGCATTAATCTGAATCAGAAGTACTATTAGGCAAACACTAACAGATGATACACATGATATGGTATTCTGGTTACTAAGACATAGTTAGACCTGGTGAAGTGGAATGAGGTGACCTTTATTTGCAGCTAGGACACAGCCAGGGCTTATAGATGTGCGCTGTGAAGCCATAGAGATTCACCATCGATCCAGCGCTGGCGCAGCGGGGTATGCCTTGGCCTGGGGCTTCAGCCTGCACAGAGTGGACCTGCTTTAAGGTTAGCACTAGGATTGAAGCCAAAAATAAACAGGAGAGAAACAGAAGCATTCTACTGTCCGGGGTGGAAAGGCCACAGATAACCAGGATGAGAACAGGAGTCCAAAATTTCCCCGGACGTGTCATCCTTTTGAGGACCTGTCCTGGGGTCCGGATGGCTTTTCAAAACCCAGCACTTTGTCCGGGTTTTGAAAAGAAATTGCGTCGGGAGGGGGCGTCCGCGCACGCACCGATGCCTTCCCGCCTGACAAACGGGCAGCGGGGGGGGCAGAGCTAGGGCGGCGCTGAGGATGGAGGTGGGTGTAACTGGGCGGGTCTAGGGGGGATTCAGATTTTACAGACGTAAAAATCTGGTAAACCTAGTCCAAGATGAAGTCACTTTATTAAAAACACTATATGAAAAATGAAGCAGCAAAATCCAGATGAATGGACGTACTAAGGACCTAAACACGGATTGTGTGTCGGCAGCCTATACCTTCATCGGGAGCATTGTAGCAGGAGATTCATGCACCACTGAGCATATCAACCTAGTTTTAATCCAAATTTCTACGATTTTATATGAAGCAGCACAGGACATGTGGACTCCTGATGAAGGTAGAGGAAGCCGAAACACAGTCCGTGTGGGGTCCTTAGTACGTCCATTCATCTGGATTTTGCTGCTTCATTTTTTATTTAGGGCTCCTTTTATCAGGGGACATTTCATCACGCGCTAACCCCCGCGGCCGGCTAAAAAACTAACGCCTGCTCAATGCAGGCGTTAGCGGCTAGCGCGGCAGGCGGTTTAACGCTCGTTAAACCCCTACCGCAGCTTGATAAAAGGACCCCTTAGGGTTTTTTAAGAAAGTGACTTCATTTTGGACTCCCGTTCTCATCCTGGTGATCCGCAGCCTTTCTGCCCCTTGCATGTTCAATCTGACTTTTGTGGTTCGCCACCCCTTTGCTTTTGTGGCATTCTACGGTCTCGCACAGTGTTCAACCATTTAACTTACGTAAAAATGTAATGTAGAAGCAAAGCATGTGACCGTGTAAAGCCCTTCTAGTGCTCCTGCTATGGGTCCTAGTTAGGGTTACCATATTTTGAAAGGATAAACCCGGATACTCTGCCCCCTCCCCGCCCAGATCTGCCTCCAACCCTGCCCAAAGAAAGCCTCGTTTCTTCTTTCTTGACCTCCGGGCCGCGTCGGGAGGGCCTCGGGCATGCGCTGATGTGTGTGACATCATTTGCACATGCTCAGAAGCCCTTCGGATGTGGCGGAATCTCGTCGGGGCTTTTCAAAATCCAGACAATCTGCTGGATTTTAAAAAGTCCGTAAGGGTAGGATTGGCTTTTCTCAAAAAATGTCAGTCTCCCTCCAACTTAGGAATCAAGGAAACTCTTATATCTTGGCATCCCAAGTCCTCTAAATTTTCTTCCCACTTCTACCTCTAACCCTCTGTTGTAGTTCCTTCCTATTTCTCCTACTGTAAACCGCATCGAGCTCTACGAACGTGGAGATGATGCGGTATACAAACCTAAGGATTAGATTAGATTAGATTATACTTATGTAAAATCCGGACCCATTCCAGGCCCAACCAGTTGCACCCATCCTTGCCCCATTATGCCCACACCCCGCCACCAGCCTCGCCCTGCCTCCTCGTCCTGTTTCAAAAGAAAAAAGGAAAATCACATAAATCAATACATAATCAAATAGAAACATAGAAACATAGAAGATGACGGCAGAAAAGGGCCACAGCCCATCAAGTCTGCCCACTCCAACAACCCTACCCCCTTGAATTTACCCCCCTAGAGATCCCACATGTGTGTCCCATTTCCTTTTAAAATCCTTCACGCTGCTGGCCTGAATCACCTGAGGTGGAAGTTCATTCCAACGATCGACCACCCTTTCGGTGAAGAAGAACTTCCTGGTGTCGCCATGAAATTTCCCACCCCTGATTTTCAGCGAATGGCCTCTTGTGGCAGAGGGGCCTTTAAAAAAGAAGATATCATCCTCCACCTCAATACGGCCGGTGATATATTTAAACGTCTCTATCATGTCTCCTCTCTCTCTACGTTCTTCAAGTGAATATAGCTGCAATTTATTCAGCCTTTCTTCATACGGGAGGTCTTTGAGTCCCGAGACCATTTTGGTGGCCATTCTTTGAACCGACTCAACTCTCAGCACATCCTTTTGGTAATGTGGCCTCCAGAATTGTACACAATACTCCAGATGAGGCCTCACCATGGATCTGTACAATGGCATTATAACTTCGGGCTTCCGGCTGATAAAACTTCTTCGGATGCATCCCATCATTTGTCTTGCCTTTGATGAAGCCTTCTCCACTTGATTGGCAGTCTTCATGTCTTCGCTAATGATCACCCCCAAATCACGTTCCGCCTTGGTCCTAACTAAGGTTTCACCATTTAGTGTGTAAGTTTTGCATGGATTCCTGCTGCCGAGGTGCATGACCTTACATTTTTTAGCATTGAAGTTTAGCTGCCAAGTCGAGGACCAATGTTCCAATAGAAGTAGGTCCTGCGTCATACTGTCTGGTAAAGTGTTCTCACTTACTATGTTGCATAGTTTGGCGTCATCGGCGAATAATGTGATTTTACCCTGAAGCCCCTGAGTCAGATCTCCCACAAATATGTTGAAGAGGATCGGGCCCAAGACCGAGCCCTGAGGCACTCCACTGATCACCTCCGACGTTTTTGAAGGGGCACCATTTACCACCACTCTCTGAAGTCTACTGTTTAGCCAATCACCGACCCATGTAGTTAACGTCTCTCCCAGTCCCATTGATTTCATCTTGTTCAATAGTCTGCGGTGCGGAACGCTATCAAAAGCTTTACTAAAGTCCAAGTAAACGACGTCCAGGGACTCACCCACATCCAGTTTCCTTGTTATCCAGTCAAAGAAACTAATCAGATTGGATTGGCAGGACCTGCCTCTGGTAAATCCATGTTGGCGGGGATCCCGTAGATTCTTCTCGTCTAGGATTGTATCTAATTTATGCTTAATTAGTGTTTCCATAATTCATTTTAAGCCCACATTAATGGGGAGTACTTTGCTATTTCTAATAACTAAAGTTAAAGAAAATAAAGGACATTAATTCTTGGTTCCCACTAAAGAACCCTGAATCATTCCTTAAAAATAGGGATATTTATATTAATTCTCATAATCTCAGCTAGGTGAAACAAGTCTCATTTATATTTTTATTTTTATTCTCTTGCAACTAGAAATTGTTGTAATTGTATGGGGTCCCAAAATGAATACTCAATATCTTGTAGTTTAATCAAACATTTACAGGGAAATTTCAGGTAAAAGGATGCATCCAGTGCCAACACTCTATCTTTCAATTTCAAAAATTCTTTCCTCCTCAACTGAGTGGTTCTAGATACATCCGGAAAAATCCTAACCAAATCCCCACAAAATTTCATTAACCTATTTTTAAAGTAAAGTTTCATGATCAACATCTTGTCCATCTCACTCATGCATGTTATGACCAGGGTGGACCGACTCTGAATCACATCCTATGTATCCTCCAAAAACTCCGTCAAATTTACCTCTGGTGTGATCAGATGGTCCACATCCTGGGCAGATTCAACTTTTTTAGGAGGAATATAGTAATAATTGTTTATTGGAAAGTTCTCTGCACTGGCCATTCCCAGTACTTCTTTAAAAAACTTCCTCAATAAAATCTCAGGTGACAACAAATGAGTTACTGGGAAATTGACCAGGCGGAGATTTTTCGCTCTATTCATGTTCTCTATAGATTCAATTTTAGAATGTATCACTGTGGAATCTGTAACAGTTGATACCGAGACAGCTTGTAAATTATTACATTGCGTTTCAACAACATTTAAACGTTTATCCAAACAACCTAAGTTTGATTCCACATTTTCTAATTCTGAAGAAACTAACTGAGAAAAATCTCCCATTTGTTCCATCGTTGTCCTGAGAAACCCTTCAACCCTAGATATTCCTAACCTTAAGTCCTTTAAAGTAATATCCTGTGTTTCCTCAAAAGGAGGACATGTCCGGGGAAATCCAGATGTTTGGTAACCCTACTAATGATTGAGCGCCTACTGGTGCCTAAGACTGCATAGGCACTGCTACTGTGTTTCCCCGAAAATAAGCCCTAGTCTCCGGCAGCAGCACTTTCCCCGCCGACCCTTCCATCTCTCCCTCCCATCCAAACCCCGACCGCGAGCTGAAATATCTGGGAACAAATGGCATCGTTGGCAGCGCACGCTGCATCACGGCCTGCCCTTCTCACACCCAGCTGTTCCATGCCACGTTGCTGATGACATCATCAACACCCGGATGTGACAAGGGCAGGCCGCGATGCAGCCTGTGCTGCCAACGCTGCCGTTTGTTTCCAGGTATTTCGGCTCGCGGTTGGGGTTTGGATGGGAGGGAGAGATGAAAAGGTCAACAGGGGGGGTACGGGGTGCACAGCGGCTGCGGGGGGGGGGGTAGGATAGAAAGATGCTGCACAGGGGGGATGGGAGGCAGGGAGGGATAGGAGCTTCAAGGGTTCTGCTGCACAGGGGGATGGGAGGGAGGGAGGGAGGGAGGCAGGGATAGAAAAATACTGCATAAGGGGATGGGTGAGAGGGGAGGAATGATGCTGCACATGTGGGGGAGAGAAAGGAAATAGGAAGAATTGGGATGGAGGAGGGGAAGGGAGAGATGATCAATGTACATGGAAAAAAAATAAGACCTACCCGAAAATAAGGCCTAGTGCCTTTTTTTGGGCCCAAAATTAATATAAGACAGTGTCTTATTTTCAAGGAAAACAGTAGGTGTGACTCTTTAAATGGCGCCTTCGAGTTATGCATCGTTTATAGAATTGGGGCATTTATTTATGTACTAGTTTTTTTAGCCCGTTACATTAACGGGTGCTAGAATAGATGTGTAGACTTAGGCATTTCTTTCTTTCTTTCTCTTTCTTTCTGTATGTCTGTCTTTCTTTCTCTCTCCCTTCCCCCTTTCTTTCTGTCTTTCTTTCTGTCTCTCTCCCTGGCCCATTGTCTGTCTGTCTCTTTCTGTCTCTCTCCCTGCCCCCTGTCTGTCTTTCTTTCTTTCTGCCTCTCCCCCCTGTCCAGCAGCACCCCTTCCCTGCTCCCCCTGTCCAGCAGTAGCCCTTCTCCCTTCCTTTTACCTCCCCCCTGTCCAGCAGCACCCCTTCCCTGCTCCCCCTGTCCAGCAGTAGCCCTTCTCCCTTACTTTTTCCTCCCCCCTGTCCAGTAGTACCCCTTCTCCCTTCCCTGCTCCCTATCCAGCATCCGCTAGGTTGGGCAGACTCGAGGCTTTTGCTAGGCCAGCCCGCCTCGCATTATCGAAGTGGGCCAGCCTAGCAAATGCCCCGCAGCTGATTGATGAAACCACGGCTGCTGCCACTGCTGGTCCGGGAGTGAGAAGAAGAGGCGTCCTGGCAGCGGCAGCATAGTCAGAAGGTAGAAAGTCAGAAGGCGTTGGAGATCGGGGCAGGAAATCAGCTGAGGCAGGCACTGCGCATGCGCAGCACGGAAGCACAGATCACGGACGCCCAGAGTTTGAAGTGCGCACGCGCGCTAAGGGTTTTATTATAGCGGAGAGTATCGCACAAGAGAAGGAAACCCCTGTAAAAAGCAAAATATAATGTGCCTTGTTAAACGGTAGATGTAATAAGTGTTGGTTTGTTGAACGTTGATAGCCATTATGTGAATATTACTGTGAATATGATGGTGTTTCATATGGTTCCCTCTTCATTATTCATCACCAGAAATGAATTCAGGCCTTGGACAGATGTTAAGCCGGTAAAACCTATAAAAGCAAAGCCCCAGTACAAGCCGCCCGAAGAGAAGGTGATCCACGAGACCAGCTACAAGGCCACGTTCAAAGGGGAGTGTAACCAACCGGCGTCGGGGGACAACAAATTTACTGAGCGCCGAAGGATACGCAGCCTCTACAACGAACCGTATAAAGAAATCACTAAGGTGAGAAACTCAGGGCTCCTTTTACTAAGGAGCGCTATGCTTTTTAGCGCGTGCTAAATATGAGCGCAAACTAACCACGCACTAAATGCTAACGCGTGCGTGTTAGTCTTTGGATGCGTTAGCGGTTAGCATGTGTGTAGATTTAGCGTGCACTAAAACGCTTGGCGCACCAGAGTGTAGCCTTTCCATTAGGGATGCGGACAGAGCATTTGTGGTTCCGTTAGGGTCAGTTTTGGACTATTTTTCAATGTGCACTAATCATCTTTAATGTGTGTTAATTCATAGGTTAAATTGATTTTGCATGCCCTAGAACTTTTAAGGCTCCCTGTCAGTCATCAAATTACCTTTAAAATCTTACTTTTAGTCTTTAAAACCTGGACCCCCTAGACCCGCCCACAGACCCACCCATCCCCACCCTGTAACTCCCCAGTCCCACCCCCAATCCCACCCTAGCCCCACCCCCCACTACCTGCTCTCATTGGTTCATAGACAAAAGCGCGCGACGACAAAGGCGCGCCAACAACTGAGCGCAAAGCGGAAGCGTGCCAAAGAAAAACAGTATTTTAAGGGGCTCCGACGGGGGAAAGTGAAGTTTTCAGTATAATGTGGGGGTTACAACCCCCCAAACCCCCCACAACACCGGCGCAATCTCTGTTAAGTAAACTGGGGGGGGGGTTCCCCCCCCCACACTCCCTGTCGGAGCCCTTTAAAATACTGTTTTTTCTTCGGCGCGCTACTGCCTTGCGCTCAGTTGTCTGCGCTGGGTTGTCGGCGCGTGCTTTTGACCTGTCACCGCTCTCACGGGGCAGGAGGGCATTTCTTAGAAGCTTTTCAAAACCTGGACAAAGACATCCGGACCCCCGGACATGTCTGAGGAGCTCCGGATGTCTGGTAGCCCTAGGTGGGCGGAGCGAGGCAGGGCCAGCTGTCCTCTTGGTTTTTTTTAGGAGGAAATCTGGCAACCCTAATTAAAATCACATTCTTTTCTTTCTTAAACCTGCTTAAAACCAATGAACAAAGGGGGTAATGCTCAGTTTGCAGTGGTAAGTGTCTTGTAACCTGCTCACAGCCGCAGACTGAACTGATTCCAGATATTCCATTTCAGGGTATCTGTGGTTCCTTTCATTGCATAACTGAGTACTTGTGCTGATCCAGAAATGAACCGGGCGCAGATAGTTAGGACAGCTTGCTCTGTAAACGTGCTGGGCTCGCAGCCCCCTTCTCTTCTCTCTGCCATGAGAACATGGCATCAATAGGGGCACTAAAAACTCTAATTCCACCAGGCCTTTTTACCCAGCCCATCCCTATTTCTGCTGTAACGTCCTTATTATAAACCACAGCATTACCTCTCAGCATGTGCTGAAATGATTCTCCCAGGCTACACTAGCTGAAAGCAGACTGTGGTAGCAGAGGCCACAATTCTTTCCAAGCAACTGACCTGTAACTCATTTCTCTCCTTGTTTTAAGTTATTAGAAAGAAGATTTGCTGACGAATGAAGAGTCTGTCCTGGTGGTGTTACATAGTAGAGAATGACACAGGGAAAAAATCTGTCCCCGTCACTGCCCTGTCCCCGGCCCACCGTCCCCTTCACTGCCCCGTCACCGCCGTTCCCTTCACCGCCCCGTCACCGTCACTGCCATCCCATTCACCGCCTCCGCAGCATACATATAAGCCTTAGTACTGCAATATTTTGCTTATTCCTTTCTTATAAATCAAAGTTCTGGCTGCTGAACTAGAGAAAGAGATGTTCAGCTGGCAGAGCTTTGTTTATAAATTTTTATCAACACAACTAATATACTACTTTATCCTAAAGCAAAAAAAAAATAAATAAATAAAATTAATAGAATTTTTTTTTCTACCTTTGTTGTCTGGTTTCTGCTTTCCTCATCTTCTCATTCAATTCCTTCAATCCACTGTGTGTCTTCCATATGCTGTTACTGTGCCTCTCCCTTCACCCCCCCCCCAATTGGTCTAGCACCCATCTTCTTCCCTCCGCTCCCCCATAGTCTGGCATCTTTCTTCTTTCCTTCCAGCGTCTTCTCCCCACTCTGTCTTCCACATTTCCCTTCAGGGTCTGTTCCTCTCCACCCTCCTTCAATGTCTGTTCTATTCCTTTCCACCACCACCCTTCCCTCCCTCCTTTACCATCTGTTCCTTTCTACCACCCTTCAGCTCCTCTCGCGCGGCCTGCCTGCACGTTACAATGTAATTTGTGCAAGCCGCTGGAGCCTGTGAGCTTGGTCTCCAAACAATCTCGCTTCTGTGTTCCTATTTTCCCCATTTCTAATATTTCCCCTATGTATCTGGCATTGCCCCCCCCCCCCCGTGTCCATATACCATCCCCATGGCATGTCCCCTTTATGTCTCTGTCCCTATGCCCCATGCACATAATTTCCCCTCTTTCTGTTACCTTCCTGTGTCCAGATTTTCCCTATCTTCCTCTTCCACACCAATGTATCTCTTCTCTTCAACCCCATCTAGCTTCTTTCCTTCTTTCCCCCCCCCCCCCTGCTTCCAGCATCTGGCTCACCTGCCTGTCCTCTCCTTTCTTTCCTGTTGTGGGATTCTTTCTCTCCCTCTTCATCCCCTTGGCCCAGAATCTCTTTCCCTTTCACTCCCTCCTTCCTAGTGTGACCTGAGAACACGCGCAATTGCGCGGTCCAGCAGCCCCCTCCCACCCGAATTCAGCGTTCCGTCAGCTCCCTCCCTCCACCTTACCTTATATGCAGAGTTTGCCGGCTTTCTTTTTCGCCCAGCCGCATGCGTTCAAAAAGCCGCGCATGCGCGGCTGCTCAGTTGTTCAATCTTCTGCTCTGACACAACCGGAAACAGGAAGTTGCAGCAGAGGAGAAGATTGAACAACTGAGCAGCCACGCGTGCGCAGCTTTTTGAAAGCGTGCGTCTGGGTGAAAAAGAAAGCCAGCAAAGTCTACATCTAAGGTGAGGTGGAGGGAGGGAGATGGTGGAACGCTACGATCGGGTGGGTGGGGGCTGCTGGACCGCGCGATTCTTGATTGCCTCACTGCAGAGACAAGACCATTCACCGCTCCATGGGGCGGTGAATGGCCTTGTCCCCCATCCCCGCAGCAACTACTATTTTTTCTTTCCCCGTTTCGGCGGGTTACCCACGGCTACTCGCGGCTAGCCGCGGGTAACAACCTCCGTGTCATTCTCTATTACATAGTGCTTACACCTAGGTTTAAACTGCGTGCTGATTACTCAGGGAGCAGAACAGTGATAAGGTTCCAACCCACACTGCTCCTTGTGACCCTGAACAAGTCACTTAATCCCTTTATTGCCCCAGGTACATTAGATAGATTGTGAGCCCAGGGGGACAGACACGGAAAAGTGCTTGAGTACCTGAATAAACTCATGTAAACCATTCTAAGCTCCCTTCAGAGAACAGTATAAAAAATTGAATAAAATAAATAAATTATGGTTATAGAAACCTGATGGCAGATAAAGGCTAAATGGCCCATCCAGTCTGCCCATCCGCAGCATCCACTATCTCCTCCTCTCCCTATTGGCTAAGGTTCTTAACACCTGCATTGTGAGGTCATAGAGCTTTATGGTTATAGAAACATGATGGCAGATAAAGGCCAAATGGCCCATCCAGAGCATCCACTATCTCCTCCTCTCCCTATTGGTTAAGGCTCTTAACATTTGCATCTCCTCTTCCTATTGGCTAAGGCTCTTTACACCTGCATTGTGAGGTCATAGAGCTTAATGGTTATAGAAACATAGACCAGCTTTCATTAATCGCCTTACAATATCATAATATATAAATATGTAGAAAATCACTTCACAATTTTGTATGTGCTTAATAGTGAACGTTCAGACCCACAACCATAACCCAGTGATTATTCACGGAGTAGCTGTGTATAGAGACCATCATTGCGTGCTCACAGTCTCTCCCATCAATAACCATAGAACATTTGTTCTAACAACGCCAACAACTCCTCAATAGGAAACAGAAACGACTTATCTTGGTATATGGTGGTAATATGGCCGTCACAGCTGCTACGGGCACTTCCTTAATCACCTTAACTGAACTGATACATTTTCACCGCCTCCCCATTAATCACCACAACTGAACTGAAGCATTCGGTCGGTGGGGATGGGTCGGTGAAAATGTATCACTTCAGTTATGGTGATTACGGAAGTGCCCGGAGCAGCTGTGACGGCCATATTACCATCATATACCAAGATAAGTCGTTTCTGTTTCCTATTGAGGAGTTATTAAGAACATAAGCATTGCCTCTGCTGGGTAAGGCCAGAGGTCCATCATGCCCAGCACTCCGCTCACGCGGTGGCCCATCAGGTCCAGGACCTGTATTGTATTTTTCTATCTATACCCTTCTATCCCTTTTTCCTTCAGGAAATTATCTAATCCTTTCTTGAACCCCGATATCGTGCTCTGTCCTATCACACCCTTTGGAACAAATGTTCTATGGTTATTGGTGTGAGAGACTGAGCACGCAATGATGGTCTCTGTACACAGCTACTCCGTTAATTTTCACTGGGTTATAGTTGTGGGTCTGAGTGTTTACTATTAAGCACATACAAAATTGTGAAGTGATTTTCTACGTATTTATATATTACTAGTGTTTTAGCCTGTTACATTAATGGGTGCTAGAGTAGATGTCTGTCTGTCTGTTTTTTTTTTGTTTTTTTTTAATTTGTCTCTCTCTCCTTGGACGCTGTCATTCTTTCTGTCTGTGTCTTTCCCCAGCCCCCTGTGTGTCTATCTTTATTTCTAACTCTATCCTCTTCCCTCAATCCTGCATGTGGCCTTTTTTCTTTCTCCTCCCCACTTCCTTCCAATGTCATCAGTGACGCGGCAGAGGGACTCAACTGCAGGAGAAAGCCCGAAGCAGCCTGTTTAGTGTGCTGCAGCTGCCAACGCTGGAGGGAGGTTTGTGCCGGTATGTGCAGAACCGATATGTCCGTCCCCCTCCAGTACGTGGCAGCACTTTGCGCGGCGCATCCTCCCACGATCCTGAGTCGGCCACAGCGCTCCAGTGTGGGCCCTAACCGCGCATCCGCTCTCCTGCCTGCCACGGACCTACGGATCACGGAAGCACGCAGGCAGAAGTGCGCATGCGCGGCTAGCGTTTTATTATATAGGACTAGTCTTTAAGCCCGTTACATTAATGGATGCTAGAATAGATGTGTGTATGTCTGTCTTTCTTTCTTTCTGTCTCTCTCTTTCATTGGCTGTCCACCACCACCTCTTACCTGCTCCTCTGTCCGGCAATAGCCCTTCTCCCTTCGTTTTATGTCTCCCCTGTCCAGCCTTCATCCAGGCATTGTATTGGTGGTTGCTAAACTCTTCATGAGTTCAATCTTTATTGAAATATAATTTATAAAATGTAAAGCTTCTGAAAGAAGTATTTGTATATTTTTATAAATTTTATCTTTTAAACTTTTAAACTTGTAAATTTTTCTCTCTATAATGTTATTATTAGAAGAACTTCACTTAGCTTAGTGGTGATCAATTCTTCTTTCACCCCTCCCGACATGCATGTTTCAACAAGGAAACTTTTCTTCAGGGTCGAGGTAAACTATAAAGACAAAGCAGTGAACAGTGTGCTTGCTTGTTCTATACATTCAAAAAATAGACCAACGTAACAACAATGCCTCTATCGTGTCTACTTTGGAGCAAAAAAATAGAATATAAAATATATAGAGAGAGAATAACAGGAACCAACGCTTACCATACGTGGGAGCTAGTTTTAGTCTTGAATCATGGCCGCGGTTTGAAATTAGAGCGATTAAATACAGCTGGCTCGACGCACACCATGAAACATGTGACGTCATCATTGACACAGTGCGGGGCTCGGCTTCACAAGAGAATTGTACAAAAATCAAAGAATGGATAACCATTCTGTTTCCTCATTTAGCCCCCCTGGAGCTAGTGATTTGAGTCTGAATATCCATTTTTGTTCCTTGGTTGCACACAAAATGAAAAATAAGTGCCATTAGTTCCATTTTTAGCTAATCGATTGTTCATGTCAATTCAGGCCCGATATTCAGTGTTTTGCTGACCGCCTCCAGCGTTAAACCTGCAAATTCAGTGTCAGGCTGCGTCCAGTCACCGGCATTGAATTTCTGGAGCCAGCTAATACATAGACTGTCAAGTGTGACACTCGGCTATGGGGGCGCCACATACGAGAAGATAGAACTGACTTTTAAGTGGTCCTATTTATGTGGTTTCAGTTTGGTGCCAATTGGTTATTTTTCAGCTGCACTAACCGGTTAAATGCCATTGAAAATTAATGGTTAGGCTTGAACAGCTAATTTAACTGGCCAGGAGCCTTTTCCGACCAATTAAATCGCATTGAATTTGACCCCCAGTTTAGCAAATAAGTTACGAGGGGGTGCTGAAAAGTTCACAGCCCAAGCAGGAAAAGAATGACATGGGTATGGTTCAATCAATGATCTGAAACAATTTAAAACATGGAATGTCATTTCTGCAAATTGGCCTGAATGAAATAAGATAACACTCCTTTCAGCTACATTGGCAAAATAACACTCAGAATATTGGAATTTGATTGGTTGGGCTGAGAACTTTTCAGCATCCCCTTGTATGCAATACAAGTGAGCCATACATAGGATAGTCAAGCCATTGTGACATCACTGATGAGGTTGGCTCTTATTGGTGGAATGAGGCATTATGACATCACAGTAGGATAGACTGGAAGCCCTGAATATGTATACCCTAGAGGAAAGGAGAGACAGGGGAGATATGATTCAGACGTTCAAATACTTGAAGGGTATTAACGTAGAACAAAATCTTTTCCAGAGAAAGGAAAATGGTAAAACCAGAGTACATAATTTGAGGTTGAGGGGTGGTAGATTCAGGGGCAATGTTAGGAAATTCTACTTTACGGAGAGGGTAGTGGATGCCTGGAATGCGCTCCCGAGAGAGGTGGTGGAGAGGAAAACGGTGACGGAGTTCAAGAGGAAAAAATTAAAAAATTTAAATTGAATCATGTTGGGCAGACTGGATGGACCACTCGGGTCTTTATCTGCCGTCATCTACTATGTTACTATGTTACCAGCTCTGGTTACCAGAGACTGAAACTCTTCACGCTACCAGGGGGGTGTCAAAAAGTTCTCAGCCCAACCAAGAAGAGAATGGCGTGGGTTTCATTCAGTCAATGATCTGAAATAGTCAAAACATAGAATTTTGTTTCTACAAATTGGCACTTGATAAAATAAGATGACCAGCTACAGTGGCAAAATAACTCTCAGAATTTAGGAAGTTGGTTGGCTGGGGTGAGAACATTTTAGCACCCCCCTCGTATGCCTCTAGCTGGCATTATTTTATAAGCCATGTGCACTCTTTTGTATGCAAAGCGTGAAAATGAACACACAAGATTCTAGAATTAAGGGATAAATGTTTAACAATTCAGTACGCAAACTAACGTTTCTCTCCCCACCCCCAACCCCCTCCCAAATCTTCCTTCTGTCTTTCCTTATCTGCTCTCTGTGTTTCTGTGCCGTCTGTGTGTCTGCCCAGGTGGAGAAGCCTCCTGTTCAGCCTTCCAAACCCAAAAAGACATCGACAAGCCATAAGCCAGTGAGAAAGGCCAAAGACAAGCAGAGCGCGCCCGGCCGAGCGGCGAAGAAAAAGAACCCGGAACTTGGCGGCGGAGAGACAAAACCAGAGGACCAGGAGAAAGGCAAAGAGATGAACAATAAGCTGACCGAGGCAAAAGAATAACGGCCCGCCGTGCCGTCCTTTTAGTTTTGTCATTTTATTTGGGGGGAGGTGAGGGCCACAAAATGAATCGGAGACTTCTAATCTGCTCTTGGTCTCACCGCATTTGGATCTGGGAAAGAATCCTCGCGTCTCAGATCAGGGAACACACAAGCTCTTCACTGCATTCCTACAGAATGTGAGGATGAATGAGATAGTGGCATAACAAGGGGGGAGGCGGTCCGCCTGGGCGCCATCTTGGTGAGGGCATCGGCAACCCGTCCTCCTTTCTCGCCCCTTCCCCGCCCCACCATACCTTTGTAACATCCCTGGCACCAGCAGCAACCCCAAGCGTCGGCTCTTCCTCTGACATCACTTCCTGGTCCCGCGCCCAGGAAGTGACGTCGGAGGAAGAGCCGACGCTGGCCCGAGCAGCAGGTTGAGGTTGCTACTCATGTCGGGAGCATTAAAGAGGTGCGGGGGGAAGGGACACGCGCACACAGCAGGAGGGGGCGGGGAAGGAACGGATGGGGGTGGGGCGCCTCTCACCCTCGCTATGCCAATGAGATCTTAAGATATCAAAAGTGGCTTGTAATGCACCTCGTGGGGTGAAAATCTACGAGTCGTGTCTTATACCAACAGGAAGAGAAATTCCAACCCTAGACATGCTGGAGATCGGTGTGCTTTCTATGCAGTGCTGTGTATGAGAATTACGCTCTCTCTTCACCATGTCTTTGTGCTCTTCCGGCTCTACCGTTTTTATAATCTTACCCCGAGTATCTGTCTTTTCTACATAGTTGGAGAAAGTGTGTCTGAAACTAGACATAGGTTCTAGAAATAGAATAACCGTGCCTAAATTATGCCTGTTCAAATTTAGGTTCGTGCTTTTATACCTCACGAGACGAAATGGCAAGGTCTACCGTGTTTCTCCGAAAATAAGACAGTGTCATATTAATTTTAGGCCCAAAAAAGGCACTAGGTCTTATTTTCGGGGTACATACATGATCATCTCTCCCTTCCTCTCCTTCACCACAATTCTTCCTCTTTCCTTTCTCTCCCCCACATGTGCAGCATTTTTCCTCCCCTCCCTCCCATCCCTTGTGCAGCAGGACCCTTGAGCGAGCACTCCCTCCCCCTCCACCCGCCACGCAGCCAAATACCCATTTTTCCTTCCCTCCCATCGGAACCTGGCCGCGAGCCCTACCTAGCTCCCTAAGCAGCGTCGGGTCGGCAGCACTCAGAGACAGGCTGCTTCGGCCTTGTCTGCCCGTGAACTCTGCCGTGTTACTGATGACGTCATCAGCAGCAACATGGCAGAGTGAATTCATGGGCGGACAAAGCCGAAGCAACCCGTTAGAGTATTGCCGGCCCGGCGCTGCTTAGGGAGGTAAGTAGGGCTCGCGGCCAGGTTCCGATGGGAGGGAGGGAAGGATGGGGATTCGGCTGCGTGGCGGGTGCTCGGGGGAGGGGGATCTCTCAAGGGTCCTGCTGCACAAGGGATGGGAGAGAGGGAAGGGAAACTGCTGGCAAATCCCAGGACTAGGGCTTTTGTGGGAGATAGGGCTTATATTAAGACCTACTCCGAAAATCCTGCTAGGGCTTATTTTCGGGGTAGGTCTTATTTTCAGGGAAACACGGTAAGAATGCTTCGAAGGGGTTTGAGCTGAAAAATTCACATTTCTCCAGAATTGTCCTCGCACTTCTGTACACTGACTGTGAAACTTGTGCAATTCCCAGTGTGTCATGGGGTAGGTAGTAGAGTATGTCTGTCATCTGTTTGTCTTGGCGAGATCCCGCCCCTTTTCCGCTTGTTATGAATGATGGACCTTCAACCTTTTCCCAGCCAATAAGACGGATTAAATTCCCTTCTGCTATTTGGGTTCCTCTGGTATGAGGTAGGGGGGTCAGTTCTTCCTGGTAGAATATAAAATAAACCGCCAGCAAAAATCATGAAAGTGAGAATAATATATTTAACAAAGCTACGTTGTAGATGCACAGATGCAATGCGATGATGTCGCAGGCATGCGCACAGGTGCGTGAGGTCGCCGCGTTGCATCCATGCACGTACAGATTCCCCCTCCCGATGAGATTTATTTTCAAAACCCGGACAAAGTGCCAGGTTATGAAAAGCCGTAGAGGTCTGCACTGGAACGGGGATCACGGGAATCCCGCGGGGGTCCCACGGGACTCCCACGGGGATGGAAGGCTTTGGAAGCAGGGTTCGTCCATATAATATAATGGACACGTCAGCCTTAGTAAAAGAGGGGGTTTATAAGTGAATTACCTGAACAGAAAACAAAAAAAGGGTTCCACCAAAGAGATTCCACAAGGAAAACGGCAGCGCAAACACAAAAAACTGTGGAATTGATGATCCTGTCAGAAGTAATTGCTGCTTTTTATGGGGATGGGCGGGGATGGAGGTAATTCCTTGCGGGGATGGGTGGGGACGGAGAGGATCCTGGTGGGGACGGAGAGGATCCTGGTGGGGACGGGTGGGGACGGAGAGGATCCTGGTGGGGACGGGTGGGGACGGAGAGGATCCGGGTGGGGACGGAGAGGATCCTGGTGGGGACGGAGAGGATCCTGACAGGGACAGGTGGGGACGGAGAGGATCCTGGCGGGGACGGGCGGGAATGGGTGGGATTTCTGTCCCCGCGCAACTCTCTAGTCCAGACCTCCAGACGTGTCCTCAAAACGAGGACATGTCGGGGAGAGAAATCTGAACATCTGATAACCCTAGTTATAGTGGGGGGGGGCACAGGAAAAGAGAGAGGTATGAATTAACAGAGCGTTGTTTTACCGTTTTTTGTCGCTAAGGGGGAAATTCTAGTAACAGCACCTAAGTTAAATAACAAATGCCGTTTAAAATGACAAAAAAAATGGCACCGTTAAAGCGCCTACCGGAGCCTATATGATACACGCTGGAATCATACATAAGTAGGTGCTTTAGGCTGCCAAATGCCACTATGACCGTGGCTAACACCAGAAGTGACATTGGGCAGCCTAAAGTGCCGACGTAGGCGTGATTCGTGACAATGGTAGGCACCGTAAATGTAGGCCCGGAAAACCCTGGTTTACATTTCCGGCGCCTATCTTTCGCAGAGCTGCAATTCTCCACAGGGTGCTGCCACGTGATTGACAGCTGCCGATATCGGCGCCCTATAGGGAATCCGGGCCTAAGGGTGTAATTCTTTAGAAAGGCGCTTCCATTGACTGTGGGGACCCTAAGGCCGAATGGTAGGAACTTGTTCTATAGGTTCCATTACAGAATACTGGCCTAACCCAGCTAGTATCATCATGGCTAACGTGTAGGTGCCCGCGCTTACGAAACAGGAGAGAGGGGCTCAAAAGTGCATTGGACAAAGCACAGAGCAGTTGGCCCCAAGACGGACGATGGAAAAATACACTTTATTGAAAAGAACGACATGGGCCACGTTTCGGCCGTGCGCCTGTGTCAGGGTTCTGTAAAGTCGATAACTGGTATCATGCCAACATCATATTATATCTATGTTATTTGAATGTTCTATCATGCTGTTTATTATAATGCTATTTTTATTGTATTGACATTTATCGAACTGTATTTTTGTCACGTGGTCATTCCACAGTGCTGTTAAGTGTGTATTTTTTTATATTGTTTCATGGAAGTTCTGTAATTAGGTTTCAATTTGCTGTTTCCAAGTTTAGTCCGTTTATTGTATTTATATTTGGTCATTTTACTAATGTTTTGTTGTTAACAAAATTGTTGACCTGCTATAAACCATCTTGGGTGGATCTCTTCATAAAGGCGGTAGCTAAATCACAATAAATCTATCGTTTTGCCCGATTCAAACATTCAGCTCAACCCTTATGATTGTGCAAATTCCACGTACGCATAGAGGGAATGCAAATACCACTGACAGCACCTTCTCAAGAATTTGGGTTGAATAGAACTCTGAATCATGTTGAATTATTGAACTGACCAACCCTTGATGCTGGCGTACTGCCGAAACACGGCTCATGTTGGGTCCTTCAATAAAGTGTGTTTTTCCACATCCAATCTTGGTGCCAATTGTGCTGTTTTTTGGAGGCGAGATCCACACAAGGTCAACCATATAGTTTAAATGCCTAAGTGAAAGAAAATATCTCAGAACCCCACACCAAGGAACATATATAGTTCTCCTTTGGTTATATAGTGGTGGTAGGTATCTTTCATTGATCAAAAACCTTCAATGAAAGATACCTACAATCACTATACAGTGCTCCCCCGAGATTCATGGGGGTTCCGTTCCAGGAACCCCCGCGAATCTCGAAAAACCATGAATACGGTTTTTCATGGGGGAGCCTGAAGAGGGCAGCGGGATAGGGCAGCAGGAGAGTAGTCGGAGCACTGCGAGTGCAGGAAATCGCTCGCGGTACACTCCGACTGCCTCTTCCTGCACGAAGTCGGGCCTTATCCAATCAGGAGCTGCGTTTCCTGCACTTGCGGTGCTCCGACTGCCCTCTCCTCAGCGGTTCAAGGTCCGAACATACCGCGAATAACCGGGACCACAAACCGCCGACCGCGAACAACCAGGGGAACACTGTATAACCGTAGAACTATATATGTTCCTCGGTGTGGAGTTCTGAGATCTTTTCCTTCACTTAAGCATTTGAACTATTTGGTTGACCTTGTGAGGATCTCATGAGCAGGATAACATATTTTCCAACGGGAATTTTTGAATATTCAGCTGATTTTTTTCAGGTGCCCACCCCTATACTAGCCATAGAGCTGATGAATATGCAAATGCCTAAATGTGGCAGGGATGTGCATAGCTTACAGCATTTTGTAAATTACATTGGGAGCTCCGCCCAGTGGTGTATCAGGGGTGAGTGGCGCCCCTCTCTTGCCCTCTTCCCTGCCCCACCTGCCACGCATGCAAGCCCCTTCTCTTCCCTCCCCTCCCCCGTACCTTTTTATTTTCGGCATGAGCGGTAGACATGGGTACCGGAAGTGACGTCAGAGAGTACCAAAGCTGATGGGAGCAGCTACATCATGGCTGCTCACGCTGATGCTAAAAAGGTACAGGGGTGCGAAGGGAAGGGACGTGTGTGCAAGGCAGGCGGAGAGAGCAGGAAGGGTGCAAGCGCCCCAAGGAAGACCCCTCCCCCTTACTATGCCACTGGCCCCGCCTATGTCCCGCCCATGCTCCTCCCCTGCCTACAATTCCCCCCTTGCAAACACCTACATGTAAGTTAAGTGGGTAGTTGCACAGATGTGCATATATGTCATTGTTCTAAAAATGTGTGCACATAAATGTGAGTGCCTAGGTTAGATAATTTCCCTTAAATGCTTTTGTTTTTCACTTCTGATTTTGTTTCTGAAATCACATTTTTATTCGTAGAATGTAACTTCATTGGGAGCATGACGAGTTCATCCCTTGCAGAAAAGTAACTGCGATGCCATCAGCAGGGTTAGCTTTGCTGCTGGGGCTCAGTTTTGGCAGTTCATACTGTTATTATATTTTATTTTTCAAGAGGAAAATAGGATGCCAGAAACCATATTGGATAGATAAACAGAAACATGCAGTAGGTGAGAGTTATGCACGGTGGACATCCCTTCTAATTTTTTTTTTCTGCCCCTGTTTTGTCACTGCATTTGATACACCAGTTCACAGATACGACCAATGATCTAACCTGCACTGTTGGACCAATCACTGTTTAAATACTAATTTTTTTCCCCCATTATTCTTTTCATATATCTAGCAGACATGTTCAGGTTTCACGGACATGAAACATTTTCACAGTAGCTCAAAATTCTTCCACACGTTTTGTAGAACTGGGGAAAAAAAAAGTGACGTAAAAGTCCATAATTGTGATGCAAAATGGTCTTGTGAAATGAAAAAAAGCATGTGCACAGATAACAGGCAAAGAAAAGCTTAGAATATAAACAGTTTCCTAACACGAGAATAGAGGTGGAGAGAACGAGAGGGCACTCGCTAAAGTTAAAAGGGGATCGATTCCGTACAAACGTAAGGAAGTTCTTCACCCAGAGAGTGTTAGAAAACTGGAACGCTCTTCCGGACTCTGTCATAGGAGAAAACACTCTCCAGGGATTCAAGACATAGTTGGACAAGTTCCTGCTGAACCAGAACGTATGCAGGTAGGGCTGGTCTCAGTTAGGATACTGGTCTTTGACCTAAGGGCCGCCGCGGGAGCGGATTGCTAAACACGATGGACCACTGGTCTGACCCAGCAGCGGCAATTCATATGTTCTTAAGAGTAAGAGATCTGAAAACGATGGTGATCTGAAGGATTAGTAATAATAATAACTTCTTTATTTTATACCGCAATACCACAAATAGTTCAATGCGGTTTACAAGAACATGAGACTGTATACAGACAACGATATCACAAAAAGCTTCTAGAGTTACATCAGCAGATTGAGATGAATCAAATTTAGCTTAGAGTGTTTAAAGATACATGAAGATAGAAATGGAGTCAGAGAAATTTATCGAAAAGGTAAGTTTTAATTGACTTTCTAAAAGTTTGATAAGAGAATGCATTTGGAATGAATTTGGTTAAACACTCATTCCATTTGCCATTCTGGAAAGATAATGTTCTATCAAGAAATCTTTTGTAAATTCAACCCTTCAAGGATGGGGAGAGCAAACAATTGAGCACTGCGTGGGCAGGTTATGCCTGGAAATGTAAAATAGTAACATAGTAGATGACGGCAGATAAAGACCCGAATGGTCCATCCAGTCTGCCCAACCTGATTCAATTTAAATTTTTTAAAAAATTTGTCTTCTAAGCTATTTTTGGGCAAGAATCCAAAGCTCTACCCAGTACTGTGCTTGGGTTCCTACTGCCGAAATCTCCGTTAAAACCTACTCCAGCCCATCTACACCCTCCCAGCCATTGAAGCCCTACCCAGCCCATCCTTCACCAAATGGCCATATACAGACACAGACCGTGCAAGTCTGCCCAGTACTGGCAGTTCAATATTTAATATTATTTTCTGATTCTAGATCCTCTGTGTTCATCCCACACTTTTTTGAACTCAGTCACAGGTTTACTCTCCACCACCTCTCTCAGGAACACATTCCAGGCATCCACCACTCTGTAAAGTAGAATTTCCTAACATTGCCTTTGAATATACCACCCCTCAACCTCAAATTATGTCCTCTGGTTTTACCATTTTCCTTTCTCTGGAAAAGATTATGTTCTACGTTAATACCCTTCAAGTATTTAAATGTCTGAATCATATCTCCCCTGTCTCTCCTTTCCTCTAGGGTATACATATTCAGGGCTTCCAGTCTCTCCTCATACGTCTTCTGGCACAAGCCTCCTATCATTTTTGTCGCCCTCCTCTGGACCGCCTCAAGTCTTCTTATGTCCTTCACCAGATACGGTCTCCAAAACTGAACACAATACTCCAACTGGGGCCTTACCAATGACCTGTACAGGGGCATCAACACCTTCTTCCTTCTACTGACTACGCCTCTCTTTATACAGCCCAGAATCCTTCTGGCAGCAGCCACTGCCTTGTCACACTGTTTTTTCTCCTTTAGATCTTCGGACACTATCACCCCAAGGTTCCTCTCCCCGTCCGTGCATATCAGCTTCTCTCCTAGCATATACAGTTCCTTCTGATTATTAATCCCCAAATGCATTACGCTGCATTTCTTTGCATTGAAGTTTAGGTGCCAGGCATTAGACCATTCCTCTAACTTTTGCAGATCCTTTCTCATATTTTCCACTCCCTCTTCATTGTCTACTCTGTTACAAATCTTGGTATCATCTGCAAAAAGGCACACTTTTCATAAGAACATAAGCAATGCCTCTGCTGGGTCAGACCTGAGGACCATTGTGCCCAGCAGTCCGCTCACGCAGCGGCCCAACAGGTCCAGGACCTGTGCAGTAATCCTCTATCTATACCCCTCTATCCCCTTTTCCAGCAGGAAATTGTCCAATCCTTTCTTGAACCCCAGTACCGTACTCTGCCCTATTACGCCCTCTGGAAGCGCATTCCAGGTGTCCACCACAAGTTGGGTAAAGAAGAACTTCCTAGCGTTCGTTTTGAATCGGTCCCCTTTCAACTTTTCCGAATGCCCTCTTGTTCTTTTATTTTTCGAAAGTTTGAAGAATCTGTCCCTCTCTACTCTCTCTATGCCCTTCATGATCTTGTAAGTCTCAATCATATTCCCTCTAAGTCTCCTCTTCAGGGAAAAGAGACCCAGTTTCTCCAATCTCTCAGCATATGAAAGGTTTTCCATCCCCTTTATCAGACGCGTCGCTCTCCTCTGAACCCTCTCGAGAAACACCATGTCCTTCTTAAGGTACGGCGACCAATATTGGATGCAGTACTCCAGACGCACCATCGCCCTATACAATGGCAGGATAATTTCTTTCGTTCTGGTTGTAATACCCTTCTTGATTATGCCTAGCATTCTGTTTGCCTTCTTAGAGGCCACTGCGCACTGTGCTGTCGGCTTCATTGTCATGTCCACCATTACCCCCAAGTCCCTTTCTTGGGTACTCTCATTTAATAACATCCCTCCCATCGTATAGTTGTACCTCGGGTTTCTGTTTCCCACATGTAATACTTTACATTTCTCAACGTTGAACTTCATCTGCCATCTTGTCGCCCATTTCCCTAGTTTGTTCAAGTCCCTTCAGCAATGTCACTCATAAACATATTGAACAGGATTGGCCCCAGCACCGAACCCTGAGGGACTCCACTAGTCACCTTTCCTTCCTTCGAGCGACTTCCATTAACCACCACCCTCTGGCGTCTGTCCGACAGCCAGTTTCTGACCCAGTTCACCACTTTGGGTCCTAACTTCAGCCCTTCAAGTTTGTTCAACAGCCTCCTATGAGGAACTGTATCAAAGGCTTTGCTGAAATCCAAGTAAATTACATCTAGCATATGTCCTCGATCCAGCTCTCTGGTCACCCAATCAAAAAATTCAATCAGGCTTGTTTGCCACAATTTACCTTTAGTAAAGCCATGTTGCCTCGGATCCTGTAACCCATTAGATTCAAGGAAGTACACTATCCTATGTAATAGATAAATCGGAGATGAACCTGTTAAAGTTTTAAAGCCGAGGCAGGCAAATTTGAAAACAATCCTTGCCTCTAGAAGCAACCAATGTCGTTTTTTTGTAATAGAGGCTTATGTGATCGGATTTCTTAAGACTATAAATAAGCCAAACTGCAGCATTCTGGACGATTCTCAGGGCTCCTTTTGCTGGCATTAGTTCTTGGCACGTAGCACGGGGTTAACACAATGCAGCGCACGGTAAAAACGCTAGCGGACCTTAGTAAAAAGAGCCCTCAGTCTCTTAATAGTTTTCTTAAAGGATCCCAAATAGATTATATTACAATAATCCAAGATTATTTAAGATCAAAGATGGGATCAGTAATCGAAAAGAAGGAAAGTCAAAATAGTGTTTAATAGTACAACGTTTCCATAAAGTGAAAACACATTTTTTGGCCTGGGAGTTGGAATGATCTTCAAAAGTCAGGCTTCGATCTAAAGCGACACCATGTTATATAATGCTTTCTCCGGGGACCTAAAACTGCAGGTGTACCAGTGCAATATTCAGAATCACAGTGACTGTTACACTGTAGGACGACTCGCTCAGGATATTGATGTGGCGGTACCTTTGGTGCTTGAGTAATCCTCCCCAGTGTGAAACTGCGCAATTGCGACATGGCTTGCTGACTGTTGTGTGCTTGGCTTGCGTGCTTGATGGCTGCTCGTTCCATTCCGAACGATCGGAGCTGGGTGGAACACGTGGAAATTCCACAGGTTGCTTCTAACGGTGATGGGACAAAAGCGTGCAAGGACAAAGGCGCACCAACAAACCAGCGCCGATAATTGAGCGCAAGACTTCATCATGCCGCAGGAAAACCTTTTAAAGGGCTCTGACGGGGTGTGTGGGGGGGAATCCCCCCCACTCTACTTAATACGGATCGCGCTGCCTCACGCTGCCATCTTGGGGGGGGGGCTGTAACCCCCCCCCATACTGAAAACTTAACTTTTTCCCTAAAAAATAGGGAAAAAATTAAGTTTCCAGTATAATGTGGGGTTACAACACCCCAAAACCTCCCCCAATGATCACTATTAAGTAAATTGGGGGGTTCCCCACCAACACCCCCCCCGTCAGAGCCCTTTAAAAGAAGGTTTTCCTGTGGCGCAATGAAGTCTTGCACTCGTTTGTCAGCGCTCCTTTGTCCCGCGCGCTTAAGACTATGAACCGCTTCTAACAGCCAACTCCCTTCCAAAGCTTTTTCGTAACAGCCCTCGTGTTTAAATCGCCATGCAGTTAAAAGGATGGATAAGGTGGCGGGGCATTTGTTTATGTAGCTCTCAGGGACCAGAAGATGGAAACGTTCACTTGTAACAAATTCTCCCTGATCAAACCTTCCTGTGTAAATCCTGATGATGCCCAGCTGTGATCCAAATTCTTGATTAGGCCATCGCTATTTAGATTCTGGAATTTCTATGTTCCAAAACTCCTCAGCTACACAAAATAAGGAATGGCATTGTCCTAATGAGACTCAGTTACAAGCTATTACGAAAATGTCCTTTTATTCATCCAATGGTTCAAATGACTTTATTCATCCAATAACGTAATAACTCGACATGTACATGTTTTGACCAAACAGGCCTGCTTCAGGAGTCTAGAAAGTCTTCTGGGTAATGCCAGATGATGTTTTGAATAATATATGAATACGCAAGTCAATGCTACCGTATATTATTATATCATAGCACTTGAGTATTCATATATTATTATAGGAACCTATACCATAGCACTGACTTGAGTATTTACATATTATTCAAACATCATCTGGTATTACCCAGAAGCCTTTCTAGACTCCTGAAGCAGGCCTGTTTGGCCGAAACTCATTGTACATGTTGAGTTATTACGTTATTGGATGAATAAAGTCATTTGAGCCACTGGACGAATAAAAGGACATTTTCGCAATAGCTTGTGTTCACCAGTCTCATGAGGACAATTCCGCTTCTTATTTTGTGCATTTGAGTTTGTGGATTTTGTTTCCTCCGTTTTATTCCCTCCAAAACGCCTCAGTGCATTTTTCATCTGGTGGGAAATTGTCACGTCACCAGAATGATAAGATGGCAGGAACCATGAAGCAAACTTGAGCCTTTTCCGCAACCTGCAAGAATGGTAGTCCACTACGATGCCTCATGGGTTCTTTTTTGCGTGTTGGGGGTCAGTTCTATAACTGGGTGTAGTTAGGTGCAGTTTGTCCCAGGCACGGTCTTCCTCAAAGCACTGGCACCCCTCCTGCTCTCTGGCACCCCTTCCCTTCCCCTAGTACCTTTTTATCTTCGGCACAAGCAGCCACAATGTGGCTGCTCACGTCGGCTTCAGCACCCTCTGACATCACTTCCGGGACCCACGCCTAGGAAATGACATTAGAGATAGCGTCAAAGCTGACGCAAGCACCAACTTGCGCTGAAGATAAAAAGGAGCACGTGCATGCAGGGGAGGGGAGGGGCACTCACCCCTGCTATGCCACAATGTAGGAGCCCACTTTATGTGGGCTCTGTGCCCATTCTCTCCTGGTAGTCCGGCATGTACTTATAGAATACCAGCATTTGTCGGCATCGGGTAAGGTGGCAGAGCTAAATGTGGCATTTATGCATGAAAGTTAAGGTATTCTATAATTGCATTTGTACATGGTACAAGCGGGTGTTGAAAGGCTCTCAGCCCAACCAAGAAGGGAATGACGTGAAGCCACAAAACTTACAAGTTATTCCATATATTCACACTTGGCGCATCGTGTCTGAAGTTTCTGTAACCCTTCCAAAAAATACTCTGATGTCTAGTCACCGAAATACTGCTCTGCTGCTGCAATCCCATCCGAATCGCTTGAACATTGTTGCCCTTTCAAACTCTTTTTAAGGTTTGGAAACAGAATATGGTCAAATGGAGCAAGATCTGGTGAGTAGGGTGGAAGGTCTATGCATCCATCGTTTTGTTAGCCTTGTGAGCAGGTGCATTGTCGTGCAAAAAGAGAATTCCTTTCTACACCTTCCCTCTCCTTTTTTCTTTCAATGCTTCCTTTAATTGGCACAGCAAGAATTCTGCATTTACTGTTTGGCCCCTTGGAAGATGCCATTACAAAGCCTTCCTGATCCCAAAACACTATGGCCATGACCTTTCCTGTTGATTTTCGGGTCTTCAATTTCCTTGGCCTTGGAGAACCTGACTGCCACCATTGAATGGACGGTTCTTTTGTCTCAAGATCATAATGGTGTAGCCATCTTTCATCAACAGTAACTAGTCATTCCAAAAACTTGGCACCAGCTTACTGAAAATGCTGCAAAATCAACTTGGAAGTGTCTACTTGACGTCATTTCTCATCAGCATTCAAACATTTGAGCTCCCACTTGGCTAACAACTTCTGCATACCCAGCTACGCGTGGATTATACACCCAACATGTTCCCTGGATATCCGTAGTGTCAATATCAATTGTTTTAGTTGATATTCATCGATTTGCTATAATCAGGTCATGGACATGGTCAGCAATTTCAGGCCTCCCAGATCTTGCCGCATCTTCGATCTCGAAATCTCCGCGCTGAAAGTTTGCACATCACTTCTTCGTTGTGGAGTATGATGGGAATTTGTCACGCAATGTTTGCATCGTATATTCATGGATTACTTTTGGAGTTTTCTTCTTCAGGAATAGGAATTTCTTGAAGGCTCAGAGTTCCACCCTTGAAAATTCCACACTTTTTGTTGACATGGTCCAATCAATGAGCTGCAACAATGTCAAGCCATAGCATTACATTTATGCAAATTGGCATTTTGCAAAATAAAATAACACTCTTTTCAGCTAAATGGCAACATAACGCTCAGAATTTAGAAGTTGGTTGGGCTGAGAACTGTTCAGCACCCCTTCGTAGCCTTTCCCTGTGAATGCTCCCTTTGCATATACACTGTAAGAGGTCCTTTTACTAAGGTACGCAAACGGATTTAAGGCCCAATTCAATAAATGGTGGCTAATAGCGCCTCAGAGATTAACACAGGAGAACCAAATCCACAAACTCAAAGTCGCAAAGCAAAGAGTGAATATGTCCTAATAGGACTGGTGAACACTATTTATCCTATAAAAGTCCTTTATTCATCAAATAATTAGTAGGTCAAGCTCAATGACTCTTAACATGTACATGTTTCGGCCGCAACCGGCCTGCCTCAGGAGTCTACAAAACATAGCCTCATGGATTAGAGATCTGACTCGCATATTTACACTTTCAAATTCGTACCAACAATTTCGACGTGCTTTAAAGACGCCTCTTTTTATAGAATCTTTCGGAAGTTAGACATTGGATGTTTATTCATTTGTGTTGCTAATCTCTGCGAACCGCATAGAACTTAATGGTATTTGCGGTATACAAGTGAGTTTTTATGTTATGTTGTGTTCTGTAAAATAATTAATAAAAAAACAATGTAAGCAAAATATAGCAAAATGACTTTGTAGTACAAGAAAAATGGAATAACCAAATGCACAATTGATGATCTATCTAAATAAACATTAAAAATATATTAAACATAAATAAAATCCATATTTATATATTATATATTTATATAAGAATGTTCATAGAAGGTGTTCAAGATATATAAAAACAACTGCTAGAAATAAATAGTGCCACGATACAAATGGGGCGTCCCATAAACAAACCAAATTCATAAACTTAAAATGAAAACTAGCCCAAGAACATATAGGCCCTATAGGGCCCCTTTTACTAAGCCGCGTTAGGGCTTTAACGCGCAGAATAGCGCACGCTAAATTTCTGCCCGTGCTAGACCTTAACGCCAGCATTGAACCGGCGTTCGTTCTAGCCGCGTAGCGCGGGTTTAGCATGCTGCGTGCGCTAAAAACGCTTAGCAAAAGGAGCCCTGAGCTGCGATAGCGTTTTTAGCGCATGCAGGGTTTTAGCCCGCGCTAAACCCACGCTACGCAGCTAGAACGAACGCCAGCTCAATGCTGGCGTTAAGGTCTAGCACGCGCGGCAATTCGGCGCGCGCTAAAACCGCTGTCGCAGCTTAGTAAAAGGAGCCCATAGTATCCGTTATGGCTCACGGAGATATACGTAGGTGAATAAAAATGCTAACGGCAAAGACAAGAAATTTTTTAGCACTTGAAAAGTAGTAAAAACCAACGCGCGGCGCTTACAACCTATAAAAACTCGCACGCCTTAAGCGTCTTGCAAATGAAATAGCAAGCGTTAGTTATAAAACTGTTAATTATTTGACGAGCAAAGGACTTTCATATGAGAAATAGTGTTCGCCAATCCTATTAGGACACAGCAACTCTTTGCTTTGCGCCTAACTTGTAGGTGCCAGTTGGCGCAGTTGTCAATTGATTGCACGGCGCGGCACCTTTTATAGATGCAGGCCTAGCAGCGTTGCTGGGTGTTGTAACGGGTAGGCGCTGGTATATTAGACAAGGTTTTACATTCAGGTACCAAATCTATGGCTGGGGTAAAGTGGCACCGATAAATGTGGCACTTGTGCGTATAAGTTCCGCATTCTATAATTACCGGGCCTAATTTGCTGGCGCTTATCTCGCATGCATTGTGGTGCCTAAGTTTGCCACGCCTATTCTCTGCTCCTAACCACGCCTACTTTTCAGGCAGGCATCATTAGGCGTCGGAGGGTGCCCGGACTTGGGCAACCATACTACTTTGTCCATTACGAGGCAACCACCCAATTGGAAGGAGAGGGTAAAGGGTCATGGATTTGATAAACCGTGTTTCCCCGAAAATAAGACAGTGTCTTATATTAATTTTAGGCCCCCAAAAGGCACTAGGTCTTATGTTCAGGGTATGCACATGATCATCTCTCCCTTCCTCTGCTTCACCGCAATTCTTCCTCTTTTCTTTCTCTCCCCCATATGTGCAGCATCTTTCCTCCCCTTGCCCAGCTTCTATCCTCCCCTCCCTCCCATCCCTTGCCCATCCCTCCCATCCCATCCTACCCTCCCTTCTATCCCTCCCTCCCTCCCATCCCTTGCCCAGCTTCCCTTCCTCCCATCCCATGTGCAGCAGAACCCTTGAACAAGCACCACCCCCTCCCCCCAGCACCGCCCCCACCACATCAGTAATGCAGCAGTGAATTCATGAGCGGAGTGGACAAGGCCGAAATAGCCTGTTACGTGACTATCCATGCGTAACTCTAATTGCAATTAAAATATCTATTTTAAAGCGGTTTCTAACGGCACGGTCAGTTACCATGCCAATTAACCAATTAAAAAAAAAAATTAAGTGACATGCGGATTTAGGTTAGACGTTTAGGCATCCGCGATTAGGGTGCCTAGTTGACCTAACCTAGATGCCATAAGAATCAGGCCCTTAGTGTGCACTATATACAATGGGCTGCACAGTTAGGGGTGGTCTGGGGGATGGATTTGGGGTAGAGCCGCCACTTAGCTGGTTAGCAGCAACATTCAGTCCACTAAACGGCTAAATAAGCGCGTAAAGTTAGGACAGCAAAAAGGCTGGCCTAGCTTTACGTCCTGAATTAACCAGGTACCGGTCTGAATATCGGCCAGTGCCTGGTTAACTTCTAGGGCAGTGCCAGGAGCCAGATAAGCCTCAGCGCTCGCTATGTGGGGTTGGGTCAGTCTGTGGCTGGGAGCGACATACAAGCCGCTGACCGTTGCAGGCTGATTTTTACCTCTTTAAATTATAGAATGGCGCTGGGCACTTTCCTAGCACCTACAGGGGGCAGTGGCATAGCGAGAGTGAGAGGCACCCGGGGGGGGGGTGACGCCAGCCCCTTGCTCCTTCCCCAAACTCCCTTCCGTGTGCACCCCCATTCCCACCATACCTCGAGTTGTTCACGCCACGAGCAACCCCTTCAGCGCGCTCCTCGCGACTGCATCAGCTCTCCCTCCGACGTCGCTTCCTATGCGCGGTACCTGGAAGTGACGTCAGCGGGAGCCAACGCGGTCGCGAGGAGCACATTGAAGTTGCTCATGCTGGTGAGGAAGGGGGAGGTGTGGGAAGAGGCGAGGGTGGAGAGGAGGAGGGCTACCAATGGCGCCCGGGGCGGACCGCCCCCCCCCCCCTTTACTACCCAACCGATGAGGTGATTTTATAAAGCGACGTGAAAAGTCCAAAAAATGTGTTTATTTTGTGTCTGTTTTATGACGGGGATAACCAAGTAGAGTCTTCTGTGATCAAGATTCCAGCTAATTACTGTTGACCATTTTAAATCTGCTGCGCTGTTTTCAATGAGCTCCTTAGTTTTTTAGCAGCCCAGGCACCTCTGTGCCTTTCAGGAACAGCCCCTGTGGCCCACAGATTCTCTTGCACAAACCTAACGTCTGTGCCTTTCTGGGTGTATTCTCTGCACGCATTTGCATATTTTATAAAACGTACGCATGCGTTATAACTGTACTCAGGAATGTCTATGTGTAGAATGCACAGAAACGCGCCCTATCGTTGTGCAGACATATCCGACCGTGCACCTTTGAAAGAGCTTGCAAAACCTGATTTCCGCGTGGAAAATAGCAAATGTGCAAGTTGGCATGCAATGTGCAAGTTCTTCCAGTTGCCACGCTGGTACAGTAAGTATGCTGGGAGGGAGGGAGACAGCCAGAAAGCGAATATCTGTGCTGCAAAAGCAGATTGCATAGAATTCTGCCTGGGAAAGGCAGAATTCTGTGCAATCTGTGGAGGTGGGGAATTCTGTGCAAATTCTGCATTGCACAGTAGCGTAGAATTCCCCTAAGAGTAATTTACACACACAATGGGTGCAAAAATGTTAGTGCCTAGTTTATAGAATTATCCTTAAAACTCCAAATTCTATAAAGACACTAAAAATTGCATTTGCTTGCAATTTAATTGAAGAACAAGCCAATTGGTACAGATTATTGGGATCTTAATTGGATTTAATTACAATTTATGTACAGAAATGTAGGCATGGGATTTGTGCCTAAATTTTACATATACTGTACTGTAGGGCAAAATTCTGCGAAATGCTTTAACGTGGTCTTTGATTAGAGCCTGTAAGTTAGGGGCATAAGTTCTTGGATGTCAAGGCCAGAATTTGAAAAAGAAATTTAATAAAATTTGGGCTGGATAACCCAAAGATGAAGGGGATGTAAATTATGAGCCCGATGTGAGCTATTCCTTGGGCGTAATCTTATCCGGTGTGACGTCGCACTGAGCTTTTCTGCAGCATTTCCCATTTGCTGCAGAAGGAAGCAGATACATAGATTAGGCACCGCACGCCAACCCTTAACTGCATGGTTATTTGACTATCGCACTGGAACGAGGCAGGAACCTTCATTTATGGCTGCGTTGGGTGTTGAGTTGGTTGCTTGATTGAGAATTATTATATCCCTTGGCCATGAGGAGTGGGAGGGTTACTCCAGACAAGAGTATCCCAGTATCGGTACATCAAATGCACAAATGTCAGATTCCTCAGTTGTTCAAGCGAAGCAACACTGACCGATGGGGACCAATGTCATTTTTTCATTCTAACCGTGATCTGTCGTTTCCTTCCCCCTTCCTTTCTTGCAAAATCTTGCCAAGATTTTTGGGTTTTTTTTTATCATTTGCACTTTCATTTGCTCTTCTTAATGGTCCTTTCATTGTTCAGATTACAACCAGGCATTGTTTGCCTTTTCAGACAGCAGATAGGGAGTATCTAATGAGTCTTGTGGCCTGGTCTTTATTGCATATCAGCCATTGTCTAATGTAATGTGTTGCACACACCACTCTCGGTGCTATCCCATTTTAGCTGTTCGTATGAGAATGACAAAGCTCTTCGTGTATAATCAATGGATTGTGATGTGCTTGTGATCTCTGCCTGCTCCGAATCCTTTCACTTGTGAATAAAAAGGCTGAAGACGAATCGCTCTTTCTCGATGTTTGATTTGTTTGCGAGACTGTACAATTAATGGGGATTTCTGAAAAGGCAACTGAGGGGTTGCATGAGAACCTCATCAGGCTGGAGCCTTTTGTTCCTGTAGTTGACTTAGGGGCCCTTTTGCTGAGTTATGCTAGAGTAAGGGTTAGTCCAAGTGGCCTAGTAAGTGGGGGGGTGGGCAGACTGCCCCTGGCACATGGCACCATCTTTGCAGGGGTGCCGGCGTTTCTCCTCCTCTCCATCCCACTACGTACTTCTTTCAAAGTTCACCAGTGCAAGCAGCATCTATCATTTGCCGCTCGTGCCGACCTTGGCTCCCTTCTGACATCACTTCCTGGTCATGGGACCAGGATGTGATGTCATAAAGGTGCCGAGGCTGGCGCAAGCAACAGGTGGAAGATGCTGCTCACACAGGTGAACATTTCAAGAGGTACACAGCAGGGAAGGGGCACATGGCGTGGCAATGCTGGGTGCCAGCGCCCCAGGCATCAACCTCCTTGGCTAGGCCACTGGTGAGTGCAATGTAACATGGGATTTTTCCATGAGCTAAGCCGTTCTAACGCGGCAGTATTTGTACATTTTTCAAATTTTCTTCAGGTGATGTAATAAGGTCCAGATCTTATAAAAGATACCTAAAGTTAGGCGATCTAGGCACCTAACTTAATTATTTTAAAAAGCTTAATCAGCGCCGATAATGAGCAATTAGTACCCCATAACTGGCTTCAGTTGCAGTTAATTGGATGATAGGCACCTAACTCATGAATTTCCTTTTCTAAGCAAAATGTGTGAGAGAGAGGAATACTCATGGGAGGAGGGGGGCACCCAGGGGCATTGTATAACTGGCACATGCATAAAAAGCATGCACGCTCATTTCCCTGCACAAGTGGGAGTGTGTGGTGCAGTGGTTAGAGCTAAAGCCTTGGCTTCCTGAGGTTGTGGGTTCGAATCCTGTACAACTCCTTGTGACCCTGGGCAAGCACTTAATCCCCATTGCCCCAGGTACATTAGATAGAGTGGGAGCCCCTGGGACAGTTAGGGAAAATGCTTGAATACCTGAATGTAAACTGGTTGGAAAACTACAAGAACCAATCCCTTTCCCTGATGTCATAAAGCCTCATTCCGCCAATAAAAGCCAACCTCATCAGTGATGTCACAATGGCTTCCCTGTTCTACACTTCATTCACTTCTGATACTGCATTGGAGGAGAGTATGGTGCAGTGGTTAGAGCTACAGCCTCGGCTCCCTGAGGTTGTGGGTTCAAATCCCACACTGTTCCTTGCGACCCTGGGCAAGTCACTTAATCCCCATTGCTCCAGGTAAATTAGACAGAGTGGGAGCCCACCAGGACAGTTAGGGAAAAATGCTCAAGCTCCTGAATAATTTGTAATCTGCATAGAATTGTAGAATATGCAGAATAGAAATTATTTTTTTTAATAATGTTCAAATTGGAAGTATGCAAGTATGCACATATTGAATGTTACCCCATGGAATTTCTGGGCTGGCCTTTGTTGCCCTTTTTGAGTGTACACAAAGGGCCAGATTCTCTAAAGGGTGTCTAAGGTTAGGCGCCTAACTTACCCCCACCCCTTTTACTAAACCGCGATAGCAGTTCTTAGCGCAGAGAGCCACGCAGAATACTCTGCGCTGCCCCCGATGCTCATAGGAACTCTATGAGCGTCGGGAGCAATGCGGAGCATTCCCACAGCTCCCTGCGCTAATAACTGCTACCGCGGTAGACTAAAAGGGAGCGTTAATTGGCAAAATACCCTTAATAGGCTCAATAGCTCCTAAAAAAAAATTAATTGGGCGATAGGCACCTCTCTGATTCCATAAAAGATAGGTTTATATTGCTTGGTGCTTAGCAGTGCCTAATGCCTAAGTGGGCGTTTCTATGGGCAGAGCGTAACTTAGGCCCTGCTCAGCGTAATTCTCCAAAAACTTAGGCATCCGAAATGTAGGCCTTTAAAACCCTTGCCTACATTTCAAGTGCCTAAGTCTTTACATAGGTGCCGCTAGCCGCAGTTCTATGTGATTGACATGTATGCCAGCGCCAAGTTTTAGGCACTGGCCAATTTAGGCGCCGTTTATAGAATCAGCCCCAAATTTCCTGAGTTAATTTACAGGCCTGTATGTTTTATAAAGTATCATATAAGTATTATAAGCAATCTTAATCTTATAGTCCAATTTTAATGAGGTTCTCGTTAGGACTCATTCACAACACAAGATATAGATCCCCATTAATTTGCCCATAAGAAGAAAAATAAAATTTTTAATATAATTTTTTTGAAATATAATTTTTTTGAAACGTATCTTCTGATATATCTCGATATTTCACAGTTAGTCTTCTATACATTCATGATGTTATTCATTTTCTTTCATTTCATTTATATGGTTTAAGGTAAGACCTCAGTGGCTACATCTGTGCAGAACAAAATCTGTTGTCATACAGAGTTCCAACGTAGGTAGCCTCTTCGTTGGTCTTATCTTCGCTATTTCTCTTATATTCTTAACTTCTGTGTATCTTTATATGTTAAATTAATAATAACTTAGCTTTCTCGTTCAAACGTCCAGATAAAGAAAGCTAAGTTATTATTAATTTAACATATAAAGATACACAGAAGTTAAGAATATAAGAGAAATAGCGAAGATAAGACCAACGAAGAGGCTACCTACGTTGGAACTCTGTATGACAACAGATTTTGTTCTGCACAGATGTAGCCACTGAGGTCTTACCTTAAGCCATATAAATGAAATGAAAGAAAATGAATAACATCATGAATGTATAGAAGACTAATTGTGAAATATCGAGATATATCAGAAGATACGTTTCAAAAAAATTATATTAAAAATTTTCTTTTTCTTCTTATATGCAATTCAATGAGGCTCTATATCTTGTGTTGTGAATGTGTTTTATAAAGTATGCACATGGGGGCATTCTATAAATGGCGCTGACAAATCAGTGCCCTTTATGAAACAGCGCATAGTGCCGATTCCTGCGCCAAAGTTAGGCAGCGGTATTTATACCCCATGAAAGCTGGTGAAAAGGTCAACACCCGACTCGTGGCATTTGGACGCAGGAATGGTGCTATTCCATAAAAAGACATGCACATTTTCTGAATTCCCCTGCCCCTCCCCTGGCCATACGCCCTTTTGAGTTACGCGCTAGAGAGGTTAGACGCCTGGTCTTATAGCATAACGTGCAGACAGACGCAAGTGCAGATCCCGATTATTCCCGATTAACAGCAATAACACTGGTTAGCCCCAAAAAAGTTTTTCTTTGCTACTGAGAACTTAAGAAGCGTTCTTCGTTAATTTAATGATGCCGATTTCAGATCTGTAATTGAAATTCAGCACGTCAGGTTTCTGAGCTACACGGTACTGATTTTTTAGACAGTTTGCCATATCGGCACAATATTGCGAGTATGAACTGTGTCCCACCAAACTTGTGTTAAGGAGTTTACTCTGAAAACAAACACGAAGACAATAAGGAGACAGTAGTATAATGGGTACACCTCATGTCAAACTGATTGACAGGTGAGATAAGATAAGGATCGACCAATCAGCGTTCACTTCCGGGTTAAGCCCCGCCCATTGTCCCGCCTTAGTCTCCGCCCATGGCCCCGCCCCCACCCAATTTCCGCCTATGTCATCAGAAAAGCGCATTTCCGGTAGGGGCAGGCACTCCCATTTCCGGTGATGTCATCAGAAAGCGTATTTTCGGGGTTAAACACGCCCCCATTTCCGGTGATGTCATCAAAAGTGCATTTCCGGGGCGGGACATGAGGGGGCGGGGTCATGGGTGGGGGCGTGGCTTGAGGGGTGGGGACAGGGGTGGGGGTGTGGCTTGAGGGGTGGGGCCATAGGCGGGGGTGTGTGGCCATGGGCGGGGCTACCACCATTCATTCCTATGGGAGGGGCGGGGCTTAGGTGAAGGGTGGGGTGGGGCCATGGGCGGGGGGTGTGGCCATGGGCGGGGCTACCACCATTCATTCCTATGGGAGGGGCGGGGCCATGGGCGGAGACTAGGGCGGGGCCATGGGTGGGGGCGGGGCCATGGGCAGAGACTAAGGCGGGACAATGGGCGGGGCTTAACCCGGAAGTGAACGCTGATTGGTCGATCCTTATCTTATCTCACCTGTCAATCAGTTTGACATGAGGTGTACCCATTATACTACTGGAGACATTGTTATAGCATATACTGTATTTACGCCTCTCTTAAATCACACAAAAGTAATGTCAGCATATTCTGAAATGTTTGAGACATGCATTTGTCTCTCGATGCAAGAACCAACAATAGTCTCCCATCATACTGGGATTGAATTTTCCCTATCTGCTTTCCATCACCTTGATATCTTGATGAAATCTTTCCCCGGGCTCATCGCTGACATCACCAAGATTGGGTGAGAAGAAGTCGAGGTGAGAATGTAAGAAGTGCATTTTAAGTGACATTCTGGCACGCATCAGCTGATGTGCTGTCAGCATGTTCTCCACAAGCTCAGCATAATTCTCTGATCTGTGATTACCAAGAAAATTCTGAACAACCAGCACGAATGCTGTTATTCCGGAATAGCAGACTTTGCGGCACACATGAGGTGCCTAAGCTTGATCTTGGTCGCCAGCTTTACAGCCAAAATAATGCTTGTATGGTGAACAGATTCCTTCACTGATCTTGTGCAATAAATTGTCCGCAGCCATAACAGAAATTATCAGGATGATTAGCACAACCTCGTCTGTTCGTAACAATTATATCATCCTGGACAAAAACAAACAAAATATAAAAATTCACAGGTAGAAAAAGCAGCAAAGTATAAACTTTGAAATTACTGGTATATGTGATCGATGAACTGTCCTAAAATGCAATATTGTGTTACAGAAACAGTAAAATACCGACACTTCATGGCAGCGTTATTGACGAAAATTATATAAACACAAATGGACGCATAACTTAAAAACAAGATGTGATAGACAAAACCTGTTTTCAGATTTTGAGCCAGCATGTGACCTTTATTAAGGTACAGGTGACAGAACTCCAGTAGCAAAATGCTTGTTGACCATTGTTAGTGATAACTTCCCTTCGTGCCAAAATTTCAACATCCAAATTTGAGTGCCATATGTAGACTCTGGGAAACAGTCTCAGGAAAATTAGACATAAGCACATAAACATAGGAGTTGCCATACTGGGACAGATCGAAGGTCCATCAGTACCGGTATCCTGTTTCCAACAGTGGCCAAACCAAGTCCCAAGTGCCTGGCAGGAACCCAAAGAGTAGCAACATTCCAGAGCTGAGATTGTGCTGTCATAATGCCTTATTCCATCAATGCCGAAGAGCCAACTTCAGCAGTGATGTCACAATCTTGGGGGGGGGGGAGGGTTAACTGGGTAGGATAGACTCCTGCCCTGATAAATTGCCTATGTGAGCTATCCGGGCATATTCAGTGGCGCTTAACTGGATGTCAGAACTAATCAAAGCTGAAACCAGCTAGTCAGCGGCCAATCCAAGGGCAGAGTTGGCACTTAACCAGTTAACTGCCGATATTAAGGCCCCAGTGCTCTAAAGCTACCGTGCATTTAACGATCGATGGTAAACCAGTTATACTGGTATAGCATTGAAGTATTTTAGCTTCCAATGCAAAAATGGCTCTGCGTGGTCTTTACCGCGCGTCGTTGGAGCCTCTGATAATTGTATTACGATGAGCTCATAAATATTAAAACATTGCCGGGTGATACATGGAAGGAAGCGCCATCCTTTAATGCGCAAAAATTACCAGCAGGTCTGGACGTGCTGGTAGCACTGAACCGCGTGCGTTAAAAGCACATCTCAGGCGCATTTGTTAAAACTGTATGTGTAAGTAAAAAACAAACAAACATTCCCCCCAATGATGCTTATGGCGTGCGCCTATGATACGCTACAACGAGGCATGCCTATGATTTGCGTGCCTACGACAGAGCTTTTCCTGGCGCATGCGTACATTTGTGTCTCTTTCCATGAACTATTCTGCGCATGTATCAGTCGCTTTCTCTAACGACTGATCGGATGGTATTTCTTCGGACCCCGTTTGCATCCGAAATTTCTGGAGCGTCGCTCGTCGTTTAGAAATCAGAAAATTTACCATCACTACAATGGCTCACAAGATTTTAACGGCAACTTTAGAGCATCAGGGCCGAAGTTAGCTGGCCAAATAGAGCCACATAAATAGCAGTCCTATTTTGGGCTGGTTTAACTTAACCGGTTAAGGCAGAATGTCGGCACTTAATTAGTTAAGTGCTGGCTGGCCACCTATAACCGGATTCAATGCTGATGCCCAGACATAGCTCAGCATTGAATATCTGGCTTAAAGCTACCGGCAGTGGAAAAAAATTGCTGAACGCAACCAGCTGTATATTTACCTCAGGTCATCAATTTAATTATCAAGTTCAACAGCTATTTTGTTTCTGCGCTTGGGGACGATGAAGCCTCCGAAAGCCGGTGGCATTGATCCGGCAATGCCTGAAAATATTTTGCACAATGTCCTACAACTCGGCTAAGCCCAAGGGAAATAAAACTCTCATTTTAATTAAAGAGATAAGCTTGCTTTCTCTTTCAGGGTAGACATTACACGTTCTGCTTCGTTACAATAATGCTTCCAGCTTTCCAAAATAAATATAGGGTCAGATGTAGTGTAGGGTTTCTCCCATTTCAGATTCATGAAGGAAAATTCCTAAATACGTCTGATCACAGAAGCTGCTTTTGAGCTGATCTTATTTGACTTTGTGCATTCTACAGGCATTGCATTTTGGGAATGAGCACCTTGTGGCTGAACTTGTATTGAATATCTAATTTCATCTGCTGACTTGCTAATTAATTTTCATTAACTAGGGTTACCAGATTTTTAGTCTGGAAAAAGAGGATGCGTGGCCCCATCCCATTCCGCCCCCAACTCCGCCGTGGTTCTAATGGGTGCCAATTAACCTTAATAATTGGTTGTAGTATCCAATTAATAGCACTGGGTCGCTCTTCAATGAAGGCTCTTGACAAAGTATCCAAAGGCAAGGAAATACCACTCCAAACGAAGATCTGACTTATCTGTGCCCACATTTTCTCAGTGGTCAATTATGGATGCGAAAGGTGTACACTGTGGAAACAAGACAGAAAGAACATTGACTCATTTGAGCTTTGGTGCTGGAGAAAGATTTTATGTGTGACGTGGACCACTAGAAGAATTAACACATTGATTCTGGAAGAGATCAAACCAGTTATGTCACTTGAAACCCAAATGATGATGTTACGACTGTCTTATTTTGGTCACACCATCAGAAGAGAAGGTCATTATGTTTGGGAAGATCAAAGGAGGCTATGTCACTCGAAGCCCAAATGATGAAGTTACGACTGTCTTATTTTGGTCACACCATCAGAAGAGAAGATCATTATGTTTGGAAAGATCAATGGAGGCTATGTCACTCGAAGCCCAAATGATGAAGTTACAACTGTCTTATTTTGGTCACACCATCAGAAGAGGAGGACATTATGTTTGGGAAGATCAAAGGAGGCTATGTCACTCGAAGCCCAAATGATGAAGTTACAACTGTCTTATTTTGGTCACACCATCAGAAGAGAAGATCATTATGTTTGGAAAGATCAATGGAGGCTATGTCACTCGAAGCCCAAATGATGAAGTTACAACTGTCATATTTTGGTCACACCATCAGAAGAGGAGGACATTATGTTTGGGAAGATCAAAGGAGGCTATGTCACTCGAAGCCCAAATGATGGAGTTACGACTGTCTTATTTTGGTCACACCATCAGAAGAGAAGATCATTATGTTTGGAAAGATCAATGGAGGCTATGTCACTCGAAGCCCAAATGATGAAGTTACAACTGTCATATTTTGGTCACACCATCAGAAGAGGAGGACATTATGTTTGGGAAGATCAAAGGAGGCTATGTCACTCGAAGCCCAAATGATGAAGTTACAACTGTCTTATTTTGGTCACATCATCAGAAGAGGAGGACATCATGTTTGGGAAGATCGAAGGAACCAGGTGAAGAGGGCAATTTGCAATCAGAAGGCTGGAGACATTGAAAACAACCATGGGGGATGACTCTGATGGACCTTACTGAACTGGCACAAAACCAACCTCTTTTTAGATCCGTAATGTATTTCTCGATCTTTCTCATACGTTTTTAGATCTATTTGGAATGAACTTCTGGTTAAAATTAGAATTCTTTCATTTCTTCCAATTTTTAGAGAATCTTTAAAAACACATCTTTTTAATAGTTCTTATTCAGGATGTAGATCCTGTTACGACAACTTTTTTTAGAATTGCTAATTAGATCCAACCCATTAATGTTATCAAGTATCTTTATGTAAACAGTCAAGCTTCTAATTTAGAAGATGACTCGGTATATAAATCTAAGGATTAGATTAGATTAATTCATCAAGTCGTTAGGACTTGAACACGAGTCGATGGCACCTCACTAACTAACTAGCATCCAATCATTGTTTAATTAATTTGCATGCACATCTCAGCCACAAGCAAATCTGGGTGCCATATCCAGCAAACGTTCGGAGGCGTATTCGCAGGAGTTTCGTCAGCCGTAAACCTGAAGTCATTATGCCATTGTATAGATCCATGGTGAGACCACACCTAGAGTACTGTGTGCAATTCTGGAGGCCGCATTACCGCAAGGATGTGCTGAGACTGGAATCAGTCCAGAGAATGGCCACCAGGATGGTCTCAGGACTCAAGGATCTCCCATGCGAGGAGCGGTTAGGGAAGTTACAGCTCTACTCACTCGAGGAACGTCGAGAGAGGGGAGATATGATCGAGACATTCAATTATCTCACGGGCCGCATCGAGGTGGAAGAAGATATCTTCTTTTTCAAGGGTCCCGCGGCAACAAGGGGGCATCCGTGGACAATCAGGGGCGGGAAACTGCACGGGGACACTAGGAAGTTCTTCTTCACTGAAAGGGTGGTTGATCGCTGGAACAGTCTTCCACTTCAGGTTATTGAGGCCAGCAGCGTGCCAGATTTTAAGGTCAAATGGGATAGACATGTGGGATCTATCCACAAAGATAGATAGGGAGGGTCATTGGGGTGGGCAGACTTGATGGGCCGTGGCCCTTATCTGCCGTCTATTTCTATGTTTCTATGTTTCTATGTATTCCTTTAGTCTGGAGTAGCAAAAATGACCAAGGTGTGAGTCCGGTTTTCATACCCCTTTTGTTTCTCTCCATGCGTCTTTGAAAATGACCTGCGGCGGATGAATCTAGTTCTTAAACTGCATTCAACTTTTAGGATTTAAGCCCAGATTTTGCAACCGGCACCATTGTCGCCTAAAAAATTGGTGCCGGTTAGAGAAATCCGGGCCTTAGTGTATGCTCCTAACTTTCAGGCCCTCTTATTAAAGCTTAGCGTGCTAACCAAATTAACACACACAAAATACTAAGAAGTCCATTTTATACCTATGGGTATCTGTGCGTAACTTGTTGGCGCCAGTCGGTGCGGTTATCAGTCAACAGCTAGGCGTCCTTTATAGAATCACACCTAGTGGTACCTTGGCATCGCTAGGCCTTGTTTTACCTGGCCTGATTTACCGGTGACTAACGCTGAAGCCCAGCTGTATACAATTTACCAGCAATTCCGGTCCTCGAGAGCCGGAGCCAGGTCAGGTTTTCAGGATATCCACAATGAATATGTGCGAGATGGATTTGCATGCACTGCCTCCTTGAGATGCAAATCGATCTCATGCATATTGATTGTGGATATCCTGAAAACCTGACCTGGCTCCGGCTCTCGAGGACCGGAATTGCCTACCCCTGTAATAGAGCATCTGAAAACCTTTAGCGTCCGCCGGCAGCCAGCCAAGCCTTTACCTGTGCTCATTTTGTAACTTTTGTTCGAGATGTGGTGTCTGAAATTGATGCCCTGAAGCAATCTATCTATCGGGCTAAATTTATTTGTTGTCCTCTATGGCGTCATTGGTCTGGGCTAACAGCCTTGGATCGATAACGAGGAGCTGAAAAACAAAGCCTAGGCAAGCGGGAGAGGATAAGAGCGGAGACAGACTGGCAAAATCTTCAACTCTTCTCTTTGAAAGCACAGTTTGTAACTACAATGAGAGGTCTGTTCAGTTAATGAGCATGGGAGAAAGCAGTGTCCAATGGGACGAAATGAAATCCTACTGTGCCAGAAATTACTGGGACAAAATTAGCCATCCTGCCGATGTGCATTTCAAATGCCTGGGTAGAGTTGTCATTCCCTTTATAGATCTTCTTTGCCTCTGTTCCCCCTTTCCCCCCGAACGACGCTGTTGTACTTGCCATATTTATAACCCGCCTTAACCATGAACACAAGGTGGCGTACAAACATTATGTCAACAGATAATAGCAGCAATCCACCGGTATTTCAACAAAAAAAAGCTCCAGTTTCTCAGAATTAAAAATTGCCAAAATATTTCAAAAATGACGGTAAACAAACGTGAAATTGTCAAATCCTATTAAGAGCTTAGTGAACAACGAAGAGGTTCAGTGCTGTTCAGATATACGATACTGTTTTCTAAAAAGTCTTATTGATTTATAAGTCCATTATGAGCACTGCGGAGAAGAACAAGAGCTGTCAACAGTGAATGTTCATGAGAGAAAAATGCGCGTAGGGGAAGCAGTGCATGCAAATCTCTCTCATGAATATTCATCGTGGATATCCAGAAAACCTGACTGGTTGGGATGGCTCCAGGTCCAAATTTGGGAACCACTGCCAAAGGGGGGCGGGGTTCAGCATTTAGCGCAGGCTAAATCTGTTCACGCATCTTAGTAAAATGACCCCTAGGTGACGTGTCCGAGATCATAAGGAATAGTGGGATTTAAATTGGGATAAGGTTACCAGGTCCTCTTTTTAGAGGACTGGCCGGGTGCCTGGAGGGATTTCTAAAACCCGACAGTTTGTCCGGTTTTTAGAAGTCCTCTAGCTCGGTGCCGCGTCTGGAGGCCACCTGCGTGTGCGCGGACCTTGACACGGCGACATCATACGCGCACACGTGTGCGTGAAGTCATTGCGGTCGACGTCCGCGCATGCACAGACTTTGGAGAAGGAGACGGGACATTTAGCTGGAGGCGGGGCTAGGAGTAGAATGGGGCAGAACTGGACGCAGAATGGGGTGGAGCTATGTATCCTTGTTTTTTTAAGAGGAAATCTGGCAACCCTTAACTGGGGTTCCCTGGTGCATAGCTTGTTGCCCTAACTGTTAGGCAACTCCTCCATTAATACCCTAACTTAGAAACATAGAAACATAGAAAGATGACGGCAGAAAAGGGCCACAGCCCATCAAGTCTGCCCACTCTATTGACCCACCCCATTGAGTCTGAGTGCTAGTGACCTAGTTCCTTAACTTGACCCTCGTAGGGATCCCACGTGGATGTCCCATTTATTCTTAAAATCGAGCACGCTGGTGGCCTTGATCACCTGCACCGGAAGTTTGTTCCAGTGATCTACCACCCTTTCCGTGAAGAAATACTTCCTGGTGTCACCACTAAATTTCCCCCCTCTGAGTTTGAGCGGGTGCCCCTTGTGACCGAGGGTCCCTTGGGAAAGAATATATCGTTTTCCACCTCGACACGACCTGTGACGAACTTAAATGTCTCAATCATATAACCCCTTTCTCTGCGCTCCTCCAGGGTATAGAGCTGCAGTTTGCCCAGTCTTTCTTCGTATGAGAGACCCCTGAGTCCGGCGACCATCCTAGTGGCCATCCGCTGGACTGACTCAGCTCGAAGCACATCTTTCCGGTAATGTGGCCTCCAGAATTGCACACAGTATTCCAGATGAGGTCTCACCATGGTTCTGTAGAGTGGCATTATGACTTCAGGTTTGCGACTGACGAAGCTTCTATTGATACATCCCATCATTTGCCTTGCCTTAGATGAGGCCTTCTCTACTTGTTTGGCAGCCTTCATGTCTGCACTGATGATTACCCCCAAGTCCCGTTCCTCTGAAGTCCTAGCTAGCGTTTCTCCATTCAAGGAGTATGTTCTGCATGGATTTCCGCTGCCGAGATGCATGACCTTACATTTTTTAGCGTTGAAGCCCAGCTGCCATGTCGAGGACCAGTTTTCCAACGTGATCAGATCCTGCGTCATACTGTCCTTGAGGTTGCTTTCACTTACTATGTTACACAGTTTGGCTTCGTCGGCAAACAGTGATACTTTACCCTGAAGCCCCCGGGTCAAGTCCCTTATGAATATGTTGAAAAGGGATGGTCCCAGGACTGAGCCCTGCGGCACTCCGCTAGTCACCTCCGAAGTCTCAGAGAGGATGCCGTTGACCACCACCCTCTGAAGTCTTCCACTCAGCCAATCATTGACCCATGCAGTTAGTTTCTCACCCAACCCTATCGATTTCATCTTGTTTAATAGTCTACGGTGCGGGACACTGTCGAAAGCTTTACTGAAATCCAAGTATACTATGTCCAGAGCCTCTCCTGAGTCTAGCTTTCTTGTCACCCAATCAAAGAAGCTTATAAGATTGGATTGGCATGACCTGCCTCTGGTGAACCCATGTTGACAGGGATCCCTTAGATTCCCTTCATCCAATATCGAGTCTAATTTACCTTTAAGTAGAGTTTCCATGAGTTTACACACTATTGATGTGAGACTCACTGGTCTGTAGTTCGCAGCCTCTGCTCTGCAACCCTTTTTGTGCAGAGGAACGACGTTTGCTGTTTTCCAGTCCAGGGGTACTCTCCCTGTACTTAGGGAGAGATTGAAGAGCATGGCTAACGGTTTCGCCAGAACATCACCTAGTTCCCTGAGCACTCTTGGATGCAACTCGTCCGGTCCCATGGCTTTGTTCACCTTGAGTCCTGTCAGTTCTCTGTACACATCAGCTGGTGTGAACTCAAAATTCTGAAATGGGTCTTCCTTGCTTTGTTTTGCTTCCAGCTGTGGCCCGTGCCCTGGTGCCTCGCAGGTAAAGACTGAGCAGAAGTAATCATTCAGTAGTTTGGCTTTTTCAGAATCTGTTTCCACATAATTCCCGTCTGGCATTTTAAGGCGTACTATCCCGTTTGCGTTCTTTTTCCTGTCGCTAATGTACCTGAAGAATGATTTGTCCCCTTTTTTGATGTTCTTCGCTAGAGTTTCTTCCATTCGAAGTTTGGCCTCCCTAACTGCTGTTTTGACCGCTGTAGACTTTGTCCTGTATTCAATGTTTGCTTCTTTTTCCCCGGTGCGTTTGTATGAGAGAAATGCTCTTTTCTTCTCCTTGACGAGGTGCGAGACCTCATCGGTGAACCATTGGGGTTTCTTTCTTCTTTGTTGTTTAGTTACTGATTTTATGTAGCGGATAGTTGCCTCATGAAGGGTCGATTTCAAGGTTGACCACGTAATCTCCACATTATCCGTTACTTCTTGAACCTGAAGCATCTGATGGACGAAGTCTGCCATGTGTGCGAAGTCAGTGCCCCGGAAGTTGAGTACCCTTGTTTTTGTTTGTGATCTAGGAAAGCCTTTCCTAAGGTTAAACCATACCATGTTATGGTCACTGGTGGCTAGCGGTTCTCCCACCGAGATCTCTGAGACACTTTCCCCATTCGTAAGTACCAGGTCCAGGATGGCCTGGGCTCTAGTGGGCTCTAGTACCAATTGTTTGAGCCGTACTCCCTTCATGGATGTCAATATCCTCCTGCTATCAGAAGTTGTCGCTGAGAGTGTGTTCCAGTCTATATCAGGCATGTTGAAGTCCCCCAACAGAACAACGTCCCCCCGTAAGGTGATATTCTCAATGTCTTCAATTAATTCAGTGTCCTTGAGCTCCGATTGTCTTGGAGGTCTATACACCACACCAAGGTACAGGCATTTTTCTCCGCCTCTGGCCAGGTTTACCCAGATGGATTCCCCAGTATACTTGACATCCGTGATCCTGGTTGTTTTGATGTTTTCTTTGATGTAAAGTGCTACCCCTCCTCCTAACTTACCCTCTCTGTCTTGGCGAATCAGGTAGTATCCTGGTATAGTTATATCCCACCCGTGAGAGTCTGTGAACCATGTTTCGGAAATCGCTACTACGTCTAGGTCTGCATTAACTATTTCTGTTTCCAGTTCTAGAAATTTATTCCCTAGGCTGCGCGCGTTAACATACATAGCTCTCCACTCTTTTTGTTTATTAAGCTCATGTAGAGAGCAACCCATTTGAGTTAAAGTGTCCCCTAGCGATTCTTTTGTAGTAAGGGTACTTACCTTAGACTTAGAATCGGAGTTTTGGTTCGCCACATCAGGATTGTTACTTACTGCTCCGGTGTAAAAGTGGGTACCCACCCCCGACTTACCTAGTTTAAAGCCCTTCGAAGTAGGTGGGCTAGTCGGTGTCCGAAGACGTTCTTGCCTCTGTTGGTCAGATGGAGTCCGTCTGGTCCCTGTAGTGTCTCTCCGTGATTCAGGAATCCGAAGTTAATTTCCCGGCACCATCGTTGTAGCCACTCAACTTGCATCTTAAGGGATGTGGGGGGTAATTTTATGACTGGGCACATGGATTAGCTGGGCTGAAAGGCAATTACTTTTAGGAGGGCATTTTCAATATGGCATCCAAATCCGAGTTTGGCCGTTTTGCGGAACACGTGCAAATATCTAGCCCTATGAATGGTGAGAAGCATACAGTGTGCTTTGTATAATTTAATTTTGTGGTTAACCATTATGTGTTGTTAATAAGATTATATTGTGTTTGCATATATGAAAAATGAATGGGAAAAATGGTATTACAATTCGTAGGACTACATTAACTAACCTGCCCGATCGTGCCCGATCCGTGGCCAATCCACAGCAGGCCGATGAATTCACGAAGGGCCAGCATGCAAATGGGGGCGATCAGAAGTACGCCCCCCTCCCACACCGACCGCAGGGATCGCTGGAGAGCGCTCCTTGATAATGCGCAGCCCATCTTCCTTGACTGTAGATGGTCTGTGCGTGCCCGGCAGAGGTTTTTTCTTTTTTTACTTTGCGAGCCCATGGTTTTAACCCGCTATGAACTTGCGGGTTAAAACCACGGGCTCGCACTACGGGGAAGGGCAGGTGAGTCAGGGCTGAGGAGGGCAGGTCGTGGCAGAGAGCAGGAGATCCGGGGGAGGCAGAGTGCAGGTTTTAGCAGAGAGCGGGTTTGTTTTAGGGCTGCAGGACTGGCAGGAGAGTCAGAAAGGAGGTGAACGACTGGTCCCCAGCAGTTGCCTCTTGTTGATTGGCCGGCCCAGTCGGTGCTCAAGATTTTTGTCTAGGGACTCGTGTCCCTGCCTGTTTTGCATGCCATTTCCCTCATTTGCATGCACAGATCGGAATCGGATCGCCACACAGGTTAGTGAATTGGGTCAGAGGGAAATTGGGTCGCAAAGGGCTCGCAATCCGATCGGTACACAATTGGTTTGCTTAGTGAATCTAGTCCATAGAAACATGACAGCAAATAAAGGCCAAATAGCCCATCCAGTCTGCCCATCCGCAGTAACCATTATCTCTTTCTCTCTCCGAGAGATCCCACGTGCCTATCCCAGGCCCTTTTGAATTCAGACACACTCTCTGTCTCCACCACCTCTTCCGGGAGTCTGTTCCACGCATCTACCACCCTTTCTGCAACAAAGTATTTTCTCAGTATACTTTGGAGCCCATCACCTCGTAACTTCATCCAATGCCCTCTCAATGCAGAGTTTCCTTTCAAATGAAAGACTCAACTCATGTGCATTTACATTACATAGGTATTTGAATGTCTCTTTTCATATTTTCCCTCTCCCTATTGGCTAAGGCTCTTAACATTTGCATCTCCTCTTCCTATAGGCTAAGGCTCTTTACACCTGCATTTTGATGTCATAGAGCTTTATGGTTATAGAAACATGATGGCAGATAAAAGCTAAATGACCCATCTGCAGCATCCACTATCTCCTCCTTTCCCTATTGGCTAAGGCTCTTAACATTTGCATCTCCTCTTCCTATTGGCTAAGGCTCTTTACACCTGCATTGTGAGGTCATAGAGCTTTATAGTTATAGAAACATAGAAACATGATGGCAGATAAAGGCCAAATGGGCCCATCCAGTCTCCCATCTGCAGCATCCACTGTTTCCTTCTCTCCCTATTGGCTAAGGCTCTTAACATTTGCATCTCCTCTTCCTATAGGCTAAGGCTCTGTGCACCTGCATTGTGAGGTCATAGAGCTGCCCATCTGCAGTAACCACTATCTTTTCCTCTTTCTAAGAGATCCCACATGCCTATTCCAGGCCCTCTTGAATTCAGACACAGTTTCTGTTTCCACCACCTCTTCTGGGAGACTGTTCCACGCATCTATCAAAGTATTTCCTTAGCTTACTCCTGAGCCTGTCACCTCTTAGCCTCATCCTGTGCCCTCTCATTCCAGAGTTTCCTTTCTAGTCTAGTTTTCCTTGTCTTTAGCATTCAATAAAAAATATTTTTTTTTCCTTTATATTTTTGTTTTATTTCTACATATAACCTCGAACATGGGCACCAGACCATTTCACTAGCTGTACATGTTTACAATAAGCAGGATCACAAATATTTTTATTTTAAAAAGCATACTTGCAAATGACGATTGCCTCTGTTCAATCCACTCCTGCTTGCACCGCACAAACTAGTTGGAATGAACCACTTTCAAACATCATTTTGCACACAGATATTGTTTTGAAAATTGTCTTCTTAGTGCATTGCTCAGAGTTTTGTTTCAATGCGTGTTCAAGTTGCTTGCACCTCTTTATTTCAATCGAAAAAAAACGGAGGCATATCTGTGAATATGTCATATAACCAGATTAATCAGATTAATAGCACAAATGAATTAAGAGACATGAAAGTTGATGGTATGAAGGCAAAAAGCTGAAGTGACAATAATCTAAGATCAATTAACTCTGATATATTTAATTACTAGTTTCATTTAGAAATGCCACAGTACATTGATTTCAATTACCTGATATCAAGGCAAACCAACCTATGACAGAAATTGATCATCGGTTATTAAGAAATTTAGACTTGGTTGCTCGGCACAGCTGTTAGACACGGGACACATGTGCACATGAAACACACGCATGGCCACTCTTGCAGGCCTTCAATTCAAGCAAAATGTTCCTATTTTCTGCCAGTCCGGCCTTGCATTGCTAGCTGTCAACATTTTCTGTTGGCCTAACTAGGGTTACCAGATTTTCCGTTTGGACCTGCCCCCAGGCCCGCCCAGTTCTACCCATCCCCGCCCTGTTATGTCCCAGTCCCGCCCCCTCAATCCTGCCCTAGCCCCGCCCCCCACCGCCTGCTCTCATCAGGCAGGAGAGCATCCATGCATGGATGCCTTCCTGCCCGAAGTGATTTCTTAGAAGCTTTTCAAAACTCGGACAAACTGCCGGGGGTACTGGATGGGGTGTTGGGTTGTCGGTGGGGTGTTGGAATGTCAGGTGGGATGTCAAGGGGTGTCAGGTAGGATGTTGGGGTGTTGGGGGTTTGGGAGATCGAGGGTGGCCCAGCGGCAGGAGGCAGGGGGCATTTCTCCTGCCAAGTAGATGTGGGGGTGGTGACAGGTGTCTTAGGCAGGAGGGAGTGGGCGTACCTTCTGCCAATCATGGAGGGTGGGAGTGTCGGGGGTCTTAGGAAGGACAGAGTGGACATCCCTCCTGCCGATCAGCACTCAACTGGCTACGACAACTGCCTAACTCAACAGTCCTATCTTTACGCAGTTCTTCCTAGCCAGTTAAGCATCAAATATTGCCAGTTCTGTCCACCTGAAAATTCAGTGCCAGAGCCCAGATATGACCCAGCTTTGAATTTCCAGATATGACGCGGGTGGTGGTAAGAAAGACGCTGATCGGCGTTGGCTGAATATTGGACACCAAGGGGCTGACTCTACAGTGCACGTGGCGCCTGAAACGGCAGATGCCTAGAAAAACGCCATCTGCCAGGCGTCAATCACAGTCGGGCGCGACTATGAGCATCTCGGCTACCAGCGCCTAATGACGAGCTGAGGCGCTGGCAATGTAGGCCGGGGTTTTAAAGGCGCCTAGGCTCATCGTAGAATTGTTCTAAGTGGCGCTTAGCGACGCCGAAGGCTTACTCCACCCCTAAACACGCCTACTTAGGCGAGCGGCATCACTAAGCACTGCTAGGTATCCTGGTGTTAGCCACCAGTCCCAGGAGGCTCTTAGCGCTGCCTTAATATTTTTTTAATTGTGTTTTTTTTAACGGCACAATCAATTATCACTCCACGTAAAGCCAAATTAAAACAAGACACGATTTAGGCTCCTGCCAATGCCTAACTTGAGGCGGCCCTTACAGAATTTCCCTCTATGGGTCTGATTCTATATACGTTACCCCCCCCAAAAAAAAATTGATGCCAACCTAGTGCTTAGTGCCACCTTATGTTATTTGCGAATCCCAGTTGAACATGTAGAGAAGAGCCGCTGCCTCTGCGAACCGGTTCCTATGAATTTCCACCCCGACGCATTCTCCCAAACGTTCGTTCGATGAACATTGTATAAAGGTGACCTCTGAACACCCCCCCCCCACCCCCACATGGAATGAATATTATGCTGTTCAGCAAACAGAATAGGGATCAAAATGAAAGCTCTCTCTTACAACCCACCACCATTGAGTGGCTTCTTTGTATAAATTATTAACGGCCTGCTCCTTGAAGGAAGAGTAAGTGGTAGCCCCTGGGGACTGCTGAGCAAGCAGATCTGTTAGCGTGATGAATGGGGTCTCGGAAATCACATGAATAAATACACTCAGCCATGTGTGTGCAGTCAGGCAGGGGAGAGAGAGAGAAACCACGATTGCAAGCCAGGAATTAACCCTGTCCTGAATGTAGAAATTGGTACGTTATGGCATAAGTAATAACCCCCTTTTACGTACAACCGACTTACATTGGGCTCGCACTTACAAACGGGGAGCCCTGTTCTTCCTTCAATGTCCCAACATGCCCCTCTCCCTCTGATGTCAGAGGGAAGGCTTCCGGCTCAACCATGGGACGCGCATAGGAGCCATCACCCGCGCAGAGAAATGACTGCAGCTGGAAGGAGGAGGGTGCTGGCCAACAGAAGGTAAACACCCACCGGATGGAGGCACTTACTTGGGGCACAGAATGAAGGGAGGGAGAGAGATGGGTGCGTTGGAAGTCGGGAGGGAGGGAAAGGGGCACATTGGGACTTGGGAAGGAATACAAACTTCGGACAAAGGATGGAAGGAAGGAGGGAGGGGGCATGAACTTGGGGGAACAGAATGGAGGGAGGAAGGGGAGCATGAGTCATAGGATGGAAGAATGGAGGGAGTGAGGAAAAGAGATGCTGAGGTGGGGGAGGGAATAGAAAGGGAGAATTGGGTGTCTGCGTGAGAGGGAAAGAGATGGTGCACATGGGGGAGATGAAGAAAGAGGAGCATTGTTGGACATAGGGAGGGAGAGAGAATTATTGGACATGTTGGTGGGAGAGGAGTGAGGTAGAGATGCATGGGGAAGAGAGATGACAGGGATTAACGTTGGATATGGTGGTGGAGAGAGAACAGTGGGATGGATGGGAAGGGATGCAGGAGGGGCCTCAAGGAGATGGAGAAGGTGGGAAGAATACTAGGATCCGAGTTACATACAAATTCAACTTAAGAACGGTTTAAAAAACGGGACCCTTTCTTAACCCGAGGACTGCCTGTACATCGGTGCTCTCTGCAATGCAAGTAAATCCATTGAAATTGCAAAGATTAACACATAAAAGACTTATCCGCATTAGGAAAGGTCTGTTTCTCAGGACACTTGTTGTAGCGTCCCTGTATTAGTGTTTGCGATACACGTACGTACCTGTTTTGTTTCTGATGACAAGTAGAAGAGAGTTTGGTTATTACAGTATTTTTCTGCTTTCTTTTGTATTTGTTTTCATTATGCCACGGCATAAGCGCCAGCTCAGTGGGTGCTGTGGGGGCTTCAGTAGCCCCAGTATGGAGCAGGGGCCTTGGGATGGATTTATACAATACAATGAATCAATTTCTAGACTGCATATACCACGCATAACGAAATAGTTCAATGTGGTTTACAAAAGATTAATAATAAGTACAAAAATGGAGAAGTCGAAGGAGATTAGGCAGCGGGTGTCTTTCGACTGAAAGAAAGCTCTGGAACGAGAGGCGTAAGACGAAGTTGAAGGGGAATGGACTCAAAAGTAATCTTCTTCACGGAAAGCGTGCTGAATGTGTGAAATGACCTCCCGGTGGATTCAAGAAAGCATGGGACAGGCATGTGGGATCTCTTAGGAGGAGATAGAGATCGCAGACGATGTGGAGGGGCAGACTGGACGGGCCATATGGCCTTTATCGGCCATCATTTTCTGTGTTTCTATTCACAGGGGAGGCCCGTGGGCAGAACCAAAATAGAATAGTGTAGGTTACATGTATAATGCCGCATTTTAAGTGTGCCCACTTATGCTTTGTGTAAGTGGGTGCCTCATTGTAGGTGTGTCGATGTCATCTTACGTTAGTGTTCTAAAATGGAATCTTGGCACCCAGGTGCCAATATAGAATTATTTTATTTATTCATTTTAGTGTTTATATATCACTTATAGCTTAAGTGGTGTACATTCAGGTACTTAAGCGTTTTCCCCTGTCTTTCCCTGTGGGCTCACACTCTACCTGGGACAATGGGGGGATTAAGTGACTTGCCCAGGGTCACAAGGAGCAGCGTGGGTTTGAACCCACAACCTCAGGGGGCTGAGGCTGTAGCTTTAACCATTGCGCCACTCTAGAAACCAAAATGTAGTAAAAGTGAGCCAAGTAAAGGACAATCAAGCCACTGTGACATCACTGATGAGGTTGGCTCTTATTGGTGGAATGAGGCATTATGACATCACAATACCAGCTCTGGTTATCAGAGGCTGAAACTCTTCACACTATTTATTTACTCAGTTTTCTATACTATTCTCCCAGGGGAGCTTAGAACAGTTTACATGAATTAATTCAGGTACACAAGCATTTTTCCCTATCTATCTCGGTGGGCTCCTAGGGCAATGGGGGGATTAAGTAACTTGCCCAGGGTCACAAGGAGCAGCATGGGATTTGAACCCATGACCTCAGGGTGCTGAGTCTGTAGCTCTAACCATTGTGCCACACACTCCCAATTCATTTTTTTAATTGGCATTATCGTTGCTGATAATTGAAAGTGCCGTTAAAAATACTATTTACAAAATTAATTAGCCAGTAGGTGCCTACCACTTTGAGCTAAGTGTCTACTTCAAGACACCTACCAGCAAGTAAGTGTGGTTAGGGGCAGATTCTGGGTGGATTTTGGGGCGAACTTTGAGTGTGCTTTGACTTAGGCGCCCTGATGTAGACCAAGAAAACCCCGGTCCCAATGTGAGTGCAACTAAGGTTTCAACGCCTGCTGGCATGATTCTATAAATGACACCTAATGGATGACGGACAATTGCACTCAACTGTGTCTAGGAGTTAAGCGCTGTTTACAGAATCAGGACCACACTCTCAACTCCTACACCTAAGCACAACTGGTGGGAAAAGATGAAGAGACCAACTCAGTTGTATCGTTTCAAAGTGGTTCTAACGAGATTCGATTTTGTATTATTAGCCTTTATAATCAAGACCCAACATTAAGGCTTTCTTCTATGTACAACAATATAAATGAGGGAGTAATTACATAATAATCTGTGATACTAATTCAAATAAATAAACCTACATCACAGCTTCATAAATATATATAACATAAGGAATAAGAGGTTAGCTTTCATAAACTACAAAAGATCACAGAAAGAGGAAGCCAGGCAAAAAATATCTGGAAAAGTTAAGAGAAGCTGGTCGTGTAGTCAGGAAAGCAAAGATGCATATGGAAGAAAAAATAGCTGACATGGTAAAACGGGGAGAGAAGACATTTTTTAGATTTATTAGTGATAGGAAGAAGTGCAACAGTGTCATTGTGAGACTCAAAGGTGAAGGGGAGGAATATGTAGAAGCTGATAAAGAAAAGGCTGAATTGTTTAACAAATACTTCTGTTCTGTGTTCACGGCTGAATCGCCGTGAGCAGAACCGCAGAAGACAAATGTGAATAGGGATGGAGGAGTAAATAGACCCTGATCGATTGTCAGAGGGTTGTGTTTGTGAGGAGCTAGCTAGAATAAAGGAAGATAAAGCGATGGGGCTGGATGGTGTACATCCGAGGGTGCTGAAGGAACTTAGGGAAGTTCTGGTGGCTCCGCTGACTGACCTTTTCAATGAGTCTGTAGAGTCAGGAGTGGTACCGGAGGACTGGAGAAGGGCAGATGTGGTCCCTCTCCACAAAAGTGAAAGTAAGGAAGAAGTAGGGAATTACAGGCCGGTAAGCCTGACTTCGGTGGTAAGCAAATTAATGGAAATGTTTTTAAAACAGAGAATGGTTCTGGAATCCTGTGGATTACAGGTCCAGAGGCAACATGGATTCACTAGAGGTAGGTCTTGTCAGACAAATCTGATCAATTTCTTTGACTGGGTGACCAGAGAATTGGAATAGAGGATGTGTGTTAAGTTTTAGATTTTAGCGAAGCCTTTGACAATGTTCCACACGGTCTGATAAATAAAGTGACGGGCTGGGTCAGGAACTGGTTGAATGGAAGGCAACAGAGGGTAGCGATCAATGGAGATCAAGTTTCAAGTTTTATTAAAATTTTGATGAATCACAATATCATTAATTCAAAGCGATTTACAATTAAAAAGAGGGTCTTAATTATTAACTACAACCAACACAAACGGACCTGACGTACCAATATTACTAATACATATGGAAAGTAGGGTGAACTACAACAAGTATAGTAAAGAATACATACAAGGAAAATACAAATGGAGGGTAAGAAAGTTTAAAAGTAATTATAAAAGTAGAGTAGAAAAATTAAGAACTGAGGAAAGCGATGTCACCAGTGGTGTGCCTCAAGGGTCTGTTCTTGGGCCTGTTCTTTTTAACATTTTTATAAACGATATTGCTGAAGGGTTGTCGGGTAAGATTTGCCTCTTTGCGGATGATTCCAAAATCTGCAATAGAGTAGACCCGCCAGATGGTGTGAATAACATGAAGAAAGACCTGGCAAAGCTTGAAGAATGGTCTGAACTTTGGCAGCTAAAATTTAATGCTAAGAAATGCGCTGCAAAAAAATGAGGGAACGGTACAGTTTAGGGGTGAATAACTTATGTGCACGAAGGAAGAGTGGGACTTGGGTGGGATTGTATGTGATGATCTTAAGGTGGCCAAACAGGTTGAAAAGGTGAGAGCGAAAGCTAGAAGGATGCTAGATTGCATAGGGAGAGGTATGGCGGAAAAGGAGGTATTGATGCCCCTGTATAAGACTTTGCTGAGACCTCATTTAGAATATTGTGTACAATTCTGGAGGCTGCACCTTCGAAAAGATATAAAAAGGATGGAGTCGGTCCAGAGGAAGGCTACTGAAATGGTGTGTGGTCTTCATCATAAGACGTATGTGGACAGACTTAAAGATCTCACTCTATATACTTTGGAGGAAAGGCGGGAGAGGGGAAATATGATAGAGACGTTTAAATACCTACGTCATGTAAATGCGCATGAGCCGAGTCTCTTTCATTTGAAAGGAAACTCTGCAACGAGAGGGCATAGGATGAAGTTAAGAGGTGATAGGCTCCGGAGTCATCTGAGGAAATACTTTTTTTACGGAAAAGGTGATAGATGTATGGAACAGACTCCCTGAAGAGGTGGTGGAATCAGAGAATGTGTCTGATTTCAAGAGGGCCTGGGAGAGGCACGTGGGATTTCTCAGAGAGAGAAAAAGATAATGGTTACTGTGGATGGGCAGACTGGATGGGCCATTTGGCCTTTATCTGCCGTCATGTTTCTATGATTCTATCTATATATATAAAATCGGAGGTATGTGTGTGTGTATGTGCCGCGATCACGCAAAAACAGCTTGCCCGATTTGAACGAAACTTGGTATGCAGATCCCTCACTACCTGGGGTGATATGTTCTGGGGGTCTCACGGCCCACCTGCACACGTGGGCGGAGCTACAAACAGAAAATCAGATTTCACCCATTCATGTCAATGGAAAAAATGTAAAAAGCTGCCAACGCAAAAACGGCTTGCCCGATTTGAACGAAACTTGGTATGCAGATCCCTCACTACCTGGGGTGATATGTTCTGGGGGTCTCACGGCCCACCTGCACATGTGGGCGGAGCTACAAACAGAAAATCAGATTTCACCCATTCATGTCAATGGAAAAAATGTAAAAAGCTGCCAACGCAAAAACGGCTTGCCCGATTTGAACGAAACTTGGTATGCAGATCCCTCACTACCTGGGGTGATATGTTCTGGGGGTCTCTTCACCCAAGAATTTATATGTTCTTGCTCCTGGAGGTGAAACTAAAAATGTTGTTTATAATCAAGTTTTGTGTTAGTTGTATTGTATTCATTTTGTCAAATATTTCACATTATAATTTGAATATTGTACTTTTTATAAAGCTGTAAAAAAATAATTTCATTCACCACTATAAAGTATCTTTATTTGAATCCATTTACAGTGTTATTGCTATAATTAAATACCCGTGCAACGCCGGGGCATCGGCTCGTATTCAATAATTAAATAGTGTTCAGACCCACAACCTTTTAATGTTCATGTGATAGGCTGTGTAGTTGGAGCCGTAGAAAGATATTTATAAAGGGCTAATAGTATTTAAAAGTGATATGTTATAAGATGAATGACAATGTTTGCTTAATCTTTGTAAAGCGCATAGAACTTCACGGTATTGCGGTATATAATCTGTTATTATTATTATTATGTGATTTGATTTGTTTGGGCTATTTTTGTATTTTAGAGTTTCCCCTCTTGAGGAAGCCCTCTGTCGCGAAACTTGGGGGGGGGGGGAAGACTTTTGTTTCACGGCTCCAGTTTTTAATGGTGTTGCACTGGCACTTTCATACATAAGTTTTGTGACCAGCCCATTCTAGCCACCGCCAGCACATAAGTGGATTTTATTGCTATTCAGCTTATAAACATGATTTTGATTGTGGTGAGACAGACATCATTGGTGTTATGATGGTCTGATGGCAGCCTATGTTTGGTTCACTTCACATGAACATTAATAGGTTATGGGTCTGAGCGCTATTTAATTAATGAATATGTTATATATATTTTTGAAGCTGTGATGTAGGTTTATTTATTTCTTCTATTTATAATAGAGAATGACACGGTGACAAAATTCATCACCGTTCCCGTCCCTGCGGATAACCGCGGGAAACCATCTTCATGTCATTCTTTAAGGAGAGAGGAAAGAATCAGAGTATAATTGGGCACAACTACTGACCCTCAAGCTTTGCTTTGAAGAATGCTGGTGTAGAAGGACCGAGGTTGAAACAGACACTACAGAATGACAGTCTCTGGTATCCAGAGCAGATATTGTGATGTCATAATGCCTCATTCCACCAGTGCCTAAGAACCAATCACATCAGTGATGTCACAATGGCTTCATTATCCTTGGCTCCCATAAGAATCAGAGTATGAATGGCCACAACCACTGACCCGCAAGCTTTGCTTTGAAGAATGCTGGTGTAGAAGGACCAAGGTTGAAACAGACACTACAGAATGACAGTCTCTGGTATCCAGAGCAGATATTGTGATGTCATAATGCCTCATTCCACCAGTGCCTAAGAGCCAATCACATCAGTGATGTCACAATGGCTTCATTATCCTTGGCTCCCATAAGAATCAGAGTATGAATGGCCACAACCACTGACCCGCAAGCTTTGCTTTGAAGAATGCTGGTGTAGAAGGACCGAGGTTGAAACAGACACTACAGAATGACAGTCTCTGGTATCCAGAGCAGATATTGTGATGTCATAATGCCTCATTCCACCAGTGCCTAAGAGCCAATCACATCAGTGATGTCACAATGGCTTCATTATCCTTGGCTCCCATAAGAATCAGAGTATGAATGGCCACAACCACTGACCCGCAAGCTTTGCTTTGAAGAATGCTGGTGTAGAAGGACCAAGGTTGAAACAGACACTACAGAATGACAGTCTCTGGTATCCAGAGCAGATATTGTGATGTCATAATGCCTCATTCCACCAGTGCCTAAGAGCCAATCACATCAGTGATGTCACAATGGCTTCATTATCCTTGGCTCACATAAGAATCAGAGTATGAATGGCCACAACCACTGACCCGCAAGCTTTGCTTTGAAGAAGGACCGAGGTTGAAATAGACACTAGAAAATGACATGGGATTATTTCCCGCGGTTATCCGTGGGGACGGGAACGGTGATGAATTTTGTCACCGTGTCATTCTCTAATTTATAACATAACATAACATAAAGGGCTCCTTTTACGAAGGCGCGTTAGGGCCTTAACGTGCGGAATAGCGTGCGCTAAAATGCCGCAGGCGCAAGCACACCTTCGTAAAAAGAGCCCAAAATCTTCATTTATATACCGCGAATGGCTTTCGGTTCTAGGTGGTTGCAAAAAAAAAAAAAAAAGAGTGGATGCAACTAAGAAGAAATGTGTTAGCGCCACAACCAGCGGTCCCCGCCAGAGCCGATCGTCCGGGACGCAGCAGGTGAGAGACCTACGGCTGTCGAGCCAGATCATTTTTGCCCTCTTTGACTAAGGTGCGCTAATCTATTTAGCACACGCTAAACGCTAACTCGTGCATGTTAGTCTATGGACGCATTAGCGTTTAGTGCACGCTAGCCGTTTAGCGCATCTTAGTGAAAGAGGGGGTTCAAGTTGAGATCGCAGGTTTTAAGGTTGAGAGTGCGGACGTTAGGCCAGAATCGCAGGTTTTAAGTCTAAATCGCAGGGCTTGAGGTGGAAGCAGTTGATCAGGCCTTAAGAAATGGGAATTAGAAAGAGGGCATGAAATTAGCCACGTTTATTTGCTAAATCAAAGATAAATGATTATTTATGATTAAAGTTGCACGTGTGGCAGCCACCTGACTTGTGTATTATTAATAATAATAAAACCCTTAGCGCGCATGCGCACTTCAAACTTGGTGGGTCCATGATCCCTGGTGCCGTGCCTGCGCATGCGCAGTGCCTGCCTCAGCTGATTTCCTGATCTCCAATGCCGGCTGACTTCAGACTATGCTGTGCGTGCCGGCTTCCCGACCCTGTTCCTCCGAAACCGGAGAGGGGGAGGGAGGAGAAGAGAAGCTGTCAAGCACAGCGTTAGAGCCCTGGAGTACGGGCGAAGTCGCTTTCTGGCTAGGGCAGCATTGGCGGAAGATAGGGCAGGGAGGGAGGCTTCAACTCACTGCTTCTGTTTGCTTCGGCCCTTCCTCACTGCCGGGTCCTGCCTTCGCGGAAACAGAAAGTGGGTGGGACCCGGCGGCGACAAAGGCCCGAAGCAAGCAGGAGCAGCGAGTTCTGAATGCTGCACTGCTGACGGCTGTGTGAGACCCTGGGGGGGGAGCGGGGAGAGAATGAGAAATGCTACCGATGGCTGTGTGAGACCGTGGAGGGAATTCTGCTGCAGCACCCTTTTGGGGAGACAGAGTGAAGGAGGGAGAAGGAAGACCAGGGAAAGGGAGGGATGAGAAATGTTGCTGTTGCACAGGGGGGAGGTAAAAGGAAGGAAGAAAGGCTACTGCTGGATAGGGGGAGCAGAAGCAAAGAAAGAGAAAGAAAGAATGGCCTCAGCGCCCCATTGTGCTAAAACTTTCCACATCTATTCTAGCACCCGTTAATGTAACGGGCTTAAACACTAGTAAATCAATATAGTGGTTCCAATTAACGAACTGGGTAGCTCGTCATACGCTCAGTCTGGCAGTGCTAGCTACGTTTTGACCATGATTGATGAATATTGGTTTCAGGAAAGAGAGGGAGAGAGCTTTGCTATGAACAGATGGTAGCCCTGGAGCCAGGGGGGGGGGGGGAGTTGGGGGGGTGGAGATGCAGGGAACTACACCAGTAAATGGTTCACTTTATTTTCATCTGGGCTAATGGACTGATGAAATAGAGAGAAATACAGGTCTCATCCCTGAATGATTGAAAGGAACCAAAAAAATGGCATCAATCTGCATGCTGCAGGACTGGCAAAGCTAGAAGGAAAAATGAAGGGTAAGTAATGATTATATTAGTATTCAATTAATCCAGTTGGTTTAACAGGTTAGCAAGTTACATATGTCTGAGCTCATAGAAATATACATTTACATTTTATAACATATCCAAAAAAGTATATTAAGAGAAATCTGCAAATGTGCTGAAATGTTCTCAGCTTGTCTGTCATTCTTAAAGGAAAAGAGGGCTCTCTGAACTGACAGTTTCACACAGAAGCCTTATCCTGGAGGAAAAGGAGGGGCTGTCTCCCCCTTTCCCTGCTAGAGACTGCTACAGAATCAGATCTCTGATTCTAACTTAACCATTTCATTTTAAGTACTACACATCCATTCATACCACACATTCAGCACTTGCTTGGGCCCAAGCATTCCATACATTCATAACTTGGTTCACTTATATTTAATTCATATTTAATGCATGTTATATCTTAGTTTGGGATACTTAATCCTAGCCAGCCTTAGGCACATCTGGTATCAATTAACACCACGATGCTAGGAAGCCTAAACAAAGACTTTGAAAAAACTGAACACAAAATGGATTCCAAAGACACAAGAACCCAAAATGGAGTCCCTGTATATCCTGGTTTCCTTCATGATTTGGCCTAATAGCAAAGTACATAAAAAGAATATTATTCTTTCCCTTATATTAATCTGTAGTGTGTTTTTCTGGCTTTGACTGCATCCATATTCAGATTTTTCTTCACCCGTTTTTCATACACTTCTATTGGGCGTGGCCTTAACTAACACATATGCTTGTATCTAACTAGAGTTACCCAGAATCATACAAAAAACCAGCACTTAATACTGCACTATCATATCCTGACGTCCATTCCATTACCGTCCCATAAACATCACCCCCTACTGGCCACGAGCCACTACTCCTCACTGCGCATACGCGGATGCAGCGCGGTGATGTCACTCTCATGCACGCATGCATGTGACGTCATCATGTCTGCGCATGCGGAGATGCCCTTCTGACTTGGCTCTGGGCACGAGAAGAGGTTGGGGCTGGGGCAGAATGGGGCAGGACTTAGGCAAAATAGGGCGGGCCTGGGACAGGGCCATAGGTCCGGATTTTACGATCATGATACAGTGGGTTTAGGTATCTGACATTTTAACATACGATAAATAGTCCCTGCTCAGAAGAGCTTACAATCTAATTTAGACAGGACATTACAGGGTTGGGAAGATTACAGTAGAGGAAATGATACAGTGGGTCTTGATATCTGATATTTTAACATACGATAGACGGTCCCTGCTCAGAAGAGCTTACAATCTAATTTAGACAGGACATTTTGGGGTTGGGGAGATTATGGTAGAGGAAATGATACAGTGGGTCTAGGTACCTGACATTTTAACATACAATAGAAGGTCCCTGCTCAGAAGAGCTTACAATCTTATTTAGACAGGACATTTCGGGATTGGGGAGATTATGGTAGAGAAAATGATACAGTGGGTCTAGATATCTGACAGCAGTGAGTGGGAGTTAAGAGTTGGAAGTGTGCCTTGACACCTCCTGCCTACAGCTTCTCAGTGAATACTGGCCCCGACCCTGACCCAGGAAAACAGGAAATGCCAACTCCCCAATGCTTGGAAAGTGTTAAACAAAACAGCGAAGGAGACTCTGGTGTTCAATGCCTTTTATTATGTATCAAGACTCGACACGATTGTGTTTCGGCCCCACATGGGCCTCAGAAGTCTGGCGTCAAAGCGAAGACAAGTGTAATGTTCTTCTAAGACAATCAGAAGCCAATATTGTGAAGCAGAAAAAGGTGGCTCAGAGACCCGACGTAACAGTCCATTTGGGGCCGAAACACGATCGTGTCGAGTCTTGATACGTAATAAAAGGCGCTGAACACCAAAGTCTCCTTCGCTGTTTTCATTTTCCCCTGACCCTGACCTGCCATAAAGTAGTACACTTGTCCCTCCGTAGTCACAGTTTCAGCATTCGCGGTTTCAATTATTCGTGTTTTTTAGCTTGCTGGCTCCTCCCCCCAAATTACATCAGCTTGCATAGAGAAATCGCTGATTCCAATTGTTTACAGAGAAAATCACCGATTCCCGGCACTTTCTTCACCGTGTTTTGCCTCTCCTTCAGGAACAGGCCAGGTCTCCACCAGGTTATTCGCGGTTTCACCATATTCACGATGGTTTATAATAGAAAACAGCGAATAACATATGAAAAAGTTATTTGCGGTTTTTCAGTATTTGCGGTTCTGTTAATCCCCTATCACAGCGAATACAGAGGGAGAAGAGTACTGTTTTTCACCCCCCCCCAAAAAAAAAAAAAATAAAGCCCCATTTAAGACTTATCCAGGCAGGAAAATAGGTATATAGACAGTACGTGGATTCAGCCAGAGAGGGTCCCTCTATGAAATTATTCCAGAGACAGAAATATCAGCCCAAGATGCTTCTGCTGCTGTGAGAGGAGGTTTGTAATGCCTGAACCCCTTTTACATACCATATCAGATATGTCATTTGTCCACATCTCGTTCTTAAAAACATACATTAAAGCTTCTCATTATTGCTGTAAATTGCAGCCAGTGGCCCTGGGAGGCTGGTTTTGCACGTGGCAAGACAGCTGTCATAGGTTGCCCGACCCAATAGTACAATGTTCATATTAATTAGCCCACAACAATGCGTTTAACAGCTGGAGAGAAACAGCCAATGCTTCATTTAGAGAGATTGAGTTTCACAAGGATCTCCTTTACACGGCAGAAATGTAGAAAAAATAGGAATCTGTTTGTTCTTGTGGATTCGTGTTCATTGATCAGCCCCTGAATTCTATTTTGCTCAGAGTCCAGGAATTATAAGAAACACGGACCCTGGATTACTTGTTTGTGGAGCTATGTAACTGATTGTACTTTTCCTGTTAAGAACATAAGACTAGCCTTACTGGGACAGACCAATGGTCCATCAAGTCCAGTAGCCCGTTCTCACGGTGGCCAATCCAGCTCCCTAGTACCTGGCCAAAACCCAAGGAGTAGCAACATTACAGCATCTCAAAGATTAGCAAGATTCCGGAACCCCAATGAGAGCAACTTTCCAGAGCTGAGATTGTGATGTCATAATGCCTCAGAGCCAACCTCAGCAGTGATGTCACAATGGCTTGATTATCCTATACTTGGCACATATAAGAGCATATGAATAGCCATACTAGGTCAGACCAATGGCCATCTAGCCCAGTAGCTCGTTCTCACGGTGGCCAATCCAGGTCCTTTAGCTCTAGGATTTGCTAAAAGTGCATACAACAAAAATATGGTTAAGATGCTTTTTTACATTAAATTTTTTTTAAAAAAGAGGCCACTATTTTTATTTGAGACTGAAATAATCCACCAGGAAATGACTTCTTGTAACAGACCTCTCCTATTTATACCTCAGAAGATATTTTCACTCTGCTGAAGTCAATAGAGGCCTTTATCGTACTCTCCTTCTGTCCCTGTTAGGATTACCAGATTTTCCTTTGGAAAAAACGGACCCATGGTCACGCCCCCAGGACCGCCCAGTTCTGCCTTTGTCCTGCCCCCAATCCCGAGACAGCATCCGCGCATGCGCCAACACAACGCAATGACATCACACCCACATGCGCATGACATCACCGTGTTGCGTTCACGCAAGCATGGATGTCCCTTCCCAACACGTTGTGTCCACGCATTCACGGATGCCCGTTCCCGAAGCGATTATGTTGGGAAGCTTTTCAAAACCCTGACATGTCTGTGTAACGCCGGACTTCTGGTAACCCTAGTCCCTGTACAATACGATTTTGTAGTTTGAGACCGAGCTGACCTTTGGTGGTGTTGAAAGATATGCTACCTCTTTTCTTATCTTCCCCTAAACCAGTGTATCGCAAACTGTGTGCCTCCTGAGATTTCTGGTGTGCCGCGAGATTTCTGGTGAGGAGGAGAGTCATCCACGCCAGCTGCCTGCCTACAAGGACGTGCCTCTCACGGCGAGAGGCACGTCCTGTAGGAAGTCAGCTGGCGTGGACTCTCCTCCTGGCCGGCATCTCTCCTCTTCTCCCTGCACCTCCCAGATCCCTGTAACTACGGGGTCACGGCGCGGATGCTGACACGATGATATCACGCATGCATGTGACGTCATGGCGTCAGCTTCTGGGTGCCTTCCGGCCAGGGCACTGCATTTAGTGTGCCGCCAGCCGGAAAAGTTTGTGGGACACTTCCCTAAAGCCACCGTGAGAGCAGGGTCCTGGGCTTGATGGCCCTTTGGTCTGACCCAGTAAGGCCATTCTTTTGTTCTTATATTAGCAGTAAATTAGAGAGACCGAAATCACGTGTCACAGACCCAGACTGAGGTTCATTGCCGCCTTGGCATGCGCAAGACTGCCCCTTTTGCTCTCGAAGGAACTCGACCCCGGAAGTGTAAACGATGCCTAAATCACACTTGGGCGCCATTTACAGAATCGCCAAAAAGGTAGGTGAGAGTTTTAAAGGTCTACATTTCAGACACCTACGCTTTTGGAGAATTGCACTTAGCGGCCCCTAAGTCACACGCCACCCACAGACACACTCACCTAGGCATTAGACCAGGGGTAGAGAACTCCGGTCCTCGAGAGCCATATTCCAGTCGGGTTTTCAGGATTTCCCCAATGAATATGCATGAGATCCATTTGCATGCACTGCTTCAATGCATATTCATTGGGGAAATCCTGAAAACCCGACTGGATTATGGCTCTCGAGGACCGGAGTTCCCTACCCCTGGTTTATAGAATCGGATGGGCGTCTATCACCCAATTAAATTTTTTGCCCCAATTTTTGAGGCTGTTAAGGGTATTTTGCCAATTAGCCCCTCCCCCTTTACTAAGCTGTGGTAGAGTTTTCTGCCACAGCCCAGAGCATTAAATGTTCTGACGCTGCTCCAGCACTGATAGAATTCCTATAAGCGTTGGAGCATTTACACTCCAGGCTGCGGTAGAAACCTCTACCACAGCTGAGTAAAAGGTCGGGGGTGGGGAGGGTAAGTTAGGTGCCATTTATAGAATCTGTCCCTCAATGGCTATTCTGAGTGACTATTAATGCCTACAATTTCTAATATTTTTAAAGCAAAAAAAGGGGTGCTCACAGTATTAACCCCCCCCCAGCCTCAAACATAGCAGCTCAAGGGACATTGAAGCATCGAAGAAATCCTGAAAGAAATAAGCTCTGGTCCATGAATCTGGTGAAAACAACAGCTAGGCAGAGACTGACTGACACCCCGTCACCTAGACCAGTGATTCCCAACCCTGTCCTGGAGGAACACCAGGGCAATCGGGTTTTCAGGCTAGCCCTAATGAATATGCATGAGAGAGATTTGCATATGATGGAAGTGATAGGCATGCAAATTTGCTTCATGCATATTCATTAGGGCTAGCCTGAAAACCCAATTGGCCTGGTGTTCCTCCAGGACAGGGTTGGGAACCACTGACCTAGACCAGGGGTCTCCAAACTTTTCGCCACGAGGGCCACATTGGGTTCTTCAGCACTTTTCAGCAGGTCTTAGTAAAAAAAAAAAAATATGAATAACTCTAGCCGTGAGTTTTATTGAAAGCAGAAAATTTTATAAATGAATTACAGAGTTATGTGAGATTAAATTATCATGTATTAATGACAACAAGACTACCAGCAAATTCTCCTATTTTCACTGCACCACTGCAAGTATTCTCATGGACAAGTAACCGTAGCGACTAGTAACGAACTTCCAGATTTAATTTAAAGACGAGTCGCAGCGCCAGAGCTGCCATAACGCCGCAAACTGACACTGTCGATCGAGGCAGAACAAGGAGGAAGAACTACTGCAAAGTATACAATTACGATTCAGAGTTGTGAATAATATTAATATTAACCTAAAATGGAATATCAGTATATTTTGAACACAATTTTAATTAATGCATTTGAAATCTATCAACCCCCCTTGGGTTTAATTTTTTTTTTTGTGGATTCTCATTGGAAAATTAGTCTAGTTAGTGCATTTCCGCACAATTCTTCTGCGGGCTGGATAAAATCATATCACAGGCTTGGAAGCGGCCCGCGAGCCGTACTTTGGAGACCCCTGACCTAGAGGATGGGGTGTCAGTCATTCTCTGCCTATCGTGTAATGGAAGGGAATAGAAGTGTTACTAACTATATAATATCACATACACATACACCGTGGTAACAGCAGTTAGTGTATCTGGGTTTAAAAAAGGTTTGGACAAGTTCCTGGAGGAAAAGTCCATAGTCTGCTATTAAGAGATTGTTTGCATGGAAACTTGCTACTGTTTGGGATTCTGGAATCTTGCTACTATTTGCCGGGCACGTCTGCCAGGCACTTGTGACCTGAATTGGCCACTGTGGAAACAAGATATTGGTCTGATCTAATACAGTTATTCTTATGCTGCCTGCCTCCAGCCAATAAGAACACAACATAAGAACATAAGAGTTGCCTCCGCTGAGGTAGACCATAGGTCCATCCCGCCCAGCGGTCCGCACCCGCGGCGGCCCATCAGGCCCATTGCCTGAGCAGTGGTCCCTGACTAATTTTATAGCTTACCATTTAAACCTATCCCTATAATCTACCTCTATTCTTATCTATACCCTTCTATCCCTTTGTCCTCCCAGTACCTATCCAAAGCTTCTTTGAACCCCTGTAGCGTGCTTCTGCTTATCACATCCTCCGGCAGCGCATTCCATGTATCCACCACCCTCTGTGTGAAGAAGAACTTCCTGGCGTTTGTTCTAAACCTCTCCCCTTTCAATTTCTCCGAGTGCCCCCTTGTACTTATGGTCCCCCTTAATTTGAAAAATCTGTCCCTGTCTATTTTTTCTATACCTTTCATGATCTTGAAGGTTTCTATCATGTCTCCTCTAAGCCTCCGCTTTTCCAGGGAGAAAAGCCCTAGCTTTTTCAGCCTGTCAGTATATGAGAGGTCCTCCATGACCTTTATTAGCTTAGTTGCTCTTCTCTGGACTTTCTCAAGTACTGCCATGTCCTTCTTGAGGTACGGTGACCAGTACTGAACACAGTACTCCAGGTGCGGTCGCACCGTTGCGCGATACAGTGGCAGGATGACTTCCTTCGTCCTGGTCGCGATACCCTTTTTAATGATACCCAACATTTTGTTTGCCCAAGTTTACCCAAATTATTTTATATCACTTTATTACGCTTTGTTGATTCATGATGGCCAACTAGAGGAACACGAATAGATCAACACATTTATTTCTAAGTAAAAGTGAAATTACAAAACCAAATAATTTAAATTAGTACAAACATGAGATCTGAAGTATTAAGAAATGAGCAAGACATGACATAGAAAAACATCAGATTAAAAAGTTCACACACAGCTTCCAAAGGACTTTATTCATCCTTATTTGCCGATACCTTCTCTTCCTTATGTAGGGGGTCTTCCCCGAAGCACTAGCAGTAATCAGCTTTATACAAGGTATGAATTGACCCCAAATCCTATAAACTTACACTACCACAAAATGTACAAAAATTCTGGTATAAAACTTGTTTATATCCTAACATAATCATTACTTTCTCGCTAACTTTCCTCAAGTAGTTTGTAGGGAATACAAAATATCCATAGCACTAAGGCTCCAGATTTTCTTGTAAACAATTATTGGTCAATTTAATGGAAATGGAGAGTCAGGGTTTACACTTCCCCCTCCGTATTTGCAGGGTTAGGGGCACAGCCGGCCTGCGAATATTAAAAAACTGTGAATAATATTTGGGCTGGTTCTGCCCCTAACCCCTACTTCCCCTGGCTATTTTAAGCCCTGGATGTAGTATTTTTTAAGTTTTTTGAGTATCTGCTTGTCAGTTCATAACAGTTAGTGACTTCCCCCCCCCCCCCCGTCCTTTTTTTTTTTTTTTTTACAAAACCACATAAGAGGTTTGTAGCACCAGTTGGCACACTGAATGCTGTGCGCTGCTCCGACAGTCAAAGAGGTCCTATGAGTGTCACAGCAGCGCAGAGTATTCAGCGTGCCAGCCGGCGCTAAAAACCTTTTGCGTGATTTTGTAAAAGTGTGGGGGGCAGGGGGAGTAGAACTCGCGGGGCCGAGATGGGAAAATAAGTTCCGGCGAGAACGGGGAAAAATTTGTCCCCGTGTCATTCTCTACTCTGGTTAATAATAATAACAGTTTATATACCGCAGTACCGTGAAGTTCTATGCGGTTTACAAAAGATTCAGCAAAGGTACAAATTGATTGACTGTAAGAGGGGAGGAAGAAAGAGGGTTAATAGGACAGAAAATCCATTTTTGAGGAGAGAGTGATCAATAGAACAAGTTAATCGCTATAGAGGGGAGAGAGAAGAGAGGATCAGTTGTCTGGATACTTTAGGAACAGGTGTGTTTTCAGACGTTTCCTAAATTCCTCATAAGTAGTGGGCGAAAGCAATTGTTCTAGGACTTTACCCCATGATGATGCTGGTTAATGATGTTTGTGTGGGCTGTTTTCTGTGTGTATTTCCCATGGTCTTATAGACCGCCTAAAATTCAATTTAGGCAATGTGCAAAGCCTCAGGTTGCCTGTCCGTATTCTAGGGATGAAAGGCTGCTCTGTGTCCAAACTGAAGAAGCCGATAAGAGTAATTTATGAAAAAAAAGTCTTCATCATCCTCGGCTCTAAGCAACAATTATCTAAATACAGCTATCCTCCGGCCACCGAGCTACAGGGTAGCAACATTTGAGGTTGTGAAGATCCGTATCCTTTGACAACCATCTAATCTAAGTTTTTAGAACCTTGTGGAGGTTTCTAAGATGGTCAGCTGAGATGAACATAGGCATCCACCAGCTCAGAATGACCACTTTTTCAAAAATGATACTAATCTTGATCATGTTTCAAAATAAGCCTCTCTCTAGTAACACAAGTAATGCCATAAGAACATAAGAACAGCCATGCTGGGTCAGACCAATGGTCCATCAAGCCCAGTAGCCCGTTCTCACAGTGGCCAATCCAGGTCCCTAGTACCTGGCCAAAACCCAAGGAGTAACAACATTCCATGCAACCAATCCAGGGCAAGCAGAGGCCTCCCCCATGTCTTTCTCAATAATAGACTATGGACATTTCCTCCAGGAACATGTCCAAACCTTTCTTAAAACCAGCTATGCTATCTGCTCTTACCATATCCTCTGGCAACACGTTCCAGAGCTTAACTATTTTCTGAGTGAAAAAAAATTTTCCTTCTATTTGTTTTAAAAATATTTCCCTGTTTTAAAAATATTTCCAAATATTTGTCATTCGATCCACTTGTACCCGTTCTACTCCACTCCGGATTTTGTAGACTTCAATCCTATCTCCCCTCAGCTGAAGAGCCCTAACTGTTTTAGTCTTTCCTCAAGAGTAGGGTTGCAGGATTTTCAAATTGGGAAATCCAGACCCCTAGAATTGCCCCCAGGCCCACCAAGTTCCACTCATCCCTGCCCTGTAACGCTCTAATTCCACCCCCTGCCCTACCTCCTGTTGCCTGCTCTTGTCTGTTAGGGAAGAAATCCACGCTTCCCCCCCCCCCCCCCCCCGCCCGACACGATTTGAGGAGGCTTTTCAAAACCCAGACAATGTATCCCCTGGACATAGCCTCAAAAGGAGAATATGTCCGGGGCAGTCCGGAGTCTGGTAACCCTAGTCATGACCCTCTTTCCACATGATTTTGTGGCAGTGGCATAGTGAGGGAGGGAGGCAGTGGGGGGAGGGGGTGGCACCTGACATTGCTGCATCATGTGCCCTCCTCCTTTTCCCCAATGCTCGCGTGCCCCCTCCATGACCAGCAAGTAACGTCAGAAGGGGGCCGAGGCCAGCGCCACCAGGAGGTGGAAGACGCTGCTTGCGTTGGCAAACGTTGGGGGTGGAGAGGAGAGATGACGGCGCCCAGGGTGGTCCGCACTCCACCCTTACTACGCCACTGCATGGCGGCCAATTTGAATTTCAGAAAAGAACCGTACCGCTTTTGCCGCAACAGAGCGGGCTGGCTACCATGTCTCTCTCTGCAATAAACCCTGAGGTAGATCTAAAAGAATTGGCGAAAGGATCGGTGGCGTGAGAGATCGCATCGCCACGTTAATAGCAGTTCAGCGTCCGCAATCATCCCGAGGAAGGGATCGGGGTTAACTGTTGACGCCGCGGGACACCCGTCATCTGCTGGAATAGTGAAGGATAGTGGCGCAGCCATGGTAACTGGTGCAGCGCTGCAAAGGGGGGTCTTCCTCCAGCTTCCCGGTCAGGGGATCAAAGGTGAAAGCTTTATCCGTGCCTTCTCCATTCTCATCCCTTCCGCCCAGGATGTAGACCTTTCCTCCGCACACCGTCACGCCAGAGCTCTCCTGCGGAAAATTTTGCAAAAGTACAGTCATCAAATGTGGCACCTGTACATAACATTCAAACAAAAACGATGGAACACTGGTGATGTGCACTTATCTTAATAGTATTTTCTAAATTAAGAATGATAAAAAATTACATGGAATTGAATCATTAGTTGCTGGTCATTCAATGCTCAGGGGCGGAAAATTTCATGGCGACACCAGAAAGTATTTCTTCACAGAGAGAGTGGTTGATCATTGGAACAAGCTTCCAATGCAGGTGATCGAGGCAGACAGCGTGCCAGACTTTAAGAATAAATGGGATATCCATGTGGGATCCCTACGAGGGTCAAGATAAGGAAATTGGGTCATTAGGGCATAGACAGGGGGTGGGTAAGCAGGGTGGGCAGACTTGATGGGCTGGAGCCCTTTTCTGCCCTCATCTTCTATGTTTCTATGATGGGTCATTTGGCCTTTATCTGCCATCATGTTTCTATGTTTCTATAATCAGAAAGTTCTATGACCTCACAATGCAGGTGTAAAGAGCCTTAGCCTATAGGAAGAGGAGATGCAAATGCTAAGAGCCTTAGCCAGTAGGGAGAGGAGGAGAGAGTGGCTGCTGCAGACACCAGAAAGTATTTCTTCACAGAGAGAGTGGTTGATCATTGGAACAAGCTTCCAGTGCAGGTGATCGAGGCAGACAGCGTGCCAGACTTTAAGAATAAATGGGATACCCATGTGGGATCCCTACGAGGGTCAAGATAAGGAAATTGGGTCATTAGGGCATAGACAGGGGGTGGGTAAGCAGAGTGGGCAGACTTGATGGGCTGTAGCCCTTTTCTGCCGTCATCTTCTATGTTTCTATGATGGGTCATTTGGCCTTTATCTGCCATCATGTTTCTATAATCAGAAAGTTCTATGACATCACAATGCAGGTGTAAAGAGCCTTAGCCTATAGGAAGAGGAGATGCAAATGTTAAGAGCCTTAGCCAATAGGGAGAGGAGGAGAGAGTGGCTGCTGCAGACACCAGAAAGTATTTCTTCACAGAGAGAGTGGTTGATCATTGGAACAAGCTTCCAGTGCAGGTGATCGAGGCAGACAGCGTGCCAGACTTTAAGAATAAATGGGATATCCATGTGGGATCCCTACGAGGGTCAAAATAAGGAAATTGGGTCATTAGGGCATAGACAGGGGGTGGGTAAGCAGAGTGGGCAGACTTGATGGGCTGTAGCCCTTTTCTGCCGTCATCTTCTATGTTTCTATGATGGGTCATTTGGCCTTTATCTGCCATCATGTTTCTATAATCAGAAAGTTCTATGACATCACAATGCAGGTGTAAAGAGCCTTAGCCTATAGGAAGAGGAGATGCAAATGTTAAGAGCCTTAGCCAATAGGGAGAGGAGGAGAGAGTGGCTGCTGCAGACACCAGAAAGTATTTCTTCACAGAGAGAGTGGTTGATCATTGGAACAAGCTTCCAGTGCAGGTGATCGAGGCAGACAGCGTGCCAGACTTTAAGAATAAATGGGATACCCACGTGGGATCCCTACAAGGGTCAAGATAAGGAAATTGGGTCATTAGGGCATAGACAGGGGGTGGGTAAGCAGAGTGGGCAGACTTGATGGGCTGTAGCCCTTTTCTGCCGTCATCTTCTATGTTTCTATGTTTCATTGTTTCTATAAAGAAGAAAATATTGATAGAAAATTGATATATATTACATTATTCATCTAAATATTTATCACGAAAGCAAATTCTAAAAATTCATTTAAAAAATATTACATTCAAGGGTTTTTGACCTGTGATGATACCCAACCCCGAAATAGTTGTGACTTTATTGATCACACTTTAGGGGTATTTTGAGGTCTTTTTTCCCTTGATTTAAATCACATTATACACATCACCAGTGTTCCATCGTTTTTGTTTGATTATATGCAATTATTTGGACACTATATCTTGTTTTCCATTTCCTTATTCACCTGTACATAACATTACATAAGTCTTTATTTATATACCGCAAAAGCCTTTCGGTTTGAGGCGGTTTACAGGAAAAATGGCTGAGGAGAGTCAGCGAGCTACATCAACGGAGAAAGGACTGAAAATGGTATAGATCGCAGAGAGGACGTTTAAGCAGGATTTGATAGGAGGGAGACAGATAAAGAGGTGTTTATAGATTTAGAGCAGCAACGTGGAGTAGAATGTCAATGGGTCGGGAGTCTTTTCGTGGTATGTTCTAAAGCAGTGGTCTCAAACTCGTGGTCCAGGGGCCCCATGCGGCCCGCCAGATACTATTTTGCGGCCCACGGTCTGTACCAGTGCTGCCCGCTCTTTGCAAAGTCCTCCGGCTTCCCCCCCCGTGTCTCCTGCTCTTACTTTCAGATCATTACCGCAGCCTGCAGAGAGGATTGCCGGTGCAGTAGCGAACTTTGCAGGCTGCCGTCGTCCTCCGCAGCACCTTCCCTCTGCAGCGATCCTGCCCCTGAGGTCAGAAGAGGGGCGGTACTATGGTAGAGGGAATGTGCTGCGGAGACCGATGGCAGCCTGCGAGGAATGCTACAGCACCGGTGATCCTCTCTACAGGCTGTGATAATTAGCTGAAACTAAGACCGGGAGATCAGGGGGGAAGCTAGAGGATGCTGCAAAGAAGGGGGGAACATGCAGGCCTTCGGGGGTGGGGTAAGATTTATAAACTATAAAGACTTTTACCTCATGCAAAATTGCCATTTCTTTAATAAGACATTAACTCTTTTTTTCTGAGGCCCTCCAAATACCTACAAATCCCAAATATGGTCCTGCAAAGGGTTTGAGTTGGAGACCACTGGCTTAACTGTAACCATGACATCCTGTTTGTCTTTGGGAAGCAGAGTTGAGATTGTGATGTCATAATGCCTCATTCCACCAATAAGAGCCAATCTCATCAGTGATGTCACAATAGCTTGATTGTCCTGTTCTCCCCTCTGCCCTCCAACCCAGCCAGCTGATTAACCCTTCCCCTTAACTCAGTGGTCTCAAACTCGCAGCCCGCCAGGTACTATTTTGAGGCCCTCAGTATGTTTATCATAATCACAAAAGTAAAATAAAAGTTTCTTGGTCAAGGTTTCTTGGTCAAGGTTTGAAGGCTCTGTTCCCTCTTAGCTGAGGGGGAGTCCTTCCACTGCATTGCTGTCACTTCAGGGGTGGGGGTAGTTGCAGTGCTTTCAATTGCTAGGGCCAGGTAGCACTATAGAAATAAACAGCATTATTAGCAAAGGGTTCCCCCAGCCTCATTACTGAACATGTGATAGTGAAATAGCACCACCTACTGGCAGGATTGTAGATGGAGAACTGCTCAGTTCATTAGAGCAATGTCCCGCAAACTTTAGAAATATGACGGCAGATAAAGGCCAAATGGCCCATCCAGTCTGCCCATCCGCAGTAACCATTATCTCTTCCTCTCTCTAACAGATCCCACGTGCCTATCTCAGGGTTTCTTCAATTCAGACACAGTCTCTGTTTCCACCACCTCTTCCGGGAGACTGTTCTACGCATCTACCACCCTTTCCGTAAAAAAGTATTTCCTCAGATTACTCTGGAACCTATCACCTCTTAACTTCATCCTATGCCCTCTCGTTGCAGAGTTTCCTTTCAAATGAAAGAGACTCAACTCATGCGCATTTACATTACGTAGGTATTTAAACGTCTCTATCATATCTCCCCTCTCCCGCCTTTCCTCCAAAGTCTACAGATTGAGATCTTGAAGTCTGCCCCATACGCCTTATCATGAAGACCACACATCATTTTGGTAGCCTTCCTCTGGTCTGACTCCATCCTTTTTATATCTTTTTTGAAGGTGTAGCCTCCAGAATTGTACACAATATTCTAAATGAGGTCTCACCAGAGTCTTCTACAGAGGCATCAATACCTCCTTTTTCCTACAGGTCATACCTCTCCCTATGCACCTTAGCATCCTTCTAGCTTTTGTCGTCACCTTGTCAACCTGTTTGGACACCTTAAGATCATCACCTACAATCACACCCAAGCCCCGCTCTTCCGTCATGCACATAAGTTCTTCACCCCCCTAATCTGTACCATTCCCTTAGGTTTTTGCAGCCCAAATGCAAGACCTTGAATTTCTTAGCATTGAATTGTAGCTGCCAAATTTCAGACCATTCTTCAAGCTTCGCCAGGTCATTCTTCATGTTATTCACACCATCCGGCGTGTCTACTCTATTGTTGATTTTGGTGTCATCCGCAAAGAGGCAAATCTTACCCTACAACCCTTCAGCATTATCATTTATAACAATGTTAAAAAGAACAGGCCCAGAAACAGAACCTTGAGGCACACCACTGGTAACATCCCTTTGCTCAGAGCGATCTCCATTGATCACTACCCTCTATCACCTTCCACTCAATCAGTTCCTGACCCAGCCCGTCACTTTGGGACCCATCCCGAGGGCACTCAGTTTATTTATTAGACGTCTGTGTGGAACACTGTCAAAGGCTTTGCTAAAATCTAAATACACCACATCTATCGCACATCCTCTCTCCAATTCAGTCAAAGAAATTGATCAGATTTGTCTGACAAGACCTACCTCTAGTGAATCCATGTTGCTGCTGGTCCTGTAATCCATAGGATTCCAGAACCTTCACCATTCTCTGTTTTAAAAGCATTTCCATTAATTTGCTTACCACCGAAGTCAGGCTTACCGGCCTGTAATTCCCTACTTCTTCCTTATTTCCACTTTTGTGGAGAGGGACCACATCTGACCTTCTCCAGTCCTCCGATACCACTCCTGACTCTAGAGACTCATTGAAAAGGTCAGTCAGCAGAGCCACCAGAACTTCCCTAAGTTCCTTCAGCACCCTCGGATGTACACCATCCAGCCCCATCGCCTTGTCTACCTTTATTCTAGCTAACTCCTCACGAACACAACCCTCTGAAAATCGATGAGTCTACCACTCCTCAATCCTTATTCATGTTTGTATTCTGTGGTCCTGCTCCAGGCGCATCAGCTATGAACACAGAATAGAAATATTTGTTAAGCAATTCAGCCTTTTCTTTATCAGCTTCTACATATTCCTCCCCTTCACCTTTGAGTCTCAAAATGCTACTTTCGCACTTCTTCCTTTCACTAATATATTAAAAAAAATTTCATGTCTTCCCGTTTTACCATGCCAGCTATTTTTTCTTCCATTTGCATTTTTGCTTTCCTGACTACATGACCAGTCTCTCTTAACTTTTCCAGATATTTTTGCCTGTCTTCCTCTTTCTGTGATCTTTTGTATTTTATGAAAGCTAACCTCTTATTCCTTACCTTCTCAGCTACTGCTTTTGAGAACCAAGTAGTCATTCCCCTAGATCAGGCTTTCTCATCCAGTACTTGGGATACATCAAGTCCCATTGGGTTTTCAGGATATCCACAATGAATCTGCATGAGATATGCATACCAAGGAGGCAGTGCATGCCAATCTATCTCTCTCTTGCATATTCATTGTGGATATCCTGAACTCGATGGGACTTGGTATGTCCCGAGGACTAACTTGAGGAGATCAAGTGAAGGACATCCCACATTGCCTTTTTTGGCTTTCTGCATTAGTGCTGCTTTGGCCAGTAGATTAACACAGAGGGGAAATCTCAGCAGGAGTGAAGAGTATAAGCTCAATATCGTGCAAATGTCTCTTTTCATGATTCAGCATAGATCTCATGCTTATGCGACAGTATTGAAAAGTTCTCAGCCCAACCAACTTCCTAAATTCTGAGCGTTATTTTGGTAAGTGCCAATTTGCAGAAACAAAATTCTATGTTTTTTGACATGTTTTGATTGAACCGTATCCACGTCATTCTCTTCTCGGTTGGGCTGAGAACTTTTCACCACGCCCTGGTAGTGTGAAGACTTTCAGTGTCTGGTAACCAGAGCTGGTATTATGATGTCATAATGCCTCATTCGACCAATAAGAGCCAACCTCATCAGTGATGTCACAATGGCTTGACTATCCTATACTTGGCTCACTTTTATTACATACGAGGAGGTGCAGACAAGTTCTCAGCCCAACCCTCCAACTTCCTAAATTCTGAGCATTATTTGCCACTGTAGCTGAAAAGAGTGTTACTGTTTTTTGTTAAGTGCCAATTTGCAGAAGCGAAATTCTCTGTTTTGACATTTCTTCAGGTCATTGATTGAACCATATCCACGTCATTCTCATCTTGGTTGGGCTGAGAACTTTTCGGCACCCCCTCATACATCTACATTTTCAGATACGAGTTTATTACCTGCTACATTCAAGAAATGTGGCTGGATCAGACACTATCCCTTACCAGAAGCCCAGGAAGCGTGGCAACTTCCATCCAGATGTCCTCGGTGGGACTGTAACTGAAGATTTTGTTCAGCAGTCCTCCCGTAACGTAAATGGTATTGTCCAGGGAGACGCCATTAATGCACCTCTGGCAGAAAGGGGCTGAAGCCACAAATGTCCACACGTTCTCTTTAGGGTCAAAGCACTGGACCTTTGAGAAAGGACAACTAGTGGTTATAAAACAAACATCAAGACATATTTTTAAAAGACTAGGTCTCGAAGCATCTTGCTACAAAGTCCTTGTTTATGATAAGTAACAAAAAATGCTCACCTATGGTCTCAAGAAATCGGATCCCGTAAGCCAGTGGTCTCAAACTCAAACCCTTTGCGGGGCCACATTTTGGATTTGTAGGTACTTGGAGGGCCGCAGAAAAAAAATAGTTAATGTCTTTAAAGAAATGACAATTTTGCATGAGGTTAAACTCTATAGTTTATAAAACTTTCCTTTAACAGTTTTACCTTATGCAAAATTGTCATTTCTTTAATAAGACATTAACTATTTTTTCTGCGGCCCTCCAAGTACTCTATTTTTTCTGCAGCACTCACATTTAAAGTTTAATATCTTTTCTTTCTCAAAACTGGCACATTTCTATTACTAAATTGAAAATAAAATCATTTTTCTACCTTTGTTTGGTAATTTCATCAGTCTCTGGTTGCACTTTATTCTTCTGACTGTGCATCCAATATTTCTTCCCTTCTTTCAGCCTCCTGTATGCTTCCTCTCCTCCAGACCTCATTCCCTTCCCCAACTTTTTCTTTCTTTTTCTATGTCTGTCTTTCTCTGATTCCTTGTCCCATTTTTTGTTTTGTTTCTGGCTCCCCCCCCCCCTTCTTTCATTTTTCCTTCTGGCTCCCTGTCTTTTTTCCTTCTGGCTCCCTGCCCCCCCCCCCCTTCTTTCTTTCTTCCTTCCAGCCCTCCCCCATGCCACCGCCGCCGGGGAATAGGCTGCTGCTGCTGCTGGCGCCATCAGGAACAGGCCGAGATCTCCAAGGGGCCGACCAACTCTCGCTGCCCGACGTCAATTCTAACGTCGGAAAGGACGTTCCGGGCAGCCAGGCAGCGATTGGCTAGCCAGAACGTCCTCTCGACGTCAGAATTGAGGTCGGGCGGCGAGAGAAGCAGGGAGATCAAAGGGCATGGTGCCGGCGGTGAGAAGGGAAGGGAAGCAGTTGGGCACCCCTGCTAGACGAGCCGCGAGCCGCACTCTATGAAGAATAGTGGAGGGTGACCAGTTGTGCGGACCGCCCCCCCCCCCCCCTTGGTACGCCACTGGAGCAGCAGCGTGTCTGGCCGGCTCATTCCATTCAAAGCTGCGGGTGGCGGCTCCTTGCGAGATCCGCGCTTGCGTCTGAAGCCTCTCTGATGTTGTGATGTCAGAGAGGCTTCCGATGCAGGAGCGAATAGCGCAAGGAGCCGCCAACCCGCGGCTTTGAACGGAACGAACCGGCCAGACCCGCTGCTGCTCCAAAAGGAAGGAATTATCCAGTCCAGACCGCGGGCCGCAAATAAAACTTGGAGAGCCACATGTGGCCCATGGAAGCAAGGGTTATTTTTACTTCAAAACCATAACAGGTTCATCCCCAATCTATCTCATCATTTCGACTTTCCAGGCACAACTTTTACAAGAAGTTTCTACTTGTTCGCTTTCCCATTCTTGAAGGGCTATATCTACAAGAGATTCCTCGATACAACATTATCATTCCAAGCAGGCAAATGGAATAAATGTTTAACCAACTTTATCTCCAACGCTCTTTCTTACCAAACATTTAGGAAGTCAATCAAAACTTATCTCTTTGACAAATTTCTCTGACTCCATTTCTACCATGATGCACTTCTAAAACACTTCCAGGAAAAACTGATTAATCTTACCATGCTAATGTAATTTTGGAAAGTTTTTTGTAATATCGCAGTTCGACTGATTTTTGGGCTGAAGAAATGGGAACACATAAGCCCCTACTATCAAAAACTCCATTGGTTGTCCTTGGAGGTGCGAATCCTCTTTAAGTTCTCTTGTCTGTGTTATAAATCGATATTTGGTCTGGCCCCCAATTTAATCTGGCAAGTTCTATCAGGCCCACACGAAGAATACATCTGTTCACCTATCCGACAATAAAGGCCTGTCACTACAAAAGACTCTTGGACAGAACTCTGGCCTTCCAGGCAGGCAAATGGAACGATTGGCTGAGTAACGTTATCACGCTCTCCTCATCCCACTTCAGTTTTAGAAAATTGATAAAAACGAGTTTGTTCAACCAATTTCTAAACTAAGAATTTTCATAGCTCTGTTCATTCAACCAGTAACCTTAAGAACTATATAGCTTTCCACTTCTTTCATTATGTAAGATTGTATTGATGACTTGAACCTAACGGATGTAGCGGTATATAAGAAATAAATTACATTACATTACATTGATTGTGACCTCTTCGCTGATTGTCCAGCGCTTCTTGTTGTAAACTGCCTCGAACTTCCATGGCTTTGGCGGTATATAAGAATAAAATGATTATTATTATAAAATTATTATACAGTCTCTTCCTCTGAAAACCGCTTTGTGGTATTGCAGTATATAAAAATTAAGGACTCCTTTTACTAAGGTGCGATAAGGCCTTAAGGCACGGAATAGTGCGTGCTAGACCTTCACGCCAGCATTGATCTGGCGTTATTCTAGAAGCATACCGCGTGGTGTAGCGCGTGGTAATTTTGTGCGTGCGCTAAAAACGCTAGTGCACTTTAGTAAAAGGAACCCTAAGTTGTTATTATTATTATTTATTCAAGGGCATCTAGGTTTGGGAGAGGAGATGGCATATAGGCAGTTGCTTAGAAAGGGGTGTTTTGGGGTTGGTTTGTTTGGTTGTTTTTTTTTTAATTCAATTTTCTATACCGTTCTCCCAGGGGAGCTCAGAACTGTTTACATGAATTTATTCAGATACTCAAGCATTTTTCCCTCTCACAGTCTATCTAATGTACCAGGGGCAATGGGGGGATTAAGTGACTTGCCAGGGTCACAAGGAGCAGCATGGGATTTGAACCCACAACTTCAGGGTGCTGAGGCTGTCGCTTTAACCACTGCACCACTCTAGAAATCAAAATGTAGTAAAAGTGAGCCAAGTAAAGGACAATGAAGCCATTGTGACATCACTGATGAGGTTGGCTCTTATTGGTGGAATGAGGCATTATGACATCACAATCCCAGCTCTGGTTATCAGAGGCTGAAATCTTTCACACTATGGTTTACATGAATTTATTTAGGTACTCAAGCATTTTTCCCTGTCTGCCCTGGTGGGCTCAAACTCTATCTAATATACCTGGAGCAATGGGGGGATTAAGTGACTTGCCAGGGTCACAAGGAGCAGCGTGGATTTGAACCCACAACTCCAGGGTGCTGAGGCTGTAGGTTTAACCACTGCACCATTCTAGAAATCAAGATGTAGTAAAAGTGAGCTAAGTAAAGGCCAATCAAGCCATTGTGACATCACTGATGAGGTTGGTTCTTATTGGTGGAATGAGGCATTATGACATCACAAAACCAGCTGTGGTTATCAGAGGCTGAAACACTTCACACTATTTACTCAATTTTCTATACCGTTCTCCCAGGGGAGCTCAGAACGGTTGACATGAATTTATTCAGGTAATCAAGCATTTTCCTTGTGTCTATTATGCACAATGAATCGCATTCAGTAAATGGCATTCAAAATTTGAGCATCGGAAAAAAAAAAAATCAGGGCCAGTGTTATTCTATAAAGGACATTCCGAGTTGAGCACCCTTTATAGAATAGCGCATCGGGCAAATTTGGGCACCAGAACTAATGCCTGCTGAAACCAGGTGTAATTCACAGCACCCAATTTGGGTGTCTATCTACATTATTCTATAAACACTGCACGAAGATTTCCGGAAAGACTAGAAGGGTTAGGGCTCTTCAGCTTGAAAAAGAGACGTCTCAGGGGAGATATGATTGACATCCACAAAATCCTGAGTGGAGCAGAACGGGTACAAGTGGATCGATTTTTCACTCCGTCAAAAATGACAAAGACTGGGGGACGCTCGATGAAGTTACAGGGAAATACTTTTAAAACCAATAGGAGGAAATATTTTTTCCTCCTTTTGTTCTTCCCCTTAAGTGTTCTTTTTCTCTCTATCAGTTATATTTCCAATCCCTTCTTCCCTTTTGTTCCCGTTTGTCATTGTCCTTAAAAATATTGTCTTTTCCCTTGGTTTGTTTTTGCTTATTTTAATTGGCACATTGTTATGGCATTTTTTGTACACCGCCTTGAAGATTCGAGTGGGCGGCATCATAAATTATAAATAAATTGGAAACTGGAAACTTGAGAATAGTTAAGCTCTGGAACGCGTTGCCAGGGGATGTGGTAAGAGTGGTTAACATAGCTGAGTTTAAAAAAGATTTGGACAAGTTCCTGGAGGAAAAGTCCAGAGTCTGCTACTGAGACAGACATGGGGGAAGCCACTGCTTGTCTCTGAGATCAGTAGCTTTGAATCTTGCTGTTCTTTGGAATTATGGAATGTTGACACTCTTTGGAATTCCAGAACCCTGCTACTCTTTGGGGTTCTAGAACATTGCTACTATTTTGGATTCTAGAATGCTGCTACTATTTGGGTTTTTGCCAGGTACTTGTGACCTGGATTGGCCACCATGAAGCCCGGATACTGGGCTAGATGGCCATTGGTCTGACCCAGTAAAGGCTGTTCTTATAAATGCCCCTTCTTCGCCCAGCCTAAGTCCCTCCCATGGCCTTGCCTCCTATTGGGATGAGCCCTATGGGATTTGGGCGCACAGTAGAGAATGACACGGTGACAAAATTCATCACCGTTCCCGTCCCCACGGATCACCGCGTGAAACCATCTTCATGTCATTCTTTAAGGAGAGAGGGAAGAATCAGAGTATGACTGGGCACAACCACTGACCACAAGCTTTGCTTTGAAGAATGCTGAGATTGAGTAGCAACATTCCAGAGCAGATATTGTGATGTCATAATGCCTCATTCCACCAGTGTCTAAGAGCCAATCACATCGGTGATGTCACAATGGCTTCATTATCCTTGGCTCCCATAAGAATCAGAGTATGAATGGCCACAACCACTGACCCGCAAGCTTTGCTTTGAAGAATGCTGGTGTAGAAGGACCGAGGTTGAAACAGACACTACAGAATGACAGTCTCTGGTATCCAGAGCAGATATTGTGATGTCATAATGCCTCATTCCACCAGTGCCTAAGAGCCAATCACATCAGTGATGTCACAATGGCTTCAATATCCTTGGCTCCCATAAGAATCAGAGTATGAATGGCCACAACCACTGATCCGCAAGCTTTGCTTTGAAGAATGCTGGTGTAGAAGGACTGAGGCTAAAATAGACACTAGAAAATGACATGGGATTATTTCCCGTGGTTATCCGCGATGAATTTTGTCACCGTGTAATTCTCTATTGCACAGCTTCATAGAAAAGCACATGATAGGGTATGGTAAATTTCCATGAGATGGCGCCACAGTCCATGAAGTTATCGATGCTGTCACTTTGTATTTTACAGAGTTTGACAAAACCTAATTTTCTGACAGAATGAAAAAAAAAAAAAAAAAAAAATGGGAACTCACTGGACTAAGCATATAGTCCTTGATGGATGATAACTAGTTTAAAAAATTTTTTATTTACACTTCTCCCTCCGTATTCGCTGTGATAGGGGATTAACAGAACCGCAAATAACTTTTTCACATGTTATTCATGGTTTTCTATTAAAAACCATCGTGAATAGGGTGAAACCGCGAATAACATGGTGGGAGACCTGGCCTGTTCCTGAAGGAGAGGCAAAACACGGTGAAGAAAGTGCCGGGAATCAGCGATTTCTCTATGCAAGCTGAAGTAATTGAGGGGGAGAGGAGCCGGCATGCTAAAACCCGTGAATAATCGAAACCGCGAATAAGGAGGGAGAAGTGTATTCAGTTTTCTATACTATTCTCCCCAGGAAGCTCAGAACAGTTTTACATGAATATATGCAGGTACTCAAGCAATTCCAAGTTTCCAAGTTTATTAAATAGTTTGATTTATCGCCTATTCAAAATTCTAGGCGATGTACAAATTGTTCAAAAATTTAGGTAACATCATTTAAACATACAATAATTTGGGTAAGAAAAGTAAACTTATTTAAATAGATATAAATACATTTAGGTGAGATATTTCTACGTATAATCATAAAACAAAAGGGAAGTTATTTAATGGTTACATTCATTGTTAAGTTCAATAATTCAAGGGAAATACATTAGGAAGGGAGACACTGATGATTACCAAAGAAAATTAGATTGGCAATGCAGAAGATTTTAGTCATTAAAAGCATCTGTAAATAGAAAACTTTTAAGTTTGGTCTTAAATCTTTCTAGGTTTTTTTCTTGTCTTAAATAGAGTGGGAGATCATTCCAGGACTGAGGTCAATTTTCCCTGTCTGTCCTGGTGGACTCGCAATCTGTCTAACGCACTGGAGGCAATGGGGGAATTAGGGCCCAAATTCTATAATCAGCACTAATTGAAATTTAGGCGCCTATAAAGAAAGAGCAATTGTGTAATAAGGCGCCTCTAAAAAATTTAGCCGGCCTTCAAAAAAATAGGCGCTATTTACGTTAGGCGTGGGCGTGGCTACGTGTTAGGCGCCTTGTTGCAGAATCGCTGCTCTTAAGCGTGCTTAAGCGCTCGTATGGCCGCCTAACTTTTAGTTGTGCCTAGAGCGGGGGTCTATTTATTGGGCGTCTCCACAAAAGGTGCCGCTCTGCGCGATTCACTAATCATCAGCCAATTGTACTTGAATCACGCTGAACAGTGCCTATCGGCGCCTAACTTTTGGGCGCTTCTTATAGAATTTTCCCCGAAGTGACTTGGCCAGGGTCACAAGGAGCAGCGTGGGATTTGAACCCACAACCTCAGGGTGCTGAGGCTGTAGCTTTCACCACTGCGCCACTCTAGAAATCAAAATGTAGTAGAGGTGAGCCAAGTATAGGACAATGAAGCCATTGTGACATCACTGATGAGGTTGGCTCTTATTGGTGGAATGAGGCATTATGACATCACAATACCAGCTCTGGTTATCAGAGGCTGAAGCTTTTCACACTATTTATTTATTCAATTTTCTATACTGTTCTCTCAGGTGAGCTCTGAACGGTTTACATGAGTTTATTCAGTTATTCAAGCATTTTCCGTCTGTCCTGGTGGGATTACAATCTATCTAATGTACCTGGGGCAATGGGGGAATTAAGTGACTTGCCCAGGGTCACAAAGAGCAGTGTGGGATTTGAACCCACAACCTCAGGGTGCTGAGGCCGTAGCTCTAACCACTGCACCGCATTCTCCTCCAAAACAATATTAAAAGTGAGCCAAGTATAGAACAATGAAGCCACTGTGACATCACTGATGAGGTTGGCTCTTATTGGTGGAATGAGGCATTATGACATCAGGGAAAGGGATTGGGACTTGTATACCCCCTTTATTTAGTTTTGCAACTTCATACTGGTAATGTAAACATTTTTCCCTGTCTGTCCCAGTGGACTCACAATGTATCTAATGTATCTGGGGCATTCGAGGATTAAGCGACTTGCCCAGGGTCACAGGGAGCAGTGTGGGATTTGACCCCACAACCTCAGAGTGCTGAGGTCGCAGCTCTAACCACTGCACCGCATTCTCCTCCAAAACAATATTAAAAGTGAGCCAAGTATAGAACAATGAAGCCATTGTGACATCACTGATGAGGTTGGCTCTTATTGGTGGAATGAGGCATTATGACATCAGGGAAAGAGATTGCAACCGCATACAGGTAATGTAAACATTTTTCCCTGTCTGTCCCAGTGGACTCACAATGTATCTAATGTACCTGGGGCATTCGAGGATTAAGCGACTTGCCCAGGGTCACAGGGAGCAGTGTGGGATTTGACCCCACAACCTCAGAGTGCTGAGGTCGTAGCTCTAACCACTGCACCACACTCTCCTCCAATGCAATATTAGAAGTGAGCCAAGTATAGAACAATGAAGCCATTGTGACATCACTGATGAGGTTGGCTCTTATTGGTGGAATGAGGCATTATGACATCACAATACCAGCTCTGGTTATCAGAGACTGAAGCTTTCCACACTGTTTATTCAGAGTGCTGAGGTTATAGTTTTAACCACTGCGCCACACACTCTCCTACACTATTGTTTAAGGGCTCCTTTTACTAAGCCGCGTTAGGGTATTAACGTGTGGAATAGCGCGCGCCAAATTGCCACACGCACTTTACGCTAATGCCAGCATTGAGCTGGCGTTAGTTCTAGCTGCGTAGCGTGGGTTTAGCGTGCGCCAAAAAGGAGCCCTAAGTTGCTTTTTTTTTTTTTTTATTATCAAACTTTTCAAAACACCCTCATAGCAAGCTACGCAATGAATCACCTCAATAGTTGATCGTTAGCTCCCAAATATTTTTGCTTATTAACTCGTTATACGCACATCTAGTTTCAAGTTCAAGTTTCAAGTTTATTAATTTTTAATATACCGACCATCAACTGGTATCTAGCCGGTTTACAATAAAATGATAAAATAAGAATAGGAGAAATGCTTATAAATAGTAATACTTATAAGAAAGAGGGGATGTATACATAGAGGACATTTAACAGTAACAAACATGATGGTGAGGTTAGAAAAGAGGGGAGGGGAGTAAGAGCACATTATTAGTGGTGAAAAAAAAAAGGGTAGAAGGGAAAAGGAAAGAAAAAAGGGGGAAAACATTAGGGATGGGATTGCTTCTTAAAAGCGGTTGGCTAATTTGATGATGAAGGGTTCAAGAGCAATGAAATGCAAGTGAAATAGGAAAATTTTTAGTTTTGTCTTGAATTTATCGATTCGTTTTTCATGACGAAGTTGGGATGGTAGAGTGTTCCATAGAATTGGAGCGACTACAGAGAAATTAGATTTCCTGGTATAGAAGAATTCCTTGATTGAGGGGATGGACAGTAGATTCTGATCTGCGGATCTGAGAGTCCAAGAAGAGCATAAAGGGATAAGAAGTTTGTCTAGGAAAGGTGGTTGACAGGAAGATTTGATTTTGAAGACCAACATGAGTGTTTTGTAGGTCATACGGTGAGTGATAGTGAGCTAATGGGCTTCCTTCAGGGGAGGGATGACATGATCATATTTCCCTAACTTATAAATACGTTTTAATGTGTTTTTTCTGGGCCAATGAAAAGCAACAAGCAAAAAACAAAAGGAACTGACCCCATAATATGCACAAAGAAGAAAATCCAGAGAAAACCAAAAAAACTCTGTGGAGTGACGATGTTCCCAAATGGACTTTATTTGAAAGTATCAAAGTTCCAAAGGTACACTAAAATCATCCACATAAAATAATTCCATCCACATAAAAGTAAATCATCCACATAAGAGCCTTAAAGGACCTAGTCCGCTAGGGATACAGGACCCAACACGGTCTGCGTTTCGACAAAAAGTCTTCTGCAGGTTCACCACACAATTGTTTCCCTGAAGAAGACTTTTTGTCGAAACGCGGACCGTGTTGGGTCCTGTATCCCTAGCGGACTAGGTCCTTTAAGGCTCTTATGTGGATGATTTATTTTTATGTGAATGGAATTATTTTATGTGGATGATTTTAGTGTACCTTTGGAACTTTGATACTTTCAAATAAAGTCCATTTGGGAACATCATCACTCCACAGAGTTTTTTTGGGTTTTTCTGGGCCAACATGGTGGCTTGCTAACTCTGCTGCCAATCTTTTTGCCTATCCAAGGATCACGGATTGCAAATACAGGTCTTTTCTGGATAGAACTTTGACGTTTCAAGCTAGCAAACAGCAGACCTGGCTAGACAATTACATCAACGGAGCCAGGTTGACCTACAGTGCATTTCGGAAAAAAATTAAGACAGCACTGTTCGATAGAATTATCTCCTAATCAGTTACCATTTCTAAAATGATTAACACCATGCTGATAACTTGAGAAATATGTGTATTTTTACTAATTGTATTCTGTAATTCACTGACTGTCCAACTCTCTTCACTGTAAACCGCCTAGAAGTCGTAAGATTGTGGCGGTATAGAAAAAATAAAGTTATTATTATTATTATATACCGCCATGTGAAAGGAAGGTCTCCAGTTCAGTTCCTGGGTCGGGTCAGCGGTTCCCTCAGGTTGGCCAGGGATACTGTGGAGGCAGGAATCTGTGTCTGATGGGAGACGAGTTCTAATAATCAGGTATTGGTGATAAAACTATAAATGGAGACAGCCCAATCTACCTAAAGGACCGCCTCATCCAAACCACCTCTACCAGGCATAGAAAAACACCCCCCCCCATTCACTTACCCCCCAATCAAAGAAGTAAAACGGAAAAAACTATACAACGGACTACTGGCCACTCAGGCAGCGAAGATAGACAACCAAGTCTCCAACCTATTGACAACAACCCCAGACTACAAGATGTTCAGAAAGGAAATAAAAACTATACTCTTCAAGAAATCTCTTAATAAAGCTTAATACCATGATAAAGCTTAACCCCCCCTCTTACCATCCCCTCCCTAACATAGTAACATAGTAACATAGTAGATGACGGCAGATAAAGACCCGAATGGTCCATCCAGTCTGCCCAACCTGATTCAATTTAAATTTTTTTTTTTTTTTCTTAGCTATTTCTGGGCGAGAGTCCAAAGCTTTACCCGGTACTGTGCTTGGGTTCCAACTGCCGAAATCTCTGTTAAGACTTACTCCAGCCCATCTACACCCTCCCAGCCATTGAAGCCCTCCCCTGCCCATCCTCCTCCAAACGGCCATACATAGACGCAGACCGTACAAGTCTGCCCCAGATCCTACTTTTCCCTCTCTTGGAAACCTTCTCTGATCTAACGTTGTAACCCTTCTTTTTGTAATCCGCTTTGAACCGAAAGGTAATGGCGGAATAGAAATCTGTAATGTAATGTAATGTATTCAGAGGCCAGATTAAGGGGCCATTCCATTAAGACCCTGTACCATCCCACAGCAGAGAATTGTCACTTTGGGGGGTTTGGGGATTCTAAACAGAGGAAAAACCCCTGGCTTGTTGTGAATGAAAGTCCCTGACAGGACGGCCCAACGGTTCAGCTTTGGTTCAATGTATTCATGGCTTTCTGTAGGACGAGCCCAACTTTGATGGTTTCTGTGGCGACAACAAGCAATATATCAAAATGTTTACACACTGCCTACTTCTTTCCAGAGAAACCACTGAAGCAGTACACAATGGAACAGTATCACCAAATCACTGTCCCCACCCACACCCCCAATTATTCACATATAAAACATGAATCATCAAAATACCACTCTTTCCCTCCAATGTCCCATAACGCAAATTCCTTTTTCAGCCTTTCCTGATCTCCCACTCTCACCAGAGTTGGAACCGAGTGTAGTGCTAAAATGAGAATATCCAAATTCACACTCCTAGAGGTCTTTTTTTTTTTTTTTTTTGCTCGACTGTATTTGTACGGCCTTTAATGGTTGAGTGATTGTTCCAGCAACACCCTTGAAGCGGTATGTTTACTATTTTTGTTGCATATTTTCCGTCCAGATCGATTTCATTTTTTCACATTTACATTGTTTTGATTCCATTCGATGAAGTAACAGGGAAATACGTTTAAAACCAATAGGAGGAATTTTTTTCCCCTCAGAGAATAGTTAAGCTCTGAAACGCCTTGAAAGAGGATGGGGTAAGAGTGGATAGCGTAGCTGGTTTTAAGAAAGGTTTGGACAAGTTCCTGGAGGAAAAGTCCATAGCCTGTTATTGAGAAAGACACGGGGCAAGCCACTGCTTGCCCTGGATCGGTAGCATGGAATGTTGCTACTCTTTGGGGTTTTAGAATTTTGTTACTCTCTGGGATTCCAGAATCTTGCTATTCTTTGGGATTCTGTATGGAATGTTGCTACTCTTTGGGATTCTAGAATCTTCTTACTCTCTGGGATTCCGGAATCTTGCTATTCTTTGAGATTCTGTATGGAATGTTGGTACTCTTTGGGGTTTTAGAATTTTGTTACTCTCTGGGATTCCAGAATCTTGCTATTCTTTGGGATTCTGTATGGAATGTTGCTACTCTTTGGGATTCTAGAATCTTCTTACTCTCTGGGATTCCAGAATCTTGCTATTCTTTGAGATTCTGTATGGAATGTTGCTACTCTTTGGGGTTTTAGAATTTTGTTACTCTCTGGGATTCCAGAATCTTGCTATTCTTTGGGATTCTGTATGGAATGTTGCTACTCTTTGGGATTCTAGAATCTTCTTACTCTCTGGGATTCCAGAATCTTGCTATTCTTTGAGATTCTGTATGGAATGTTGCTACTCTTTGGGATTCTAGAATCTTCTTACTCTCTGGGATTCTGGAATCTTGCTATTCTTTGAGATTCTGTATGGAATGTTGCTACTCTCTGGGATTCTAGAATCTTGTTACTCTCTGGGATTCCGGAATCTTGCTATTCTTTGAGATTCTGTATGGAATGTTGGTACTCTTTGGGGTTTTAGAATTTTGTTACTCTCTGGGATTCCGGAATCTTGCTATTCTTTGAGATTCTGTATGGAATGTTGCTACTCTCTGGGATTCTAGAATCTTGTTACTCTCTGGGATTCCGGAATCTTGCTATTCTTTGGGATTCTGTATGGAATGTTGCTACTCTTTGGGATTCTAGAATCTTCTTACTCTCTGGGATTCCAGAATCTTGCTATTCTTTGAGATTCTGTATGGAATGTTGCTACTCTTTGGGATTCTAGAATCTTCTTACTCTCTGGGATTCTGGAATCTTGCTATTCTTTGAGATTCTGTATGGAATGTTGCTACTCTCTGGGATTCTAGAATCTTCTTACTCTCTGGGATTCCAGAATCTTGATATTCTTTGGGATTCTGTATGGAATGCTGCTACTCTTTGGGTTTTGGCCAGGTAGTAGTGACCTGGATTGGCCACCGTGAGGACGGGCTACTGGGCTTGATGGACCATTGGTCTGACCCAGTAAGGCTATTCTTATGTTCTTCCCATATTGGAATCTTTGGCCCAGATTCTCTTAACAGCGCCATTGGCGGCTGCCTTGAAAGCGGCCGCCGATCGCATGCCAATCGTGCAACAGCGCCATTTAGAGAATAGCGTCTCCGGCAAAGGCAGGTACCAGAAACGTAGGCCAGGGTTTTCAAGGCCTAAACTTCTGGCGCCTAACTTTGACGCAAATCGTGCTTACGTAGCTGCTTTACAGCACCTAATAACACTTCCAGCATTGGCCACGCTGACAGGGGTGTTAGGCGCTGTAAAGCGCCTATGTCGGCGCAATTCTGGCGCCTTGAAAATGATTTCAACACGTCTTTTAAACGGTATCTTTCACTTCACTTGGGCGCAGGTACAGCGTCTACCGACGCCTAGGTTAAGGCGCTTTTCATGAAATATGGGCCTTTGTGCTTATCCCACACCCTCGTGAATTCTGTTACCTTTTCCATCCTTACCACCTTCTGAAAGAAAGAATTCCAAGCAAACACCACCCTCTCCGTGAAAAAGCACTTCCTGACATTAATTAGGAAAAGCAGACGTTTTCCTTTAGCTATGAAGGCTAGAAATATCCGCCCCTTTCCATGCCCACTTTGCAAATATGCTTGTATTTACACGGTTCATAGACAATTACACGCAAGACCAATGCGCGTAGTCAAATATGCGCAGACATTTGCACGCAGGACAATTGAGTGCAGGACAGTTGCGTTCAGCTGCAGATGTGCATGACAAAAACAGGAGAAACGCATGGGAATGGGTGCAGATATATGTTTGCTCACAGGCAAAAAAAAGATTGTTTTTGATCTTTTTTTCTCCGACTTCAGTTACTCCGTCATAATCACCAGGACCATACTATGTTATAGTTATGTTCTGTGCGATTCGCCTACTGGTGTCCCTCTCCAAGTTTATTCATTTTTTGTTATACTGTCTATCCCAAGTATCTGGATGGTTTACAATAAATAAAAACAGTAAAAGTTAAAAAGAAAAAAATATATATAGTCTTAAAAAAATTAGGGAGGGAGAAAACAGACTAGACGAATAGAAAACAGGTGGGGAAGCGGGGAAGGGAAGTAAAGTTACAATTAAATTAAGGTAGACAGAGGTAAGGGGAGGGATCTCTTCTGTTTATCATCTTAAAGTAGGAAAGTGTTAATCCATATCGAAAGCGTCTTGAAGTAGGAAGGTTTTGGGGGGGTTTTCTTGAAAATATTTCTTACAATGTTACAAAATACAAAGTAAAGATATGGACATATCATTTTTTTTAATTGAAAATTGAAGTAGGAAGGTTTTAAGTATGGATTTGAATGACGATAACGAAGACTCTTGTCTGAGTTCTTTAGGCTTTGAGTTCCATAATGTTGGGGCCATGACAGAGAAAATTAATTTCCGTGTAGAGTCTAAACTAAACTAAACTAAACCTTAGGTTTGTATACCGCGCCATCTCCACAAGCGTAGAGCTCGGCACAGTTTACAGGGTTAGAGTCATAGAAGATTTCACATACGGAAGAGATTACGAGAAGATTTTGTGAGTTAGATCATAAAGTTCTAGAAGAGGAATAGGGAATTGTATATTTGTCGATGAAAATGGGAGAATTTGTAAATCTGGCTTGAAAAGTGAGGAGGAGCAGCTTGAAGGTGATCCGATGGGAGATGGGTAGCCAGTGTGCTTTTTGGAATAAAGGGGTTATTTTTTTTGCTTTATGGATAAGCTTAATGGCCGTGTTTTGAAGAATTTGATGTCTGTGGATCTCTTTTTGTGTCGAGCCTTGGTATAATGAGTTGCAATAGTCGAGCTGAGAAATAACAAGAGAATGAATAAGAATGTTTAGAGAAGGGAGGTCTAGAAGTACCACCAATGAGAAGAGATGTTGGCCTGGGAGCTATTTCTTTGTGCCTCTGTATTTGCACTTTGTGCGGCTACACTATTCACACAGCACTGGTGATCACGGAACACAAAACCCCACATAGTTAAGCAGTCTTGGTCACAGAAACATAGAAACATAATGGTAGATAAAGGCCAAATGGCCCATCCAGTCTACCCATCCGCAGCATCCACTATCTCCTCCTCTCCCTAACAGATCCCATGTGCCTGTCCCACACTATCTTGAATTCAGACACAGTCTTCGTCTTCACCACCTTTACTGGGAGACTATTCCATGCGTCTACCACTCTTTCTGTAAAAATGTATTTCCTTAGATTACTCCTGAGCCTGTCGCCTCTTAACTTCATCCTATGCATCTCATTCTGGGGTTTTCCTTCATTTGAAAACAGACTCATCTCCTGTACATTAAAGTCATGGAGATATTTAAACGTCTCTATCATATCCCCTCTCTCCTACCTTACTTCCAGAGTGTACATATTGAGTTCTCTAAGTCTGTCCCCATACACTAGTCAATTTTGTAGCAACCCTCTTTTTGAAGGTGGGGTCTCCAAAATTGCACTCAGTATTCCAAATAGGACCTCACCAGAGATTTAAGACCAATGTTCCATCAAGCCCAGTAGCCCGTTCTCACGGTGGCCAATCGGCCTTGAGTAAGAGTCTGCAGCAACTTTGGGCGCAAACTTAGCACACTGAATTCCCTCGGCGTTCTCACATGTTATACCAACCTTGTCTGTGTTTGCGTAATCATCCAGAGCACCTCCGATCACGTAGAGTTTATTCATGCACGCCACCACAGCTGCTGAGCTCACACTTTCCAACATGGGAGGGATGAATGTCCAGTTGTTGCAAAAGAAATCATAGCATTCTACTGTAGACAACCTCTGAAAACCATCAAACCCACCAACAGCATAGAGCTGTAAAGAGAAAGAAAGAGACCAGTAAAACCATGGTGATATTATACAGCTACTTCAAGATGGGGTTACCAGATGACCAAATTTAACTGGACATGTCTTCTTTGTAGAGGACTGTCCAGGTGTCCATCCGGGTTATGAAAAGCGTTGAGCTCGGAACCGCGTCTGGAGGGTCTCTGTGCACGCACGGTTGAGAAATGATGATGTAACGCACATTCGCGCTTGGGTGTGATGTCATGGTGTCTCTACCAAGCATGCGCAGAGACCCTCCAGGCACGACCCTGAAGAGACGAGGATAGTGTGGAGCCTGGGTTGAGGGGCAGAACAGGGCAGGTCCACAAGTCTTCTTTGGAAGCTTCGTACCATCAAGAAGTATTTTGATGAAGCCTCTTTTCGGTTGTTGGTGCAATCTTCCATTTTAAGTATTCTGGACTACTGTAACATTGTATATGTAGGGGCTTATATGAAAATTCTAAAGAGATTAAGGGTAGTCCAGAATACTGATGTTCACCTCATTTTTGGTTTAAAAAAATGGGAGCATATCACCCCTTTGTTTTGGTTTTTTTTTTTTTTTTTTTAATGTGTTTATTGAGAATGGCAAACAGTCCAAACACTCAGTTACAATCAACAATCTGCATTGGCTGCCGATGGAGTCTAGAACAGTGTTCTTCAACCTTTTTACACCCGTGGACCGGCAGAAATAAAAGAATTATTTTGTGGACCGGCAAACTACTAAGACCGAAATAAAAAAACACATTTTCGCCTCGTCTCCGCAAGCTCGGTCCCCACAAACCATCTGATCCCATCTGCACAAGCCTCAGTTATGATTTTATATTGAACGTATTTTATTAAAGTATAAAAAGAAACAATATTCTGTACAATTGTCATTTTATAAATATAAATATTCAGAGCAAGGATCAACAAAACCCCTGTCTCCCCTCCCCTTCCACATATATCCCCTCTACTATCAAGAAAACTGAACAAGCCAAATTATTACAGAATGCTACACAGAAATATCATGCTAACAAAATACTGCAGTCACACATAATAGGAATAGTGTTAGGCTTTGCAAGTACCCAGTTATGTCTCTAGCAGGATATATATTTCAAATCTGATATATTGTAATGACAAAATAGAAATAAAATGATTTTTTTCTACCTTTTGTGGTCTCTGCTTTCATCTTCTTTCCACTCTTCCTTCCAGCGTCTGCCCGTTCCATCCACTGTCTGGCCTCTCCCCCTTCCATATGTATCTGACTTTTTTCTATGCCCCTCTCCCCTTTCCATCCAGCCTGTGCCTCCTCTCTCCTTTTTACATCATTCATTCCAGCTTCACTGCTTTCTTCATTTTTATCTCTCCTACACCAGATCTAGCATCTTTATCCCTCTCTCATTTCTCTGCTGACCCCCTTTCCAGCATCAATCTCTCTCTACTTTCTCATTCCTGTCTCTCCCCTTTCCCTCCTCTAATCTCCCTGCCAGCTGTTTCCTTCCTTTTTTCCTTCTCCCTTCCCTCCTCCCCCCTATCTAACAGTAGCTCTCTTCCCATCCCTTTCCCTCTTCCCCTCCCAGCAGCATCTCTCTTTCTACCTCCCTCCAGGTGCAGTAGCAGCTCTCCCTTTATCCAGGAGCTTCCCAGCCTCCAACAGTGGCGTCCTCTCCTTCCAGCAGCTCTCAGTACTTGCCTGCAGCAGTGATTTCCTTAGGCAGCCTTGGGTCTGTTGCCACCCCCCCCCCCCCCCCGAGGAAAGGGGAAGTTGCCAAAGTAAATTACTGCCCTGGTAAGTACAGAGGAGACAGCCACTGTTGAAGGCTCCCCATGATCTTACTCCTGCTGTGCCCTGCACATTTGCGACCCCCCCTCCCAAGCCGGCAAAACCAGCTTTGTACTGCAGGCCCTGCTGCCCAAGACAAGCCGGAGGCTCCTACCTGCCGCATCCTGTACATGGGCAGACTCTCAGCACAGACGCTGCTGATGGCCCCAATCCACAAGCTGACACCCCCCGCGCACGCTGACCATCTCCCTTCTACTTGTACCTTCCCCGCGGCCCTCTTCGGCGACTCGGCAGGGGCAGCGATCAAGATAGGCTGCCGACATCGGGAATTCCCTCTCTGAGTCCCGCCTATTTTGTTTCAACTTCCTGTTTCCGCATAGGCGAGACTCACAGAGGGAATGCCCGACGTCGGCAGCCTGTCTTGATCGCCCGAGGCTGGGAGGAACAGAAGATTTCCGCGAACACCACCAGGGTAGGAAATTTAATGGCGTCCATCTCGCTGGCCCTGTGCGGACCGGCGGTTGAAGAACTGTGGTCTAGAGCACTGTTTTCTTGCATCTGTTACAAAGTAGCTTTTGGTCTGTCACCAGGTTATCTACTTCCTCACTCTTCTTGGAGTCATTCTAATAAAAACACACGGAGAGCGCAGTTATTTACTTTCATAAAATCCTGCCTTTATAAGAAGTTCCTCGAGAAAACTTTTTCTTTTCAGGCCGCCAAATTGACTATATGGCTCTGAAAAACAATGTTAGAAGCTTCTTACTTAGATTTTAGGAAATTACTCAATTATTTAACAGGCTGGTATCTTAATGGGGTTTTTTTTCTTAATTTTAACCATGTTTGCATTTCATTCTCACGTTTTTACTCGCATGGTCTACACTTTCATTTTGAGCAATTTTATTGAAATGTATGTACTGCCTTTTTTGCTGTATTTTATTAAGATGTTTTTATAGAAATGTATGTATTGTTCTTCATGCTGTGAGCCACTTAGAACCTCCCTGGTATGGCGGCATATACCGTATTTGCCGGCGTATAAGACGACTTTTCAGTACCTTAAAATCCTCCCCAAAGTCGGGGGTCGTCTTATACGCCGGGTACTGTTTACATTCCCTTACTTTACATGCCCTAACATCTCCTTCCTTACCTCCTGTCTGACTTCTCTGACTTCTAATACTGTTAAAGGAAACCTTAATAACTAAAGGTTTAAGCACTGTTACTAGCGATCCAAGCTGGTCTGACATAAACGATGCTAATTCCCCAAATAATGGAAATCATTATTCACCTATAAATATTAGCAAACAGGAGGATCTGGAGCCAGAATCACGTTCTATACGATACGCCCCTGGGTCGGCTCTGCTTACAAAACCCAACTGGTGTGGGAGGGGTACAATTTGCTGCTTCTTCAGACCAGAGCCCGGGGGCCCCGCCTTCTGCACTTTTCCCCCGCCCACCAGCCCGCCTCACCTTTTGCCTCCGCCTACCACGCAGCGGGCCGTCAAAGCGCAACCAATGAGAGGAGACTTAGCTCGCTCGCCCACCAGTGAGCCCGCGCGATGGATTGAAGTCGTGTTGCCGGCCGGGTTAAGCTCGCCCTGGGGTTCGGAGAGCGAGGCGTGCTACGGGGGAGGGGAGCCGGTGCCGGGATGTGGTGGTTAGACGGAGCGCTGTTCCGGCTCGTCCGGTGAGTAGTGGGTCCGCCGGCGGGCTTTATCCTTTCTGCTCCGCTTCCTAACTGTGGGGGGTCTGGTGATAATAAGGTCTTTTCTTAGCCAGTTTATTTAAAAAGATAAATAAACCAGGTTTTGCTATAGGAATGCGTGCACATGTCGGGTCTGTGCAGCTCTGGGGGGAGGGGGTAAGTAAACATTTGAATTAAAATTGTTGAAATAAATTCTGATGTTCTTTTAAGTTTTATTTGTTGTGCAGAAGGTGTGCGGAAGAAGGGGTAGTCTTATACGGCGAGTATATAACAAACTCTATATTTTAACTGTAAAAGTTGGGGGGTCGTCTTATACGCCCAGTCGTCTTATACGCCGGCAAATACGGTAAATTATTATTATTTTTGGAACAAAAAAAATCTAGTAGCCCTACTACAAAGGCAAGCAGGATCTCGTGCGTGGAAGACCTGTTTTAGTAATATCAATGTGTGCCTTTGAGCTCTTACCTTGCCGTGAAGACTGACCATCTTGTGTCGCCATCGACCCTTGTGCAGAGAAGCAACTCTGATCCAGACATTTAGCTGAGAGCTAAATAACCAGACGTCACTACTTCCAACATGGCCTCCTGAAAAGAAAAAAAAAAAACAAAAGGCTTCTGGGAGTTTTGCAGCTTCATTTCCTTCTCAGACAGCAAACAGAAAACTCAAAAAGAGGGAAGATGTGGCCATCTGTTAGTTCTAAAGAAAAATGTTAAAACAGCATTTAAAAAAAAAACTACAGTGCAATAGCGCTATCCAGTAAAACAGCACAGGGAGTAAGGGGTTAATTTTAAGGATTTCTTTTTTTTTCATTTCATTTGTAGAGTGGAAACAAGACAAGCGAATATATTGGCAAATTGCACTAAAGAATGGCAGAACCCCCAGCCCCACCCTTATACCAGTTAAACCCACATTTGAAAGGTGCAAAAGAAACCCACTCCTCTCCTAGGCTTTGCCTTTATCCCTCCCATGCTCTCAGGCTCCTCCCTCTTATCTCACTTAATACTTGGTCCAAATTAGGAAAGAATAATCCCCACTCCCCAGTGCCAACTGTCCTCGACGGTGCCAAATCTCAAAATCAGTTAGATCTGTTTTGGAATACAAACTGCAAATCACTCCCACCTCATTTGAATACCAAGGATCAAGTAATGTCATGTTTCAGCAGTGTTTGGATGATATCTACACTTCTCCCTCGTCATTCGCGGGTGATACGGGCAGAGCCAGACCGCGAATGCCGAAAAACCGCGATTATCCATCTCTGACCCACCCCCACCTCCCTGCCGCCTTCTCTTGAGAGACTACGGGAACTCCCAGCAGCCATTTCCTCATGGCGATCTACATGGGGCAGGAGTGTAGGAAGATCGCTCCTACCCCGAAAGCCCTCTAGACCACCAAGTAAGGCTGGGAAGGCGGCAGGGAGGAAAAAAAGATGGATTTATTTTACATGAAGACTTTTTTAAATTTTCCCCCTCCCCAGAAAAAAAATTGCGATTATATGAAACCGCGAGTGCAGGAACCGCGAATGGGGAGGGGGAAGTGTAATCTAATCTAATCTAAGGCTTGGCTTTATATACCGAGTCATCAGTCTAAGAAAGCTCGACTAGGTTTACAATAATTAACTTAACAACTAAAAACCATAAAAAATAAAACTAAATTTCAGGAAATTAATTTTCAAAGTGTTTAGCAAATAAAGTAGTTTTTAAAGATTTGAAGAAAAAAAAAAAAAAAAAAAAATTGAAGTGAGCCGGACTCCTTAAAAGAAATGGAAGATCATTCCAAAGTAGAGAAAACTTAAAGATCAGAGACTGACTAAAAATCTTGACTCCTTTAATCCCCTTTTTTGGAAGGAAGAGATAATTTAAATTGTTGGTTACCTCATGCAAAAAAAAGTCTGTAAGCGTTCCAAGATAAAGGAAGGAGAGGAGTACAGATACCATATAGGAATACGGTATAAAGACTCAGTTTAAAAGATGACCAGGCATTATGTTGTCACCGGCTGGCCTTTCCGGGAAAGAAGAAAGACAGGAGAAGAAAAAAATGTTCCTCAGAGAACAGAAACATCAATGAGTGGCCACAGCCAAGGGGGATAATAATGTCACTGGAGCCACACTCGCGATAATGATTTATTGATAACCCAACATGGCTGTCACTAGAGAGTGAGCTAAAGGAGAAGTCAGAGATCTTTATTTTACAGCTTCAAAGTTTGGGTTTTAAACGGAGGGAGGGTGCAAGATAGACTAAGAAAAATAGAACAAGGAGTTGCTTCGTTTCCAGAACGAAACAAGAGAGGCGATAGGTATTTCCTGTCACTTCCGAGGAAAGCACCAAGACCCACCAATTAAAATCTGTCAGCACCGTCACTGGTCCCTCCGTTTCTTGCTTCTCTCTGACCCAGGCAGTGTGGAGATTGAGTGCAAGCAGTGAGAGGAGTCGGAGGCAGCGGTGTTTTTAAAAAAGGAGGGGGAGGGGATGGATAAAGTCAATATTATCTTGAGATAATTTTGTCTCACTTTGGAAGATTCCCATTAATACTCCATGAGATGTTAAAGGTTCTGAATTTTTTTTTAACCTTTTATTTCTCTATTGCATAATGATTACAAGTAATAACACTTGTTACAGAAGCACAGATACAGTAAAATCTTGGAGTGCAAGTATCTTGGTTTGCAAGTGTTTTGCAAGACGAGGAAAAAACATTTTATTAAATTTTAACTTGATATGCAAGCAATGTCTTGCAATACAAGTACATACAGTATACACACGTCACAACTGAGCCGATGATTCTTCTCTCTCTGATGCTGCAGGAGTATAGTGACTGTTCTAAACGAGCGAGGTCTTGCAATACAAGTACATATAGTATTTTGTATTAAAGTTTTTGGGTTGTGGAACAAATCGTCTGCGTTTCCATTATTTCCTATGGGGATATTTGCTTTGGATTACAAGCGTGCTTCTGGAACGAATTATGCTCGCAAACCAAGGTTTGACTGTAGTAATATTCTTTAACAAGAAATTTAAAAAACTTTTTCAAAAATTAATTAAATCTTCCTTAGACCACAAAATTTAGAGGACAGGTCTATAACTAGGAGAAAGATAAAGGAAAAAGAAGATCAGAAGCAAAGGCAACAACTTGACAACCCCTTCCAAAAGAACATTTAACTATCTTTCATTTATCCAGAGAGATTCTTAAGGGCCAGCAAAGAACTCAGTTGGTCTGGAACAAAGAATACATTACTTATTACCAAGGTAATGCACCACAAATGTACATGGACATGCGTCCAGCACTGGTCACCTTACTTGAAGAAGGACACGGTACTACTCGAAAGGGTCCAGAGAAGAGCGACTAAAATGGTTAAGGGGCTGGAGGAGTTGCCGTACAGTGAAAGATTAGAGAAACTGGGCCTCTTCTCCCTTGAAAAGAGGAGACTGAGAGGGGAAATGATCGAAGCATTCAAGATATTGAAGGGAATAGACTTAGTAGATAAGGACAGGTTGTTCACCCTCTCCAAGGTAGAGAGAACGAGAGGGCACTCTCTAAAGTTACAAGGGGATAGATTCCATACGAATGTAAGGAAGTTCTTCTTCACTCAGAGAGTGGTAGAAAACTGGAACGCTCTTCTGGAGTCTGTCGTAGGGGAAAACACCCTCCAGGGATTCAAGACAAAGTAGATAAAGACAGGTTGTTCACCCTCTCCAAGGTAGAGAGAACGAGAGGGCACTCTCTAAAGTTACAAGGGGATAGATTTTGTATGAATGTAAGGAAGTTCTTCTTCACCCAGAGAGTGGTAGAAATCTGGAACGCTCTTCCAGAGGCTGTTATAGGGGAAAACACCCTCCAGGGATTCAAGACAAAGTTAGACGAGTTCCTGCTGAACTGGAGCTTACACAGGTAGGGCTGGTCTCGGTTGGAGCACTGGTCTTTGACCTAGGGGTCACTGCGGGAGCAGACAGCTGGGCACGATGGACCACTGGTCTGACCCAGCAAGGCCAATTCTTATGTTCTTAATAGGAACGAGCCACTGAACCTCTTTACTTCTTTTCTCATTAAAAGAAACCCTCTTCTTTTATCTTGTGTCACTATCACTTCATTTTTTTGCCCTCAGAAAGGTTCTGAAATTTTCAATATTTCCGGTATCTTCTGCCATATTTGTATCCAAAATGCATATACTGTAGGGGCACCAGAATGTCAGATGATTTCAGATACCTTTGGCTGAAGGGCAGTGCCAACACTTTGGGAGAAATTCTATAACCTATGTAAGGTTCATGCAGATTCACAGAATAGCATTGGCTGGAATTTTGGTGTTTATGTGCATATGGGCACACATACGAGTTTATATGTCATTATTCTAACAAATTATGTGCATAGTTAACAAGTTACTGTTGGCGTGTACGCTAAAAGTGGTCTTGCATTTAAAACTTACTGTCCCACTGCGACTTTAAGACCGAGTGTGGGGCAATAGCAGATTTCTTACCTGATATATATATGTCATTCTTCAGACTGCAAGTGGCAAATTCTGATTTTGCGTATCCAGGCACGCTGGCCAGGGCTGTCCACCGTCCGCTCTTCGGATGGTACATGTCGGTGAAGGGTAGCTTCAGGACACCCTTTTTGTCACAGCCACCTATGACTACTATTATCTCCGTTAGTTCCATAAATCTAAAAGGTAGAAGGCCGTGTAAGTCACAATGACGATTCTACAAGGTTTTGCGCTAGGACTGGAGCAGGGATTCTTAGCGAGAGCTGAACAAGCAATAAATTGGTAAATATGTTCTGTACGGGTCTTTTATGCATATGGAGAACAGAAGCAGACCATATGGAAGCCATGTTTTGCTAAACAGCTGCCTCAGGGGCAGATGAATATCAGTTGGTTTAGGGTTTCCAGATTTCCCAGGTCATGTCCTCTTTTTCATTGTGGTTATTTTAACTTGCTTTTGAAAACTTTCTAAGCTTTTGAATCTTATAGCAGAAACTATTTTAATCTGCTTTCGAATTCCAGGGTCCCAAAGTCTAGAATAACCTACCACTATACCTACATCAGGCCCCTTCATAATACAACTTCAGGAAAATGTTAAAAATCTCTCTCTTTCCTTTGTAACTGTCTCATTGCTATCCTCAATGCTCTCTAGAATCCTTATTGTAACTGTAATGATTGATCTCAAATCTTCTACATCTACAGAAGGGATTTTTTTTTCTTCTGTCCCTCTCCAAACAGATCATGGTCTGGGTAGCCAGATGGCAATCTGAAAGTCAGGATGTCTATCAACAGTTAAAACTGATGACAGGCATCCTGACTTTCAGATTGCCATCTGGCTACCCAGACCATGATCTGTCTGGAGAGGGGCAGAAGAAAAAAATATCCCTTCTGTAGATGTATTATAAAGAAGCATGTCAGCTTCATATCAAGTCGTATCATCATACAATTTGAAGCTTTACCTTCTAGGCCTTGCTCTTAGTGAATCGACGTCATGGCCAAGAATAAAGTACTTCCGAGCCTCATGCAGCAGAGGAAAACACTCCTGGCAGCCTTGGATGAATGTATCCACTTCAACCTTTTCTAGAAAATATGCGGGATGCAGAAGAGGAAGGCGCACATGTTGCAAGAGATTCTTCAAAGCTCCCTTCCTCGTCACTCCATTGTGATGGACCCACCGCATCACTGCTTCAAAGACCACCTCTTCTTTTGGAACGACCAGTTGTTCATCAGAGAGATACTCGATCAGCTCTGTCTGACTCAGTTCCAGGAACTCTTCATGACACGACACCTCTGCAAAGCCCTCCAGCATGACTTTCCTGCTTTTTTCCGATAAAGAAGCAATGGAAAAAGAGTCTGCAACCTTCATCATGCCCACACAGTTGTACGGATGAAGTTGGTCCTCTAGAAATGTGATGCAATCATCTCGAAGTCTGGAGATCTGGAGGAGATCGGAAGCTTCCAAGATGCCCTCAACATTCTCTTCATCAAGGACAGAGTTTCCTCCATACATGTAGTTCAAAAGAAGACTCATTGAGGGTGCCGAGATTTTTTGAATGCTCACGATCTCTTGATGACCTTCTTTTAAACCGCCACCAAACATTGCTCTAAAGTAAGGACTGTTAGCAGACAGTATGGCTCGGTGGCAGGGGAACTCCTGCTCTTCAATCAGCAGCACCACATCTGTAAGAATTCTACTTTGCCTATAGGAATTTAATGTCTGCAGGATATGTTCGGAGTGGCATGAGCCACTGCAACCTTGCAGGCAGAATGTCTCTCTGCTTTCCTGTTGGAAGTCTCTTCTTCTGTAGCTGGAGCTCTCTTCATTTATGGGAAGCTCCATCCTAAAATATATGAAAAAAACCAACTGGCAAATTATTTCATGAGCAGATAAGAAATGGGACCATTTATTAATAACTCTTTCAATTACCTATCACTAATTTCTTACATTTTCATACATGTACTGAGATATGAAATGGCAGCCCAAACAAACACAGTGGTATCTTTGGGCCACATGTTCTTGGCTTGTTTGTTGATGTCTGCCTTTTGGGACTCTTTCAGTGTGCGTGTTTCAAATCTATAACACTCAAAAATGCAATATCATATCATCTATTTAAATATTCAATGTAACATAGAAACATAATAACAGATAAAGGCCAAATGGCCCATCTAGTCTGCCCATCCTCAGTAACCGTTATCTCTTTCTCTCTCCGAGAGACCCAACGTGCCTATCCTAGGTTCTCTTCAAGTTTCAAGTTTATTAGGTTTTTATATGCCGCCTATCAAGGTTATCTAAGCGGTTTTATAATCAGCTACTCAAGCATTTTCCCATAGATTGTCCCGGTGGGTTCACAATCTATTTAACGCAACGTAAAGTTTTTATTTCCAAATATAACATTGTAATAAATGAATTATTCAAATATACCATTAAAAAACAAAAATTCCCAACAATTACCATCATCAACCATATTCCCTTCCCCTCCCCCCGAATGAAAGATGACACATAATACAAAGTGTTAAGATACAATGAAAGTCTCTTATTCCTCAATATAAAACATTAAGAATCATACTTCGTGCTCTATAGGAAAGATTTTGAATATATGGATCCCAAATTTTCAAAAAATAATGAGTTCTTTTAGGAAATTTACGAACCTCCCAAACCTCAAATAAAATTAAACGATGGAATCGGTTCCTCCAATGCCAAAAACTAGGAGGATCTTTCTGTAACCAATATTGTAGAATACACATGACCAATCACACATGCCTTCTGAAATAAAATACTTATTCCAAGTCCAAATGGTTGGATGGGAGGGGAGGTTTTTTTTTTTCTTCTACATTATTATTGATGGAATTTAAGTGCTTACCTTGATTATTAATGTCTGTATAATTCTTGGCACTTTGTATTAGTTTTGAAAATTAATAAAGATTTTTTTTTTTTTAAAGTTCTTTAAGCTATGTATGGATAATTGTAGCAATAGTGACACTAGAACTGCAAATCCATGTGATGGATGAGCTTGTTTTTGAGGGCAAATTAACTCAAAATGCGGCTCGATAGTCGACAAGCAAACCCACATTTCATCATCCACCATCTGAGGTCGTTCTCTTTTTTTTTTTCAACTTAATTTCTATCAGAGCTGAAAATCCAAGTTCACAATTTAAGAAGATCCAAACAGTAACAAAACCTCGATTGCTTTGTTGCCCAGGTTAAGATAACTACTGCATTAAAAAAAAATCAAAATCAAATCATTTGCCATTAGTTTTCAAGGACCAATCGCGTGAAAGAACGATGCTCGTCTGGGCGGTTGTATCCTTACGCACACAGACGCTCATAAAACTGACAAACCCTACGTGTCATCTATTCCAGTGCATACTTATGAAGGGAATTTTTATAAATAAAGTGCACAATTCTGGAATCTCTCGTGGCACATCCGGAATCTCTTTGGGGCACACGGTTTGAGAGACACTGCTCTAGTCCTTCTCTCCCAATTAAAATGGTAATAAAATAAGAAACAAGCACCTGGGGTCCTGGCTGCCCAAGCCCATTACCCCATCAGAAGCATTTTGTTTGGGGAGGGGGAGGGGGAGTCCTTGCCCCCTCCTCATGGTACCACAGTCCTAGATTGGAAAGCCATTGGCTGTGGGGGAGTCACATGCTCTACCCACTCACAGAAGTTGTGCTCTCTCTTCCCTCTGCTGTTTCCCCCCTCTCTCCCCTCCCCCCTACCTCCCAACTGCTGCTTTATTAAAAGCCATTCCTCTTTCACCGTGCTCAAGCGACAGCAAATCTAGCTGTCTTCACGGCCCCTTTGATGTTCCCGCTCTCTTGCCAGCATTGTCCAGCAGATTAGCCTAGCAAATTCATTCTGTAATACTAATTGCAGTTCTGCAATCTGGACTGCCATTGTGTCCTAACCTGCCTCATGAATTATAGTATCCCAGCACATCCTTTATTGTGTGGCTGGTTTGGAAAGACAGCACCCCTCAAAAAAAAAAATAAAAGGAAAAATCATTCAATGGATTTACATCATCAATTGCTTTTGTATCATTTCTTATCAGGGAGTAACCAAATTTCTTGGCCAGGGATCTGTGCTTTCTCTTGCATTAGATTTAATAGCAAAGAAGAGACAAGTTAATTTAATCATGTATTTTTAATGGGTATAATGGATCGTTCAGGTCTTTATCTGCCGTCATTTACTATGTTATGTTAATATAATAATTTTGGAACAAACAAAACAAAACTGCAGACTGTGTACAAGATGCAGACAAAATTTATTGTGACAAGAATAAAAATATTTAAAACCCTTTTACCAATCAAGGGACCAGACACGGTCCATGTTTCGGACAAACCTTCGTCAGGGGTCCATGGTAAAAAAGGGAGGGCTAAAATATGCCACAAAAAATGGAAAATAACAACGAAATGCCTGTGTATCAAGTTCGCCGAGGATCGCCAACAAGTAGTAAAGTGTCTCAAAATATAATAATTTTACCAGGAGCCCCGTCTAGCATTTAAACCAGGGGTGTCAAAGTCCCTCCTCGAGGGCCGCAATCCAGTCGGGTGTTCAGGATTTCCCCAATGAATATGCATGAGATCTATTTGCAAGCACTGCTTTCATTGTATGCTAATAGATCTCATGCCTATTCATTGGGGAAATCCTGAAAACCCGACTGGATTGCGGCCCTCCAGGAGGGACTTTGACACCCCTGATTTCAAACGGACCTGACTTATTAATGTCTTGGTATCCAGAGCATCCATACCAGAAAGTTCTTTCCAAATTACCCATACTTATATTTGCGTGTATCTAATAATAATAAGAATTTAGTGCCCTTAATTACCTCAAACCTTGTGAAAAGGTCCAATAAATATTTAGGGGCCACAATAATCACCGGGGTGGAAATGATTATTAATGAGATTCATGCAGGATGCTTTGGCTTTACTGCGTCTCTATATTCGCATTCATTCAGATTGAGCGCCCGGCCGACTACAGGATACTGATCAGGCAGCCCCGAACGTAAAATTGAGTTGTCCCGGTAATGCTACATTTAAACCTGGATTGGACGAAAAGGGCAACCCTGTCTGTGTTAAGTACCAAGGAGTATTTGCAGGGAAGGGATAAAACACGGACCTCACGGCTCTTAACTGCATGTCCTTAAAAATCTGAGGTCCCTGCCACTTTTAGTCTCAGCCTAGGTTCTGGCTCTGAGGACAATTTAGCTCCGACGGATCCTAATGCTTTTCCCTCTCTATGCTGGAACTAAAAGTGGCACGGACCTCAGGGCAAAAATTATGCCACTTTTAGGGCTCCTTTTACGAAGCTGCGTTAGCGATTTAAAGTGCATAATACTGCGCGCTAAACTGCCGGCCCCGAAAGCTGCTACCGCCTTCTCTTGAGCAGGCGGTAGTTTTTCAGCTAGTGCAGGGGTTAGGGCAGGGGTAGGGAACTCCGGTCCTCGAGAGCCGTATTCCAGTCGGGTTTTCAGGATTTCCCCAATGAATATGCATGAGATCTATTTGCATGTACTGCTTTCAATGCATATTCATTGGGGAAATCCTGAAAACCCAACTGGAATACGGCTCTCGAGGACAGGAGTTCCCTACCCCTGGGTTAGGGCATGATAAAAAGTCACACGTGCTAATGTGGCTTCGTAAAAGGAGCCCTTAGTCTCAGCCTAGGGAGGGAAAAGCATTAGGATCCGTCAGAGCCAGAACCTAGGCTGAGACTAAAAGTGGTATGGACCTCAGGGCAAAAATTATGCCACTTTTAGTCTCAGCCTAGGGAGGGAAAAGCATTAGGATCCGTCAGAGCCAGAACCTAGGCTGAGACTAAAAGTGGTATGGACCTCAGGGCAAAAATTATGCCACTTTTAGTCTCAGCCTAGGGGGGGGAAAGCATTAGGATCCGTCAGAGCAAGAACCTAAGCTGAGACTAAAAGTGGCACGGACCTCAGGGCAAAAATTATGCCACTTTTAGTCTCAGCCTAGGGAGGGAAAAGCATTAGGATCCGTCAGAGCCAGAACCTAGGCTGAGACTAAAAGTGGCACGGACCTCAGATTTTTAAGGAGGTGCAGTCAAGATCCGCGTTTTACCCCTTCCCCCGTTTCAAGCCCAAAGGAAGCCAATAAATCGAGCACAACCACACGATCGCCGTGAAATGTGGAATCAGGAGTCACTTCACTTGTGCTCCTCAGATTTCCAGCTCTTCTGAACAAAGCGGGACCTGCCTCCTCTTAGGCTTTACCTGGCTCGCCGGTCTCTGGGTCGCAGTTCGGGGGGTTCGGGAGGTCCGATTACCGCAGGTCCGGCTGGCCAGAACCGAACTCTCGCCCCGCTTTTGTCCCCCGGTGACTGAGGCTCCAGCTGTCAACTGGGAGAAGCCCGCATGCAAAGTGCAAACCTGAGCAGGGGGTGGGGGGAGGCGGGGTGGCGTGGGGGCGGGGCAAGCCGATCTATTCAATCTAATGAAGTGGCTTCTGGCTGCGGCTGCCCCCGCTGGCTGGGGAACTGCTTTAAGCCAGGGCTCGTATTCTTCTGCTTCCTGCCCACATTGCCAGCAGATTGGGCTCCCGGGGAGGGGGGGGGGGATAGAGGAAACGGCCATAAAGCCGGGCTCCCGTTGAGGTTAGGGTAGGGCTGCTCCCAACAGACTGTGCCCTTCTGGAGGAGGCAGGATAGGCAGCTTGGGGAGGGGTGAAAACTGTCATTATGTGTCTCCCCCCCCCCCCCCCCCCAGCACAGACAAAGTTGTGAAATGACATTTTAGTATTCTTTTAGTTAAACCCGCATTCGTTTTTGAGGACAGGCTCAAGAGATACAAATGTTTGTGGGTTTTTTGGTTCAATTTCTTTATTGAATATTTAAAAGTTACAAAAAGCAGTATAAGTATAAGAAACAGTAAAAATATGCCTTGAACCAACTGAATAAAATAAAATAATAGTCAAGAAAAAACAAGCCACTCATGAAATACATTCAGTCCAAGAAAGTATCAAGAACTGTAGGCATTAGGAATGAACTAGGACAATAAAACCGCTATGAAGTACAGAAAGGAAAAGAAGAAAAAAGAGAAGAAAAGAAAGGGGAAAAGAAAAGGGGGGGGGGAGGGAAGAAAGGAAGAAGACAGGAGTGTCTATCCAGCAGAGTGAAGATACATGTCAAGAAATGACCAAGGTGACTTAGGACACAGCGATTGTGAAGAGAGCTTGATAAGCATTTAAAGGGGCTTTTTGATTGGGGAAAATAGATAATGACAGAAGGGGAAATAAACTAGTTATAACATAAGGAATATTGAAGAGGGAGGGTGGAAAGGAGGTGACAAATTGACATTGCATGGAATATCATTTTTAAAAATGCATTTTCCTTTCAAGGGAACGATTTTGCTTTATTGGGGGGGAAAAAAAGTGTTTTTCAAATGTCACACTGGAACTGTTCCCTCGGTTTTTGGCACACCAACTTGAAATGCGGAACATAGGGCTCCTTTTACAAAGGCGCATTAGGGCCTCAACGCGCGGAATAGTGCGCGCTAAAATGCCCCGTACGCTAGCCGCTACTACCTCCTCTTGAGCAGATGGTAGTAATATAAAAAAAAACATAGTAACATAGAAGATGAAGGCAGATAAAGACCCGAATGGTCCATCCAGTCTGCCCAACCTGATTCAATTTAAATTTTTTTTATTTTATTTTATTTTTCTTCTTAGCTATTTCTGGGCAAGAATCCAAAGCTCTACCCTGTACTGTGCTTGGGTTCCCACTGCCGAAATCTCCGTCAAAACCTACTCCAGCCCATCTACACCCTCCCAGCCACTGAAGCTCTCTCCAGCCCATCCTCCCCCAAACTGCCATATACAAACAGTGCAAGTCTTCCCAGTACTGGCCTTAGTTCAATATTTACTATTATTTTCTGATTCTAGATCCTCTGTGTTCATCCCACACTTCTTTGAACTCTGTCACCGTTTTCCTCTCCACCACCTCTCTCTCTCTCTCTTTGTCTTTCTTTCTCTCTTTCTCTCTCTTTGTCTTTCCCTCTCTCTTTGTCTTTCTTTCTCTCTTTTTCTCTCTTTGCCTTTCTCTCTCTCTCTTTCTCTTTCTCTCTCTGTCTTTCTTTCTCTCTCTTTCTCTCTTTGTCTTTCCCTCTCTCTTTGTCTTTCTTTCTCTCTTTTTCTCTCTTTGCCTTTCTCTCTCTCTCTTTCTCTTTCTCTCTCTGTCTTTCTCTCTCTCTCTTTCTCTCTCTGTCTTTCTTTCTCTCTCTTTGTCTTTCTTTCTCTCTCTCTCTCTCTTTCTCTCTCTCTCTCTTTATCTTTCTTTCTCTCTCTCTCTCTCTCTTTTTCTCTCTCTCTCTTTGTCTTTCTTTGTCTCTCTCTCTCTCTCTTTTTCTCTCTCTCTCTCTTTGTCTTTCTCTCTCTGTCTTTCTCTCTCTCTCTTTCTCTTTCTCTCTCTCTCTTTGTCTTTCTTTCTCTCTTTCTCTCTCTGTCTTTCTTTCTCTCTCTTTGTCTTTCTTTCTTTCTTTCTTTCTCTCTCTCTCTCTCTTTTTCTCTCTCTCTCTCTTTCTTTGTCTTTCTCTCTCTCTCTTTTTCTCTCTTTGTCTTTCTCTCTCTCTCTTTGTCTTTCTCTCTCTGTCTTTGTCTTTCTCTCTCTCTCTTTGTCTTTCTCTCTCTGTCTTTCTTTCTCTCTCTTTGTCTTTCTTTCTCTCTCTCTCTCTCTTTGTCTTTCTCTCTCTCTCTTTCTCTTTCTTTGTCTTTCTCTCTCTCTGTCTTTCTTTCTCTCTCTTTGTCTTTCTCTCTCTCTTTCTCTGTCTTTCTCTCTCTTTGTCTTTGTCTTTCTCTTTTTTTCTCTTTCTCTCTCTTTGTCTTTCTTTCTCTCTCTTTCATAGTAACATAGTAGATGACGGCAGATAAAGACCCGAATGGACCATCCAGTCTGCCCTTCCTAATTCAATTTAAATTTTTTCTTCTTAGCTATTTCTGGGCAAGAATCCAAAGCTTTACCCGGTACTGTGCTTGGGTTCCCACTGCCGAAATCTCTGTCAAAACCTACTCCAGCCCATCTACACCCTCCCAGCCACTGAAGCCCTCTCCAGCCCATCCTCCCCCAAACTGCCATATACAGACAGTGCAAGTCTTCCCAGTACTGGCCTTAGTTCAATATTTACTATTATTTTCTGATTCTAGATCCTCTGTGTTCATCCCACACTTCTTTGAACTCTGTCACCGTTTTCCTCTCCACCACCTCTCTCTCTCTCTTTCTTTGTCTTTCTCTCTCTCTCTCTTTTTCTCTCTTTCTCTTTCTTTGTCTTTCTCTCTCTGTCTTTCTTTCTCTCTGTCTTTCTCTCTCTCTCTTTCTCTGTCTTTCTCTCTCTGTCTTTCTTTCTCTCTCTATTTGTCTTTCTCTCTCTCTCTTTCTCTGTCTTTTTCTCTTTGTCTTTCTCTCTCTCTTTCTCTTTCTTTGTCTTTCTCTCTCTGTCTTTCTTTCTCTCTCTTTGTCTTTCTCTCTCTCTCTCTTTCTCTGTCTTTCTCTCTCTGTCTTTCTTTCTCTTTCTCTCTCTCTTTCTTTGTCTTTCTCTCTCTTAGTCTTTCTCTCTCTCTTTCATAGTAACATAGTAGATGATGGCAGATAAAGACCCAAATGGTCCATTCAGTCTGCCCAACCTGATTCAATTTAAATTTTTTTCTTCTTAGCTATTTCTGGGCAAGAATCCAAAGCTCTACCTGGTACTGTGCTTGGGTTCCCACTGCCGAAATCTCCGTCAAAACCTACTCCAGCCCATCTACACCCTCCCAGCCACTGAAGCTCTCTCCAGCCCATCCTCCCCCAAACTGCCATATACAGACAGTGCAAGTCTTCCCAGTACTGGCCTTAGTTCAATATTTACTATTCTTTTCTGATTCTAGATCCTCTGTGTTCATCTTATGCTTCTTTGAACTCCGTCACCGTTTTCCTCTCCGCCACCTCTCTCAGGAGCGCATTCCAGGTATCCACCACCCTCTCCGTAAAGTAGAATTTCCTAACATTGCCTTTGAATCTAGTTTTTCGGCTAGCGTGCGCTAATCCAGTGCGTGCTCTAAAAACGCTAGCGCACCTTTGTAAAAGGAGCCCAAAGTGACATGGGGGTCCCTCCTGTTTCGGCGCGCTCAATGCAAAGATAACCCGGAGGAATATAAGGCTCCTTTTACTAAGGCGCGCTAGTGTTTTTAGTTCAATGCTGGCGTTAAGGTCTAGCGCGCGTTAAAGCCCTAACGGCACTTAGTAAAAGGAGCTCATAATGGACCCCCATAGGAAATGACGGCAGATAAAGGCCCAAATGGGTCCATCCAGTCTTCCCAACCTTACCAGCAGTTAAGGGGCCCTTTTACTAAAAGTATGGACGGAAATTGCAGTTACTGTGCCTTAGTTGCAAAAAGTAATCAACTGGGATGATGATTGCACACATTCAGGGCAGGATTAACCAATAGAAACATAAAAACATAGAAAAAAAGCCAATAGGCCAAGTAGGCACGTGCCTAGGGCCCGAAATGGTCGGGGGGGGGGGCCCAAATGAAGGAGGGCATCCACATTGTTTTTTCCAAACGGAGGTGGGCCCCTCCAGCATCGATCGGCAACGCGGGCCCTCCCGATTGGCAATGCCCCCCCCCCCCCATCGACAGAAAGTAAGACAAGCTAGCAACGCGGGTAAGAAAGCAACGGGAACTGTGTGTGGGGGGGGGGGGGGGGTTTCCCTTAAAACACTGTTTTTCTTCGGCGCGGGCTTCCGCCTTGCGCTCAGTTGTCTCGGCGCGCCTTTGTCGGCGCGCACTTTTGATCTGTCACCGCGGTGCTGCCCTCTGACGCAGCTTCCTGTTTCCGCCTGGGCGCATGGTGGGGTGAGGCGGGGCAGGGGGGGGGGCCCAGTGTACTTGTGTGCCTAGGGGCCCTCGACCAATTAATCCTGCCCTGCACACATTGCCAAAATCTCCACCTACTGTAACTGCTGAGAGAGAGAGAGAAAAAAAAAAGCGTACCATCTGCCAACTGCATTGTAACTAACACAGATGCATTTAGGGAGGATATCATTCATCTGGGTTACCTTTAGGCCGGGTCTCATTTAGTGGTGAAATAACCCACCTTAGCAGCACAGGTTGAGAAAGTAAACGTGATTTCAGGCTTGAAATACTGCTCTAATCCAAGAAGGAGATGGAAGTCGAAGCCCTAAAAGCTGCTATGAAAGGAAAAAGGATCTCAGAAACTGACAGACAGAATGACTTGTGAGAGAGTATATGGTGCAGTGGTTAGAGCTACCGCCTTAGCACACTGAGGTTATGGGTTCAAATCCCACATTGCTCCTTGTGACCCTGGGCAAATCACTTTTAATCCCCCATTGCCCCAGGTACATTCGATAGAGTGGGAGCCCGCTGGGACAGTTAGGGAATACTAACGATATTCACGGGGGTTCCGTTCCAGGAACCCCCGCGAATCTTGAAAACCCGCTCCTGATTGGATAAGGCCCGACTTAGTGCAGGAAGAGGCGGTCGGAGCATACAGCAAGTGGTTTCCTGCACTCGCCGGCGCTCCGGCTGCTCTCTCCCGCGATTCATAGACATAATCGCGGAAGACAAAGGCACGCGCCGACAACTGAGTGCGAGACGGAGGCGCGCGCCGAAGAAAATTACTGTTTTTAGGGGCTCTGACGGGGGTTTTGTGGGGGAGCCCCCCCCCCCCACTTTACTTAATACAGATTGAGGCGGCGTTGGGGGGGTTTGGGGGGTTGTAACCCCCCACATTTTACTGGAAACTTAACTTTTTCCCTAAAAACAGGGAAAAAGTGAAGTTTTCAGTAAAATGTGGGGGGTTACAACCCCCCAACCCCCCCAATGCCCACACAATGCGGCGCAATCTGTATTAAGTAAAGTGGGGGGTTCCTCCATGCCCCCCCGTCAGAGCCCCTATAAACAGTAATTTTCTTCGGCGCGTGCCTCCGCGCTGCGCTCAATTGTCTGTGCGCGCCTTTGTTCCGGCGCACTTTTGACCTGACACCCTCCCCCGCTGCCCCCTCCTTGTCGGCGGTTCACGGTCGGAAAATACCACGAATGACCGGGACCGCGAACCGCCGGGAGAACACTGTAATGCTTGAGTGCCTGAATAATTTGTAATCTGCAAAGAATTGTAGGAAATGCGGAATATAAATGATTGAGAAAAAAAAAAATAACACCCTTATCTGAGATTTATCAGTTTCAGATTCTGACCATTGATCCTACAAAAAAAAGCCTTGCAAATTTTCAAAACACTTAGGGCTCCTTTTACAAAGCTGCGCTAGCAGTTTTAGCGCACGCTTAGCGCGCGCTAAATTGCCACGCGCGCTAGAGGCCAACGCCAGCATCGAGCTGGCGTTAGTTCTAGGTGCGTAGCGTGGGTTTAGCGCACGCTAAAATTCTGCGCGCTGGCGTTAGCATCTAGCACGTTGCGTTGCAGCGTGCGCTAATCCGCTCGTTAAAGCCCTAACGCGGCTTAGTAAAAGGAGCCCTAAAATGGCTTCTTCCGGGAAAACTCACGGACTGCGTTAAGTGTATCTTTTGCGTGACTCGTTAACAATGGCATCTGATTGTTAACCAGCTGCACTGGTGACACTATAGCCGAGTGCAGCGGAAAATCAGTACATGCGCTGAGCGCAAAAAGATACCCTTAACAAAGTCCGTGAGTTTCCCCGGAAAAAGCCGACTTCAACGGCGAAACGGGCTCCACTGGGAGCGGACTTGCTCCAAGATAAATTTCAAAGTTTCAGTTTAATGCGTGTTGGAGGTTGATTACGAGTTTGGCGTTAAGTACGAATGCGCAGTCGCAAAATGTTTCTGTACTTTGTTGGGTAACAGCATAAGGGTAATTTAACCATTAAAAACCACAAGTTTTGGCTTGTCAGATTACATGCAAGGTTAACATGACTAGGGGGACGGTTCATAGACAAAATCGCGCGAGACAACGGCGCGCAGACAACTGAGCGCAAGGTTGATGGCGCGCCGAAGAAAAGCACTATTTTAAAGGGTTCCGACGGGGGGTGTTGGTGGGGAACCCCCCTACTTTACTTAACAGACATCGTGCTTGCGTTGGGGGAGGTTTGGGGGGTTGTAACCCCCCTCATTATACTTGTCTATTTTTTAGGGAAAAAGTTCAGTTTTAAGTATAATGTGGGGGGTTACAACCCCCCAAATCCCCCACAATGGCAGCGCGATGTCCACACCCCCTGCCAGAGCCCTTTAAAATAGTGCTTTTCTTCGGCGCGCCGTCAACCTTGCGCTCAGTTGTCTGCGCGCTGTTGTCTCGCGCGATTTAGTCCCGTCACCAGGGGGACACTTGATGGAATTGAAACCAATAGGAGGAAATATTTTTTTCACTCAGAGAATAGTTAAGCTCTGGAAGGCGTTGCCAGAGGTTGTGGTAAAAGCGGACAGCGTAGCTGGTTTTAAGAAAGGTTTGGACAAATTCCTGGAGGAAAAGTCCATAGTCTGTTATTAAGACCTGGGGGAAGCCTCTGCTTGCCCTGGATTGGTAGCGTGGAATGTCGCTACTCCTTGGGTTTTGGCCAGGTACTAGGGTCCTGGATTGGCCACTGTGAGAACTGGCTACTGGACCATTGGTCTGACCCAGTAAGGCGATCTTATGTTATGTTCCAAATATGAGTAAGAATATATATATAAAGATAAGAATCACGAGATAAAATAAAGGGATTATCATTGAGTATGCTTGTAATAGCTGGATATAAGGAACTACACAGCAATTTAAGTGTTTGCAAATTTGGGAGTTTTTTTATGTAGGATCAAAATCTGGAACTGATAAGCCTCAGATTAATTTATTCTGTCAGTCGGTCTCGGAGATCCTTTTCCCTCTCATTTACGATTGACACTTATTAAATGCTCCTTATACAGTAGGAGCCTTTGGGATGGCTGAGTTGAAATACTGCTCTCCCCTGTAGTGAGAGGAGAAAGTGCCCAGGGCAGCAGTACCCAGTATTGCAATGCCACACCCCCCCCCCTAACTTTTCCCCACTCTGCCCATCACTTACCTCTTCAAATATTCGCCAGCAGGACTCAGCATCTCCTACCTGCTGTTGGCGCCGGCCTGCACTCTCCCTCTGATGTCAGTTCCTGGTCCCGCGGCCAGAAAGTGATGTCAGAGCAGCAGGTAGGAGGTGCTGCTCACTGCTGGAGAAGATCTGAAGAGGTGGAGAGGTGCCGGTGCCCCTGCCAAAACTGCGCCTGGAGTGGTTTTCCCCCTTCACTACACCACTGCTCCTATGTAAACCATTGCAGTGTACAAATAAAATTAAAGTTAAGAGCCACTATTAAATCAAAGAACAGTGTATTACAAGTGTGCTGAGGCTGGAGCTCTAACCACTGCACCACACCCTCCTCCAATACAATGTCAGAACAAAGTAGCCATTGTGACATCACCGATGAGGTTGGCTCTCATTGGTGGAATGAGGCATTGTGACATCACTGATGAGGTTGGCTCTCATTAGTGGAATGAGGCATTATGACATCACTGATGAGGTTGGCTCTTATTGGTGGAATGAGGCATTGTGACATCACTGATGAGGTTGGCTCTCATTGGTGGAATGAGGCAATATGACATCAGGGAAAGGGACTGTATACCACCAACCGCATTCAAAGCAGTTTACATACAGGTACTTCAAGCATTTTCCCTATCTGTCCCTGCGGGCTCACAGTCTATCTAAAGTACCTGGATTAAGTGGCTTGCCCAGGGTCAGAGGGAGCAGCACAGGGTTTGAACCTACAATCTCAAGGTGCTAAGACCGTAGCTCTAACCACTGCACCACTCTCTCCTCCAATACAATAGCAGAAGTGAGCCAAGTATAGAACAATGAAGCCATTGTGACATCACTGATGAGGTTGGCTCTTATTGGTGGAATGAGGCATTATGACATCAGGAAAGGGATTGGGACTTGTATTCCACCTTTTTGTAGTTATACAACCACTCTCAAAGCGGTTAACATATATACAGCTACTTATTTTGTACCTGGGGCAATGAAGAATTAGGTGACTTGCCCAGGGTCACAAGGAGCAGCCCTGGAATTCGATCCCACAACCTCTGGGTGCAGAGGCAGCATCGAAAGCCCTGATCATTGGCCTTTCCAAACCGCTTGTGAACTACTGGAGTTACCTATACGGTAATGCACCTGCTCTCCCTGGATAAAAAAAAAAAAGAAACTGGATTCTTGCTTTAAAACAGTGGCAAAATGAATTCAGAAATGATATTGTTTTCCAGGTCTGGTAGAGATTTTGTGATGCACCCCAAGATTCGAGCAGATGAGTAGCTTGAGTCAGAAAGTAAAGGGTTTTGTTTATTTATTTAATCAACTTTCTACAGTATAATCTTGTTATAACGGACTCGCTTATAACAGAACCTTGCCTATAGCGGACGAGGTCCTCTGGTCCCGGCCGAGCGCCATTATAAACATACAGAAAATCATCGGATATAGCGGACTCACATATAACGGACTTTCGGATATAACGGACAACTATTTTGGTCCCCAGAGCCGCTTTTAGCTGTAGTTTTATTTGGCTATAACGGACATGCAGGCTCCGCCTACAAGGCACGTGGCAAATGCAGCCCAGAAAAAAAAATGACCGAGTATTTTTCTTTCGAGTTTTTTTCTTTCGAGTTTTTTTCTTTCGAGTTTCTTTCTTTCTGGTTTGCAATCATTTCGTGCCATACCAACATTTTACTGAGTTTTCTTCTTGATGTTTCTGATATGCTTTTTGTGCAGTGATTGTTCTTTATCGATTTACATTGTTTCAAGTTGCCCTAAATAAAGTTTTTAAAAAATGCAACTCTGGATATAACAGACCATTTTCCAGGTTCATTATAACGGGATTATACTGTATACTGTTCTCCCAGGGGAGCTCAGATTCGTTTACATGAACTTATTCAGGTACTCAAGCATTTTTCTCTCTCTGTCCCAGTGGCTCACAATGTATCTAACGTACCTGGGGCAATGGGAGAATTAAGTGACTTGCCCAGAGTCACAAGGAGCAGCATGGGATTTGAACCCACAACCTCAGGGTGCTGAGGCTGTAGCTCTAACCACTGTGCCAGACTCTCCTCCAGTTCAACATCAGAAGTGAGCCAAGTATAGGTCAGTCAACCCATTGTGACATCACTGCTGAGGTTGGCTCTTAGGCATTGGTGGAATGAGGCATTATGACATCACAATACAAGTTCTGGGTTTCTGCCAGGCATTATGACATCAGGGAAAGGGATTATATAGCACTTTTTCTAGTTTTACAATCACACTCAAAGCGGTTTATGTACAGGCATTTTTAAAGCATTTTCCCCCTGTCTGTCCTGTTGGTTCACAATCTATTACTGTACCTGGCTTGCCTAGGGTGTCACAAGGAGCAGTGTGGGATTTGAACCCACAACCTCAGGGTGCTGAGGCTGTAGCTCTAACCACTGTGCCAGACTCTCCTCCAGTACATCTGAAGTGAGCCATTGTGACATCACTGCTGAGGTTGGCTCTTAGGCATTGGTGGAATGAGGCATTATGACATCACAATACGAGTTCTGGAATGTTGCTACTCTTTGGGTTTCTGCCAGGCATTATGACATCAGGGAAAGGGATTATATAACACTTTTGGTAGTTTTACAACCACACTCAAAGCGGTTGACATACAGGTACTTCACGCATTTTCCCTCTCTGTCCTGGTGGGCTCACACTTTATTAATGTACCTGGGGCAATGAGGGGATTAAGTGACTTGCCCAGGGTCACAAGGAGCAGCATGGGATTTGAACCCACAACCTCAGGATGCGGAGGCTGTAGCTTTAACCATTGCATCACATTCTCCCCTTTGGTTACACTCAAGAATTCTGAGGGCCAAGGCTTGGGTTGGTAGTATAAGCATCATTTGCTAGTCTTTCAGTCGCTGCACGATATACAGTACTCCCCCAATATTCGCGGGGGTTCCATTCCAGGAACCCCCGCGAATCTTGAATATGGATTTTAGTGGGGGAGGCAGGAGAGGGCAGCCGGAGCAGCCACATCAGCTGGAATTCTGCAGAACTGAGGCCCTATTATATAAAAGTATCTTAAGGAAGTCCGAACGTGTTCAGTTCCAAACACTTAAGAACAATGCCGGTACCCTCCGTATTAAACTGGTCTACACAGTACGTCTTAAGCAAGTCTCCCACTATCAGTCGCTTTCTTCATCTCTTTATAACATGTTCATAGATAATCCGTCATATTTTTCGGATCAGCCGTCGTAGAATACAGTGCTGCGTTAACGCCACTCCAGCAAGGAGTGGAGCCAGGCCGCTGCCGTCAAGGCTGGGATCCCCTTTAGCCTCCCTGCACTCCGAGCGCCCTTCGGCAAGCAAATAGCGACCTGCCCCAAATCACCGGTGCTGTGACCTTCAGTTTCATGAGCCTGGCCGACGCGGGAATAGGCAGTGACATAGCAGCGGCAGCCACTGCCCGGCCCGTCAGCGAGCTGAACAGAAAAGCACGCAATTCGGGGACCTCACAGGAGGCACGTGCTCCCGGGGAGGAATCTCGGACCGGCTGTGTGTGCACGAGGCAAGAAAGCCTGTACCGGTGTGATGGAAAGCACCCGAGCCTGCGGTTATCTCCCGCTGTCTGCACGTGCGCTACTGAGGTTTGGGCAGGGAGGTGAACAAGCTTCTCTAGCTGATTACACCAGAGCCCTCTTCAGCCCGAAATCTAGTCACTTCCGTAGGTGTTTTTAGGGGGGGAGGCAGCCGGAGAGGCGCTCTGGCTGCTCTCTCCTGCTGCCCTCTCCTGCCGGGTCATTCACGGTCAGAAAATACTGCGAATCGCCGACCGTGAATGACCAGGGTTTGCTCAGAAGTGGAAGACCTAACTACTATAAATCCATGTTTTCATAATACAGAGTCAGTCGATAGGAATAGCTTTTCTGCAAATCCAATTAAACATAGAAACATAGAAAGATGACGGCAGAAAAGGGCTATAGCCCATCAAGTCTGCCCACTCTACTGACCCACCCCATTAAGTCTGAGTACTAATGACCTAGTTCCTTAACTCGACCCTCGTAAGGATCCTACTAGGGCATCCCATTTATTCTTAAAGTCAATAACCCTGGTGGCCTTGATCACCTGCTCTGGAAGCTTGTTCCAGTGATCTACAACCCTTTCTGTGAAGAAATACTTCCTTACGTTACTATCGAATTTCCCTCCTCTGAGTTTGAACGGATGCCCCCTTGTGACCGAGGGTCCCCTGAGAAAGAAGATGTCTTCTTCCACCTCGACACGTCCCGTGATGTATTTAAATGTCTCAATCATGTCCCCCCTCTCCCTGCGCTCCTCTAGAGTGTAGAGCTGCAATTTGTTTAGTCTTTCTTCGTACGAGAGACCCTTGAGCCCCGAGATCATCCTAGTGGCCATCCGCTGAACCGACTCAACTCTAAGCACGTCTTTACGGTAATGTGGCCTCCAGAATTGCACACAGTATTCTAGCGCTTGCTTGCTGGCGAGCAAAAAGACTTCCAAGCCTTTTAGCCATTGTGGGCTCTTGCTTCTTTCTTTGCACTATGGGTTACCGTTCTGGTATTTTAAATTTGCATTTAATCTGTTAAACCATCTAAAGCAGGGGTCTCAAAGTCCCTCCTTAAGGGCCGCAATCCAGTTGGGTTTTCAGGATTTCCCCAAGGAATATGCAATAGCTCTATGTGCATGCACTGCTTTCAATGCATATTCATTGGGGAAATCCTGAAAACCCGACTGGATTGCAGCCCTCGAGGAGGGACTTTGAGACCCCTGATCTAAAGTGTCCTTGGGCCAGCAAAGAAATACATTAATCAAAAAAACCAAAACCAGATGATTGCACTGGAGAAATTGAGAAACCAGACAAGAAAAACGTCCTCATTCCTTCTTCCAAAGAAAACCTCAGCTCTGTCATTTCTGGTGTCTGACTCGTTATCTGTAAAATCATTATTGCAAGTTCATGAGAACTAACTGCACTTTCACTCATTATCTGTATATTCAAATCGGTGCATGCAGAAATAAAATTATAGCTTATTGAGAATTTCAGTTGCTTCCTTTGCCCAGGGTCACGCATTAGAGGCAGCCATCCAAGGTAGTGCTGTGTGTGCCAAAGGAAGGCTGGGCACGGAGGGGCAGTAACCGAAAACCAAGCTTTGCAGAAAAACAGGTTCAGAGAAAACCGCATGCAAAGCTCAGGAAATCATATTGATCTCGGCATTTATAAAGCAGCTCATAAAAGGCTGCTTCAACTCGATACTAATAGCAAAGTAACTACCATGCTGGAGTTACATTCAGGTCCTATGGATATTTCTCTCTCCCCAGAGGGCTTACAGTCTAAGATGCAGGTGTCAAACTCAAGGTCCGCAGGGCAAATCCGGCTCGCCTGGCCGTTTTATGTGGTCCGCGGTGCGATGCGGCGTTTTCATTGCCACCCCCCGGTGTTATCTTCTGGCCGGCTCCTTCCTCCCTACTCCTATGCGCGTCCTGTGCCTGAACCGGAAGCCTTCTCTGCGACGTCAGGTCAGAGGGAAGGCTTCTGGATGAGGCGCGGGACATGCGAGGAGCCAGCTGCCCGCAGCTTTGTGCACACTGGGGCAGTGAGGAGGAGGGAGCCGGTGAAAAGATAACACCGGGGGCGGCATTGCACCACGGGCCACATAAAATGGCCAGGCAAGAGCCAGCCAGAAGGCAAGACACCCGCTGGAGGGAGGCACCTAGTTGAGGGCACAGCATGGAGGGAGGGAGACAACAAAAATAGGGGGGAATGATTTTATTTTCCATTTAATGATTGAATTGTGTCAATTTTGAGAATTTTCATCTGCTGTCTGTATTTTGCACTGTTCAGGGAGAAATGCATTTGTTTCTATTTCTCTGGGGTTGTACTGCATGCAGAGTCTTGAATCTTAGGGTTTCGTTTGTATATATTAGTACTTGTAGTTTTTTGGTCCTGTATTTGCATCGGGGTTATCTGTGTTCTGGTAGGAATGAATGTTGAGAAGCATAAGTACAGTGTGCTCTGTGTAGTTTAATTTTGTGGTAAACCATTATGTGTTGTTAATAAGATTATATTGTGTGTGCAAAAATGAAAAATGAATGGAAAAAATGGTGTTACAATTAGTACTATTATGGGGGCGGGGTCTGGGGTGGAGATGGGCAGAGACTGGCCTGCAACTTTGCCTGTGTTTTAGATTTCTGCCCCTTAATGTGATTGAGTTTGACACCCCTGATCTAAGGCCTCGAGGCTCTAAAATCCACGTTAAAATCCCGTGGGCCGTTGTAGGGCCGGTATAAATTTCCGATGTTCTAAAAAGTTCCTATGCAAATGAGGTTCATGGAAATCCCAGCAGATCAGTCATGGGAGAAAGGGATTAACACATGCGCAGAATAGTCCATGTGCATGCTCCAGGAAAAACCATGTTGAAAGCATGCATGAGTGCCTCATTGGCAGCGTCATAAGCGGACATCAAGGGGGCAGAGGAAGTGTGGCATAGAGGTTAAAGCTACAGTCTCAGCACCCTGAGGTTGTGAGCTCAAATCCACGCTGCTCCTTGTGACCCTGGGCAAGCCACTTAATCCCCCCATTGCCCCAGGTACATTAGATAGATTGTGAGCCCACCGGGACAGACAAGGAAAAATGATTCAGTAACTGAATAAATTCATGTAAACCGTTCTGAGCTCCCCTGGCAGAACAGTATAGAAAATTGAGTAAATAAATAGTGTGCTAGGTTTCAGCCTCAGAGCTGGTATTGTGATGTCATAATGCCAACTTCATCAGTGATATCACAATGGCTTGCTTGTCCTTTACTTGGTTCACTTTTATTACCGTATTTTTCGCTCCATAAGACACACCTCACCATAAGACGCACCCCAGATTTAGAGGAAAACAAGAAAAAAAAACATTCTGAACCAAATTCTCCCTGCCAGGCTCTGCACCCAACCCCACACTCCTTGTCATGCTCTGCACTCTGTCCCCCCTCCCTGCCAGGCTCTGTACCCTGTCCCCCCCCTCTGGTGGTCTAGTGGTAGGCCAGGACAGGGCAGATAAGGACAGTGCAGGCAGGCCTAGTGGCTGGCAGGTAGGTAGGGACAGGGCATGCAGTCAGTACTCCCCCCTCCCAGGCATCCCCCCCAGGCATTTAGGCAGTATTTCCCCCTCCAAAGCAGCCCCCCAGGCAGGCAGGCAGTACTCCCGCCCTCCCAGGCATCCCCCATACATTCAGGCAGTACCCCCCTCCAAGGCAGCCCCCCTAAGCAAGCAGGCATTCCCCTCCCAGGCAATCCCCCCAGGCAAGCAAGCAGGCCTCCCCCCCCTCCCAGGCAGCCCCCCAGGCAGGCAGGCAGGGCCAGATTCTCCCTGCTCCCTATTTTTAATACGGCAGGGCAGGCAGGTCCTAGCCTCTCCCTCCTCCCTCCCTACCCCCCAGGCAGGCCCCAGCCTTCTTCCTCACCCCCCAGGCAAGCGACAGGCAAGCCCTGGCCTTCTTCCTCCTCCCTGATGCCTTCCGCACGTACTTTTTTTTATTTTTTTAACTTCTGGACATGGTGCCTCAATGAGAGTGGTGCACCAGGCTGGCTGCCTGATTCCCGCCGCTTCCTCCGACTGCTGGCTCTTTTGTTCTCTAGCGTAGCGGCGCACCAGGTTGCCTGCTTGGTCCCGTGCTGCTTCCCGCGAGAACTGAGTTCTTTCCTTATTAGAATAAAGTAAGGGGGGGGGGGGCGCACTTTGGATATTCGCTCCATAAGATGTACCCTAATTTCCACCCACTTTTTTGGGGGGAAAAAAGTGCGTCTAATGGAGCAAAAAAATGGTACATTTTGATTAGTAGAGTGTTGCAGAGATTAAAGCAAAAAACAAAAAAGAAGACCCAGCAATCCACAGTAAAATCGATCCAATGAGATTAAAGCTACAACCTCAGCACCCTGAGGTTGTGGGTTCAAATCCCATGTCGCTCCTTGTGACCTTGGGCAAGTCCCTTAACCCACCATTGTCCCAGGTACATTAGGTAGATAGGGATAGATAGGGAAAAATGCTTCAGTACCTGAATAAATTCATGTAAACCGTTCTGAGCTCCCCTGGGAGAATGGTATAGAAAATTGAGTAAATAAATAGTGTGAAACGTTTCAGCCTCTGATAATTGGAGTTGGTATTGTGATGTCATAATGCCTCATTCCACCAATAAGAGCCAACCTCATCAGTGATGTCACAATGGCTTCATTGTCCTTTACTTGGCTCTCTTCTATTACATGTTGATTACTAGAGTGGCGCAGTGGTTAAACCTACAGCCTCAGTACCCTGAGGTTGTGGGTTCAAATCCACGCTGCTCCTTGTGACCCTGGCAAGTCACTTAATCCCCCCATTGCCCCAGGTATATTAGATAGAGTTTGAGCCCACCAGGGCAGACAGGAAAAAAGGCTTAAGTACCTGAATAAATTCATATAAACCATTCTGAGCTCCCCTAGGAGAACGGTATAGAAAATTGAATGACTAAATACCATGAAACCACACAAATGTAAAAACACAAGACATATATGCTTTTTTTTCTTCACAGCTTCTGCAGGACATACCCCGTTTCCCCCTTATTTTATTTTATTTTTAAATCAACTTCCACTCTCGTGGAATTGGCAGCCCACCTTTTAACGAACCCACACGAAATGCAATTTAATATTCGTGCCCTCCCCCCCCAAGTATGATCCTCAGTACTTGGCTGATAAATATGTATCCAAATTTCTCTTTGACCTTCCACCTCCTGCAATCGGCAGCCCCAGACCACACACTTTCAACGAACGCGCATGAAATACGCTTTTAACACACGTACCCGAGACGTGCTTTCAGCACTACCCGACACCTTAAATTTGGAGTGCTCAATAAGGAAGCATCCACTGTAAGAAACTGCCTTACTAGGGTCTTTAGCAAAGAAAAACCCCAGATACATGGCCCCGCCCCATTATGCCCTGAACCCGCCTTGTTCCACTTCCTGTCCCGCCCTGCTATGCCTCAGCCCCGCCTCCACAAATCCTCTTCTTCCCCAACCTCCAGCATGCATCTGGAAGGCCTGAAAGCATGCACGGATGCGTGTGACATCATCCGTGCATGCTCGGAGACCCTCTAGACGTGGCCAGAGCTCGGGGGCTTTCCAAAACCTGGACGAGCTGCTGTGTTTCGGAAAGTCCATCCAGGACCTGGACAGTCCTCTAAAACAGTGTTCTTCAACCTTTTTACACCTATGGACCGGCAGATATAAAATAATTATTTTGTGGACCGGCATCGGTCTGCAGACCGGCGGTTGAAGAACACTGAGCTAAGTCGTGGGCCAACTGGAAGCCTTCCCTCTGATGTTGCGACATCAGAGAGAAGGCTTTCAGTTCAGGCGCAGGACGTGCGTAGGAGCCGCTGCCCGTGGCTTTGTGCACTGAGTCAGTGAGAAAGAGGGAGCCGGCCCGAAGATAACACCGCATCAGTCGCACCACGAACCGGCGGTTGAAGACACTGTTTTGGGCCTGATGCACTTGCCGGCCCTGTGGACCGGCAGGAAATTTCTGTGGACCGGCACTGGTCCATGGACCGGTGGTTGAAGAACACTGCTCTAAAAAGAGGACATGTCCGGATTTTCCCAGACAACTGGCAACCTTATGCCTAGAACATGCCCAGACATCTCCTTTTCCTACTTAGACCACTCTGTGGGTTGCATACATAGAACCTTCTTTAAATTGCCGCATATCTTCTGTGTGTGTGTGTGTGAATGGCACTTAAGGTTTCTCAGTTACCTACCAAACCTTTTGTTGCGTTAACAGTACAGAGCACTTTGAAGGGCTCAAGAGTCTTATGCCGTAGGGTTATGGCATCTCTGAAGACGCCCCTCAAGGCATTTTATTCGTCTACATTACACAGACAGTTTCTGGAATCTGTGCAAAACAGCTACGGTTTTCATTGACCGTGGGACAACCAAACAATACAATGGGACCCTCCTCTGTTCCCTGAAGCACCTTCACTAGCATGAACAGAGTCGTGTCGTCCAGAGGAGGCAAAGAAATTCCCCTCCCTCCTCAAGGACTCTGAATACATTGGTATAAATTTATCAAGTTCCACCGAATGTGCCGTGCTAGGGGAGTTAGAGGGACGGACTCTGACCAGCCTCCCTTCTGCAGCTCTTCCAAGTTGATCAACGCGCTTACTTGAGGATTGGCTCACTTTCTTGTCCACAATCACGTACAATGACAAGAACAGAAAGGACCAAATGGATTTTATGTATATATTTCGTCACACAGTCCATATCAGCATCCTCCTTCACGACCAAAAAAAAAAAAAGCAAAAACAATAAACAATTATTGGTAGATTCAGTAGTTCCATAAAATATTCCCATCCCCGAGGTCACAGGTTTAATATTATTATTATTAAATAAGGGATCTATTTCTTGTGCCATCAGTTCCACTAGTCCATTCACGTCCTGACATCTGGATGGTCCATAGGGGTAACGACTTCATTAGCATAGCCATCGTATCTGTTGTCCGAACACATGGAGAGCTCTTCTGCACTGTCCATGCTGCTGTTTATCTCTGGAATGAAGATAAAAAATTTTTAATGCTCAATAATTTTTTTTATTGAGTTTTAAAAATAAAATATACATAACAAAAATCTTACGATGAATATCATCTCAACTCAGTTATATAAATTCAAAGAAATCAACAATCAATTGTCATCACAATACAAACACGGTAAAGTACCTCCCAACACACCCTGCCCCCTTCCAATCCTCCCTTCTACCGCTCTACCCATCCCATTTCCAAATATTACTAATAAATAGTGCTTCACTTTCTGATTACAAAACTGCCTGCTCTGACTAATAATTGCTATATATAAGGTTCCCAGGTCATCCCAAATTTACTCTGTTTTTTATAAGATGGGGAGGTCGCCCTGGCTTCCGTAATCATAAGAGCACGAAATGCTGCCCTCCAATGCCAAAATTCCAACCAATGTGGTAAAATACATTTTTGACCATAATAAAGGATTTACAAAATAATTCCCTAACCCCTTTCTTAAAAAAAGGCCATGGAAATTGAGCTGCGGCCTATAAAGCACAAAATGCAGAGATAGAATGAAGACGTCATTGTCTGCCTAACACAGGGCACAATGACTTTTTGTAAAAGCAGATCGAACCCACAGCTCGGCTGTGGAAAAATGTTCCTTTCCAAAGAGGGCGGCGACAAGCCCTTGGGAATGCCTAACACACGACTGCTGTGTAGAATTACGAGCTGAAAAACACGCTGGACTGACTTCCAGTGTTTCTATGACAACAAGCAGTGGGAGAAACCGAGATGCTTCCCAAAGGGAACTTTATTCATAAAAAGACTTGACGCCGTCAGCGTTTTGGTATTTGATTAAGTACCTTCCGTGGAACACCGACAAATGAGCGCAGGACAACGGCGCCCCGTCAATTGCGCTAGTGTTAGGGTAAGGTTTAGATGAGGATTAAATCCTCATCTAAACCTTATCCTAACACCCTCAAAAAGATAAAATAGTATCCGCTGTATGGAGCACAAATGACCAGGAGTCATTGTCCTACGCGCCATGACCTTCCTCAGGAGTCTTTGGTTGCTAGAGAGCCAACATATCACACATGTTGTATCTTTCATGCTATATCTGCCATGCTATAAATTCTCATGCTACGTCTATCACACAATGTTTGCCATCCCATATCTGCAGCACTAGGTTCTATCGTGATGTTACGTGCAGTGGCGTAGCAAGGCAGAGGGGGGAAGGAACGCCCAGGGCACCTGTCGGTGGGGGGCGCTGGCCTCTCTCTGCCCTGCCCCGCCATGTCACTTTCACGCCATCCCTCCCCCTCCACCCCGTACCTCTGTGGATCATCGCTACCACGAGCAACTTCTCCTTCCTGTAGCTCGCAGCCAGCCTGGTTCCCCTCTGAATCACTTCCAGGTCATGGGGCCAGGAAGTGATGTCAGAGGGACATCAACCGCTGGTGCGAGGAGCATGTTGGCAAAGATTTAGAGCAATGGGGTGGGGGTGGGGAGGGAGAGCGCTAGTGTGGAGTGGGGGCGCAGAAGGAGCAGGAGCTTGGAGAGGATGGCGCGGGGGGGGGGGTGCAGTGCCCCTTACTGCGACATTGTTAGTAGCCCAATAAAGCCTGGTCGTCAATATTCAAAAGATTTTGCTTTCTAATTTACCTCTTCTTTTACAAAGCTGCGTTAGCGGCTTCCGCGTGGCAAAAGCCCCATATTCCTTTAAATCCCTATGGGCTTCGGGACAGCTAGTGCGGCTTTGTAAAAGTGGTGGGGTGTGTGTTAATGATTTATGCACTTAGATCATTCTAAATTAAATAACTGTACCCCGCCGAGCATAAAATTTAGGAATTTTGAGTACAATAGACTGTGGGGCTGCTGGGACCGATGGAGACAATACTTAAGAGTACCGGATTACTATTCAATCTGTTGTAAACAATTTCAGGTGAATCTGTTCCTAAAAAGGTGGTTAATAAATCCAAATAAATTACATAAAAATAAATTAAATTCTCTAACAAATGGACTCTGCCTTTTACTAAACCGCAATAGCGTTTTTTTATAGCGCAGGGAGCTGCGCTGAACGCTGTGCGTTGCTTCCGACGCTCATAGGAACTCTATGAGCGTCAGGAGCTGTCAGGAGCGGCTCCCTGCGCTAAAAACTGCAATCGCGGTTTCGTAAAAGGTTGGGGGGGGGGAAGTTAGGTCAGGAGAAATTCCACGCCTAAACGTAGGCAACAACATTTCAGAAGCTCAGTTTTAGGACGCTAATGTTAGAAAAATCTATTTCTTAGCAAATCAAAAATGTTCAAACCACTCCTTATGTATCTTCTCATGGAATCCACTTTATGTATTCTGTATCATCTTGACAATCGTATGAACCGCAAGGTAATGGCGGAATAGAAATCACTAGTGTAATGTAAAAATATTTAATTGAAAAGTTAGAGGCTTAAGTTTAATTGAAAATTTGGCCTAAGTTTTCAAGTTTTCTTTATTTTTCATATACCGTTTATCATACAAGTACAGTATAATCTCGTTATAACGGACTCACTTATAACGGAATATCATCTATAGCGGAAGAGGTCTGCTGGTCCTGGCCGTGCGACTTTATGAACATGCAGAAAATCAGTGCATATAACGGAGAACCAATTTGATCCCCAGAGCGGCTTTTAGCTGTAGTTTTGTTTGGCTATAACGGACACGCAGGCTCCGCCTACAAGGCGTGTGGCATGCTGGTGATATACTATAGTATCAAAATGCAGCCCAGAAGAAAATGACAGTGCGACATAATGCTTTAAGAACTGGGGTGCCCAAAAGGTGGATCGCGATCGACCGGTAGATCGTGAAGGCAATGCTAGTCTATCGCGTTGCCTTCGCGTTCTACTTGCTTCCCGACTCAGAAGCGCCGAGCCGACCAACTTTCCCCACCCAACGTCAATTCTAACATCGGAGAGGAAGTTGCGGGCCAGCCAATTGCTACCTGGCTGGCCCGGAACTTCCTCTCTGACTTTAGAAATGACGTTGTGGAGAGGAAATCTGGTCAGCCCGACGCTTCTGTGTGGGGAAGCAGGGAGAGCTTGGGGCGGCAGTGGTTTGGAGGCTTGTTCCCCAATGGCAGTGGCAGTGGCTTGGGAGTAGGCAGGGAGTCAGAAAGAAGGGGGGAGCAGGGAAACAGAAAGAAAGAAGAGAAAAAGACAGAAAGAAAGGGGGCATGGAGAGAGAAAGACAGACAAAGAAAGGGGGGCAGGGAAACAGAAAGAAAGGGGGACAGGAAGACAGAAAGAAAGGGGGCATGGAGAGAGAAAGACAGACAGAAAGAAAGAGGGGCAGGGAGACAGAAAGAAAGAAACACAGAAAGAAAGGGGAGGGGGGCAGGGAGAGAGGAAGAAAAAATTGGCGGAGGGAATGAGGTCTGGAAACATACAGCAGGCTGATAGAAGGGAAAAAATATTGGATGCACAGTCAGAAGAAGAAAGTGCAACCAGAGAATCATGAAATCACCAGACAACAAAGGTAGGAAAAATGATTTTATTTTCAATTTAGTGATCAAAATGTGTCTGTTTTGAGAATTTATATCTGCTGTCTATATTTTGCACTATGGTTCTCTTTTACTAAACCGCAATAGCAGTTTTTAGTGCAGGGAGCCTATGAGCATTGAGAGCCGCGTAGGGCATTCAGCGCAGCTCCCTGCGCTAAAAAATGCTATCATGGTTTAGTTAAAAGAGAGGGGATATATTTGTCTATTTCTGTATAGTTGTTCCTGAGGTGACATTGCATACAGTCATCTGCCTTGACCTCTCTGAAACCCTCCGGACTATAAATGGATAATTAGCATTTTTCTCTGCATACAGTGTTCTTTGTGTTTTTTTTAAAATTTTATTGTTGGTAGATCATTTTGACTTGGTCATTTTAAAAGTAGTTTGCAAGCCCAAAAAAGTGTGGACACCCCTGTTTTAGAACATCTTTTAGTGTTCTGGTTTTGCAATCATTTCGTGCCATACGAATGTTTTGCTGAGTTTTGTTATTATTAGTGCAGTGACTGTTCATCGATTGAACGTTGTTTCAAGCTGACCTAAATAAAGTTTTAAGAAAATGCAACTCTGGATATAATGGACTCTGGATATAACGGACTGTTTTTCCAGATCCTTTGAAGTCCATTATAACGAGATTATGGAGAAACATAGAAACATAGAGTATGACGGCAGAAAAGGGCCGGCGGCCCAACAAGTCTGCCCACTCAAGAACCCTCCCTCAGCAAATTTGCCTCTTCCGTGAATCCGTTTTTTAAGCATGACTCTGTAGCAACCCCACTTGTTTGTCCCAACGTATCTTGAAGTCGAGCACGTTACTGGCCTCGGCCACCTGGCGTGGAAGACCATTCCATTGATCAATCACCCTTTATACTGTATCTAAACAGTAAACAATAAAATAGAAGACGAAAATAAAAAAAAAAACTTAAAATAAAAACATGGCTAAGCTAAAAGGAGGGAAGCACTTACGCATTCCAAGTTTCCAAGTTTATTGGTTCTTTGATATATTGTTTATCAAAAACATATCTAAACGGTTTACAATTATCAGAGTATCGTTAAAATTAAATTAAAACTTTAAAACTTTAAAATTAAAATGGGGGGGGGGGAAAAATTATACGAAAGGGAAACAAGGGGCAAGGAAAGTTATGCTTTTAATGTATAAATTTTATATCTTAAAACTTTTTTACTTTTTATTCTATATATTTACTTTTTATTCTATATATTAGATATAAATCTTATTTGTTACCCCTCCTATCGTTTTTTCCTTAATTGTAATTAAAATAAATTAATAATGATTGTAACCCTTTAATAAACCTTCCTTTGCTTTGAAATGATATGTAGAAATTATGTATAGTAATGTCTGTAATTATATTGTTTGTTATATTTGTCACCCTAACTGATTTTTTATGAGATTGTACATCGCCTAGGAAATGTGATAGGCGATTAATCAAATTTTTCTAATAAACTTGGAAACTTGGAATTAAATACATCGAAATGGGAAATAAAAATAAAGGGAGGCAAAATGGGAAGGGAAGTACAATTGGATAAGGGGGGGGATCGCTTCAAAAGAAGTGTTTTGATTGTCAAAGAGGTTTTACGAAAGAAGAACGATGGTTGTTGAAATCAGGGTTTACAAAGTCCAGTGGTACCTTGGTTTACGAGCATAATTCGTTCCAGAAGCGTGCTCGTAACCCAAAGTACTCGTATATCCCCACAGGCCACAATGTCAACTGAAACAATTCGTTCCACAACCAAGGTTTACTAGGGTGGCCCAAGGGTGGGCACCTGTCTGTGGGTCCTGCGTGCTTGTACGGGGTGCGCGTGTTGTTGGAGCATGGCCGGCTTGAAGGGGGGAGTGCAGAGGTCCCGCGCAAGCGTCTGGAGGATGGCCGGCTTGAATCGGAAGCCGGGAGGCGCTGGTTAAAGGCAAAGGCATCGCCGAAGAGGGAGGAGAACCGCACGGGGGCCCCGGGGAAAGGAAACCGCCACGCTGCAAGGGCTGCAGCACCCACAGACAGGTACCCACCCTAGTGAGAGCTCGTGTAGCGAGTCAACACTCGTTTTGCGAGACGAAAGTTTGCTGAGTGTTTTGCTCGTCTTGCAAACCGAGGTTTGACTGTATAGGAGTCTTTACAAAGGAAAGTTTTGCGTTTGATTTTAAGGGCTCCTTTTATGAAACCGCATTGGCGGTTTAACGTGCGTAATAGCGCACGCTAATTTGCCAGCCGCGCTAGCTGCTGCCGCCTCCTCTTGAGCAGGCGGTAGTTTTTCGACTAGCGCAGGGGTGATCGCGCGCTCAAAAGCTGCGTGCGATAAAGTCGCAAAAGGAGCCCTAAATTTATCTAAAGAGTTGCCTAAACGAAGGTCACCCTGAAGCTGACAAGTCTACATCCCGCGCTCAGCTTTATTTCAACACCACAGCTCTCGACTGCCTCCAAACACGTCGATAGTTTTCTTAGGCCAGCAGATGGCAGACATCGATTCACGGCAAAATCCATTTCTCGTCTTCTTTAATTGCCCTACCTGAAAAGATTAATTTCTCCTTCATGATCTTGACGTCTCTGCTGGCTCTGCGAACTGCCGCGCTAAGCATGATCTGTTCAGGATTGTAGGTCCTTATGCTTCCTAGACGCCACCTGGAACGGAGAAAAGTTGAAGGCAAAGGTTAGCCCGTTGCATTTTGAAAGAATTTTAAAAGGCCGACCGCCCCTCAAGCAGAGTTCTAAAGAAAATCTGGTAGCCTCCCGCGACCTGATACAGATCATGAAAATTATCAAAGGATGTTCTAAGTATGTTCTAGATCAGTGGTCTCAAAGTCACGGCCCGGGGGGGGCCACATGTGGCCCGCCAGGTACTATTTTGAGGCCCTCGGTATGTTTATCGTAAACTAAACCAGTTTCTTTATCATATGTCTCTTTATATTATTATTAAGACTTAGCCAAAAGGAAAGATTTATAAACTATAAAGAGTTTTACCTCATGCAAAATTATCATTTCTTTAATAAGACATTCACTATTTTTTTCTGAGGCCCTTCAAGTCCCTACAAATCCAAAATATGGCCCTGCAAGGGGTTGGAGTTGGAGACCACTGTCCTAGTTCGTCACACCCAAAAGCACCGTAGCTCCTCCTGAAACTGTATATATGAAGCCAAAACAATTGAAAAGCAGACACTGGAATAGGAGGACATGGGGCCCAGAAGAGTCCGATCACACAGCATTGATTGCTCAGTCTTCTTCTTATTAACCACCCGATACAAATGGAGACATTAAAGTGAACAAACAGTACCTTCGGAACAATAAAAGTCTGGATGAAACCATATTTCGGCATCCTCTTACACGTTGATTAGGCCATTGATTTAATCTACATGAGCGAAAATACTGTGTGGTCCAGCAACTACCGGGAATCGATCCTAAAGCAGGTGCTACAAGCTGATTGGTTACCGTGGGAATAAGCAAGGATGGGGGAAAGACCGCGGGCAACGGCAAAAAAAACAGGTCGTTGAAGTAAAAAGACACAGGGGACAATTCTATAACAGGGTACCAATGCTGGCACTATATTCGTGCGGGTAGTTGGACCTGTTCTGTAAGGATACTGATGACTGTGTTTCTTAAACTAAATGTAGGCCTGGCTTAAGTGGGCATGCTTAGAAATACAACATTTATGCACATAACTTAAAGTAGCCATGCCCCCAGTGGCATAGTACGGGAGGGCAGTCCGCCCCAGGCGCCACCTTGGTGAGGGCGCGGGCACCTCTCCTCCTCTCTGACTCCTTGCTAAGTGCGCCTTCCATTCCCTCCCCTCCGACACCAAGCGCCCCTCCCCGCAGGGCAGGATTAACCAATAGGGCCAGTAGGCACGTGCCTAGGGCCCGAAATGGTCAGGGGGCACCCGATGAAGGACATCAACATTGTTTTTTTCCAAACAGTGATGGGCCCCTCCATCATCAATTGGCAACATGCCCTCCCCCCAATTGGCAACGCGGCCCCCCCCCCCATCGACGGAAAGACAAGCAGCAACGCGGTAAGAAAGGCAACAGGAACTGTAATTGTGCAAGCGGTGCTGCTTGCCCAAAGCTTCCCTCTGACGCAGCTTCCTGTTTCCGCCTGGGCGCATGGTGGGGTGGGGGAGGGGGCCCAGTGTACTTGTGTGCCTAGGGGCCCTCGACGAATTAATCCTGCCCTGCCTCCCCGCCGTCTGATCTCTGACCCCTCCCACAAAATCTTGGTCTACTGGGATGGGGAAGGGGTTCGGATCAGCCTCCACCCCCCCCCCAAGCTTGAGAACCCATACCTTTCATGAAAAATCAGGCGAGGGATGCCCACTCCCTCCTGCCTTGAAGGGCCGCCTCTTCATAATGGTGGCCCTTCCCCCCTCCCGGTGCATCCTGGGGCCTAAGTTCCTGATTGGCTCAGGCGCCCAAGGCCCCTCCCCTAGGAGGAGGGCGCAGAAATGAGCCTCCGCCCCAGGGGCCCCTACCCTTGCCACACCTCTGCATGCCCCTGCCCTGTGAACACCCCCTAATTACACGCTGTCATTTTAGCACATATTATAGACAAGCAGGCAAGCTATTTTCATGTACATGGTTTAGGGCAGGCTTGAGCCCATGGTGGATGGGCATGCAACCCCGTGCTCTGGCTGCTTGGCATCTTTCCCTCCCCCTGGGCAATTGGGGAAGGTAGGGTTACTATATGACTCCAGAAAAAAAAAAAAAAAAGAGGATGCATTGAGATATCCAGGTTATCCATCCTCCTTTTTCTAGAGCCACATGGTAACCCTAAGGGAAGGTCACTTAACTCCACTCCCTCCGACACCTTTATATCCTCTAGTTCTTCGCTGGCAGCGAGCAACAACTCATACATCCTACTTGCGCCAGCTCTGAGCCTTCCCTCTGACTCAATGTCCTGGTCTCGTGAACAGGAAGTGTGTCAGAGGGAAGGGTCAAGCCTGCCTGAGCAGGAGAAATCTGTTACTGCTTGCTGTCGGCCAAGAACTACAGGATTTAAAGGAACTAGAGGGGGGGGTGTTGGGGAAGTGGAGTTAAGTTAGGGTACCAGATTTTACTATTGTAAAATTTGGACCCAAGGCCCCACCCCCAAGCCCGCCCAGTTCACCCAGCCCTGCCCCATTCAGCCCAAGTCACGCCCCATTCTGCCCTAGCCCTGCCCCCTCAACCTGCTCTCGTATTTGGAGCTGGGTCGGGAGGGTATCTGCGCAGGCGTGACGCGATGACATCACACACACACGCATGCACAGATGCCTTCCCTACGTGGTCCCGAGGTGGAAGCGTTTCAGAACCCGGACAAAGTGCCGGGTTAAGAAAAGCCATCTGGACACCCAGACATGACCTCTAAAACGAGAGGACAAGTCTGGGTGAATCCGGACATGCGGTAACCCTAAATTAAGTGAACCCCTGATCTCCTTAAAGAAGAGTGGCCTGGGGCTCTTCAGCTGGCGGGGGCTCGGGAATCCCCGCAAGCCACATCATTGCTGCGCTGCTACTTGGTGGGCCCGAGTCCAAAATGGGAGGGCCTGTGCCCTACCAGGCTCACCCGTGGCTGTGTCGCTGCTGTATGAATGGCAGTGTTCTATAAGCGGGGAGTGTGCGGCGCTGTGGTTAGAGCTACAGGCTCAGCACCCTGAGGTTGTGGGTTCAAATCCCACGCTGCTCCTTATGACCCTGGGCAAGTCACTTAATCCCTCCTTGCCCCAGGTACATTAGATAGCGTGTGAGACCGCCGGGACAGACAGGGACAATGCATGAGTACCTGAACGTAATTATAATATTATAAATAAATAAATTTAAGCGCACAAAAGGCGCTTAAATTCAGGCAACCTGTTATAGAATAGGAGGACAGCGGGTACATGCAAAACGTCACTCGCGGTCGCTTGGTTCTTTCCTCTCCACAGCTACCAGGTTTGTGGATTTTGCATTTTAGCAGGATAGAGAGGGGGGAACACGGCGACATCGACACGAGTATCAACAGTACACAAACATTAAACAGGCCAACGGATGTGACGCTTACGTTACAAGTTGTGCGCGCTCAGTATTTAATGGAGGCCACTAATGTGGCAAAGAATACAAGATTTTCATGTCTCGGGAACTTTTAAATGGCTTATAAGCATTTTAAACACATTGTCACGGTTCATAGACAACCCCGTGAAAGACAAAGGCGCGCGCCGACAACTGAGCGCAAGACGGAGGCGCGCGCCGAAGAAAATTACAGTTTTTAGGGGATCCGACGAGGGGTTTTGTTGGGGAGCCCCCCCCCAGTTTACTTAATAGAGATCGCGCCGGCGTTATGGGGGGTTTGGGGGGGTTGTAACCGTCCACATTTTACTGTAAACTTAACTTTTTCCCTAAAAACAGGGAAAAAGTGAAGTTTTCAGTAAAATGTGGGGGGTTACAACCCCCCAAACCCCCCACAACGCCCCCACAACGCGGCGCGATCTCTATTAAGTAAAGTGGGGGGGTTCCCTCCACGCCTCCCCCGTCGGAGCCCTAAAAACAGTAATTTTCTGCGGCGCGCACCCCCGCGCTGCGCTCAATTGTCTGGGCGCGCCTCTGTCCCGGCGCGCTTTTGACCTGACACCCATTGCCACCATTGATGGAAATCAAACAAACTATTGCCGTAGGCTGGGCCCTATAAACTGTGCGGAGGGCGAGTGGTCTGCGCTACGTGAAGATTCGATTAAAGTATGTTTTACTCGGTTTTAAACTGATTTCCTTTCGAGATTTACCTTAGCTTGACAGGTCGCAGAACACTATTACCCTGTTTTACAAAGGCGCGTTAGCCGTTTTAGCGCACGCTCAGTCTATGCGCTAAACGCTAATGCGTCCATAGACTAACTTGCACGCGTTAGCGGTTAGCGCGTGCTAAAACGCTTAGCGCGCCTTTGTAAAAGGACCCCCACGTGGCATTTCACCTCGACGTGCAATATTTGGTGGTGTACGCTGTTAACACACCATATTTGTGCGTCAAGAATGTTACAGAATTTCAGCCCTTGTGAGCGTCTACGAAGTTTATCTCCGGAACCTCAGTAGAAGCTTCTGGTCTATTTCTGCATGAAGCAATTTTGCAAAATGTTTTCCCACTAATTTACAAAGCTGGATCGCGTTGCAGGACAAATATGACATCAAGTAGGATTCAGAATGCCGCGGCTAAGCTTATCTTCGCTAAAAGTAAATTTGACCATGTCTCCCCGCTCCTGTACAAGCTTCATTGGCTTCCGATAATCGCCAGGGTCCACTTTAAATGCGCTTGTCTAGCTTTCAAAATCCTACACGGCATCCTCCCTCACTTTATCCCTCTCTCTTGGAACTCCTCAAACACTAATACCACCAGACCCACCCACAAATTAAACTATCCTTCCCATACAGGAAAACTAGGGACTTCCCTCCCCTTCAGAATCACTGAGCTCTGGAACAACCTTACCTCCCCTCTCCGGAACTTGAGCTCTCTCCATGTTTTCCGCAAACATCTGAAAACCTGGCTATTCTCAAAAATGTAATCCTCTCTCCATCTCTGGCATTCCAAGTCCTCTAATTATTATTCTGACTCTAACCCTTTATTGTAGTTCCTTCCTATTTATCTCCTGTAAACCGTGCCGAGCTCTACGAACATGGAGATGATGTGGTATACAAACCTAGTTTAGTCACTAGTAGTAACATAGCATTCACTGTATGAGCGCACAAATGGGGCCTCCGATGATGGTGTGCGACTAGAAACGTGGCGTTTTTGGCCAATGCCTGTTTAAGCAATTGAGTGGGTCTTGCACTCGCTCTTTGGACTCACACTGAGGGCCCCGTTTTCACTGTTAATATTTCTATTAATATTGTTGTGATATTTAGGAGTACAGAAAGTTTTTCGCCTTAGTCCTGTTTTTCCCATATATTATGAATTTTTGGAAATCAATTTGGGTCTAAATTAACTGTTTATTAGATAACCCAGTGGCATTATCATATGATACTGTGCAGTTTGATATGGCAATGAGAGCAAAAAGTCAGATTTCTACAAATAATAACAAATTATTACTTATAATGACTGACTGGGGTTGCCATTCAACAAATTTCGTGTAATTGGAAAAATTGGAGTAGATTAAATTATAATTTCTGGTGGAATTCCTTATGTCATGTTTATAAAATGGAGAGATTTATTGCAATACAGCGGGATTGTTTCAAGAAATATCAAGATGTGTGGGAGCCATTAACAAAGTATTGTACTGATTAGATGACTTTTTTTCCCCCTTAAATTTACAAGTTCAATTGTGTGAGGAGGGCGGGGGGGGGGGGGTAATTTTATTGTTACTTATTGTATAAGGTATTGATTATATGATAGGAAAGGGTGGGAAGGGTGGGTGGGAGATAAGAGCATATCATTTGTACCATTGATGATTATTAAGTGATATATTTATTGTTAATTTGTTTGGACATATTATCACACTTATTGTAAGTTTGAAAATGAATAAAGAATTATTTTTTTTAAAAAATGTTTTTAAGTACCATTGTGCTTGAACTGGGGTTTTTTGAATTTGAAACTTTGCCTTTGATAGGGACAGAGATATCATGGTCATTTCTGAACCAAATTGACCCCCACAGCCCTGTTACACCACAGTTTCTCTAAGAGAAGTTTCAAGAAAAGAAGTGTTCCTTTCCACAGAATTTCAGTTTTCTTCATGTGGAAAATTTCAAACAATTTTTTCTTTCTGTATGATGGCAAAAAATTTTGGGAGACAAGGTAAAACTTTTCTCCAGCAGAGCTCCTTTTAGAGTGTGAGGTGGGTCACAAATTTGTCCCAAACTGCAGTACACAGCTGCCTTTTGGGAGGTTAGCAGAACGCAATGGCTTAGGGTAATCCTTGAAGTTCCAGACTTTGTTAAAACGAGTGGGTGGAGGGGTCAAAGATGAAAGACGATGTACGTCTTTTGTCAAGACCAGTGACTGCGGTTTTCAGATTACTGAAGCGCGGAGATGCGCCCGGTTCAATGACCAAATGCAAAGTTTATCTCTGGCATTTTCACTGCGATTGATCCGAAATCCAGGCCCGTTTGTGAGGGCCATGAGGATGGGTAGGTAGACCTTTCGGCCTCTAGCAGGGCAGAGTACTGGATCTTAGACTGTTTGCTGCCACCTTGTGGAATTGGTGTCATGACTACTCAATAGATGTAGTTTCCTGTCCGTGTTGAGTACAAATTGAGAACTTTGAGCAAACAGAACGCCAAAGATTAAAGAAAACAGAATGTATACAAAACCGGCCCAATCCATAGAAAGAAACAATGATAGCAGGTGGCTTGTCCAGTCTACACATCCATGAAAACCTTCCTCTTCACATATCCAGCTCCCATGGCCAACGCTACCCACGAGCTCCATAATGACCGACGTTACTCACGGGACCTAAACTGCCAACCACCAATCTTGTACTCGCTTACAACATTAAAACTTTAGTGCAATTATGTTCTATTAGTACAGTGAATGCTGAACTAAATCTATACTATGCCATATAATATCTTCTACGAATGCCAACAAATTCTTCTGAGCTATGTCTGCCAAAAATGTCTTTCAATAATTTTGTCCTTCTATACTGTGAATGTACCTTTGTAACCCGTTCTGGGCTCCTTTGGGAGGACGGGCTAAATAAATCTACTCTTGATAGAGATCCCTGTATACTTGTCCCAAGCATTCTTGAGCCTTCATTTCCACCATCGGCACCGGGAAGCCTCTCCATGAATTCATTCCTCTTTTTTGTAATTAAGAACATAAGAACATAAGAAATGCCTCCGCTGGGTCAGACCCGAGGTCCATCGCGCCCAGCAGTCCGCTCACGCGGCGGCCCAACAGGTTCAGGACCTGTGCAGTAAATTTCTATCTATACCCCTCTATCCCCTTTTCCAGCAGGAATTTGTCCAAACCTTTCTTAAACCCCAGTACTGTACTCTGCCCTATAACTTCCTCTGGAATTGTATTCCAGGTGTCCACCACACGTTGTGTAAAGAAGAACTTCCTAGCATTAGTTTTGAATTTGCCTCCTTTCAACTTTTCCGAATGTCCTCTTGTTTTTTTATTCTCTGAAAGTTTGAAGAATCTGTCCCTCTCTACTCTCTCTATGCCCTTCATGATCTTATAAGTCTCTATCATATCCCCTCTTAATCTTCTCTTTTCTAGGGAAAAGAGTCCCAGTTTTTCCAATCTCTCAGCATATGAAAGGCTTTCCATCCCCTTAATCAGTCGTGTTGCTCTCCTCTGAACTCTCTCGAGCAATGCCATATCCTTCTTAAGGTACGGTGACCAATACTGGACGCAGTACTCAAGATGTGGGCGCACCATTGCCCGATACAGCGGCAGGATAACTTCTTTCGTTCTGGTTGTAATACCTTTCTTGATTATACCTAGCATTCTATTTGCTCTCTTAGCGGCAGCTGCGCACTGTGCTGTCGGCTTCATTGTCATGTCTACCATCACCCCAAGTCCCTTTCTTGGGCACTCTCATTCAAAAACTTCCCTCCCATCGCATAATTATACCTCGAGTTTTTGCTTCCCACATGCAATACTTTACACTTCCCAACATTGAATTTCATCTGCCATCTCTCTGCCCATTCCCCTAGTTTGTCCAAGTCTCTTTGCAATTCTTCGCAGTCCTCCTTTGTCCGAGCTCTACTAAATAGTTTGGTGTCGTCCGCAAATTTTATTATCTCACACTTCGTCCCTGTTTCTAGATCATTTATGAATATGTTAAAAAGCAGTGGCCCGAGCACCGAGCCCTGCGGAACACCACTCGTGACCTTTCTCCAGTCTGAGTAGTGGCCCTTCACCCCTACCCTCTGTTTCCTACCTTCTAACCAAGTTATTTCTGACGGTCTCTTTTCACTGGGGTTACCAGACATCCAGCTTTCCCTATCCATCATTCTGGAGCTTCCTTTCAGTTGAAAGAGGCCCATTTCCTGTGCATTTATGGCACAGAGATATTTAAATGCCCCTACTTTTGCTGTCTTTCTTCCAAAGTATACATATTGAGAACTTTTAAGCCTGTCCCCGTACATAGGGATGCCAGATTATCCTTTTGGAAAATCTGGACCCTCTAGTCCAGCCCCCCAGGCTCGCCTAATTACGCCTACCCTGTCCTAATCCCGCCCCCAACAAGCCCCACCCTAGTCCTGCTCCTCCCTGCCTGACACAGCTTTTCAAAACCTGGACAAAGTGCCGGGTTTTGAAAAGTCGTCCGGGGAAATCCAGACGTCTAGTAACCCTAGACATACATAATATGATGAAGACAACGGACCATTTTAGTGGTCACCCTCAGGACCAACTCCAGCCAGTTTATATCCAGAATTGTACACAGTACTCTAAAAGGGCCTCAGCAGAGACTTATACAGAGGAATTATCACCTCCTTTTTCCTCCTGGTCATCCCTCTCCATGGGAACTGAAACTTTCTTCACAGAAGTAATTGGGGTTGAGGGCAGAATGGAAGTCAGCTGCCACCTAAATATTTTTACCCTACTGGAGAAGGGAGATGGAAAGCATGGTAAAGGCATGTGACAGCGTCCCAGGGGAGGTGCCAAACAAGCCTGCTCCAAATACAGTGGATCCTCAACTGCTAAGGAGAGACGGGGAAGAAATTAATTGGATAAGACTAGATGGTTGCTCTCTGACGTTCCAGCCTAAGCATGCCGACAAGCCAACTGCAAGGTGGATGCATGCTTGGTTCTACTAGAAAGAAAGGTGAGATGAATAGAAATCCAAACCACTGCTATGAGAGGAATCCAAAATATGCACTGTGGGAGAAAGGTACATGCTATCTTTACTTAAGCTAGGATTCTCAAAAACCCACGTTAAAAAGCGATGGATAACTAATGGAAAACAAGTGAGACATTCTAAGGGGCCTAACGCTCTGATTGGCCTGGGCACCCCATAGGAGGGGCCTTAGGCATCCAGACCAATCAGAGCCTCAGGCCCCTTCACGGTGCAGCTGGGGAGGGGCCTGAGTCTCTGACTGGCCACAACTTGGGCCAATCAGAGTCTCAGGCCCCTCTCTGGTGCATCCCAAGATGCACCAGGGAAGCAGGCCAGCTAGGAGGAGGGAGTCTGCGTCCCTCCGTGCATCTATTTGGAAATAAGGGGGAGGGGCATTGGAGGCAGGGGGAGGTATTTTATGCTGGGGGGTCGCTGCTGTTCCTGGGGGGGGGGGTGTTCACTTTCGCTGCAGGGGAGGGATGTTATGATGCAGCAGGAGAGAATGGGCATCTCTCCTGCTGCATCACAACACAGGCTTTCTAGCAATCTCTGACACTGACTGGCACCCCTGGACCAGTCGCTTGTTTTGGTCGCCAAAAGCCGACGCCGCTTTTAGAAAATGGCTCGGCATTTTTTAAGAATCCACCGGAGGGCTCATTGTCGGAGACTGCTAAAAAGCTCACTATTGACGGAGATATTCCGTTTTGATAATCCACAGCTAAAATGCGTACAGGCTAAACCGTCGTTATACAGTTTAGCGACGGCGATAAAGTTTTGAGAATCTGGGCCTTAGTGTCACAGTTTCCTCCTGGTTCGCTGGGATTCCAGTGTAATTGGAACCAGCCTCTATTGGGACACTTGGCCAACTCCTCAGAGGATTTCCCCTGTTTATATCGGCCTCCCTACTCAAGCCAGCATCCGGTGACGATCTCTGACCAAGAACCATAAGCCACACTGCCCTCAAGCGTACCAAAGTGAACATTCAGTTCTTACCATGAGGCATTACCATCCAGTGAATGCAGATATTCCCTCACTTCCCTGGCCAGCCCAGTAGTCCAATCCTGGTCCTCTGCATGCCATTGTCACTAGGCCACTGGACTAGCCTTACACTGCTACCAATGTTTTTTGGAATTTTGCTGGTCTAGGTGAACATGAAAAACAATCTGCTTGCAAGTTTTCAACCTCGACTCGATGTGTGCGGTATAGCCTAAGCCAGCAAAAATTTTGGGTGTGAAGTTGCTAGGCGTGCGTGTACCCTTTCCGGCCCATGTACACGTGCGTGCAGCTTAAAGGGAACGCCGACTGCCACTGTTAATGTCAACTCGTAAAAGGCCCCTCGAGACGCATACACACACCATCTATTGATGTATTTCATTGTCTTGGGAAGGCAACACACATTCTCTATAGTTGGCGGAGGCTGGAGCGAACACGTCCTTATGATTTTATTGCTTGTTTTTTTTTATGTGTTGTTGCAAAGCCAATTGTTTGTTCCGAATACATTATCGGTCAGCCCTCTGTACTAAAAAATATTTCCAAAATGAATCATTACATAGAAGAATGGACTGTGGCAGTCGTGCGAGGGAGAGAGAACAATGAAAGCTCGTGTACCTTGATTTCAGCAGCCATTTCATTTCACGAGGGCTCAAACAAAACAGTTCCACAGAAAGGGCACAGGCAGATAGCATGCTTCTGCGGAGAGGAACTGGGACAGTAGCACATACAGTCTAACCTCACCTTCTGGAAGGCATCCAGTTCCACAGAAACCATCAGTTGTTGACATTCAATAGAATTAAAAGGAAAGCAAGGCCCAGGAGCGATCTTACTAGTGATACCGCACGTTACCCAAACTGAATGCACAATAAAAGGTTAATATGAAGGCGACGTGATGGCTTCACTGCAGAAAAAGGAACCACTTAAAACCAGTTTGAAGAGAATGGCTACATAAATAAGAGTTTCAAGCTCTAAAGTCGTGGGCAGGCCTGGTTGTAATCTTGGCAATTTAAATGAAATATTCAAGCATAAGAACATAAGATTGGGCTTACTGGGTCAGACCAATGGTCCTTCAAGCCCAGTAGCCCGTTCTCACGGTGGCCAATCCAGGACAAAACTCAAGCCTTTTAGGGTTGTGTGCATTGCATGGCAGAGGGCACAGGAACAACTGGGAGCATAGTGAGCTACGTCCAACTGCATGCTCCAAGACTATTGTCAGGCCGAGTCCCGTACACACTACTGGGTTAGTGTAATAAAACCTGTGTTTATACAGTACACCTAGGAATGCATCAGAATGTAATGTATAGCTGTTCAATCAAAATTTTTAATCAGGATTAATCAGACAATTCAAATTTTTAATTGCATTTTTAATCATAGGGGATAGTTTTGCTGAACACTGAAGCCCCCTAAGAGCATCCACGCCCCTTCTACAGAGCCCTCTCCTTGGAAGGGCTACCCTTCTTGAAGGCCCTACCTACTCCCTCAAGGACATCTACCCTGTCTCCCGGAGCCCATCTCCAGGAGCATCTACCCCTCTCTTGAAGATACCCACCAAGAGAATCCACCCTCCTCTTGGTAGAGCATAGAAACATGATGGCAGATAAAGGCCAAATGGCCCATCCAGTCTGCTCATCCACAGTAACCATTATCTCTTCCTCTAAGCGATCCCGCAACTTCTTCAATTCAGACACAGTCTTGTTCCGGGAGACTGTTCCACATATCTACCCTCCTTTCTGTAAAAATGTATTTCCTTCGATTACTCCTGAGACTATCACCTCTTAACTTCATCCTATGCCCTCTCCTTCCAGAACTTCCTTTCAAATGAAAAGAGACTCGACTCATGCGCATTTATATCATGTAGATATTTAAAGGTCTGTATCATATCTCCCCTCTCCCGCCTTTCTTCAAAGTATACATAATGAGATCTTTAACCCCATACGCCCTATGATGAAGACCAAGCCCCATTTTAGTAGCCTTCCTCTGGACCAACTCTATCCTTTTTATATCCTTTTGAAGGTGCAACCTCCAGAATTGTACACAATATTCTAAATGAGGTCTCACCAGAGTCTTATACAGGGGCATCAATACCTCCTTTTTCCTACTGGCCATACCTCTCCCTATGCAACCTAGCATCCTTCTAGCTTTTGTCATCACCTTTTGAACCTGTTTGGCCACCTTAAGATCATCGCATACAACCACACCCAAATCCCGCTCTTCCTTCGCGCACATAAGTTCTTCACCCCCTAAACTGTACCGTTCCCGTAGGTTTTTGCAGCCCAAATGCATAACCTTGAATTTCTTAGCATTAAATTTTAGCTGCCAAATTTCAGACCATTCTTCAAGGTTTGCTTGGTCTTTCTTCATGTTATTCACACCATCCAGGGTATCTAATCTATTGCAGATTTTGGTATCATCTGCAAAGAGGCAAATCTTACCTGACAGACCTTCAGCAATATCGCATGCAAAAATGTTAAAAAGAACAGGCCCATGAACAGAACCTTGAGGCACACCACTGGTGACATCCCTTTCCTCAGAGCAACCTCCATTGACCCTCTGTCACCTTCCTCTCAACCAGTTCTTGACCCAGCCATCCCAAGGGCACTTGGTTTATTTATTAGATACTTGTGTGCCCCAAAGCATCTACCCCTCACAAAATCCCATCCCTGAGACTATCCTCTTGAAGTCCATATCTCCAGATCATCCACCCTCTTCCCAAAAAGCCCTCCCCAAAGAACATGCTCCTCTCAAAGAGCTCCCCCAGAACTGTCCCCTTCTAAACATAAGAATAGCCTTACTGGGTCAGACCAATGGTCCATCAAGCCCAGTAGTCCGTCCTCACGGTGGCCAATCAGGTCACTAGTACCTAGCAAAAACCCAAGGAATAGCATCATTCCATGCTACCGATCCAGGACAAGCAGTGGCTTCCCCCATGTCTTTCTCAATAACAGACTATGGACTTTTCCTGCACATGAACATCTCCCCTCCAAAAAGGCCCTTCAAAATAAACCCGTCCCAACCAGCAAGAGCATCCTCTCCTTTCAAAAAACTTCTTCCTCAGAAGAACTACTGCCAGAGATCGTGGCTGCCATTTTGAAGCTAGAGCTGGCAGAGGCAGGAGTAACTGGCCTGCCTAATCCTAAACCATGAAGGCATCCTTAAGGGAATGGGGTAAGTCTTCCAGATTAGGGGGTGCTTTTGGAAGGGAAGGGATCTTCCAGGCAGGAGTCTCTTCAGGAGAGAGGGTGCTCAATCCAACCTATGGCAGTCAGCATATTTAAATTCTGACCACCGTGAGCTGCATTGTGTTATGCGTTGAATATTAATCACTGTTAACATCTGCGTATTTATCATGCCTGCTTTCAACCGGCATTTGCTTATGACAATTTTATGCTATTTTCGATCAATTATGAGTCTTTTTGCTCAGCACTTATGATGTAATGGTGTCATTAAAGAATATTGTTAATTTGTGATGTTCGTTATTAATGCTATGTTATTTTGTCGCAAACCACCTATAAGTTGAGATAGTTAAATTTTTTTACAAACCCCCCCCTTCTTAAATCCCAGACTAACAGCACTAATTGGATGTCATTTTCTAAAAATAAAATTGGATAAGAGATTCCCAGCTGTCCAGAAAAGAATAACTGGTCAGACTGGAGGGCCAACTGGTTTTTATGGAGGTATGTTCAGAAGCAAGTTGCACATGGAGAAGACCTTCTTTCGCTGAGAAAATTCCTCAGAGATGCACATGCATGAAGCAAGTGCTCAGAAAACATACAGGCCACTATGAAAAATCACTTAGCAGAACCGCAGCACTTGGGAGCATATTCTATAAACAGCGTCCCGATTGTAGGCGATGGTAGGCGTACTACCGCTGTCTAACCAGCCAATTGGGAAGCACATTTTTTAAAAAACCACCCTGAGGCAGGCAGGCCTACACCGTAGGCGTCTGTCACGGTTGAGGGAGATGTGTAGGGACGCTTAAGCTTGCCCAAGCCTAGGCATGGCTTCACCTGGAAGTGGCCTTGGACGAGCTTAGGCAGCCCCTAGGGTCTCCTAGGGTCGCAATAGGTGCCTGAAATGTAGGCCAACATAAATATGATCTACATTTCAAATAAACATGGCCGCTACGTTGATCATGGCAAAGAAATCTCACTGCTGTGATCAGCTGAGCAGCTTTGGCAGGGAACTCACCACCATCGCAAAGTCAGGCGACAGGAGGGATGCCTAATTCTTCCTGCCACCTACCTGAAGCATCCCCCGGCGGGAGGAGTGCCCAATACCTCCTGCAGAAGACCCCCCCAAAATACCCCCCCCACCCAACTGTGATAAGCAGGAGGGATTCACACTCCCTCTTGCCAGAACACTCCCCCCCACCCAACCGCTATAGCCAGGAGGGATTCCCACTCCCTCCCAGCGACTGACCGATGCCCCCACTCACCGAGTGATCCCCCTAAAGGGGGGACCACCCTCAACTCCCCCCACATACCTTGTAAACAGAAGGAGCAGCTGGAGGGAGGCATATACCCTCCGGCATTCTGGGATGCACTGGGGAGGAGCCTAAGGCCCTGATTGGCTCAGATGCCATAGGAGGGGCCTTAAGCAACTGGGTCAACAGGAGTCTGGGATGCACTGGGAGGGACTTGATTGGCCAGAAAAACCTCTGTGATAGAAGCCAGTTGGAGAATGGGGTGGTTAGGCAGGATTAGACGGGGTTAGGTGTTTGTCCTAAACAGAATCAGACCCTTGCTATCCAGTAAGTGCTGCTAACCCGGATATTCTGAATAATGGCTCTGAATTTCCTTACAGACAACAGAGACCCCAGGGCAAAGGGTGGGTGGAGCCAGCGATAAAACTGGCAGGCTGGTTTTCAAAATGTGTGTGTAAATTCATTTTTTAACCTTCAACTATTATTTAAATTTTTCATTCTCATAACACCACCACAAACAAAATTCACCCGTGTTCATTTCCACAGAACACCGTGAAATTTAAAAATCATCACTGACTTAGTTTAGAACACTGACATGGCCTCCAATCGCAAGTACCCTGAGGGGTAAGTCGGTAGGCCAAAGTGTGGTAAATTCATTTTTAAAGACTAACTATTTAGGAGGTTAGTTATCAATGTGGACTGCCTTTAAGATGGGTTATTCTACCACAAACGTAGTCTAAAAAAGCTTACAAGATTCCAATAAGAAAACCCTATCAATAGTAAGTCTATGCCACTCACATGCTATTTCAGAGAAATGTTTTAAAGGAAGGAAAAAATCTCAGTTACCAGTTAAACCTCCATGCCGTCCAGAACATAGTCACTGACCAGAGAAACCTTCTTCATATTAACTGGATCAGTAACAGTTCAAACAAACATCGTTCAAAAACCAGCAGTTATTTATCTGGCTCCGAGTTCAAATCCAGATCATTCCATCCCAGGAAGAGAACGGGAAAATTCTCAGCAGAAGTCTGACTCACAGTTCAAATCACTTTCCACTACATCAGAAAAATAAACCAGAACTGAGAGTCAGACTTCTACTGAGGATTTTCTCTTTATGTTCCTGGGATGGAATGATCTGGATTTGAACTCGCAGCCAGATAAATAACTGCTGGTTCTTGGAAGACGTTGGTTTGAACTGTTACTTATCCAGTTCTGTTAGCGTATTACAAGGTAAAACAGCAAGTTCAAGTTCAAGTTCAAGTTTATTTACATTTGATGTATCGCTTATTACAATATCTAAGCGATGTACAATTTAAAAACCAACAGATTGTGGTAATACATATAGTTTATCTAAGTTATACAATTGACAAAACAATTTGGACAAACATGAATAGGTAGGAAGGAAGGGGAAAGTTACAATTGCTTTGTTTGTTATAATTTACATAAAATGGAAAATACAATAGGTATAAATGGGATGAGGCAAGAAGAAAATATTAGCAAGATATAAAAATCTAAAATAGGTCATATCATAAATCAAATGCATCTTGAAATAAATAAGTTTTTAGCAATTTTTTAAAAGTGATAAGATCTTTTTCATTTTTAATAAAATTTGGAAGAGAGTTCCACAGTGAAGGGGCCACCACTGAGAACATATCATTACGTCTAGTGCCGATTATTCTTAATGAAGGGACTGAAAGCTGATTAGATGAGGATGATCTTAGAGATCGAGAAGGGTTGTATGGGACAATCATTTTTGATATAAATTGGGGTTCGTTAGAAATTAATGTTTTATAAACTAAAAATAAGGTTTTGAAAGAGATTCGGTGGGAGATTGGAAGCCAGTGAGATTTGATAAATAAAGGGGTAACATGGTCGTATTTTTTTGCTTTGTGAATTAATTTAATTGCGGTGTTTTGGATAATTTGGAGTCGTCTCCTTTCTTTCTGGGGTTATGTTAATTAAGAGAGAATTACAGTAGTCTAATTTTGAGATAATTAGCGAATGAACCAGAATGTTGATAGATTTAGGGTCTAAAAAGGTGGAAATTGAACGCAGAAGCCGTAGTCTGAAAAAACAGGATTTAACCGTTTCGCTAATATGACTATGAAATGAGAGATCCGCGTCAATTATTACTCCAAGAATTTTCATTTGGGGATACGGATTCAAGAGGAGAGTTGTTTAATATGAATGGTGTTTTTAAAGTTATGTTTCCTTTCCAAGTAAAAAGCATTGTTTTTGTTTTTTGAGTATTCAAGGATAGCTTATTATTGTTTAGCCAGGTGAATGAAATGAAAGTGTGGTTACTTACCTGTACAGTAGGTTCTCCGTGGACAGCAGGATAGTCAGCAAATTGGGAGCTGTTGGGACAACACCCATATGTGGCTGACTCATCCTGCTTGTCCTAGGAGAACTAATATTAATACGAGGAAGGTTTTCTGATCAGTATGGAATGTATGTGCTGGACGGCATGGAGGTTTAACTGATAACTTAAGATCGTTCCTTCCTTTAAAGCATTCCTCTCTAATAACACATAAGAACATAAGAATTACTGCTGTTGGGTCAGACCAGTGGTCCATCGTACCCAGCAGTCCGCTCACACGGCGGCCCTCGTCAAAGACCAGCGCCCTAACTGAAACTAGCTCTATCTGCGTACGTTCTGGTTCAGCAGGAACTTGTCTAACTTTGAATATCTTCAATCCCTGGAGGGTGTTTTCCCCTACGACAGGTTTCTACCACTCTCTGGGTGAAGAACTTCCTTACGTTTGTACGGAATCTGTTCCCTTTTAACTTTAGAGAGTGCCCTCTCGTTCTCTCTACCTTGGAGAGGGTGAACAACCTGTCTTTATCTACTTTGTCTTGAATCCCTGAAGGGTGTTTTCCCCTTTAACAGCTTCCGGAAGAGCGTTCCAGGTTTCTACCACTCTCTGGGTGAAGAACTTCGTTACGTTTGTACGGAATCTATCCCCTTTTAACTTTAGAGAGTGCCCTCTCGTTCTCTCTACCTTGGAGAGGGTGAACATCCTGTCTTTATCTACTTTGTCTTGAATCCCTGGAGGGTGTTTTCCCCTATGACAGACTCCGGAAGAGCGTTCCAGTTTTCCACCACTCTCTGGGTGAAGAAGAACTTCCTTATGTTCGTACGGAATCTGTCCCCTTTTAACTTTAGAGAGTGCCCTCTCGTTCTCCCTACCTTGGAGAGGGTGAACAACCTGTCCTTATCTACTAAGTCTATTCCCTTCAGAACCTTGACTGTTTCGATCATGAGTGAGTGGTATAGACTTACTATTGCTAGGGTTATCTTATTCCATTACAAACTATGCTATTTCAGATCCAGGGTCCCATTTTATACACTGAGACCCTGCGCCACAAAAAACCCTTCTTAATGGCAGCCCACATTAATAACTTTTCCGCCTTAGATAGTTCTTTTTAAAAACTGATTTAGGCACATGTAGGTACAAAAGTATCTGTACATTTTGTGGCTAGGTTAGTAAAAAATTATTCCTAAAATAGCTGAGACTTGACATATATTCTTATAAGGGGGGGGAGGAACAAGCTATAGAAACATTAGCACATTTCTCAAAGGACTCATTGTGAAAGGGGTGTTTTAAGCAAACTATGTCTATCAAAGGAGAGTGTGACGTCGTGGTTAGGGCTACAGCCTCAGCACCCTGAGGTTCTGGGTTCAAAACCTCCTTGTGACCCCGGGCAAGTCACTTAATCTTCCACTGTCCCCAGGTATATTTAAATGGATTGTGAGATAGGAAAAATGCAAGTACCTATATGTAAACCGCTTTCAGTGTGGTTGCAAAACTACAAAAAGTCAGTATACAAAACCCAGTCCCTTTCCCTGATGTCATAATGCCTCATTCCACCAATAAGAGCCAACCTCATCAGTGATGTCACAATGGCTTCATCATTCTATACTTGGCTCACTTCTGCTATTGTATTGGAGGAGAGAGTGGCGCAGTGGTTAGAGCTACGGTCTCAGCACCTTGAGGTTGTGGGTTCAAACCCTGGGCTGCTCCCTCTGACCCTGGGCAAGTCACTTAATCCTCCATTGTCCCAGGTACTGCCCTGCGCCACTTCCTGTGACCCTGAACGAGGTACGATGGATAGATTGCGAGCCCATTGGGACAGACAGGGAAAATGCTTGAAGGACCTGTATGTAAACCGCTTTGCGTGTGGCTGTGAAGCTACAAAAAAGCGGTATACAAATCCCTTTCTCCTAAAAGAAAGTATTTTTGGGCAATTTAGTTTCACTGATCAATATTCAGGAAAATTTCTCTGTTATCTATAACTCGTTTTTGTCACTCATCCAGTTTGTTGGGCATATCCCAGGTCTGCAGTGAGAGCCAGGAGAGAGGAGAGGGGTGCGGAGGAGAAAGAGGGCAGAAAGAAAGTTGAATTACCTGATCATGTGAAAACTGAGATGCCAAAATGCAGCAGAAAGAGAATGAGAGAGAGAAAAAAAAAAGCAGGAACATGCACACCAGTCAGAGCAGTAAGGAGAAAAACCACAGTGCAAGAAAGAAGGAATAAAAATCAAAAAACAAAAATCAAAAGGTCAGTTAGTAATCATCACATTCAATAACCCTGGTCCTATCTGAGGAAGAAACAGTAGTCAACAGACTTCACAGTCCTTGCTTAAACCTTCCCCCCCCCCCCCCCCCAACAGTAAGCATGAACCAAGATGAAGGCCTCTCAGCGATGGCTAGTAGACAAGCAGATGCAAACATGGACCTTCTGAAAGCACGTGAGAGCAGAAGCTTCTGAAAATGTTCCGAGCCACATCTTCTGCCTTTCAGGAAATCATGCAGCAAAGTTTTTCCACTGGAAACAAAGGACGAACAGTGGGACCTGCTTGGTGAATTGCGATTCCCTTTACAACAAAAGTACAAGAAGAATCTAGAGATGATGCATGCGTGTGTGCTCTCAAGGCCTCAGAGGTAGAGAATGACACGGGGACAAATTTTCCCCCGCCCCCCATGAGTTCTTTTCTTGTCCTTGCCCCATTCCTGCAAACTCCGTCCTCATCTGCACAAGCCTCAAACACTTTAAAATCCTTGTAAGCAATATTCTAGAGCTCAGATTGTGGTGTCATAATGCCTCATTCCACCAATGTCTAAGCTCCATTCCTGTCCCTGCCCCATTCCTGTAAGCTCCGCCTTAACTGCACAAGCCTAGGACACATGATTTTAAAGTGTTTGAAGCTTGTGCAGGTGAGGATGGAGCTTAGGCATTGGTGGAATGAGGCATTATGACATCACAATCTGAGCTCTAGAATGTTGCTACTTAGGATTTTAAAGTGTTTGAGGCTTGTGCAGATAAGGACGGAGCTTGCAGGACAGGGACAGGAAAAGAACTCGCGGGGACGGGATGGGAAAATGAGTTCATGCGGGGACGGTGAAAAATTTGTCCCCGTGTCATGCTCTATGCTGAAACTCTTCCTGCCTCGCTGCCCCGTGGCATGACTATGTGAAACCTGGGGTAACCACCCAGGAAGCTTTCTAAATCAGTCCATGAAAGCATCCCAGACAGGCTTGCGCTCCAACACTTGACTCACCGACGACGTACTTGGCTTTATTAAATCAGAAGCTGCTGCAAATAAATTGCATTAGGGAGGAAGACGCACCGAGGCTTCATTAGCGCTTCAACAGGATCAGTCTTGATATATATGAATTACAGCGACAGAACCAGTTTAATTCCTCAAAGCACCTACTTCTTTTATTAACTCGAGAGGGTGCGAGCAGCAATGAGAATTACCAGGACATAGAAGCAGGTTGGGCTGACAGAAGAGTGTGTGAAAGATGCAAAACGATGCACACCTGACACCTCCACTGGGGTCAAAATTAAACTATTTCTTGGAGAGGGTCTTCTCCTGTGACTGGAAGTCAAGGTAAACTAGTCCCATATACTAAAGAAGAGTAATCTAGATTTATGCTGGAGTCTTAACAGCGTGTGATGTCTTTTACTGTAGTACAGGCAGTCCCCGAGTTACAAACACTTGACCTAAGTCCGACTCGTACTTATGAACGTGGTTCCAGCTTCATTTGATTTCACTGAGCAGTATTTCCAGTGGCATGGACTCGTATACAGATTCAGGAATGACGCTTGGCCACATTAAGAGCAGTGTGTGGTTGTGCGTGCTGTACCTTAGAGGGAACATTGGTAGGGACAGTCGGCCCTTTTGTCAGCTGGGAGGAGAGGTAAGAAGCAAGAATCATAAAATCCACAAGTTCTGAGTTACTTAAGAACAGCTTTAAAAAGGTAACTCGTTCTTAACCCGGGGACTGCCTGTACTGGGGCCTATATAACCTTTGATGAAGGGACCTATGGACCTATGTGGTCTCAAACCCCTATCTATTACAGCATGCTTTTACGGTGGGCCAATAAAAAGGCTTGCAGGAAGCAGCGTGGGGCCGGGCTGGAGATCGAAAAGATCGCTCTTGCCCTGGACTGCTGGCTGCGAGATTCAAGGAGGCTGCTGTCCGCTGTCCAGCGAGGGAGGTAAGGGGGAGGGGGATGATTTTTTTAAAACAGCATAGGCTGTCCCAGTTACTGGTAGATAAGCTGCGGCTAATACAATGGGGCGGCTTATCTACCAGTTTTAAAACTTGCATAGGCATTTTCAGCGGCCTAAACATGGGGGGGCGGCCTATACAAGGGGAAATAGGGTAGAACAACCTCTCCTTCTCTTCTCTTCCTGGAAGGGAGGGAGGAAGGAGCAGGAGATCTCTGGGGAGGGAGGAAGGAGCAGATCTCTGGGGAGGGAGGAAGGAGCAGATCTCTGGGGAGGGAGGAAGGAGCAGGAGATCTCTGGGAGGGAGGAAGGAGCAGGAGATCTCTGGGGAGGTAGGAAGGAGCAGGAGATCTCTGGGGAGGGAGGAAGGAGCAGGAGATCTCTGTTTCTAGGACTTGGAAAAGAAGGAGCAGAACTGGATTCCCAACTGTTCCCCCAGAAATTAAGCCCTTCCAAGAGGATAAATGAATAGAGGAACGAGACGGGAAGATGAAGAAAAGTTGGAGAAATAAAGGGGAAAACAAAAAAGGATGAAGAAAGTAAAGAAAGATAGAACATGAGTAAAGACAGAAAAAATGAGACAGAACTAAGATGGAAAAAACCAAAGATAAAACCTGGGTCACAAAGAATATTATTTTAGAATCATATCCATGTGTAAATAACAGTATTCAAATGTATAGAATCAAATTCCGACTTCAGAAATCTACTACACTTTTCCCTCTGTATTCACGGTTTCAGCAATCACAGTTTTGATTATTCGCGGTTTTTAGCTTGCTGGCTCCTCCCCCTCAAATGACGTCAGCTTGCATAGAGAAATCGCCGATTCTAAGCGTTGGCGGAGAAAATCGCCGATTCCCGGCACTTTCTTAACCGTGTTTTGCCTCTCCTTCAGGAACAAGCCAGGTCTCCCGTCACGCTATTCGCGGTTTCACCCTATTCATGATGGTTTTTAATAGAAAACAGCAAATAACATATGAAAAAGTTATTCGCGGTTTTTCTGTATTCACTGGTCTGTTAATCCCCTATCACAGCGAATGCGGAGGGAAAAGTGTATTTTCATGTAAAAATCTACATCACAAAGAAATTTCAGGAAGATAAGTTGTGGCAGGGTTTGAATCTATGTGGTAATCTCCATTTTACAAAGGAAATACGCATATCTGTGCTGGCAGATCCTTTTCTATAATATCATCCAACCTGGACACCTCCGTTACGATCTCTCTCTATATATATATTCTTTATAAAATGGGGCTCAAAAAAGTTAGAAACGTTTTGTTATATTATTTTACAATTCTAATTAGTTTGTTTTCTGTGGTAATTAAATTGGACTTGGCCTTTGTTTGGGTAGATAGAGACTCTCTAGACCAAGGATGTCAAAGTCCCTCCTCGAGGGCCGCAATCCAGTTGGGCTTTCAGGATTTCCCCAATGAATAAGCATGAGATCTATTTGCATGCACTGCTTTCATTGTATGCTAATAGATCTCATGCATATTCATTGGGGAAATCCTGAAAACCCAACTGGATTGCGGCCCTCGAGGAGGGACTTTGACACCCCTGCTCTAGACTCCTTGGCTTGGCTCATCTGTAAGAATTCCTGGTTTGCCCACCTCCAGTAATAGACAGAATGCAGGTGATTAAATACCTGTTCAAAATTCAACATACCCTGGAGCAGGGGTGTCAAAAGTCCCTAATCGAGGGCCACAATCCACTCGGGTTTTCAGGATTTCCCCAATGAATATGCATGAGATCTATTTGCATGCACTGCTTTCATTGTATGCTAATAGATCTCATACATATTCATTGGGGAAATCCTGAAAACCCAACTGGATTGCGGCCCTGGAGGATCAAAAAAAAGTTGCAACAGGCGTTCAACCAGCAAACTCCAGCAAGGAAGTCTAGGTACCTTTCTAAACCAACAAGAAACATATCCAGCATTGCCGAGCAGCCAGTGAAAAGTAAACGATCCAATCTGTTTCTATAATGACGACAACTTCATGACACCTTTTCTTGTTGCTAATCGTTACAAATCTATTCTATCATATGATATGAGGCGACATTTTTCCAATGTGGCAGGACTACACAATTCTTCAATTTTAACGCTCTTAAAGTCCCACAGTGGCAGATCTTTTGGAGATGCTCAAGCAGCCTTCACTGTTAACTCTAAATGTAGTGGCCGCGGCTCGAGGCATCTGTAAGGACGCAGACGTTGCCGTGATAATGTCACGCGCATGCGTGAAGGCCCTCCAGACGAGCCCTGAGCCGCCAGTGGGGGGTGTCAGCAAGGAAGAGGGCCAAGAGACGGAGAAGCGCTGGCGATGGCCGACTGCCTACAGGACGTACCTCTCGTCATGAGAGGCATGTCCTGTAGGCAATCAGCCACCTGTGCCTCTCCACCTTCCCAGTGTGTCGCAGCACCACCTGAAATCTCAGGAGGCACACCGTTTGCGATACACTGCATTAGAAGAAGTGTTTCACCTGCTTGGATGCTTGCCCAACATTCTTCATGCAGCCAATTCGCTACTCTTAACGATCTCCGTCAAATCTCAGATGAGAGTTGGTACTCACCAACTCAGGGTGTTCCAACATACACTAAGTTAAAACGAGAAGCCCAAATCACAGAGAGTCAATTCTGGTCTTTGTGAGCCTCAACCTTTCAGAATAACTCTTACTAAATAAATTAACCATATTCTTTAGAAAGCTGTCCTAAAAACACTGCTGTAAACATGACTTGAAAGGAAGAGATTACAATAGATCATGAACTATAACACAAGTTATTGTGTGCAACAGGCCCTAGAAATGTTGATACGAGCGGCAAATAAATCTTTTAAATAAATGCAGTATAAAGTCCCAATTTCATAAAGCAAAGAATGATACTTACTTCTGCAGTATAAAAACTCCTATGATAACAGTGAATGAAACAAGATCAGATGTTATCCAGATTAGGTAGTATTCGTCAGGAGGCTGGAACAGAAACAATCGGCTTATCTTCTGTTAAATATGGAACACGTGTCTCATCTCAGGCTGAAACACAAGACAGTTTCCCCACCAATGGCCTCGTTCACAACCTGAGTACTCTGATCACAGAAGAATAGGGTTATCCCTCTTTCCCAATCCTTTTCTTCTATAGCCCTCTCCTTTCTAAGTCTCTTCCCAAGCCACTCTTCCTCCTACATCTCCTTACCTCAATGGACTTTTTCTGATTCCACTCTATGGGCTCTTCCTGGAGCTTAGTAGTGTAACTAGACTGCCAAATTTAGGTAGGCCTGAGCCCAGAGTGGGTGGGCACCAAATATTCTCTCTGCCCTCCCCTTCCCCTCAGCATCCTCCCCATCTCAAAATATAAATACCTTGGCTGTTGGGGTTCCCATGCTTTGCAAACTGAAGACCTCCTCTTTTGGTAGCCAGAACTGCTATAAAGTTCAACAATCAGTGGCAGTGTCCATGAGCTACTTGTGTTGGTACTCCACACACGCTCAGTTATTGTATGTGTATGGCAACTGGACACGTATGGTGTAGCAGAATCAGCCCAGGGACATTACCACCAACTGCTCATCTGGCCATCAGAAGAAGAGGTCATCAGATGGTGAAGCTTGGGGATCCCGAAGAGAAAGCCCAAAAAGGCCTCAACGACGAAAGAAGCACGACACAATGGAGGAGTTGTGAGGATATGACATCAATAATTCAGCCACAGGTATACACTTCAAAGTACACTTTATTGGTAGCAGCACTGCGAAGATTCAACACTGACAGTGTTTCGGAATCGATACCTTTGTCAAGAGTCTTGGATGATTTCTCTATCGCATGAATAGTGTTCTCACCCCGTGACTTGCTCTCCCTTACTCGTAACCATTAGAATTGCTTTGGATGCCAGTTTTTGGCTCTGCTTCTTTCAAACATTTACCAGCGCTTAATGCACTATTCATGCGAAAGAGAAATCAATCTTCGAGACTCTTGACAAAGATATCGATTCCAAAACACATGTCAGTGTTGAGTCTTCGCAGTGTTGCTACCAATAAAGTGTACTTTGAAGTGTATACCCGTGGCTGAATTATTGACATCTTATCCACACGACTCCTCCGTTGTGCAGAGCTTGGGGATCCCCACCAGTCACAACAAAGGGACACCACTGCTGGGTAGGCCGGACTCATAGATATACATAAGTGGACTCATGATATACATAAGAACATGAGTGGACTCATAGATATACATAAGAACATAAGAATTGCTGCTGCTGGGTCAGACCAGTCCATCCTGCCCAGCAGTCCGCTCACGCAGCAGCCCCCAGGTCAAAGACCAGTGCTCTAAATGAGGCCAGCCTCACCTGCGTATGTCCCAGTTTAGCAGGAACTTGTCCAGCTTAGTCTTGAAACCCTGGAGGGTGTTTTCCCCTACAACAGACTCCGGAAGAGCGAAGAAGAACTTCCTTACGTTTGTACGGAATCTATCCCCTTTTAACTTTAGAGAGTGCCCTCTCGTTCTCCCTACCTTGGAGAGGATGAACAACCTGTCCTTATCTACTAAGTCTATTCCCTTTAGTGTTCTCATGACCTTTTACCCTTTGCCTCCTCTTAACACTACCTACAATGAAATATTTCCAGACTATGTGCCCTGTTGGGCAACTGCCAGGAAATTCTCTCTTTTTTCTTGTGTAGTCTTAAACAAATCAGGAAAACCCTACAATTTCTGACCAAGAAAGAAGGAAGTACGATGATGACTGTACAAAGTAAAAACTCGATCTTTATCTTACTCGCAAACAAAAGTCACCAGGTCTCTCAAGGGTGGCTGAAACATCAATTTTATCTAGTGAGATATTAACTCTCACCACCTCCAAGCCCAGATCTAATTGGCAAGAAGTAGCATTTAGCAAGGGGAGGAAATAACTCAGGTGGAATTTTTAGAATTTCCTTAAATATTTCGTCAAAGGGTCTCTCGGTAATTCAAATGGCACTTTGGGAAAGTTCAAACATCTCAGGTTCAGACGTCTCAATTTATTTTCCATACCTTCTTACCCATTTAAAGTTTGAGAACAGGTTGGGATCGTTTCGACTCCAAGACCTCTAATCATTCGCTTTACCAGATAAAACTGCGTCGGAGAGCGCCAGCTCTCCTGAGGGAAACTTCGCTACTAGACGTTCGATTAGTCTTTTACCCCTATACCCAGGTCGGATGACCGATTTGCACATCAGGACCGCTACGGACCAGGCATAGTTCACCATCTTTCAGGCCCTATCTCTCGCGCGCTCAAGTTTCACCTCCCCAATGGGGCGGGATGAGATGGGCCTGTGGTGCGCCTGCCGCCACGGAGGCGGTGGCAGGATCCCACCTCGGCTGGCGTACATTTCAATTTCTCTCTGTGCGGACAGTCTATCCTGAACAATAGCAGTTATTACGGGAGGAATTCATTAAAGGGTGCCCACAGGGATACACTACAGACACCCACAGGGATAAAGTGGTTGTCTTTAGTGTTTAGTGCGTGTTAATTGTTAGCATGTACTAACGCACTTAGCAATCTTTGATGAATGCCCCCTAAATCACTATGTTCTTTCACTGTTTGTTCCATTTTCTCCATCCTCTCAGATAACATACTAAGGCCAGGATTCATGAACCTGCCTGATCGGGCCCGATCTGGGCAGGTCCGACAAATTCTGAAAGGAAAAATATGCAGATGGGGGCGATCGAAGGAACGCTCCATCAGCCTGCATGGATCGCTGTTGTGCGATCCGCGCGCATGCGCCGACTATCTGTAGATGGTCTGCGTATGCCTGTTCGAGCCGGGGCCGTTTTTTTGTTTTTTTATCCCCTAGGGCAGAGGGAAAGGGAATGTGAAACAGGACGTTTGGAGCCCGTGGTTTTAACCCGCGGATTAAAATCATGGGCTTGCACTACGGGGAATCTAGCCCTATGATCTTGGCGGTGCTAGAGCGGGACGAGGGACCTGAGAGAGACTGAGAGACGGGTGTAGGACTCGCCGGGACACTACTGTACCCTACTACTTTTCCCTCTTCTTAAGGGAAGGGTTTTGTGCACACACAGGGAAGGGTGGGAGAATCGGGGCAGGCAAGACTTCGGGGCTGACAGGGCAGAGAGCAGGGCTGCAGAAGGCAGGGCAGTCGCAAAGGGCTTCAGCGACTGGTCCTCAGAAGTTGCTTTTTTTTGATCGGCCAGCCCGGTCGGTGTTGTAGAGTTTTGTTTAGTGAATCACGGTCCTGCCTACTTTTCATGCCGTTGCCCTCATTTGCATGCGCGGATCGGAGGATGGTCGGAAGACAGGTAAGTGAATCGGGCCGGGGTCGCACACCAATCGGTTTGCTTAGTGAATTTGGGCCTAACTCTCTTCCCTTGCTGAGCTTTATCCAATTCCAATTTATTTGCGACTGAAGCAAGTTCAGTAGAATTCTTAGATACTGAGAGTTCTAAGCAGAGAATGACATGGTGACAAAATTAAATCACTGTTCCCGTCCCCACAGATAACCGCAGGAAACAATCCCGTGTCATTTTTTAGTGTCTATCTCAACCTCGGTCCTTCTCCACAAGCATTCTTCAGTGCAAGACCTGAGGGTCAGTGGTTGTGCCCAGTCATACTCTGATTCTTATGTGAGCCAAGTGTAGGATAATGAAGCCATTGTGACATCACTGCTGACTCTAAGGTTGGCACTTAGGCATTGGTGGAATGAGGCTTTATGACATCACAATCTCAGCTCTGGAATGTTGCTACTCTTTGGGTTTCTGGCAGGTACTTGTGACCTGAATTAGCCACTGTTGGAATCAGGATACTGGGCTTGATGGACCTTCAGTCTGTCCAAATATGGCAACACTTATGGTCTTATGTTCTAACCATCCGATGTTGTTGTTTAGCGTCTCTCTCAACCTCAGTCCTTCTACACCAACATTCTTCAATGCAAGGCTTGAGGGTCAGTGGCTGATTCTTGAGGGTCATACTCTGATTCTTCCCTCACTCCTTAAAGAATGACACAGGGTTGGTTAACCATGAGGATAACTATCCCTGTGCCATTCTCTATGTTCTTATGTAAGCCAAGTATGGGACAATCATGCCATTGAGACATCACTGCTGAGGTTGGCTCTTAGGCATTGGTGGAATGAGATATTATGACATCACAATCTCAGCTCTGGAATGTTGCTTCTCTTTGGGTTTCTGCCAGGTACTTGGGACCTGGGTTGACCACTGTTGTCATTCTTTAGTGTCTAGCTCAACCTCAGTCCAAGGCTTGAGGGTCAGTGGCTGGGCCCATTCATACTCTGATTCTTCCCTCTCTCCTTAATGAATGATATGGAGACGGTTTCCCGCATTTATCAGCAGGGACGGGAAAAGTGATGAATTTTGTCACTGTGTCATTCTCTATTTCTAACCAAACAGAATAAAGGGTCACTATTGGGGACCTACCCAGTGCAGCCATGGAATTACTCTGTGAAAATTCATAGGTAGGTTGGACCTGATGGCCACAGATGAAACATCCAAAAACGGCCCCTGGCTTCCATCAATGGTTATAATCCCCCTACTCTTACCAACAGCTCCAGTAAGCACAAACCAGAGGAAGCGTCTGAACTACCGTATATACTTGAATTTAAAAAAACGATGCAAATATAAACCGAGGTATCCCTTTTCCCCTCCAAAAGGAGGGAAAATGGTTGACTCGAATATAAACCGAGGTTAGAAATTTGGGTTATCATAAGAGCGAAAGACTAAACACTAAGCTATCTCCCCATCAGCTATCTCGTAAGTCACTAAACATAATACAAATATCTGTGATACATATATCCCAAAGATAACATCTTCACAACAAGCCCCTACATCGGAAAACGCAACTACAAGCAACCACAAACTTAAATAAATGTAGACAAAAATCAGACTTAAACCTCAAGAAGCCATATGAAGTTCAACACCAGAGAAAGAGAAACAGCATTCTACACTTTGGAAAATAAAAAAGAAAGCAGTGTAAATTTACAGTAAAACTGCATTTTCTGTCCATGAAATTAGAAATAAAATTCTTTTTTTCTACCTTTGTTGTCTGGCCATTTTACTCATGTTTATCCCAGTTTCTGCTTTCTTCTGTCTTTTCTTAATTTTCTTTCCAGGGTCTTCAGTCTATCTGTCTCTGTCTTCTTCACTTCCTCGCCTACATCCATCTCTGACATTAACCTTTTCCTTTCAGTTTTCCTCCATTTATTCCTCATCTCTATCTGCTTCTACTTATAGCTTTCCATCTCCCTCATCCTATTATTTTCCAGTTGTTTTGTTAACTCTCCCCTCTCTCAGCATCTTTTCTTTCTCTCTCTCCCCCCTTTATTTTCACTGTTCTAATCAGTATCTCCTCTCTTGCCTTCCTCCATCCAGCATATCCTCTCCCCTCTTTCCTCCAACATCTCATCTCTCTCTCTCCACCTCCATCCAAGATCTCTCCCCAACACCTTTACCATTTTGCCCCTTCAAACACTACCTACCCTGGGGGCCTGGCTGTGTGGAATGGAGTCACAGGTCAGGGGTAGGCCTGAGATAGGCAGCCGATTCCTCCTGGTGTTGGCTGTGGCGCTCATCCATGCTGTTTGCTGGCCACCAGGGGGAAAGGGGAATGAGGAGTCAGTGGCGTATCCTGATTACAATCAGCCCTATCTTTGGTTCCGCTAAAACGGCTGGCAATAATGCAGCCAGAAACTGTGGGGAGCCTTCTTTCTGGCCGTTATCGGCTCTGCTGGTCTTGATTCCGCTCCCCTCTGAAGTTACTTCCTGTTTTTGAGGAGCAGGATTGAGACCGGCAGAGCCTATAGCAACTCGGTAAGAGGGAAGGCCCCCGTGGCTTCTGGCTTCATTATTGTCTGCCAGTTTAGCGGGACCAGGACTGGAACCAAAGGCAGGGTTGATTGCAATCAGGATGCGCCGTTGACTTTTCACTCTCCCTTCCTCCCAGCGGTCAGCAAACAGGATGGATGACCACCACGACTGCTGCCAGGATGAATCAGCTGCCTGTCCCGCATGTCAGGCTTGCCTCTGACCCACGACTCCATTCCCCGCAGACAGACCCCCCAGGAAGGTTTAAATTTTAATATTTCTAAACTGGCTACAAAAGTACTCATGCATAGACTCAAATATAAACTGAGCCCTCCATATTTTGGGACCATTTCTTTTGCCCCCCCCCCCCCCACATCTCGTAGTTCTGTTGTTGGAGATGCATGTTGACCAGGAGCTAAGGTGAAAGATGCTATTAAAGATTGCTTGGCGCTCAAGAGGTTTTGAGGCCCAAACGGGTAGCTCCTAACCTTCCCTCTTTTCTTTGGGGCCATCTTCAGGTAACATGCTGTTCAAATAGTAATGGCAAAAATATAAAAAGGAGCCCAAACTGAATACACATCACGCTAGAGGGCAGCCATCTTGGATTTTCATTGACAGAGTCTTTATAAAAACACATGCAAATTTTCCATATCGCAACCTGGATATCTCAAGTCCCTCAAAACAAAAACATAGCATTACTCAAAGAACAGTTTATTTTGCGATGAAACGAACATCAAAAAAAAAAGGAACCTAACAGACCCTTTGTCCAGTGGACCCCAATTTTTTTCCTGTTGTGAAGCTGAAGCAAGAACCTACAAGTGATGTACCGGTCGGTCTCACTCTCAAACTAGCCAGGACTTTCTACTACAGTCGACATTTTGCTCCAAAGGAATCAAAGCAGTGAGGCTGGAGACAGTAATTCAGATACACGGTGGTCTTACCAGCAGCCAGATGGGATAGGACATCTTGCTAAGGAGGTGAGAGGCATCGGATGTGACAGAATGAACTCCAGCACACCATAGCACTGAGTACAGCCAGGCCTCGTTGACAGTGTACAAATTAATACTCAAATTCCACGCCTTGTATTCCCTGTCAAGAAACAAAGGGACATTGTGATGGCATCAAACTCTATTCAGGACCTCATTTACAATGTACACATTCGTGTGGTTGGATGTCCTACTGCGCATCTTTAAAACATCTAAATTGAGGCCTCCCCCCAGTCCCCCTAATTTTCAACACTTGTGTACACAGTGCATGTGGAAGTTTTAAAATAGGGTAAGTGACGCACATAACTTAATTTAATAATTGCATTAATTGTAATTATCCTTAATTGATATTCTACACACTGCGCACGCAAAATCCATAGCACCCAACTGCAAGGGGGAGGACGATGGTCCTGGGAGAGGCACGGACAGGTCAGGGATGTGTCCAGCACTTTGCATGCATGGGTTTTTAGAATATCAGTAGCTAGGCGTGACCATACTCAGGCCTATAGTTAGGCGCTTAACTGCAGATTTATTCTAATAGTCTATGACAGCAATTACGTACAAAATTGCCAATATAGTTTTTGTGCTGAACGCTGGTGACCATTTGAGAATTACCCCCCCCCCCCGTGTGTCCGTGTCCTACTGCCGAGGCCCAAATTGGGCAGAGTCTAGGACACGAAAAGGGTAGTTCAGAGTTTACTGAGCTAGACTGAAGTGATACGTGGTCAGCAGAGGACGTGTCACAAACATGAGCTGAGAAAGAGAAAGCAAGACGTCATGCTCTCACCTGATGTCTTCACTGGTGACCTGAGTGTACCTCAGGTTTAACCTTCTTATGTCCTTGTCTCTCAGCAGTCTGGCATCAGCCTTGATTCCTGAAGTCTGCTGGAAGCCTGGTGCCATCTGTCTCACCAGCTGCCTCTCAGAGTCAGGGAGCCACATTACCTGCAGCAAGAACCAAAACGAAGCCTGGCTTTCAGATGATCTTTTCCAAAGCCATAACTTTAACCTCCCAGGGCTACAGTATTTTAAGACTTTGGCGGGTCAGCTTAGCTGCATTGGGACTTCCAAGCAGATTCTCACTTTCACACGTCTCAAGGCTAACGTGGCTCCACAGTGATTGACGAAGACCTTACAAAAGCAGAGGTGTTAGGGAGGACATCTCCGGGCCTGCCAGCGTTTCATTCAGTGCAAGTTATGACTTCATCTCAACTGGATCTCAATTTGTCTCGCTCAAATGCATCTGCTGCACCACTTGAGCAAGCTTTGCTGTTGGGAGTGGCAGCCTTAAAAGCTGCTCATTGCTGCTAGTAGAATCGGACAGATGATCCATCTAGTGCAAAGGCGGCTCAGTAAATTCCTTCCATCGAGATGCACAAGCTCAGTTGAGCATACTAACACAGTGGCGCCCAACCCTGTCCTGGAGGACCCCCAGCCCGTCGGGTAATGAATACACATGAGAGAGATTTTCACATAATGGGAGTGACAGGCATGCAAATCTCTCTCTACCCAGAGAGTGGTAGAAATCTGGAACGCTCTTCCAGAGGCTGTTATAGGGGAAAGCACCCTCCAGGGATTCAAGAAAAGGTTAGACAAATTCCTGCTGAACCAGAACGTACGCAGGTAAGGCTAGACTGAAATAGGGCACTGGTCTTTGACTTAAGGGCCGCCGCGTGAGCAGACTGCTGGGCACGATGGACCCTCTGGTCTGACCCAGCAGCGGCAAGTCTTACCTTCTTATGCATATTCATTAGGGATATCTTGAAAACCCGATGGGCTGGGGGTCTTCTGGTATGTTCACATTTAGTCAACATGTATGCAGCGTACAGACATAAGCTACAAACTCTATACACATTAAGGGCCTAATTCAGTGAGTGGCACCCAAAAAGTAGGCGCTGAGAAAAAAATGTGCATTTTTGTCTTTCCCATCACTGCTGAAGTTCATTCTTCTGTTTTGTGGGGCTTTGACCTTTTATTGTTGTTTTATCATTGTTCGCCGCTCTATCACTGTATAAGGAAGAGCGCTATATTAAATAAATTTAAACCATAAAGGGCGATCTGAGTTGAGCACTCTTTACAGAATAGTGCTTGATGCATATTCTGGCACCCAACTGAGTGCGAAGACTCATACCCATCTTTTCGACATTTAATCTTCTGTACCCTCCTTCCCCCCCTTCCTCCCAAACCATCCCCTCCTCTCCTCTATCCACCTTCCTCCCGCCCTTCTTCCCCCCTTCAAAGTCGCCTTGAGCCTGCTTAGGTATGAGCGACGCACAAATAGAAAATTAGATTAGATACCAACCAAAATCATGAGTAAATCCTGGTGCACAACTTGGGCGCACAGCCCCCAACTTCTACAGCACTGCGAGTAATTCTCTGGAACGCCCCTGACCCGTTAATAGCCATGCCCATTTTGGGTTGCACGTGAGCGGATTTGGGCTGGACCATTAAAGAATCGTACGCAGCCAGATCCATGCGCAAATCCAAATTAAGGAAGATAGACAACAATAATTGATTGCTAACGGCTCATTGGCTACTTCATTTGCAGGCAGATCTTGGGATTTGGGTGCCATTCGTAGGCGTCGGTATGGGGAAGCCACAGGCGTCGGAACGGGGGAGGCCACAGGAGACATGGCCTGCCCAAAAATTGGCAATCGAAAGTATGGCTCTTCTGACTCCCCCACCTCCCACCTCCCCACCACTGTAATCTTTGAGCTGCCAGTGGCACAATGAAGTAAGCCTCCCACTGTCGGCCTGCCCCGGAAGTGTTCTTTCTGCAGCACTTCCTCTTCCCGCATACGCAGGACACTGCAGAAAGAACACTATTGGGGCAGGCGGACAGTGGGAGGCTCACTTCGTTGGGCTGCCCAAAGATTTTAAATTACAGCAGCAGGGAGGTAGTAGGTGAGGGAGTCGGGAACTGGGGAAAGTTTGTACAATAGAATCCATCTGAGAGGAGTGGGGGGGCTGGGGTTGGGATGAGAATGACAGATGCTGCATGGGCTGTGTGGGGGGGGGTGTTGGGAAAGCAAGAAGGACAAATATTACACAGATTGGAAGGGGTTTGGGAAGACAGGGAAAGACAAATGCTGCATGGGCTGGGGGTTAGGAAGGGAGGGAAAGAAACAATGCATAGGTGGGGTAGAATGGTGGGAAAGGAAGGAAAGACATGCTGCTGATAGGTGAGGGAAGAGAAAAAGAGAATTGTTGGACAAAGGTATGTGGAAAAGAGAGATGGTATACATGGGGAAAGGAAGAAAGAGGAAAGAGAGAGATGTCAGACCACTGGAATGGGAAGGAGAGAGAGATGCCAGACCAGGGAAAGGAAGGGAAGGCGAGGAAAGATATGCCAGCCTGCAGGAAGGAGAGAAGAGAAAGAGAGAGAGGGAGGGAAGGAGAGAGAGAGAGAGATGACAGACCATTGGAGAGGAGAGAGATTCCAGACTATGTGAAGGAGAGGAGAAATGCCAGACCATAGGAGGGAGGAAGGGGGAAGACAAAGATGTCTGACTATGTGAGAGGGAGCGAGAGGGATAAGATGGTGCACAGGGATGCAGACAGAGGAGATGGTGCACAGCAATAGCTGTGGCAGGGAAGAGATAAGAAGAAATGCTTCTTATGGATAGATGGGAATAGGGGAGAAAAAAGAGGGAGGAGATGATACACATGGTTAGATGGGAAGGGAAGACATGGAAAAGTAGATAGATTTTGAGATGAAAAAAGAAAAATGGAAGAAAGTTGAATGTTAAAAGTTAATGCTAAAGATGGATGTATGGCAGAAAGTGAAGGAGAGAAAAACAGCAAATGGATAAGGTGGCCCTGGATAGACAGTTAAGAGCACAGACAGAAGGAAGTGCAGCCATAGACTGGGAAAGATGGTTTGAAAACCAAAATCACCAGGCAATAAAGGTAGGGAAAATGGTTTTATTTTCAATTTAGTGATTGAATTGTGTCAACTTTGAGAATTTTCATCTGCTGTCTATATTTTGCACTGTTGAGAAAGAAATGATTTGTTTCTATTTCTCTGGGGTTGTACTAAATGCAGAGTCTTGAATCTTGGGGTTTCGTTTGTATATATTAGTACTTTTAGTTTTTGGTTCCATATTTGCATAGGGGTTATCTGTGTCCTGCATGTGTGATCAAGACCAGGTGTTCTGGTAGGAATGAATGTTGAGAAGCATACAGTGTGCTTTGCGTAGTTTAATTTCGTGGTTAACCATTATGTGTTGTTAATAAGATCATATTGTGTGTATATATGAAAAATGAATGGAAAAAATGGTGTTACAATTAGTACTATTATGGGAGTGGGGTCTGGGGCGGAGCTTTTGCCACCCTCCCCCCACCCCCCAAAACAAAAAAGCGTTCTGGTGCCTATGGTGCCATTTATAGATTCCAGGGTCAAGTGCCTATTCTCGTTTCATGTGTACATTCAGTGCTATATATGTGCACATTGAAATCAGGGCCTAGCTAACACCAGGCCTTATGATGTTCTTCCTCAGTGGCATCACTCACTTTTGCCCCTTGTGGCCCTAGGAAATTTTCTTTAAAACCAGGCTCGATTGCAGTTTACTTGTGGTACACGCATATATCGATTTTGTACTGCATTTGCTGCTCTGTGAACTGTTTACCTTCTCACTGTATGAAAACACATCATGTAAAGCCTCTTGCTTGATTTTACGTATACTGTATGGCACCCAACCACGCTCTCCTAACCTAATGTTAAGCTAAAAATAGATTTGGACATAGCTCGACTAAATATATGCTTCCAGCAGTGGCCAATCCAGGTCACAAGTACCTGGTAGAATACGAAAGAGTAGCAACAGTCTAGAACCCCAAAGAGTAGCAGGGTTCCGGAATCCCAAACAGTAGCAACATTCCATGCTACCGATCCCAGGGCTAGCAGTGGCTTCTCCCATGTCTTTCCAACAGCAGGACTATGGACTTTTCCTTACGTGTTTTAAACCCAGCTACATTAACTGCTTTTCCCATATTCTCTGGCATTGAGTTCCAGAGTTTAGCTATGCATTGAGTGAAAATGTATTTGTTCCTTTTTGTTTTGAAAGAATTTCTATATAATTCCAGTGTGTGTCCCTTAGTCTTTCAAAGAGTAAACAATTGATTCACATTTACCCATTCCACTCCATTCAGGATTTTATAGACCTCAATCATGGGAGGAGGAGCCAAGATGGTGTCGGAAGGTGTGGGGTGTGCTGACCTTGGAAGCTTCACACTGTTCAGATGGGGAAGACAAAAGTCAAAGTTAAGGGCTTACCCTCTTGCCCCAACTGAAGCAAGCAACTCTGGACACAAGCAAGATTCGGCCCCATTTGGCAAATTCCTCAGCTATCAGTGGTCCCAAGAGCTCCATAGGTTGGCGTTTAGAAGGGGCAATGTTGAGCCCCATTCAGGTTGTTCCTCTATTGCAACCCCAAAGTCTTTCCTCAGCTACCCTACCTTACCAGGGCGTACGGAAGAACTGGTGGTGGAAGAGATGCGGGTGGCGATATCCTCCCCAATTTTAAGGGAGAGTAAAGCAGCCTCAGTGGGTGAGCTACATCTAAGGGACAAAAATGTAGAACTATCAACTTCAAAGCAAGTTTTGTGGCGTTTGGTAAAACCTGCAGTAGATTCTTCTGGGGCATGCTAACCAGGATGGACGACTCCCTTCAGGTACAATTTTCAAATATTTCTCAAAGAATGAATGATGAATGGGAAGAAAGAATGATGAATAAATGGGATACCTATGTGGGATCACTGCGAGGGTCATACCAATGAATAGGGTCGCTAGGATATTGACTTAATAGAGCAGGTCAGTAGAGTTAAGGGGGCCAGTAGAATTATAAGGGTGGGTCAATGGTGTGGGCAGACTTGATGGGCTGTAGCCCTTATCTGCCGTCATCTTTCTATGTTTATAGAACACTGGATATTCTCTGGCGCAAGAACAACAAGTTAGTAGATTAGACAATTTTGAGACTCAATTTCATGAATTTAGTACTGCTCAATCTAAATAAAGGAGAGTTCTAGAAAGAAGAATTGAATATCTAAAGAATCAAAGTAGAAAATAATGTAAGATAAACCCCTCTAGTGTCACCAATTGAGATGGCGAGGAAATATTTTAGGGAAATTTTGAACATTCCAAGAGATAAATGTCTTTAATTTGTGTATTTCCTTTAAAAAAAAAAAGCCAAGGAAAGATGACCCACGCTAGATGCAAGAAGTTCCCGGGTTTCAAACCAAAGATGCCTTGTGTGTGCGTGTTAACGTTTCTTTGTCAATGCTTTTTTTTTTTTTTAATTGGTTTTAATTGTTTTTGATCTTAAATAACTGTTGGAATTCTCGATTGCAAGGGAACCCTCTGTAATTATTAGTTAATTTCAAGAAATTCCTTAATCAACTTGCTGAGTGATCGTTGAGGCACCTTTCATGCTTCTAGAATGTGCTTGGGAATGCCGTTGGATTGTAACAAACGTTTGTGCCCGTTTGTGCTTCTGAGGTTGTGAAATCTTACTTAAATATGACTGTGCTTTTATCATAGGGTTACGAATCTTGATGCAGGCTTTTAAGAGCTGAAACATGATCCTATGGTGAATCGTAGCTTTGTGGTGGACATTGGGAGCTCCGTTATTTAATAAATTTGTTGTTTAGACCTCTTCAGGCCTCTTCCACCCCCCCCCCCCCCCATTTTTTTGGGAGGAAGACCATTTATCCGACTCTATTCTTCTTGTTGTGGGGTCTACTGCTTTCCTTTTTTGGTTTTAGATTTCAACCTGGTGTGTGGAACATCTGACCTGGGAATCAAGTCCAGGATCTCTGCATGGAAGTAAAAAGCATGGCCACTATAAAAATAGGCCGATTTCCCTCGCCCTGTCAGTTCTAAAACAAGAAATCTATTTGGACAAATAAAGCAAAAGGACTGTTCAACAGATATGGCTGCTCCCAGGCTCATTCTATAAGATGGAACATATTTTGGATTCCTTGAAAGATTGATCATTGTATCCTAGCAAGATGCTTGCATTCTACTGCTTTGGCTTTGTTTCCATGCATGTCAAGTATGACTTTTTAGAAAACCTTTTCCTGATGACTACATATAAGGGGAGGACCAAGCTACCTCCCGGTTGACTCAAGTCCCCTCTCTGCCAGCGAGTCAGCAGAAAGAAATAACAGTGTTTGTGCAGCCAATCGTCCTTAGCCATACTTGCTGGTTTAGCTGCAAGGAAGAGCTTGAACCCTGATAGTGAAGCTTCACCTATATCCCGTGGGCCTGGAGACTGAAGGGAGTATATGAACAGTAGGTTCTCCTCCGATACACAGCACCATTGATGGTTTCTGATGTATTAGAAGGGATAATGCTGTCAAAGTTTTGGTAAACTTGATGAGTGATTTAAGTCAGAGACTGATGGTTTCTCCAGTGGCATCACAGCCATCATTTAAAACTACCAATTCCGGACTCAATATGGAAAGTACTGGAATCCATTTATAAGGTATGTGTGGTGGTACCCAGATAACGATCTGGTTAATGTAGAATAGCAAAAATGGCACCCTAACAATTGAGAAACTATCTAGGTATTGCCTTTGAAAATCAATAGATACCTGGGTAACTCCTAGAGGGTCACCAAATAGAACACCAAATATTTCATACCAAATAGAACACCGTCACCAAAGTCTGAAGAACTGCCCCAGCACCACTCTCAAGTTTGAAGGAGTGACCCAGCCCTGTACTCCAAGCCTGAAAGATGGATTCTGCACTGGCCACCAAGCCTGTAGAACAGAACCCAAAACCATCCCCCAGATCTGAAAAAGTGACCCAGCACTGTCCCCCCCCCCCCCCAAAGCCTGAAGGAGTAAATCCAGCTTATTCCTCAACCCTGTAGGACTGACCCTAGTACAATCAGCCAAGCTTAAAAAAGTGACCCTAGCACCGCCACCAAGTCTAAAAATCTGTCCCTACATTGTTCCGCCAAGCCTAAAGGATTGACCCCTAGATAGCTGGGATGAAGCCCTTCCTTCAGTGGCACAAAAGAACTCACCAGCTGCTGTGGAATTCCCGAAGCCAGGATGGTTTGCAGTGTGATATTCATGTAAGTGCTGCGATACGGGTGATCTTCTGGCAAAGGCTGGAAGTTCAAGAGCATGACCGTGCTGTTCTCCTTTGCCAGCTGCAGCAAGTCGGCCAGTTTACAGATGGACTGGTTTCCAGCTTCAAAATAGTCCAAGGGGGAGAGCGAGCTGACAGTCCAGAATGGATCAGTCTGGAAGAGATGGCACCAAGGTTACTGGTGGATAATTTGTGGGCGTAATCCACTAACTTCCCTTTATGGGACATTGATGAATACCAAAAACTATCAACCATCCCACCAAACATCTTACAATAAGTTTGATATGAGAGGAAAAGGATCTCAGAAACCTACTTGATTTTCAGGAATAAACTTGAACCAAGACTTACAAGGTTCCATGTTTCTATCATCGATCCTGAAAAACCTCTCCATACTATTGAAATTTCTCATTTTTATTACTTTTTAAAAAAAATTTATCTTGGATTAACTCATACTGCATGCGGAACTGGTAAATCAGTCTCGATAGAACAGCTCACTCTTATCTTAGTGGCTGTAGGCAGCCCTGAACCAACGGGACCTGTTTCGCCATAGATAACCGGCTTTCTCAAAGGTTCCCCTAGCTGCTAGATATTATCACCTATTGTATGATGTTTGGTGGGATGGTTGATAGTTTTTGGTTTGTTCCATTTTGATCCCCCATACCATCTTTCTTGTGGTACGCTGATGAAAATCATCATTCCAGCAGGAGCTATGCTATGTGTTACCACGTTCCTTTCAACCCAAACTACGATAAAATCCTGTCGTTATAAGATGTTCAAACGGGCAAATTGCAGACTTGGTTGGGCGAACGTATCCATCAAGCCTTGTCTTATTGTTCCTTTCGGAAATTAGTGAAGACTAATCTTTTTGATAAATTTATTACCTAAACTAGAAGGTCTCTTATAATTATGAATTTTATCATACTATCGTGTATCCAGAATTAGTGACTTCTAATCTTTTTGATAAATGTATTATCTCAATTAGGAGGTCTTTTATTGCAGACTGGATGGACCATTCAGATCTTTATCTGTCGTCATAGACTATGTTGCTATATAATTTTATACAATTGTGTATTCAATGATTCTTCATAGCTATTTTAACGTAAACTCCCTTTTGAGGAAGTAATTATGTATTTTTTTATACAGTTGTATTTTTCACTAAATGTCCAGTACTCTTTTATGTAAACCGCCTACAACTGCTGGTGATGTCGCAACAGAAGAATAAAGTTATTATTATTACTGTCTTATCACCACCTTAATCCCAATATATGGTACCATTGAAGTTTCCAAGGTAAGTTACATGGGTTTGAAAGGCCAACTCTCAAAAGGCAAATCCAACGAATCCAATGCAAGACCAGGGCAAACAAGGCCTTCTTCCTCACTTTATAACTCTGACCAGGTCCAATTTATAGGAGTGAGTACTTACAAGGAAATTCTACCCATTCTTGCCCCAAGTGGCAAGTTTTACCACTATTTCTATAGTAAGCATTTTACTTTGTCTTTTTTTTTTTTTTTAATGACTTGACTGTTCTTTCTTGGTCCTTTAGGTTTCCAGCTTAATCAGAACCATGGTTAAGAAATGTTTTCTGATCCTCTGGAAGCTTCAAACTATTAAAATATATTTTGATTTTGCCTCTTTTAGACTTTTGGTACAGTCTTTAATTCTGTCTGTTCTCGTCTACTGTAATATTATTTATTTGGCATCCTAAAAGAAAAATTTAAAACGCATTCGCTTAATACAGAATAGGGCGGTGCGCCTGATTTTTGGCCTAAAGAAATATGACCACATCAGTCCTTTTTTATCGGCAATTACATTGGTTACCTTTCGAGGCATGTATTCTTCTTAAATTAGGCTGTCTTTGCTCGTTTCATGTTTATGTACCCTTCTGTTCAGGCTTGTCGTTATAAGAGATTTTTAAATAAGACATTTGCCTTTTAATTAGGAAATATGAACTCTTGGTTAAGCCCCTTGAACTTTCAAATGTATTCTTATAATGTTTTTAGGAAGTTCTTAAAAACACACTTGTTTGATAAGTTTGTGACATAACATTGTTCTTAACTGTATTTTTATTATGTTTCTTCTGAACTTATGTATATTTCACTGATTGTACAGTTCTTCTTTGAGAACCACCTGGAACTTTTATGGATGGGCGGTATACAAGAATAAAGTTATTATTATTATTAACAATTACCCTAGAACCTTTCCTTTAATCTTTGGCACCATAGCCCTTTCTTCTGGAATCCTGCTGAGATCTTAAATCTGACCACTAGGTGACACTACTGCACAATAACCATGACCCTTTGGCTCTACCCCCCCCCCCTCCAACTACCACCTCCTGAGACCATAAATAATATCTCTGCAGTCTCCTCAGCCCTGGAAGAACCCAGAGAGCAGAAGATGACTGCAGATCTTGAACCTAGGTCCTTGCTATACCACTGCATAGTGCTCTCACTGAACCATTAATAGTTGATTTAGATGAAATGTTTTAAACAGTTCTTCTAAAATCATTAGATTAACAATGGTCTAATTCATGCTAAAAATTACATCACAAAGAATGGGAACAGTCAGATTCAAGAAGAGCCCACCACAATCTCCTAGTGCAGAGCTCCAATAGCCATATCAGTCCTGGAAAAGACTATGAAGTCTTTCATTGGACCACCATAAGAATTATCTATAGAAGGTGTGCGACATGAGACTTCAAGACCACTTAGACCCCTACTTCAAGGCATCTGAAATCACTTTGAACTAGAAAGTCGCACTCTGCATGAAGTACTAGGGATCCTAGGGAAACTAAAGTCCTGAAGAATATGCCCTGGAGTACGAAACACAAGATCAGAAGTTAATCCATTGAGACAAACCATTGAAAGCTTACGTTCAGGAACCACTGCCCGGCATTAAGCCTCTCCAGATCTGTCCAGTTGATCATAGAAGTATGTTCAAAGGCCAGCTCTGGAAACATATCTTCAATGTTGGTTGTCCGCTGAAGTGTGTTGTCATGCATTAAAAATGGTACACCATCGTAACTGCAAGAGGTTCAATAAATACAGGATTACCAATCCAAGCTACGCTACTCAAGCCAGCTTCTATATTCATCAGCCTGCAAAACCTGAATGTCATTGTTCATACACTGACCTGAAGATTTGAAAATCTCTTAACACAATATTCCATGGCAAGACACAAAAAATTCCAATAAATCATAATATGGGGAAAACAACCATATTGCTATTCTTTGGGTTTCTGCCAGGGACTTAGGACCTGGGTTGGCCACTGTTGGAAATAGGATACTGGGCTTGATGGACCTTCGGTCTGTCCCAGTTTTGGCAGCTCTTATGTTCTTATGTGAGCCAAGTATAGGACAGTCAAGCCATTGTGACATCACTGCTGAGGTTGGCTCTTAGGCACTGGTGGAATGAGGCATTATGACATCACAGTCTCAGCTCTGGAATGTTGCTACTCTTTGGGTTTCTGGCAGGTACTTGGGACCTGGGTTGGCCACTGTTGGAATACTGGGCTTGATGGACCTTCGGTCTATCCCACTATGGCAACGCTTATGCTCTTAAGATGATGTTCAAATATGTCACGGGTCGTATTGAGGTGGAAGAGGATATCTTTTTTCTTAAGGGACCTACGGCAACAAGAGGACATCCGTTGAAACTCAGGGATGGGAGATTTCATGGTGACACCAGGAAGTACTTCTTCACCGAGAGGGTGGTTGATCATTGGGATAGTCTTCCACTGCAGGTAATCCAGGCCAGCAGCACGCTGGACTTCAAGAGAAAATGGGATAAGCATATGGGATCACTTCAGGGAAGAATTTAGGGGGTGGGTCATTAGAGTGGGCAGACTTGTTGGGCCGTGGCCCTTTTCTGCCGTCACCTTCTATGTTTCTATGTTTCTAAACAAAATCCTCGTTAAATAAGTTGGGAAGTGGGATGTGATCCAATGATCAGTGAAAAAGATATAAATATTGTGTATAAAGGCGTGAAGTCGGTATTAAGGAAAACTCAATTCCCGTGGCGTTACAAGTGGCTCACTAAGATCCACAAGAGCCACCGGACCACCTTTTGCATCATTTCTCACTCTGATTTAATCCACCTTCCAAACGTTTAAACTAATAATCCCAAATTAAAGTCCAACGAAAATTTAAATTCAGATAAATACCAAATGCAGAATGTTTGATTAGATTTATACAATCTTAAAAAGAAAGACGAGAAACTTATCTCTGAATCTCGTGAGCCCGACTCTCCATCCGACCAATTTTAATTATTTATTTAGGGTTTCTTTTACAAAGGTGCGCTAGTGTTTTTAGCCCACGCACCGGATTAGCGCGTGCTACCCGAAAAGCTACTGCCTGCTCAAGAGGAGGCGGTAGCGGCTAGCGTGTGCAGCATTTTAGCGCATGCTATTCCACGCGTTAAGGCCCTTTGTAAAAGGAGCCCTTAGTCGTTTATTTATCCCGTCCTCCCAAAGGGGCCCAAGAACGGGTTACAGCAGGGGTTGGGAACTCCGGTTCTTGAGAGCCGTATTCCAGTCGGGTTTTCAGGATTTCCCCAATGAAAATGCATTGAAATCAGTGCATGCAAATAGATCTCATGCATATTCATTGGGGAAATCCTGAAAACCCGACTGGAATATGGCTCTCGAGGACCGGAGTTCCCTATCCCTGGGTTACAGGAATATATTCATATTATGGGTAGGACAAATTTTAGTGAGACATAGACTTTACAGCGTGGACAAGGGTTTAGATTACAGCAGTGGTTCCCAACCCTGTCCTGGAGGAACACCAGGCCAATTGGGTTTTCAGGCTAGCCCTAATGAATATGCATGAAGCAAATTTGCATGCCTATCACTTCCATCATATGCAAATCTCTCTCATGCATATTCATTAGGGCTAGCCTGAAAACCCGATTGGCCTGGTGTTCCTCCAGGACAGGGTTGGGAATCACTGGATTACAGCAATTACAATATAGATATAACATTTAGACTTACAAATACAGACTTAATGGACACAGGGTGGTTTAAATTGGAGCATTTTCAGTGTAGATATACTTTGCAGGTGGATGCATCTTTGTTGTCAGAGAATGTGGTAGTAATTCAGGTTATATTTGCGGTGGCATGCGAATTTTAGCGAGATTCCGTTTGGTATATTAGGTGGTGTCTTTGGAATCCAATCTGTCCGGTGTGTAGACATGGGTCTTCAAGGGGCTGGGTTTGTAAAGAGGAAGGTTTTCACGGCTTTTCTGAAGTTCCAAAGACTGTCTAGTGATCTAATGGATGGGGGGATGACGTGTCACATTCTGGGTATGTATTGAGAATATGAGCGTCTTCAGGCTGTCACAGGTGTGGGTGAGCGGCCTGGTGGCAGGACCGGCCGTTTTTCTGTTTGGGATCTCAGTGATCAGTTGGGGACGTAATTTTGAAGTTTTGATGCCATGTAGTTTGGAGTCATTTTGTGGAAAGTCTTGAAAGCTGGCACTAAGGCTTTGAAGGCGCATCGTTTTTGGCTAGGTAGCCAGTGCGTGGATGTTAGTGCAGGGGTGACATGGGCACGGAAGCCCAAATTTTTTAGGAGTCGGATTGCGGTGTTTTGCACACCTTGTAGACGGGTGAGTGTTTTTGCTGGTGAGCCATCTACAACATTTTAGCCGGATAACGTAAATAACAGGACCTGAAACGCTTTCTTGCAAATTTTCAGTAGAATTTTGACCAAATTACTTGCAAGATTTCATTCCTAAATCCACAACCTTGTTGCTTTCCAGTCCGAAGCACTGTGTGTTAATCTGCACCTTGATTACAAGCTCTTAGTGAAAGAGGCAGGACACGGAACCTTTTACACATTAAAGAGCTTTTGATAACTTAATGGCCACAAATGGTTGTATTAACTGCAGCAAGTGGCACGAAGGGGCAGGTGTTGCTCTGAAATCTGGATGCGATCCAGATGCGAGTGCCGTGCATAAAAATGTTTCTTGCAAACTGCGATGCGGCCTAATGAATTGATTTCACTCATGCAATGAATTCGGGGATTTTCTGGGGAAATTCAAATATTCTATGGGTGTTATTTAGAAGCTCTCTCTGCAATTTACAGATGCAATTATTTATTTATGATACATCCTAAGCGGTTTGTATCCGATGCTCTAAGTCAGGGGTAGAGAACTTCGGTCCTCGAGAGCCGTATTCCAGTCGGGTTTTCAGGATTTCCCCAATGAATATGCATGAGATCTATTTGCATGCACTGCTTTCAATGCATATTCATTGGGGAAATCCTGAAAACCTGACTGGACTACGGCTCTCAAGAACCGGAGTTCCCAACCCCTGCTCTAAGTATTTACCCCTATCTGTTCTGGCGGACTCACAGTCTAACTATGTTACCTGGGTCAATGGAGGATTAGGTTACTTGCCCAGGGTCACAAGCGCAGCGATGGGATCAAACCCACAACCTCAGGGTGCTGAGACAGCAGCTCTAAACACTAGGCAACTACTCTACTCCACCTATATCAAATGAATATAGAGAGTCTGGTTTTAGAAAGCCAGAACCTGCCCGTATAAATTTATAACATCTGTTTATGACAAGGGGGTCTTAGGAGTAGTTGGTTTTTACTAGTACAGTGGTACCTTAGATCAGTGGTTCCCAACCCTGTCCTGGAGGACCACCAGGCCAATCAGGTTTTCAGGATAGCCCTAATGAATATGCATGGAGCAGATTTGCATGCCTGTCACTTCCACTATATGCAAATGTATCTCATGCATATTCATTAGGGCTAGCCTGAAAACCCGATTGGCCAGGTGGTCCTCCAGGACAGGGTTGGGAACCACTGCCTTAGATTACGAGCATAATCCGTTCCAGAGCATGCTCGTAATCCAAAATGCTTGCTTATCAAAGCGAGTTTCCCCATAGGAAATAATGGAACTCGCTTTGATACGTTCCCACCCCCCCCCCCACCGAGGCCAGCAGCGCTGCTCCCCCCCACCACCACGAGAACCAGCATTGCTCCCCCCGAATGCCCTGAGATCCAACACCCTCCCCTCCCCGCGATCCGGCACCCCCCCTGCTGCCATCGGGCACCCACCCACCGTGATCGGGCATCCCCTCGCCATGATCGGGCACCCCCCCGCCGCGACCTGAAGTCCCCCAGAGCCCTTTTCTTACTTTAATGTAGTACCGGCATGTCGGCCTCCTCTTCTGTGCTGGCCTTGAGCATGTGCGCATGCTCAAGGCCTGCAAGTTCACGTTCTCTCCCTCTTGGGGGGGACGCTAGCACCTGTCCTATCTCCTCCCCCCTCCTTTTCCGCCCCCCCCCCATTACCATGAATTTTTATCTCTTCCCTTCCCCATACCTTTTTAATGTCTGTGGCGCAAGCTACACCAGCGTCGGAATTTCCTCCGACATCGCTTCCTGGACCCACACCTAGGAAGTGATGTCAGAAGAAGCGCCGACGCTGGCGTGAGCGGCAGGATGGGGTCACTGCTCGCGCGGCAACTGTTAAACAGGTACAGGGGAAGAGAAGGGAGGGGCAGGGAAGGAGCGGATGGGGGTGTGGAGGGTGGAGAAAAGGGCTCTCACCCTCGCCATGCCGCTGCCTGCAGAGAAGTCTATATGGCCAGTTTTGTACAAATGCCGACAAACATCCTTGTTCCTGGCTTTTTTGGCATTCATAATTTGGGCATTTTAATTGGTAAAAAGGGTATTCATTTTGGACATTCTCACAAACTTTCAAAAAAGAAAGCTCAATGTTCAAACATGGCTGCAGATGGATGGGGATTTTTTTGGGATGCTATAAGCAGGATATCCTTTTAAAAATGCCTGTCCACACCTCTGGCTACAGCAGCAGGCTCTAACTCCAACCCTTTGCAGGGCCACATTTGGGATTTGTTCGGATTTGGAGGGCCTCAGAAAAAATAGTTAATGTCTTATTAAAGAAATGACAATTTTGCATGAGGTTAAACTCTTTATAGTTTATAAATCTTTCCTTTTGGCTAAGTCTTAATAATAATATTGTCATTTATAGCTAAAGAGACATATGATCAAGAAACTCTTTTATTTTACTTTTGTGATTATGATAAACATACCGAGGGCCTCAAAATAGTACCTTTGAGACCACTGGGCTACTAGATCCCTCTGGCTTCTTAGACCACAGCAGGAAAAAGGGAATCTCACCTTATCACCACGTCAGCCTGAAGTCCATAGGCTTTCTGTTCTATCAGCTTCTGGAATGACATCAACGTGTTTTCTGGAGCACGCTGAAAACAAGATAAACATTTATAACAAATCAATTATTGCACTCAGTGGGTTAAAAGAGTTCAGGACTGCAACCCTTAAGGATTAATTTGCATAGCTTGGTTACACTGAACAATGAATTAGACATATTTACAGCCATCGAGAATGGAGTTGGACCCCCCCCCTCTCCCCCCCAGATTACAATACAAATATCAATTTTCTGATGCACAGCAGTGGTCCTTATATTAAGCTGGCGTGCAATTACTGATCTGGGCTTTCTTTCCCACTACAAAGACATTTAAAACTGCTTTGTCACCCAACCATCCCTCCCTCTTCCCATCCCCAAAACGCTTTTATGTTTTCCTGGTATATACTGATATTTGTCAACATTTGCCTATTTCTGATCTGAAGAAGGAGGGTTACTTTCGAAAGCTCATCATAAAATGCATCGAGTTTGTCCAATAAAAAAGGTATTACTTTATTTTCTTTGTTTTCAGTTTTATTTCTATAATTTACTGAATTCTACATTACTTACCTGATTGTAAACCCTGATTAGGATGACATTTCCTGACTGTTTTGTTGAATGTTTGTATATTTTTCAAAATATCAATCAAACTATTGAACTTAAAAAAAGAAATGTTGCAATACTTATTGTTTCCACCAGGTGGCGCTGGTCCTCTTGGGATAAGAAAGATCTCATGTAAGCTTTTGCACCAGGTTTGGACTCTGTCTGCACATGTGTGATACAGCTCATAAATCTGAGGTTTAAATACGACTTATTTTTGCTTCTTCAGTCAATACCAGGGGTGGGCAACAACAGTCTTCAAGGGCCAGAATCCATTCGGGTTTTCAAGATTTCTACAACAAATATGCATGAGATATGTTTGCATACAATGGAAGCAGTACATGCAAATCAATCTTATGCATATTCATTGTAGATATCTTGCAGACTTGATTGGGTCATGGCCCATGAGGACCACGGTTTCACACCCCTAGTCTAAACAGCTCTGTAGGGACTGTCCTGTGCCTTTTTTTGCATGGTTAAGTATGCAATGCCATATGGTGAGCTGGGTTCCACTCCTGGCTCTGGAGAGAATGAGTTCCAGTCATTGCACAGAGCAGCACCTAGCTGATGGATTTAGGGCCTATGATTATGTGATGTCAGAGAGAATCCCTGAGGCAGGGCAGAATAAATCCAAGTACACTGGGCCCCGCCTGGCCCTGCCGCCATCCCTGTCTGGCTATGCTACTGAACACTACAAAGCTAATATATCCCACTTAATACATTGCAATAGGGTTACCAGACGTCTGGATATCCCCGGACATGTCCTCCTGCGAATACACGGATGCACACGTGTGACATCTTCGCATTGCATCCACACTTGCGCGGATGCTGTCTTGACGCACAAACAGGTGAAAGGGGGTGGGTTCTGGGGGCGTGGCTGGTAGCTGGACGCAGACACAACTGGGCAGGCCTGGCGGTGTGGCCAGGGGTCTGGATTTCCCTTTGGGGAAAATCTGGTAACCCTACACTGCAAAATCAAATACCCTTTTTCAACCTTTGTTGTCTGGACATTTGGTTTTTCCATCATACATTGATCCCAGTTTCTCTTCTGCCTTTCTGCGTCTTCTCTTTCCAGTGTCTGCTATTTGGCTTTTCTCATCTCTCCTATCTTGTTTCATTCCCTCACGGCACTTGTCTCCTTTTTTCTTTTCTGCCCAGTCCACTCAAACTTCTCACCTTTCTTTTTACTTTTCAACTTTCATCTCCTTCTCTCCTGTTGAAGCACTGCCATTTTCCATCTCACCCCTTCCCCAGCCTCCTATTCCCCGTTACCTTTCAAGTTTTGGGGCTTCCTGTTACACAGGGGCTCAAGGTAATTTCCCCGGCTGCATCCCCTAATGTTGGCCCTGGTAATTCAATTGACATCCATGGCTTTGCTGGTGCTGCTCTCTCTAGGTGGGTTTCAATCATTAAGTGTAATACCCCAGGTTCGTCACACGAGGGCAGCAAGCTAGCAAATATAGTTGGCCAATTGACACTAAGCACAGTTGATGCCCAATCCTGCCCAGTGGTGTAGTAAGGATGAGGCGTCCGTCCCTTGCCCTCGTCTCCAACCCCCACTCCCCCCTAGTTATCCACTGCCGTAACAACCTCAATGTGCTCCTTGTGACCCTGACAGCGCTCCCTCTGATGTCACTTCCTATCTGCGGCACCTGAGGTCGCAAGGAACACATCAAAGTTGCTGCTCGCGAGGGGAGAAGGGGTGCTAGAGCCCCCACCAACATGGCGCCCTGGGCAGACTGCCCCCCTCACCCCCCCTTACTATTCCATTGATCCTGTCAGTTTACATAATTCATTGAGAACAAAATGAAGCGACACTTCTCCCTCCGTATTCGCTGTGAGAGGGGATTAACAGACCTGCGAATACAGAAAAACCGCAAATAACTTTTTCATATGTTATTCGCCGTTTTCTATCAAAAAACCATCGTGAATATGGTGAAACCGCGAATAACATGGTGGGAGACCTGGCCTATTCCTGAAGGAGAGGCAAAACACGGTGAAGAAAGTGCCGGGAATCAGCGATTTCTCTATGCAAGCTGACGTAATTGGGGGGGGGGGGCAGGAGCCAGCAAGCTAAAAAACGCAAATAATCAAAACTGTGATTGCTGAAACTGAAAATATGGAAGGAGAAGTGTACTAGCTTTTCTTTCACACACTCAATGAATATATGTTACTAATGCAACCACAAGTCACTGGTGGAAACACATTCAGTTATTCAAAACAAAGAACAAGTGATACTCAAGCCTAGGGTGACCAGATTTTGCATCTGTAAAAAAAAAAAAAAAGAGGACGTGTGGCCCCGCCCAGCTTTGCCCCCGGGATCACCTATTCTGCCCGTGGTTCGGCCCCATAACCTCAGCCCCTTGCAAACCTCGTCTCTTTGGGCCAAGTCTGGAGTGCATCCGCGCATGCGTAGACGCGACATGATGATGCCACACGCATGATTGTGATGTCACTGGGTTGCATCCGCGCACTCCAGACTCGGTCCGGGCACATATGGGCATCTGGTAGCCCTACTCAAGCCCATTGCATAAGCATTGCATGTGAGTCTGAAGACTTGCATTATTGAAGAAAACGCTTTCTTACCAGGTAGCCATGGTGCGCCCTCACCTGGAATACTGCGGCCAGCACTGGTCGCTGTACATGAAGGAAGACACGGTACTACTCGAAAGGGTCCAGAGAAGAGCGACTAAAATGGTTACGGGGTTGGAGGAGTTGCCGTACAGTGAGAGTTTGGAGAAACTGGTCCTCTTCTCCCTTGAAAAGAGAAGACTGAGAGGGGACATGATTGAAACCTTCAAGATAATGAAGGGAATAGGCTTAGTAGATAAAGACAGGTTGTTCACCCTCTCTAAGGTAGAGAGAACGAGAGGGCACTCTCTAAAGTTAAAAGGGGATAGATTTTGTACGAACATAAGGAAGTTCTTCTTCACTCAGAGAGTGGTAGACACCTGGAACACTCTTCTGGAGTCTGTTGTAGGGGAAAACACCCTCCAGGGATTCAAATAGAGGAAAACACCCCCCAGGGATTCAAGACAAAGTTAGACAAGTTCCTACTGAACAAGGACGTACGCAGGTAGGGCTAGTCTCAGCAGGGCGCTGGTCTTTGGCCAGAGGGCCGCCGCATGAGCGGACTTCTGGGCACGATGGACCACTGGTCTGACCCAGCAGCAGCAATTCTTATGTTCTTATGTCCTGCATCTGAAATAATAATAATTAGATAGCAGTGAAGGACTAAAGGCCATTAGGTCTATCCAACTTACTAGTAACAATGCCAAAAATCCTGATTTCTCACTCGACATGAACATTTTTTTTAAACTAGAAATGCTCACTAATCATTTAAAGTACAGGCAATCCCTGAGTTACAATCGCCCGACTTAAGCACGACTCGTACTTAAGAACACGGTTGCGCTTTCATTTGATTTCACTGAGCAGTATATCCAGTGGCCTAGACGCCTCCACTTCTCCTGCGGCAGATTCAGGAATGACGCACAGCCACATTAAGAACAGTGTGTGGTTGTGCGTGCTGTACCTTAGAGGGAACACTGGTAGGGACAGTTGGCCCTTTTGTCAGCTGGGAGCAGAATCTTTCAAGCCATTGTGACATCACTGCTGAGGTTGGCTCTTTGGCATTGGTGGAATGAGGCATTATGACATCACAATCTCAGCTCTGAAATGTTGCTACTTAAGAACATGGTTCTCATTTGATTTCACTGAGCAGTATTTCCAATGGCCTAGAAGCTTCCACTTCTCCTGCGGCAGATTCAGGAATGACGCACGGCCACATTAAGAGCAGTGTGTGGTTGTGCATGCTGTACCCTTAGAGGGAACACTGGTAGGGACAGTTGGCCCTTTTGTCAGCTGGGAGCAGAGGTAAGCAGGAAGAATCTTAAAATCTACAGGTTCTGAGTTACATACAAATCCGACTTAAGAACAGCTTTAAAAGGGTAACTCGTTCTTAACTCGGGGACTGCCTGTATAGGAATCATCAAGCCATTGTGACATCACTGCTGAGGTTGGCTCTTAGGCATTGGTGGAATGAGGCATTATGACATCACAATCTCAGCTCTGGAATGTTGCTACTCCATGGGATCTTGCCAGGCACTTGTGACCTGAGTTAGCCACTGTTAGAAACAGATTTCTGGGCATGAGGGACCTTCAGTCTGTCCCAGTATAGCAATTCTTATGTTCTTTTGTGAGTCAAGTACAGGCAGTCCCCGAGCTACAGATGCCCGACTTAAGTACGACTCATACTTAAGAACGCGGTTGCGGCTTCATTTGATTTCAATGAGCAGTATTTCCAGTGGAATAAACTCCTACACTTCTCCTGTGGCAGATTCAGGCATGACGCATGGCCACATTAAGAACAGTGTGTGGTTGTGCATGCTGTATTGTGGAACTCCCTTCCACAACCACTTCGAGACGAACACCACCTTGACAAATTTAAGAAAAACTTAAAAACTTTTTTATTTCGTGATGCATTCTCTTCTATTTAATTTCTCACTTCTTAATTTCTCTTCTATCTAATTTCTCTCTTTTACAAACATTCCATATATTTTATTCCCATCCAACATGTTTTTTTCCCAACCCCTCTTTCTCCTTTTTCTACCTACAATGTAACTGTACCCATCCATTCCCTCTCTCCTCACTGTCAAGTCCGTCTTGTTAATGTCTTTAATGTTCACTATATATTATTTAAATTACTTAATAATTCTTCAATTGTTCCTACTCCTATCTGTCATTTTTAATTCTAATGTAAACCGGCCAGATATTTGCTTGATGGTCGGTATATTAAAATCTAATAAACTTGAAACTGTATCTTAGAGGAAACACTTCAGTTGGCCCTTTTGTCAGCTGGGAGCAGAATCTTAAAATCTACAAGTTCTGAGTTACATACAAATCTGACTTAACAGCTTTAAAAATGTAGCTCGTTCTTAACTCGGGGACTGCCTGTATAGGAATCATCAAGCCATTGTGACATCACTGCTGAGGTTGGCTCTTAGGCATTGGTGGAATGAGACATTATGACATCACAATCTCAGCTCTGGAATGTTGCTACTTAAGAACATGGTAGCGGCTTCATTCGATGTCACTGAGCAGTATTTCCAGTGAAATAGACTCCCGGGGACTGTCTTACTACAAGACTCAATAACATCCCGCTACGTAACCACTAAGTAATATTTGAAACCCGACCACACTGCATTCCGTCACTCCTCCCCTCTCCAAACAGATCTTGGCCTTTTACCAGCTCCCAAGGATACTTTTTGTTCTGCCGAGCAGACCAGCTCACAGAGGCCCAGGGAGAGATTATTTCTTTACAAGGAATTATTATGCAGTCTTGAGTAAGTCGATGCATAAGGCAGACACACGTGTCACTCTTGAATTTCATTGACTGCTTCTGACTAATTGATCTCAAGCTGTCTCTTGACCTTCCTGGTCTAGCCATGTTCTGCCACACTAAACGGAGCAAATGTTTTTCATGGCCCATTAGAATTGAAATTATAAAATTGTAAAACCAACAAAAAATTAAATTTGAGTCATTTATTTCAAGTTCTTCATTCTTCTATACCGCCATAATCAGACGACTTCTAGGCGGTTCACACCGAAGAGAGCTGGACAGTCAGCGAATCACATTATGCAAATTATAAAATGATAAAAGTACAGCATATTACTCAAGAATAGACATAATAAAAATTGTTCGATTTAGGGCTCCTTTTACGAAAGCGCGGTAGTGGTTTAATACGTGAAATAGCACGCGCTAAACCACCGGCTGCGCTAGCTGCTACGCCTCCCCTTGAGCAGGCGGTAGTTTTTTTGGCTAGCGCGGGGATTAGTGCGTGATTAAAAGTCGCGCGCGCTAAGGAGCCCTTTAGTGATAAATCTATCAAACAATGCCGTTTTAATTTCTTTCCTAAAGGCGCCGTAGGTCGGCCTAGCTCCATTAATGTAGTTACCTAACCAAGACTGCTGTTTACTTGCTTGAGACATGAGCGTCCTGTCCAAAAAGCCAGCAATGCTTGGGTATGCAAATAGATTACAATTTCTGGTTATTCTCGTAGGACTATATAACACGAAAAGAGATAAAAGATGTCTGGGTAATTGTAGCAACAGTGACACTAAAGTCGATAGGATAGGATTACAAATCCACGCGATGGATGAGCTTGTTTTTGAGGGCAAATTAACTCAAAATGCGGCTCGATAGTCGACAAGCAAACCCGCATTTCATCATCCACCATCTGAGGTCGTTCTCTTTTTTTTTTTTCAACTTAATTTCTGTCAGAGCTGAAAATCCAAGTTCACAATTTAAGAAGATCCAAACAGTAACAAAACCTCGATTGCTTTGTTGCCCAGGTTAAGATAACTACTGCATTAAAAAAAAATCAAAATCAAATCATTTGCCATTAGTTTTCAAGGACCAATCGCGTGAAAGAACGATGCTCGTCTGGGCGGTTGTATCCTTACGCACACAGACGCTCATAAAACTGACAAACCCTACGTGTCATCTATTCCAGTGCATACTTATGAAGGGAATTTTTAAAAATAAAGTAAAATTCTGGAATCGCTCATGACACACCTGGAATTTCTTCAGGGCACACAGTACGAGAAACGCTGGCAAAATTGCATTAATAACGGTTGTCTTTTTCTGACTGGAAGGAGTAGAGACTAAAGCTGTTCCATACTCATACTCATTTGAGTCTTACATCCCGTGGGTGTTAAGGGAAGAGACAGAACATTCAGACTGGAGGAGGGACACGAGTGGGGGTCCCGCAGGGCTCGGTGCTCGGGCTGCTGCGACTTAATATATTCATAAATGATCTAGAAACAGGGATGAAGTGCGAAGTAATAAAATTTGCGGACGACACCAAACTATTTAGTGGAGCTCGGACAAAGGAGGACTGCGAAGAATTGCAAAGGGACTTGAACAAACTAGGGGAGTGGGCGACGAGATGGCAGATGAAGTTCAACGTTGAGAAATGTAAAGTACTGCATGTGGGAAGCAGAAACCCAAGGTACAACTATACGATGGGAGGGATGTTATTAAATCAGAGTAGCCAAGAAAGGGACTTGGGGTTAATGGTGGACATGACAAGAAGGCAAGCAGAATGCTAGGCATAATCAAGAAGGGTATTACAACCAGAACGAAAGAAGTTATCCTGCCATTGTATCGGGCAATGGTGCATCCACATCTGGAGTACTGCGTCCAATATTGGTCGCCGTACCTTAAGAAGGACATGGTGTTTCTCGAGAGGGTTCAGAGGAGAGCGACACGTCTGATAAAGGGGATGGAAAACCTTTCATACGCTGAGAGATTGGAGAAACTGGGTCTCTTTTCCCTGGAGAAGAGGAGACTTAGAGGGGATATGATAGAGATTTACAAGATCATGAAGAGCATAGAGAGAGTAGAGAGGGACAGAAAGAGAGAGACAAAGGGAGACAGAGAGAAATAGAGAGAGAGAGAGATGGAAAGAAAGAAACAGAGAGAGAAAGGGAGAGACACAGAAATAGAGAGAGATAAGACAGAGAAAGACTGGAGGAACTGGGACTCTTTTCCCTGGAGAAGAGGAGACTTAGAGGGGATATGATAGAGACTTACAAGATCATGAAGAGCATAGAGAGAGTGGAGAGGGACAGAAAGAGAGAGAGAAATGGAGACAGAGAGAAATAGAGAGAGATGGAAAGAAAGAAAGAGAGAGAGAAAGAAATAGAGAGAGACAGATAGAGAAAGATTGGAGAAACTGGGGCTCTTTTCCCTGGAGAAGAGGAGACTTAGAGGGGATATGATAGAGACTTACAAGATCATGAAGAGCATAGAGAGAGTAGAGAGGGACAGATTCTTCAAACTTTCAAAAAATAAGAGAACAAGAAGGCACTCGGAAAAGTTGAAAGGGGACAGATTCAAAACCAATGCTAGGAAGTTCTTCTTTACCCAACGTGTGGTGGACACCTGGAATGCGCTTCCAGAGGACGTAATAGGGCAGAGTACGGTACTGGGGTTTAAGAAAGGATTGGACAATTTCCTGCTGGAAAAAGGGATAGAGGGGTATAGATAGAGGATTACTGCACAGGTCCTGAACCTGTTGGGCCGCCGCGTGAGCGGACTGCTGGGCACGATGGACCTCAGGTCTGACCCAGTGGAGGCATTGCTTATGTTCTTATGTTCTTAACAGCCATATTGCACTACGTAAAAATGACCTTTTTTTTAAAATTGGAGAATTTTGTTCTTGTTGGACCAATAAAGATATCAAAATACAGAGATTCAAGACTTTGCCTACCCCAACACCCCCACCAGGAAAAACAGAAATACAAAAACTCTGCACTAGATGACAGGTGTGAATGAAAGATATGAATATTATCAACAACAGTATAAATGAATGAGAGAAAGCAACGTGGCCAGACAGCATTCGAGTGGTCAAACAGATGAAAGGGCAAAATTAAAATTTACTGCATAGCAAGCAGGTGTGCTCTTAGGCGGTGCAAGTTGGCTCTTTTACATTTGCTAGAGCAGTGAATCGCAATCTGTGCGCTACGGCGAGATTCTGGTTGTGCCGCAGCGAGACAGGAGCGTGCCACTGCCGGCAGAGGCACCAACGCCTCTTCTCCTCTCTGCCCCCCCCTCGAGTGATGGAGGGATTTGCAAAGCCTGACAATTTGTCCAGGTTTTGGAAGGCCCCCCCTGAGCTCAGGGCCGCGTCTACATTTACATGTATGGGGCAGGGACAGGGATAGCAACAAAACTGGCGGGGACGGGGATAGATATGCCCTCCCGTGCCAATCTCTACAGTGGCCAACCCAGATCACATGTACCTGGCAAGATCCCAAAAGAGTAAAACAGATTTTATGTTGCTTATCCAAGAAATAAACAGTGGATTTTCCCACTTATGAACTTTTCTTTTAGGAAATGATCCAAATCTTTTTTAAACCCTGTTAAGCTAACTGCTTCTGCTTTGGCAACCAGTTCCAGAGTTTAGTTACACATTTGAGTAAAGAAATATTTTCTCTGATTTTGTTTTAAATTTGCTACTTAGTAGCTTCATTGCATGCTCCCTAGACCTAGTATTTCTGGAAAGAGTAAACATGCAATTCACATGTACCCATTTCACCCTAATATAGACTTCCATTGCATGCAAATTTATCTTATGCATATTTGCTCTGGAAACCCTGACACTCCACCTGGCTAGGTGTGCCTTCAGGAGAAGGTTAAGATGAACTGGCCTAGGGGGCAACCTCCACCCTCTCCATTAGGCCCGCCCAGTTCCACCCATCCCCGCCCCCATTCCCTGACTGGCCCCTTGTCCTACGTCCCTCAGTGCCTTCTCACCTCACGTCCCACCACAGCACATGCAGAGACAACGTGGCGCACTGTCTCCCATGGCCATTCTCAGGCGAAATCCCGACAGTCTCTTGAGCGATGCTATTGGATGGCTCTCTCTCACCTGTCCATATCCCAAGATGCTTTAGGAAATGATTTGGTTTGACAGCAGCTTTCCAAAGAGTGCACAGAACAGAACATAGCAATGGATTTAAGAGAGTTTTTTTAATTGCTAGCCAAAACGTTTGATTAACGGTGATAAACTCCTAAAAGCAAAACAGGAGAAATCAAAGAGAATCCCCTGATGTTAATTTTTTTTTTCTTGGTTTTGCAATTTAAAAGATCATCTTTTGATGTATAAGTGCCTTAAAAAAGTCATTTTTCATATTCCACTGTCTAAAAATACCATTTGAAATGCATCAAAGGGAACAGAAGCCATCCCCAGTCACTCCTCTTCCTCTTGCCCCCTCCCATTCCCAGCTCTGTGTCGAAAACGGCGCCATCCTTGGCATTTCCTATTTCGTTTTCTACAAAAAGCACACCCCTAGAGGCCGGAGGAGAGAATGCAGCCTGGGTGGGAGGTCTCTCTCTCTCTCTCAGATTTACAAACTCCCCTCACTCCAAGGCCTGGAAGCTTGCCTTGCCTGCTATTGATTTCATGCAAGCCGCTTGGCTTAACGAGTTAGCGCCAACAGAGAAAGGAAATCATTAGAAAATAAGAGCTATGGGCTTTAAAGGGATAATTATTCTTTCAAATCTTTTTGTGTAAATAACGGCTGTGATTAGCTTCAGGCTGCCTGAACAATGCTTCGGAAGGGACCGCAAAACGACAGACTGGAGGCACAGCCCATGATCCAAACACGACGCGGAGCTATACGCGGACAGGAAAAACAAAAATAGAACTAAAAAAAAAGGTTTCAGGCCTTAATGATCCGCAGTACAACACTTAGGTCCATCTCCTGTGCTTCCTCCTTCTGCTTTGAGGCCAGTCAAGACCGGGCTGAAGAAGGCAAAGCGCATTTTGCCCTTCAGTGCCAGGCGAAACAGTGGAAACAATTATAAAAAATAAAACTGTGGAACATGTAGACGAACATGATTCAGGCCCTCTTTTCCTAAGGTGCGCTAAATGATAAGCGAGCGCTAAACGCTAACGCGTGCATGTTAAGTCGATGGACGCGTTGGCGTTTAGTGCGCGCTAATTCGATTAGCGCAACTAAGGAAAAGAGGGGGTTAATGTGACAGAGTCAGCACGGGTTCAGCCGAGGGAGGTGTTGTCTCACCAATTTGCTTGACCTCTCTGAAGGTGTGAATAAACATGTGGATAAAGGCGAGCCGGTTGATGGGGTGGATCTAGATTTCCAGAAAGCTTTAGACAAAATTTCTCACGAAAGGCTCCTGAGAAAATTAAAGAGTCATGGGATAGGAGGCAAAGTTCGGTTGTGGATTAGGAATTGGTTATTGGAAAAAAAAAACAAAGGGTAGGGTTAAATGGCCAGTTTTCTATTCTGTTCTCCCAAGTAGACAATGACACGGGGACAAATTTTTCCCTATCTCCGCGGGAAATCCTTTTTCCGTCCCGTTCTCACGAGTTCTTTTCCTGTCCCTTCCCCATTCCTGCAAGTTCCGTCCTCATCTGCACAAGCCTCAAACACTTTCAAATCCTAAGTGGCAACATTCTAGAGCTGAGATTGTGATGTCATAATGCCTCATTCAACCAATGCCTAAGCTCCGCCCTCATCTGCACAAGCCTCAAGCACTTTAAACTCATAAGTAGCAACATTCTAGAACTGAGATTATGATGTCATATTGCCTCATTCCACCAATGCCTAAGCTCCGCCCTCATCTGCACAAGCCTCAAGCACTTTAAACTCATAAGTAGCAACATTCTAGAACTGAGATTATGATGTCATATTGCCTCATTCCACCAATGCCTAAGCTCCGTCCTCATCTGCACAAGCCTCAAACACTTTAAAATCATAAGTGTTCGAGGTTTGTGCGGTTAAGGCAGAGCTTACAGGAATGGGGACAGCGACAAAACTCGTGGGGACAGGACGAGGAAATTGAGTTCCTGCGGGGATGAGGACAAAATTTGTTCCCGTGTCATTCTCTACCCAGACTTTAAACCGATCTTCACCTTTAGTCTTTCTCCACGCCCAGACAAGTTCTCTTCAACTCGGCTAATTCAGATGTTCTCCAAGGATTATTCTTTGTTCTTAAATTAGACTTCCTTAAAGGAGCCAACTCATTAAAAATCTGGCTTGTAACTGATATCCAAGATTCTACTAATCCAAAAGAATTATCTTCATTCTCTAATCTGCCACTTACTTATTTCTAAAATAACTCATCGTCCACTTTAGCCCGTCTTTCAACAATCTTCTTAACAGTACTAAGGGCTAGATTTACTAAGCCCACCGATCAACTTCCGACTAGAGAATGACACAGTGACAAAATTCATCACCGTCCCCGTCCCCGCGGATAACTGCGGGAAATAATCCCATGTCATTTTCTAGTGTCTATTTCATCCTCTGTCCTTCTACACCAGCATTCTTCAAAGCAAAGCTTGCGGGTCAGTGGTTGTGGCCATTCATACTCTGATTCTTCCCTCTCTCCTTAAAGAATGACATGAAGATGGTTTCCTGCGGTTATCCGCGGGGACGGGAACGGTGATGAATTTTGTCACCGTGTCATTCTCTACTTCCGACCACTTAGCGATCCCTTTGTAACCCGATTTGCCTCCGACCCGATTCACTAACCTCTGTCCCGATCATCCTTCGATCTGCGCATGCAAATGAGGAGGAACGGCATTGAAATGTAGGCAGGCAGTGAATCACTAAAAAAAAATAAAAATAAATAAGTGACACCAATTGGGCTGACCGATTCAAAAATCAGCGGCTGCTGAGGACCAGTTGCTCAGGTCCTTTCCGACTGCCCTGTTTTTCTGCTCTCGCCCCGAATCTCTCCCGCCGCCTCAACTCTCCTGCCCTTCCCCACAGTGCAAGCCCGTGGTTTTAACCCACGGACTTAAAGTGGGTTAAAATCACAAGCTTGGGAAGAAAAAAAAAAAAAAGCAAAAAGAAATTTCCTGCTCCGTCGGGCATGGAGGGTCAGCTCATGCGCAGACCATCTACAGATGGTCTGTGCATGCTCAAGGATCGCTCCGATTCAGTCGGTTGGAGGCGTGATTCTGATCGCCCTCATTTGCATGAGGGCGATTCGTGAATCAGCCCCCCCGGACACGGATCGTCTCAGATCCCTCACGGATCGGATCTGTGCCCATAGTGAATCTAGCCCTAAGGGGTCCTTTTACAAAGCTGCGGTGAGGTAATGTTCCGACGGTCATAGGAATTTACCTGGCCGACCCGCGGTAGAACCCATTACTGCAGCTTGGTAAAAGGCAGCATAAATTTTTTATTTTGGAGGCTTACATATCTTCAAGAAAAATTTGGCCCAAAAAATGATCCGTCCGTGTAATAGGATCCCATGATAAATGTAGGGTATACATATTCCTCCAAAACTGAACACAATGGAGTATTGTGTTCAGTTTTGGAGACCGTATCTGGCGAAAGACGTGAGAAGACTTGAGGCGGTCCAGAGGAGGGCGACGAAAATGATAGGAGGCTTGCGCCAGAAGACGTATGAGGAGAGACTGGAAGCCCTGAATATGTATACCCTAGAGGAAAGGAGAGACAGGGGAGATATGATTCAGACGTTCAAATACTTGAAGGGTATTAACGTAGAACAAAATCTTTTCCAAAGAAAGGAAAATGGTAAAACCAGAGGACATAATTTGAGGTTGAGGGGTGGTAGATTCAGGGGCAATGTTAGGAAATTCTACTTTACGGAGAGGGTGGTGGATGCCTGGAATGCGCTCCCGAGAGAGGTGGTGGAGAGTAAAACTGTGACTGAGTTCAAAGAAGCGTGGGATGAACACAGAAGATTTAGAATCAGAAAATAATATTAAAGATTGAACTAGGCCAGTTATTGGGCAGACTTGTACGGTCTGCGTCTGTGTATGGCCGTTTGGAGGAGGATGGGCAGGGGAGGGCTTCAATGGCTGGGAGGGTGTAGATGGGCTGGAGTAAGTCTTAACAGAGATTTCGGCAGTTGGAACCCAAGCACAGTACCGGGTAAAGCTTTGGATTCTCGCCCAGAAATAGCTAAGAAGAAAAAAAAAAAAAATTTAAATTGAATCAGGTTGGGCAGACTGGATGGACCATTCGGGTCTTTATCTGCCGTCATCTACTATGTTACTATGTAAATGGTCGATTAGTCACATGAGTAAAAACAGTAAAAGAAATCAAATCTAATTTGTCACCTTTTCTGTGTGTGGAAGTTGCCAAATCCACACGCACACTTAGCTGCATCATGAAATCTAAAAACTGAACTGCAGCTAAGTTCTTTGTATCTTCTAAATGTAAATTTGAGTCATCCAATACGATTAGGTTGTTAAAAACGGACACATAATAAGTCAATATATTAAATGATTTTGGTTGTTCCCGGGGTGGGGATTGGGTGGGATCGATGGGTTGGTTGATACTGTTGTAACTGGAGTCATTTGCGGAGGTGTTGTGTTTATATGAAATTCTACTCTTCTCTTCGTATTGTTGGAAAACTCAATAAAAATGATTTCAATATAAATGATTTTGGTCGTACTGGTGGCCTATATAATAATAAAAGACCGATATTATTATTATTATTATTATTAGGTTCTTATATCCCGCCATACCCAAAGAGTTCTAGGCGGTTCACATCCGTTACATTAGGATCCGGTCTGAACACGGATTTACAAAAATTTTGTCGGAATTGCAGGTAGCGCGGAAGGAGGCAAAGTAGTTTTAGCACAGGTTTATCATAGTTGGGTTAGAAGATAAAAAGGAGGGAGTGGGAAACCAGAAGAGGGGGGGGGGGAGAGGGAGGTGGGGGTGGGGGGGGTTGGAGTGTATGCGGGGAGTAAGAACTAAGGGTCTTGTTCGCGGAAGAGGTGTGTTTTGAGAAGTTTTCTGAAGTCTAGGTAGGTCGGGGCCTCTAGCATCATTTGGGCTAGCCAGGGGTTCAGCTTGGCCGCCTGGAAGGCGAAGGTTTTGTCGATGAATCTTTTGAGCTGGCATGATTTTATGGAGGGGAAGGTATCATGGTCGTTAATCAAACCTGAAGACTGGCACGCCATATATTCCAGACTATTGTCTACATTACTTTCAATTAATTTAATAGAAAGAAAATTCCGATAAACCACAGCTAACCCCCTCTTCCTCTCCCCCCCCCAGACACATAACATTATAGCCTGATGGACAAATATCTAAAGGGGAATGAAAATCAGCAATCGCGGCCGTTTCATCGCTGATTCAACCACAATGAATCGTCCACAGCAGCACTTGACCTCTTGTGTGTGTGGGGGGGGGGGTGGGAGGGCTATGCAAAGGTAAGAGCTCCTCCCATTCACCCCCAAAGTAGGAGCAACCCCAACCCCCAAAATAAGAGCACCCCAGCATCCCCCCTCCCCCACCACAATAGGAGCACCCCCCCCCGCCTCAAATACCCTTAAAAAATTGGCAGGTGCAAGCAGCATCTTCCACCTCCTGCTCTTGCCAGCCTTGGCTCCCTCCTCTGACGTCACATCGTGGTCCAGCGACTAGAAAGTGACGTCAGAAGACAAGGCCAGCTGAGCAGGGGGGGTGGAATATGTCGCTCGCATCAGCAAACTTTTCAAGCCTGTATGCGTGTATCTGTGTGAGTTTTCCATTCAAAAACTAGGGCTCGCAAAATGAAACGCCAAGGAGGCAGACGAGGAACATCAGCGAGAAATATAGGGAACGGACTCCTGAGGAAGATGGAGTCAAAAACCATAACAGATTTCAGAATGGAACGGGATTTTACTTATTTATTTAAAAAAGGGCTCCTTTTACAAAGGTGCGCTAGCGTTTTTAACGCACGCTAGCCAAAAAACTGCCACCTGCTCAAGAGGAGGCGGTAACGGCTAGCATGCGTGGCCTTTTAGTGCGCGCTATTCCGCGCGTTAAGGCCCTAGCGCACCTTCGTTCAAGGAGCCCATAGTCCGCCTAAAACCTAAGGCCCTCTTTTACTAAGGTGCGGTAACCGATTAGCGAACCGTAAACGCTAACGCGTGCATGTTAGTCTATGGACGCGTTACCGTTTAGGGCGCACTAATTCGATTAGCACCTTAGGAAAAGAGGGGGGGGAAGTGGATTACACAGTAACATTAAAAGCACAAACAAAATTTAAAATTGTATTTTTGCTGCTTGTCTGTCTTATTTCCTGCTTTACAACAGAAAGATCCTTTAATGCAGTGGTCTCAAACTCAAACCCTTTGTAGGTCCACATTTTGGATTTGTCGGTACTTGGAGGGCCGCAGAAAAAAATAGTTAATGTCTTATTAAAGAAATTACAATTTTGCATGAGGTAAAACTCTTTATAGTTTATAAATCTTCCCCCCCCCCCCGAAGACCTGCATGTTCCCCCCCTTCTTTGCAGCATCCTCTAGCTTCCCCCCTAGCCTCCTGGTCTTAGTTTCAGTTAATTACCGTAGTCTGCAGAGAGGATCACCAGTGCTGTAGCTGCCATCGGCCTCCGCAGCACGTTCCCTCTGCTAAGGTCCTGCCCCTCCTCTGACATCAGGGGCAAAGGGAGCGTGCTGCTGAGGACGACGGCAGCCTGCAAGGAGCGCTACAGCACCAGCAATCCTCTCTGCAGGCTGCAGTAATTATCTGAAGGTAAGAGCGGGAGGCCAGGACGGAAGCCGGAGGACGCTACAAAGAGCAGGCAGCATAGTACAGACAGCGGGCCGCAAAATAGTACCTGGCGGGCCGCATGTGGCCCCCGGGATGCGTGTTTGAGACCACTGCTTTAATGGCAACGAGGAAAATCAGCCCAGCGACGGCACAGCTTAGATATGATTTCCACTGTACAGCCACAGCTCCTGTACACTTTTTCTCTATTTTCAGATTCTTTTTTTTTTTTTAATTTGGTTCATTTCTTACATTCATTTTAATTTTTTTTTTTTTTACTGGGTATTAGAACTTGCGCGATGCAGATGATCCAACGCTCATCGCCAGCAGCAAAGAAGACACGCTGTATCCACTGAGAAAAGTCAAAGCCGAAAGTCATAACATGGGATTGGAACCAAGCATAAACAAGACGAAGATCGTGAACACGGAAAATGAAGACGATTTTGAGCTTCAAGGCGACAGAATAGAAGTTGTGAAGGATTTCTATCTCCTGGGCTCTTTGGGAAACAAAGAAGCAACTAGAAACATAGAAACTAGAAACTTTCTGGTATCGCCATGAAATTTTTCAGGGGCGGAAAATTTCATGGCGACACCAGAAAGTATTTCTTCACAGAGAGAGTGGTTGATCATTGGAACAAGCTTCCAGTGCAGGTGATCGAGGCAGACAGCGTGCCAGACTTTAAGAATAAATGGGATGCCCATGTGGGATCCCTACGAGGGTCAAGATAAGGAAATTGGGTCATTAGGGCATAGACAGGGGGTGGGTAAGCAGAGTGGGATGACTTGATGGGCTGTAGCCCTTTTCTGCCGTCATCTTCTATGTTTCGTCTTCTATGTTTCTATAGCAGGGAAGAAATACTCCTCACAACAGCCCTTGATCACTCTTCAATGAAGGCTCTCGACAAAGTATTCGAAGGCATGAAAGTAGCTCAGCAAACGAAGATCAGGCTTGCCCATGCGCTCTTTTCTCAGTAGGCAATTACAGAAAGAAGATTGACTCATTTGAGCTTTGGTGCTGGAGAAGGATTTTAGACATGCCGTGGACCGCCAGAAGAGCTAACAAATCGATTCTGGAAGAGATCAAACCGGCTATGTCACTCGAAGCCCAAATGATGAAGTTACAAATGTGTTATTTTGGTCACACCCGTCAGAAGAGAACAATCATTGGAGAAGGTCATTGTGTTTGGAACCTTGCTAAGAGGGCATAGTAACATAGTAGATGATGGCAGATAAATACCCGAATGGTCCATCCAGTCTGCCCAACCTGATTCAATTTAAATTTATTTTTTTTATTTTTTCTTCTTTGCTATTTCTGGACAAGAATCCAAAGCTCTACCCTGTACTGTGCCGAAATCTCCGTCAAAACCTACTCCAGCCCATCTACACCCTCCCAGCCATTGAAGACCTCCCCAGTCCATCCTCCCCCAAACGGCCATCTACAGACCGTGCAAGTCTGCCCAGTACTGGCCTTAGTTCTTCAATGTTTACTATTATTTTCTGATTCTAGATCCTCTGTGTTCATCCCACGCTTCTTTGAACTCAGTCACTGTTTTACTCTCCACCACCTCTCTCGGGAGCGCATTCCAGGCATCCACTACCCTCTCCGTAAAGTAGAATTTCCTAACATTGCCCCTGAATCTACCACCCCTCAACCTCAAATTATGTCCTCTGGTTTTACCATTTTCCTTTCTCTGGAAAAGATTATGTTCTACGTTAATACCCTTCAAGTATTTGAACGCGACCAACAATCAGATGGCTGAACACGTTGAAAACAGCCATGGGGATGGCGCTAGAGGACCTTACCAGACTTCCACAAAACCAATCTCTTTTTAGATCTGTAACTCATCAGGTCGCTAGGACTTGAGCACGAGTTGATGGCACCTAAGAAGAAGAATTAGAACTTAACCTACACTAATATTTAATGTGCATTAACTCAACTTAACACGCAGTAAATTTAAGCCACAATCAATGAACTGAGTTCACATTAACCAATGCATGCCTTTACCAGTGGCCACAGTAAGCAGAAATGGATAAGTATACCATTCGTTCCCCCATGTTTCAAAATTTCTCAAAATAGACTATTTGAAGGGAACGATGTCACCCTTTTAAAAAAACGGGGAACACAAAAAGGATCCCTCTGCGAGTAAAACAGCAGAGACAAATTTAAGAAAACGGCTCATGGCATTTTTTATAAAGTAGATGCTTGTGTATCCACCCTAAGAGACCGGTTTGGTACTGCTGGCTTTGCCCTCATTCCTCCGAGGCACCTGCTTGCAGGAAAACATCTTGGAGGATAAGACACTTTCAAAAAGGATACGCACTTGAATATTCAAGGGAGGCAAAAAATTAAAAAAAATTCTTTTAAGTGCACAGTATATTGGGTTATTTACACTGATACACAGCCTCCCCCACTCTATCATAAGACACAGCTGAATCTGAAATTTGTTACAAAGAGAACTGATGGGGACCAGCATGTGCTGTGAAAATAATTTGCACAAGAATGCTCAGTAACTACTTCCGCCTCTCCGGGAAAATCGTTTAAGAGAATAATTAGTCTTCAATGCATTCATCGTACAACAAAGCATTTGCGGTGTCATCATTTGCAAGGCAGCCGAAGAACAGCCGAAGCCCTCTCGTGCTATAGAAACCATGAAATGCAACAGTGGCTCAGCCCCCAAAAATTGAACGAGTGAGAGCTCAAGTAGCGAATGACACGGGGAAAAAAAAATCTGTCCCCGTCACCGAATACCGCCCCCTTCACCGCCCCGTCCCCGCAGCATCCACCCCTTCCCTCTCGCCACCTCACCGCCCTTCAGCGGCCCGAGAATCTCCCTCCCTCCCTCCCCCTTACCTTTGCGGCATACAGAAACTTAAGGGAGGGAAGGCGCGCGGTCACTGATCGCGCGCGCGGCCCCTTCCCTCCCGCCCTACCTCCGGCCAAATCTATCTCCCTCCCTCCCCCTTACCTACGCGGCGCTTTAGAAAAGAAACTGATGCCGGCAAAGCCTGCCTGTGCTGCCCTGCAGTCGCATGTGTGTGGTCGGAAGCTTTTCCTCTGACAGTTGTCATTTTGTAAACACAAATAAAACAAGTTTCAAGTTTATTAGGATTTTATATACCGCCTATTTTATATAGCGCGGGGTTTGAACCCACAACCCTAGGGTGCTGAGGCTGTAGATCCAACCACTGCAATACCCTGAGGTTGTGAGTTCAATCCCCACAATGCTCCTTGTGACCCTGGCCAAGTCACTTAATCCTCCACTGTCCCAGGTACATTAGATAGATTGTGAGCCCACAGGGACAGATAGGGAAAATGCTTGACGTACCTGTATGTAAACTGCTTTGAATGTGATTGGTGGTATACAATCCCTTTCCCTGATGTCATAATGCCTCATTCCACCAATAAGAGCCAACCTCATCAGTGATGTCACAATGGTTTCATTGTTCACTTCTACTATTGTATTGGAGGAGAGTGTGGTGCAGTGGTTAGAGCTACGGCCTTAGCACCTTGAGGTTGTGGGTTCAAACCCTGTGCTGCTCCCTCTGATCCTGGCCAAGTCACTTAATCCTCCACTGCCCCAGGCACTTTAGATAGAGTGTGAGCCCACAGGGACAGATAGGGAAAATGCTTGATGTACCTGTATGCAAACTGCTTTGAATGCGGTTAGTGGTATATAATCCTTTTCCCTGATGTCATAATGCCTCATTCCACCAATAAGAGCCAACCTCATCAGTGATGTCACAATGGCTTCATTGTTCCATACTTCATTCACTTCTGAAATTGTATTGGAGGAGGGTGTGACACAGTGGTTAGAGCTACAGCCTCAGCACCCAATCCCCACGCTGCTCTTTGTGACCCTGGGCAAGTCACTTAATCCTCCACTGTCCCAGGTACATTAGATAGATTGTGAGCCCACCGGGACAGACAGGGAAAATGCTTGAAACACCTGTATGTCAACCTCTTTGAGTGTGGTTGCAAAATTACAAAAAGGCGGTATATAAGTCCCAATCTCTTTCCCTTAAGAGTCCCCTATAGTTGAGATGGAAGCTTCTCAAATTTCTATAGATATAATTTCCCACATCAGTGAAACGAAAGGGCATGTGAATTTTTATTACAGTAATGCCCCCTGACTTTTAGAAATCTCCTTCCTGGAGTTGGCAACTTGTACGTTCATGCCAGGAGCGCGATAACAGGGCACGTACCAGGCCTGAATTAGATCTAGTACGAGAGAATATAGATTTATTTGGTGTGGCCACAATCAAGGAATTCTGAAAACCTTTGCATACTAATTCTCTCGGGGGAACTAAATAAACTGCCCCCACCCCCACCCAAAAATTAAAAAAAACTATTAAAATGGGAGAGGTTAATCATTTTAAATACTGCCTATGTTTCTGCCTGAAGCCGCACCGCTGTGAATGGGAAAAGCAGGCAGCTGCAGCATACGGGGGAAGTATCTGAGCTCTGCCACGTGGGTGGTTGATAATTTATGGACGATTTCTTCTGCTGACAGCTTCTGAACGCCAACTGGGATCCGGAGCTGGGCTGCCAGCAGCGTGCGCCATTAAATCAGGCCTCCAGTAGGTAAAACAGATGGGCTTCCTGGTGACCACCCACCTCCCATCACACCTCATCTCTCCATGTCTCTCAAAAATATTTCAACTGTCACCGGCAACAGGATGGATGCGGGTGAGGGGGGGGTGTGCTACTTTAGTTATTTCCAAACAAAAGGAGCTGGGGTTGAATTGGGGGGGGGAAAAAAAAAGTTTAATCACCTTTCAGAGTTAAAATATCTTCCAACACTAATGCACAATTTTATCAGATCATTACGATTTTTATCAGATCATTACAATTTTATCTGATTAATACGAGTATTGAGATGGCCACACCCTTTCACTGTTCTCAATGCTGGGACCTCTGCTGTTCAATATATTTATTAATGACCTGGAAGCAGAGACGAAGTGCGAAATCATAAAATTTGCGGACGACACAAAACTCTCCGGTGAGGTTGGAACTGTTGAGGAATGTAGAGAACCTCAAAGGGACCTGGACAAACTGAGTGAGTGGGCAAAGAAATGGCAGATGAGCTTCAATGGGGAGAAATGTAAAGTCATGCACATGGGAAAAGGAAACCCGATGTTCAATTACACGATGGGGGGGGGGGGATATTATTGGGGGAAGGCAACCTAGAAAGGGACTTGGGGGTTATTATAGATAGAACAATGAAACCAGCAGCACAATGCGCCGCGGCCTCGAAAAAGGCGAACAGAATGTTGGGCATTATCAAAAAGGGTATCACTACCAGAAGCAAGGAAGTTATCCTCCCGCTGTATAGGGCGATGGTGAGACCGCATCTGGAGTACTGCGTTCAATACTGGTCGCCGTATCTTAAGAAAGATATGGCGGTACTTGAGAGGGTCCAGTGGAGAGCAACAAAAATGATAAAGGGCATGGAGAACCTTTCGTATGCTGAGAGATTGGAGAAGCTGGGGCTCTTCTCCCTAGAAAAGCGGAGACTTAGAGGGGATATGATAGAAACTTACAAGATCATGAAGGGTAGGGAGAAAGTAGAGAGGGACAGATTCTTCAGACTGGCCGGGGAAACAAAAACTAGAGGGCCCTCGGAAAAGTTGAAGGGAGATAGATTCAGAACAAATGCCAGGAAGTTCTTCTTCACTCAGAGGGTGGTGGACACCTGGAATGCGCTTCCAGAGGAAGTGGTAGAACAAAGTACGATTGTGGGTTTCAAAATGGGACTGGACAAGTTCCTGAAGGAAAAGGGGATTGAGGGGTACAAATAGAGGGGTATGCAATACAAAATGCTTTACAGTAATAGATAACTTACAGGTCATTGACCTGGGAGGCTGCCGCGGGAGCGGACTGCTGGGCATGATGGACCTGTGGTCTGACTCAGTAGAGGTGATGCTTATGTTCTTATGTTCATCTTTGAAATATTTAGGAAGTGAGGAAACCGGGCGCCTGGTCATTTCAGCTTAGGGCGCCTGTCCACGCATTTTGTAAGTTCTCTCCTCTGACGGAAGATGAACAGAGAGGCAAAAGGTCCACAGTGAAATTCCAAAGGTCTACTGATAAAAAAACACCCGTGTTTCATCTGATCAGGCCTCCGAGAGCTAATTGACCAATAAAATATCATCTTGTTTTCCTTTTTTTTTTTTTATGGGCTCTTTTTCCTAAACCGCAGAAGAGCTTCTTACTGCGAACTGGTGAGGTACATACTCCAACGTTCATTCTATTCCTATGAGCATTGCAGCATTTATCTCGCCGGCCCATGATAAGAAGTTTCCAAGTTTTATTCAAATTTGATCTGATCGCTTATCTTAGTTTACTAAGTGATGCACAATTTAAATTTTAAAAAGAGTACGTTTTGATATAAAATATAGTCACAAAGAGACCACAAAAAGACTGACTGGTACAAGAGAAGAGAGGGGAAAGAAATACAATTTTTTATAAAAAAAAAAAAGGAACATTTAAGGTAAAGAACAGTATGGAGGGATTAGATGCATAGAAATAAAATATAAGTAAGGAAGTTGTTCTTCACCCAAAGAGTGGCAGAAAACTGGAACGCTCTTCCGGAGGCTGTTATAGAGGAAAACACCCTCCAGGGATTCAAAACAAATTTGGACATAGGAACATAAGAATTGCCGCTGCTGGGTCAGACCAGTGGTCCATCGTGTTGAGCAGTCCGCTCACGCGGCAGCCCTTAGGTCAAAGACCAGCGCCCTAACTGAGACTAGCCTTACCTTTGTACATTCTGGTTCAGCAGGAACTTGTCTAACTTTGTCTTGAATCCCTGGAGAGTGTTTTCCCCTATGACAGACTCCGGAAGAGCGTTCCAGTTTTCTACCACTCTCTGGGTGAAGAAGAACTTCCTTACGTTTGTACAGAATCTATCCCCTTTCAACTTCAGAGAGTGCTCTCTCGTTCTCTCTACCTTGGAGAGGGTGAACAACCTGTCTTTGTCTACTAAGTCTATTCCCTTCAGTACCTTGAATGTTTCGATTATGTCCCCTCTCAATCTCCTCTGTTCGAGGGAGAAGAGGCCCAGTTTCTCTAATCTGGAACCTACGCAGGTGAGGCTGGACTCATTTAGAGCACTGGTCTTTGACCTAGGGGCCGCCGCGTGAGCGGACCACTGGGCACGATGGACCACTGATCTGACCCAGCAGCGGCAAATCTTATGTTCTTATCAGGGGTCTAATAGAGTATAAAAACATAAGATCAATCATCATAACAGACAATGAAAAAGAAATAAATAGAAAAACCTAAATAATAATTCATAAAATAATACTTTCAAAACCATGATATACTAAAACATAAATGAAGACAATCATATATGTAAAAAAAATCAAACTTAATACAAAATCTGGCCAAGTGTGTTTTTGGCGCTATTATTTTGCTTCCAGATTACTCAGGATAGTAGGTGTCATTGCTCTCCTCTGCGCACTTCCTTCTTGGGCAGGTAAGGCTATAAGATGTCCCGTTCATTTCAAGCCCAGCAACCTCCCTGTCCTTTGTCTAATCATTAAGGGATCAATTCTATAAATTGGTACCTCAGTCAGCTACAATTAGGTTCCATTATAGAATACTAGTCGGCTTGGGCGCACCCAAAATCAGACACGCCTTCTTATGTCAAGTCAATGGCAGATGCAAGTTGAACTGACTAAGTGAGATGCATAATTTACAGACGTCTATAGTCTACGTGTGTAACTGGGAGACATGCCTATGTCCAACCCCAACCCCCACCCATTGGAATCAGGTGCAATGGCACGTAGGCCTCGATTCTATAAATAGCACCTAAAACGTAAGCGTCAAGTAACGTGGCACTTAGGCGCACTAGAACTGGGAAACTGGAAGAGGAAAGCATTTGAAAACTCAGAGCAAACAAATGTAATTGTTTGTGGCGCTAGGAAGAAACTGGTCTAGTTCCTCTTTCTACAAAAATGTTTCCTTCCTGATTAGTCTAAACCAGTGTCTCGCAAACGTCCGTAAGCCGCGGCACACTACACACTGTGCTGTGGCTGGAAGGCGTCCAGAAACGCGTGGTCGTCGAACACCGCCAGGGACACCCCCTCATGCTTGCACCCGGGGTGGTCCTCCCCCGCCCTTGGTACGCCACTATTTGAGGGTTGGGGGGGGTTTGATTTTTACAGAGATTAATGTAGGAAAGGTTATTGAAGGAACCTATATATTTATGTTTTTCTTGATTAGTCATTTGGGTGGGTGGGAGGGAGTAAAAATGATTATTCATGCATTTCTGAATGATGAATGTGCTTTTTCTAACAAAATTATTCTATGTACAATTGTTTATTGCACTTTGATAGTTTGGAAAATCAATAAAGATTTTTAAAAAATAAATAAATAAATTTTTTATATGCAGGTACTTTCTCTGTCCCTAGATTAGAAGAAACTCTCGACAAATTTAAGAGTAAAACTCAAAACATGGAAACATAGAAAACATAGAACTAGACGGCAGATAAGGGCCAGGGCCCATCTAGTCTGCCCACCCCAATGACCCTCTCCTACCTTTCTCTGTGAATAGATCCCATGTGTCTATTCCATTTGGCCTTAAAATCAGGCACGCTGCTGGCCTCAATCACCTGAAGTGGAAGACTATTCCAGCGATCAACCACCCTTTCAGTGAAAAAGAATTTCCTGGTGTCTCCGTGCAGTTTCCCGCCCCTGATTTTCCGAGACGCCTATCTAACATGAGACGAGAACACTTCTCCCACCCCTCACTCTGATCAAGGATGAAACTGAACCGCTTTTAAGAAGCGACACCCCCCCCTCGCCTTTAAGAAGCGACACCCCCACCGCTCCCCTTTCCTCCCCTTTTCACTTTCCTTTTAATTTTTTTTTTTACTTCGATGTATTTTAATCTCCCAGCCTAATCCCCCTACCTTATGTATCAAACCAGTCTAAGTCCCGTCCTTCAATTATGTAAAAACTCAGTATATGATTTTTTAAAAAATTTTTATTTTCCAAGTTTCCAAGTTTATTAGATAGTTTGATTTATCGCCTATTCAAAATTCTAGGCGATGTACAAATAGTTCAAAAATGTAGGTAACATATCATTCAAACATACAATAATTTGGGTAAAAAAAAGTAAACTTATTTAAACATATAACAATACATTTAGGAGATATTTCTACGTATAATAATAAAACAAAAGGGAAGTTATTTAATGGTTACATTCATTGTTAAATTCAATAATTCAAGGGAAGTACATTAGGAAGGGAGACAATGACGATTACCAAAGATAGTTAGATTGGCTATGCGGAAGATTTTAATCATTAAAAGCATCTGTAAATAGAAAACTTTTAAGTTTGGTCTTAAATTTTTCTAAGTTTTTTTCTTGTCTTAAGTAGCGTGGAAGATCATTCCAGGACTGAGGGGCTGTTATAGAAAAGATTGTATTGCGCCTTGTGTTAATAACTTTTAATGAGGGGATAGCTAATAGATGTTGATCTTGTGATCTAAGAGATCTAGAGGTAGTATAAGGTATTAAGACTCTAAAAATAAAGGCAGGAGCTTTGAATTCTAAAGCTTTGAAGGTAAGTAAGCATTGTTTATTTTAGGACTATATTTTCATTTTAATATTGTAATTAACATTGTAACTTTACTCTGTAAACCGATCAGATACTCGGTATATCAAATATAGATTCCAAAGGAGAGCAACGAAAATGGTAAAAGGGCTGGAACACTGCCCATACGACGAGAGGTTGGATAGGCTGGGGCTCTTCTCTCTGGAGAAAAGGAGGCTCAGGGGAGATATGATAGAGACCTTCAAGATCATGAGGGGCATAGAGAGGGTGGATAGGGACAGATTCTTCAGACTGAAGGGGACAGCAAATACGAGGGGGCATTCGGAGAAACTGAAGGGAGATAGGTTCAAAACAAACGCAAGGAAGTTTTTTTTCACCCAAAGGGTCGTGGACACTTGGAATGCGCTACCGGAGGAAGTGATCAGGCAGAGTTCGGTACAGGGATTCAAACAGGGATTGGACGGATTCCTGAAGGATAAAGGGATCATGGGATACTGAGGGAGGAGCTGGGATGTAACACAAGTATAGAAAGCTAACCAGGTAATGAGTATAGAAACCAAACCAGGTCGTGCATGTGTAAGACCGGAGGGTTAGGACTTCGATAGGAAGACAGAACTTAAATGAGAAACCAAGGTGGCAAGGGAGCCCTTCTGGTGATACAGACAGGTCGTGACCTGTTTGGGCCGCCGCGGGAGCGGACTGCTGGGCAGGATGGACCTATGGTCTGACCCGGCGGAGGCACTGCTTATGTTCTTATGTTCTTATTAAACTTGGAAACTTGGCTCACAAGTCTAAGTTTCTGGACCTGGGGCAATGGAGGGCTAAGTGGCTTGACCAGTGTCACATGGAGCCATGATGGGAATGGAACCCAGCTCCCCGGGTTCTCGGTCTACTATTAGGCTACTCCCAGTTCTTAATTCTTGAGTTCTTCGGATATATTGTAAGCTCTTTAGAAAGGTGAAGTACCTTGGACAGCGATGTTTATATCAACGTCATTCTAGAGGACAGGAATCTGTAAGGCCTCTACACATAAGCTATGACCACAGCTGTGTGTCTGCTCAAAATCACGAGGACATTTGGAAAAATTAACTTTTGATACCTTTGATGCAGGGGCATATTCAGGAAAGGGGGGAAGAAAAGTTCCAGAAAACAGTAAGGGAGGAAGGACCTGCAGATACGAGACCTGAAAAAAATAGAAGACTGGCCAATGGCAGGAGGTGTAAGAATGCAGAGAGTTTTAGCTAGCTTGAAAGTCTTAGAGGGGAGCTTAAAATTCTTCAACATAGAGATATTAGATGATGGGAAGGACTTGAGGAAGGGAAACTCAGTCCCAAACCTCTAGGCTCTTGTCCTTATGCCAGGACAGTGTTGATGAATCGACCCCACCCCCCAACCTCTTTTTGGACCACACAGAACCAACACCGATCTTCCCTCTTCCTCTTCACTGAAGTTTAGCCTCAGCCTAGGGGAGTCGCACCCCCAGCTCTTCCACCGCTTTGGACTCAAACCCACCCAATTAGGAGCATCATGTGGGTCACCACATGGCAGTATGTGGACACCGGATTGGTTAAGAAGACGTGAAAGGAAACCTATGAATAAACAATTGATAGGTGCAACCTACGATAGTGGATAGATGAGATGGTTTACAGTAAGCAAAAAACTCATACAGACACTGGTAGGTTCTACAGGACAGGACGGGAGACAGGAGGAGACAGGCATACGGCAAGCTGGTTTAGGCCTGCAAAATGTCCGGGATGGGATCGGGTCTTCATTGTGTAAAAGAGCTGGAAAAGTCTCTCGTTTTCAAGTTCTGATGGTAGAAATCTCTACAGATCTTCCATTATCATGTCTGGCAACAAGTGATCAAGCTCGGATGACCACAATCAATGGCATAAGTGAAGGCGAGAGGCGCTTGGGGGCGGTGGCGCCCCTCCCCCACCCCCGTCTCTGCATCCTGCTCCTTCCCCAGTCTCCCTGCCACGCCTGCATGCCCCCCCTCCCCTTACCTCTAGTCGTTCACCGTCACGTGCAACAAGAACGTCAATGTGCTCCTCGCGACCCGTTGGCTTTCCCTCTGACATCGCTTCCTGCGCGTGGCACCCGGAAGTGACATCAGCGGGAGAGACAACGTGGTTGTGAGGGGCACGTTGAAGTTGTTGCTCAAGGGGAGGAGTAGGAAGAGGTGGAGGAGAGGGCAGAGAGGAGGAGGGGGTGCCTGTGCCCCCCCCCAACATGGCACCCAGGACAGACTGCTCCCCCCACTTACAACGCCAAAGACCACAATGATTGGGTATTTCCATCACCAATGTCTATTCTCCGAAAGGAAGGAATCCCCTAGTTTAATGCTATGGATCAATTAACACCTTGTTGTCCGCACTCTCTCCTGGGTTCGGCTAAAATTTCTGATATAAAACCATGTATCCTCTCCACTTGCACCCTTTGGTCATGAGTTTATGGGTTCATAGATGAAAGCGAGCGGGAAAATTGCGCGAGGACAAAAACGCTACGGACGTCAGCGTTCCGGATTAAAAGGTAATTTCAAAGTGCTCCAAGGGGGGGGATGTGGGAGGGGAATTTCCCGATTTTACTTAAAAGTGTTGGCGCAGCCGTTGGGGGCTTGGGTGGAGGAAACCCCCTCATTAGAGAGGAAAGTGTCATTTTTCCCAGTATTTTAGTGAAAAATTACAGTTTCCTCTATAAGTGGGGGGGTTCCCCCCACCCCCCTAAAGGCAGCAGCAACACTTCTAAGCAAAGTGGGGGGGGGGCTTTAAATTTACCTTTTAATCCGGCATTCTGATGTCCTGCGCGCAAATGTCAGCGTTTTTGTCTGCACGCGATTGTCCGGTGCGCTTTAGTCCCGTCACCGAGTCTATGACGCTAGGTAACATAGTGCCACACCACATGTTATTGAGCAAAATGAGTTCGATGGGATTAGGTGAAACATTAACTGCATGGGTTAAAGACTGGCTTAGAGGTAGACTTCAGAGGGTGATGGTGAACGGTATCCTCTCCAAAACGTCGGAGGTAATCAGTGGAGTGCCACAGGGCTCAGTCTTGGGCCCGATCCTATTTAACATCTTTGTAAGCGACCTGGCTCAGGGGCTTCGAGGTAAAATTACATTATTCACCAATGACGCCAAACTATGCAACATAGTGGGCGAAAGCATAGTGCCAGACAGTATGACACAGGACCTACTCTTACTGGAACATTGGTCCTCAACTTGGCAACTAAGTTTTAATGCCAAAAAGTGTAAGGTCATGCATCTTGACAGCAGAAATCCATGCAGATCTTAAACCCTAAATGGTGAGACCTTAGCAAGGAGTATAGCAGAACGAGACTTGGGGGTAATCGTTAGTGAAGACATGAAGACGGCCAATAAAGTGGAGAAAGCTTCATCCAAGGCAAGACAAATGATGGGTTGTATCCGTAGAAGTTTCGTCAGCCGGAAGCCGGAAGTCATAATGCCATTGTACAGATCCATGGTGAGACCTCATCTAGAATATTGTGTACAGTTCTGGAGGCCACATTATCAAAAAGACGTGCTGAGAGTTGAGTCGGTTCAGCGAATGGCAATCAGGATGGTCTCAGGACTCAAGGATCTCCCGTATGAGGAACGGCTGGGTAAGTTGCAGCTATACTCACTCGAGGAGAGCAGAGAGAGGGGAAACATGATTGAGACGTTCAAATATGTCACGGGCCATATCGAGGTGGAAGAAGATATCTTTTTTCTTAAAGGATCCACGGCAACAAGAGGGCATCCGTTGAAAATCAAGGGTGGGAAATTTCATGGCGACACCAGAAAATATTTCTTCACCGAAAGGGTGGTTGATCATTGGAATGATCTTCCACTGCAGGTAATCGAGGCCAGCAGCGTGCCAGATTTTAAGAAAAAATGGGATAAGCATGTGGGATCTCTTCATGGAAGGAATTAGGGGGGTGGGTCATTAGAGTGAGCAGACTTGGTGGGCCGTGGCCCTTTTCTGCCGTCATTTTCTATGTTTCTATGTGGTGCAACTGTTGGTAATCAGAGTGTGTTGAGTATCGGAACTGTTTTGCGGGACTAAACACCCAATCAAAACTTAGACCAGGAAGTAGTTTGGTACTCATGATAGCCCTCCTTAAAGATTAATACATAAAACAATGGGAAATAAGTTGACACACCTTTTTATTGGACAAACTTAATACATTATTGACTAGCTTTTCAAAGCAAGAACATGCCATTAAAATAAACTCCAATGTATATGTGGGGAAAACCCAAAATAAATCGGTGCTCTAATAAGAGCGATTGAAACGTAATAAGTGAAAATAAAACAAAAATCACTCAACACTTGTAATATTCAGGTTATCAGTGACGAAACACAAATACTTTGACCTCAAAAATATGCTCAGAGACACGAAGGCAAAAAACTAGGGGCCAAAGCCCCAAGAGGAATTGCCTCACCACCCAATCATTGCATATTGTGAAGTTCAGTGAATCACACGATGCATGTCGGTAACAAAAATCTCATGCACGAATACAGGATGTCCGGGGCGGTACTTGGAGAAACCTCCCAGGAAAGAGACTTGGGAGTTCTGATCGACATGTCGATGAAGCCGTCCGCGCAATGTGCAGCGGCGGCGAAAAGGGCAAACAAAATGCTAGGAAGGATAAAGAAGGGGATCACGAACAGATTGGAGAAGGTTATCACGCACTTTCGGAGTCTGTCATAGAGGAAAACGCCCTCCATGGATTCAAGGCAAAGTTAGACAAGTTCCTGCTGAACAAGAACGTGCGCTGGTAGGGCTAGTCTCAGTTAGGGCGCTGGTCTTTGACCAAAAGGGTCGCCGCATGAGTGGACTGCTGGGCATGGACCACTGGTCTGACCCAGCAGCGGCAACTCTTATGTTCTTATAGCTGTTGTCTAGCTTAAAAATTCATAACTTGTGAATTCAATTATTTGAAGCAGAACACTTAACTTAATCAAAGGTTCCGACGGGGCCCGTTTCGATCCTGCATCAGGGAACCAATTTGAATATTCTACACATCCCCTGAAGAGCAGTGGTGTCTCAGAAAGTTAGTTTCATTCAAAAAACGAGCCTACTCCGCTGATTTGCCTTCGTGTCTCTGAGCATATTTTTGAGGTCAAAGTGTTTGTGTTTCGTCACTGATAACCTGAATATTACAAGTATTAAAAAAACACTCATCTGCTTTCAGCGTACTTTAAGTCTCAGCCTGAACGATACGCCTTTACTCACAAAAAAGAAAAATCCAGAAAGAGGCTTACCATTGGTGCACCTCGATGGCCAAATACTGCAGGCTTCGTCGCCAAATCCTTCTTCTCCATGATACAGGGGGAGGAGATGGTCAAGGGGAACAGGTAAAGTGCGACTAGGATGACCAAATACGCAATGAAGACACAAATCTGAAAAACTGGAAAAGAAAATACCAGCTCTGTAAGATACCATGACTTATACAAAAGCCAGAGGCAACCCGAATCAAATCAAAGTCTACTTGGACACGTATGCAGAAAGAGAGACCGTCTGTGCACTGCCTCAGGATTAAGTTAAGCACAATTCTGTAATAGGTGCCTAAGTTTGATTAACAAAAACCAGAAGCTTCGTACCATTAAGAAGTATTTCGACAAAACTTCCTTTCATTTACTGGTATTCTCGATTATTGTAACATTCTATATCTAAGTGCTTACAAGAAAATTTTTAAAAAATTGAGAGTGGTTCAGAATACTGCCGTTCGCCTCATTTTTGGTTAAAAAAAATGGGAGCACATCACTCCTTTTTATTTGAAACTCCATTGGTTGCCGATAGAGTCGAGAATTCTGTTCAAATTTTCCTGTATTTGTTATAAATCAGTTTCGGGTTTGTTACCAGGTTATCTCACGTTTCATTTTTCTTTGAGTCACGCCAAAAAGACCCCACCTTGAGTGCACTTGTTTTCAGATCCCTCCATAAAATCCTGTCGTTATAAGAAGTTCCTTGAGAGAACCCTCTCATTTCAAGCCGCTAAATCGAATGTATGGCTTGGAAAAATGATGTTCGAGGTCTCTTCCTAAATTGTTAAAGACTCAACTCTTTGATAGGCTGGTATCTTAATGCATTCTGCTTCATTTTTTCAATCAAGTTCCTTAGATTCAACCTGATGTATTTGATCTGTTCTATGTATTACTTCTTTCCCTGCCATTATATTGTAAATGCTTTCTGTCTTTATGTCCATTATTCTAATTTGTATTTTATCTGGATCCCATGTATTAGCTCACCTTGTTCTGAACCGCCTAGAACTTTTTCAGTATGGCGGTATATAAGAATAAAATTATTATTATTCTTTGAGATTCTGTATGGAATGTTGCTACTCTTTGGGATTCTAGAATCTTGTTACTCTCTGGGATTCCAGAATCTTGCTATTCTTTGAGATTCTGTATGGAATGTTGCTACTCTTTGGGATTCTAGAATCTTGTTACTCTCTGGGATTCCAGAATCTTGCTATTCTTTGAGATTCTGTATGGAATGTTGCTACTCTCTGGGATTCCGGAATCTTGCTATTCTTTGTGATTCTGTATGGAATGTTGCTACTCTTTGGGATTCTAGAATCGTGTTACTCTCTGGGATTCCAGAATCTTGCTATTCTTTGAGATTCTGTATGGAATGTTGCTACTCTTTGGGATTCTAGAATCTTGTTACTCTCTGGGATTCCGGAATCTTGATAGGCTGGTATCTTAATGCATTCTGCTTCATTTTTTCAATCAAGTTCCTTAGATTCAACCTGATGTATTTGATCTGTTCTATGTATTACTTCTTTCCCTGCCATTATATTGTAAATGCTTCCTGTCTTTATGTCCATTATTCTAATTTGTATTTTATCTGGATCCCATGTATTAGCTCACCTTGTTCTGAACCGCCTAGAACTTTTTCGGTATAGCGGTATATAAGAATAAAATTATTATTATTATTATCTTGATGTCATTTACAGAATTGTCCCTAAGTGCCTAACAGAAAGATAAAGTGGGGCTGTTTCCCGCCCTCTCAAGAGGAGATATTAAGTGCTCCCACATTAGCCGAGAGCAGATACCATATATTAATGTGAATATCAATGAATGACTTCCAACAAAAAAAAAAAGTGGGAATGCCCCGAATAGGCGCCATTTAAAATTTGCAGCTTCCACGCAGAAAAATCCCGCTTTAAACTGAAGTAACTGCAAATTCTACTGCAGTTTAATAAGTGAGCTCCAAAATTTTAAAATTTGGAGACAATATTTACTAGTGCAATATTTTCATACTAATTAGATTTTGATGAAACATCTGCTCACAGAAGGTGGTTTATAACCAACAGAAACACAAAGCAAGTCAATACAGCAAGTACGATACTCTCTAGTATCAGATTACAGAATGACATGGGGACAAATTTTTCCCCGTCCCTGCAAGAACTCAATTTCCCCATCCCGTCCCCTTGAGTGTTGTCGCTGTTCCTGTCTCTGTCCCAATCCTGCAAGCTCTGCCTTAACCGTACAAGCCTCAAACACTTATGATTTTAAAGTGTTTGAGCCTCATGCAGATGAGGACGGAGCTTAGGCATTGGTGGAATGAGGCATTATGACATCACAATCTGAGCTCTAGAATGTTGCTACTTAGGATTTTATAGTGTTTGAGGCTTATGCAGATGAGGACGGAGCTTAGGCATTGGTGGAATGAGGCATTATGACGTCACAAGCTGAGCTCTAGAATGTTGCTACTTAGGATTTTAAAGTGTTTGAGGCTTATGCAGATGAGGACAGAGCTTAGGCATTGGTGGAATGAGGCATTATGACATCACAAGCTGAGCTCTAGAATGTTGCTACTTAGGATTTTATAGTGTTTGAGGCTTATGCAGATGAGGACAGAGCTTAGGCATTGGTGGAATGAGGCATTATGACATCACAATCTGAGCTCTAGAATGTTGCTACTTAGGATTTTATAGTGTTTGAGGCTTATGCAGATGAGGACAGAGCTTAGGCATTGGTGGAATGAGGCATTATGACATCACAAGCTGAGCTCTAGAATGTTGCTACTTAGGATTTTAAAGTGTTTGAGACTCGTGCAGAGGAGGACAGAGCTTAAGCATTGGTGGAATGAGGCATTATGACGTCACAAGCTGAGCTCCAGAATGTTGCCACTTATGATTTTAAAGTGTTTGAGGCTCGTGCAGATGAGGACGGAGCTTGCAGGAATGAGGCAGGGACAGGAAAAGAACTCACGGGGACAGGAAATGAGTTCCCGCGGGGATGGGGAAAAATTTGTCCCCTTGTCATTCTCTATATCAGATCTTCTTGCTAAAAAAAACTTCTTAAAATATTCAGGTTTATCACGGCTTTCAAAAAGCAAGACAGACAAGCCATCTTCAAACCAGTTGATCCCAGTCTAGGCATATGGAAAACACAGCATTTACAACAGAAACAAGGTAGTCAAAAAACAAAATAAAATAAAACAGAGGAATCTATAAAGATTGGGGTCAGGAGCAGTCGGGGGCCAATCTGAGCTCTAGTTATGCTCTTTGCAGCTTGCCCACGGGCGACCCCACCCCAATTGCTTTTTCAGTAGCACCTTGGTATGGCACTGGGTGCAACTTTTGCTTCTCTCACCAGTGCTCTGGGCAAATCCATGCAAGTAGCAGTCATTTTACCCGACAGACTCGTTTTGAGCTTGGATTTAGAAAGGTGAATAATTAAAGCCAAAATTCAAATTCAAAACAGTGCAGCTATTATTCAAATTAGTTTCGTGGAACGGCTTTCAACACCGTGTTAGGAACAAGGAAACAGAGCAAAAATCTATGCTAATGGATTAGACACATGCCAGAAAACTGTCATAATTTAAGTAACTCTGTATGAAAAATTGTTATTAACCAAGATGATAACATGACTGCTTTGAGTGGTTGATGGCTCTAAAAATTCTGCACATTTGTTAAGTCTTTTTTTCCCCTCTATTTCCAGGGTTGGCCCAGCCATTAGGCAAGCAAAGGAAATCACCTTGAGCACCAGAAAATCGGGGCAAAGCAAAGCAATAGGTTCTGACAACCCCATGAACTCGAAGAAATAACAGGAGGTAATTTTACCAGTAGGAAGGGTGAAGAGTTTCCATTTTGTCCATTTATCCTGATTGTTTGGGAAGGGGTGGTATCAGAGGGTGGGGCCATGCCTCTCTCATGAACCACACCCTCTTCTCCCAGCTCTTCCATATGCCTCCTTTGTTCATCAGAGAACAGTAAGGGAATGATGCATAGCTTCTACTCACAAGCTTTTTCTGCTCTGGCAAACTGTCCAGCAATCAGCCATGAAAACAGTGTGACTGCAGCTAAGGCTCCGATGTGCAGAAAAGGAGCTGTGGCCTGGAAAAAGACAAAAAATATCATAATAAAAGATTTTTTTGCGGGGGGGGGGGGAAGGTGTTGAACTCTTCTTTAAATTGCAGCATGAATCAATACATTTCATCTGGGAAAAACAAGAGAAACTTTTTTCTAAGCAGTTAAAGAGTTCAATAATTATTGTTTATAATATATTGTGGAGCAGCCATGATGTGCAGATTAAGCACATCAGTTCAACCCATCCTGCTGATTCAGTTTCTGCTGAACCACCATTGATTCTTGACTGCTTTAGTCTTCATTGCATGCATGCTCTGTCATGGTGATTGGATGGCAACTAATTACCTGGGGCACATTAGATCTCAAACTAGAAATATTTTCTGCTCAATATTCAGTCAGGAGCTATCATGTTTTTTAAACTAGGAGCCACTAGCTGAATTAGAGCTGGATATTTAGTGCCATCCCCTATTCGGGCGCCAGCAAAGATTGTAATGACTTATCTGAGTAAAAGTCTCTCCTACCCAAATAAATCAACTGAGTATCAGCTCCTTTGGATGTAGTTCTCAAAGTAATTTACTCACTTAAATCAGTTATCTGAAAATTGGTTGCCCTTAAAACAACTAAAATTCGACAAATTGACAAAATGTAGGCTTTTGGCAGTGTTTCTGGGGGTATATTGAGATCAAGAATAGTAAAGCACTTGCATGAATGGTATTTCAAAATATATACATTCTTTTTAAACAAAATTTTACCCATTCATATAAGGGTGCCTAAAAAAATGTCCAAACACGTACCTATTTGATAACAACAATATAGTTCGCTTTGTGTGTTTATAAAATAGTCTCTGGGATCTGTCTATGGTAGTGCATAAATTTTCATGCACAGACTTACACCTGTTGCAGGCAGGTACAAATAGGCGGGGATGATTTTATACAGTTTTGTTGTTAATTATTGCATTGTTGATTTCTGGTACATTTTTACAGTCATTTTTGCATAAATGAAGGCACATATGCAAGTAAATGGCCTCTCATAAACCGATGCACATCGATGTCATGTTGTATGCTTTGCCAGTGGGCGTGTACAGGGGCGAATTTGGATGGGTAGAGTTTGCAAGTATGCATGGATATTCTAAAATATGCTAATCTATGTGCATATCTTGAAAAATAATCTCGAGAGCAAGGTTCCTGTTAAACTAAGCACCCTGTTAAAATTTCCCTGCTAACATTTAGGTACTAATTGCATGCACAGATGATTAGAATGGCAAATATGTTTGCACATAAATGCCATCTATGACTTATTCTACAAATATGCGGAAATCTTACTTAGAATGCATTTTATAGGTGAATGCACACATATAAGTCAGCCGGACTCACACTAAAATACTGTAAGTTACGCACTTCTCTCTATGGCTGGTTTAAAATCTTGCACTTGTAACCCAGGTTATACGCACTTGACATTTAAGCACTCACAGTTACATCAGGATTTTCTACTAGTACTTATCATTTCTATAGCGCTGCTAGACGTACATAGCGCTGTACGTGAAAAGAGACAAGTCCCTGCTCAGTAGAGCTTAAAATCTAATCAAACAGACAAACAGGACAAGTAAGGGTTTACCCATTGGCGTAGTAAAGGGGAGGGCGGGGAAGGAGACCACCCCAGACGCCACCTTGGCGGGGGCGCCAGCAATGCTGGCGCTTCTCCTCCTCTCTGCATATGTCTTGAAATATTCACCAGCGCGAGCAGCATCTTCCACCTCCTGCTTGCGCCAGCCTCGGTTCCCTTCTGATGTCACTTCCTGGTCAAAGGAGCAGGATGTGATGTCAGAGGGGAGTCGAGACCTGCACAAGCAGGAGATGGAAGATGCTACTCAAGAGAATGAATATTTCAAGAGGTACATGGAGGGAGGCGTTTGGCAAGGAAGAGTGGGGGGGGCAAGGCACGATGATGTTGGACGCCACTGCTCTGGGCACCTCCCTCCTTCGTTATGTCACTGGAGTTACTACTAATCACTACTAATCATTTCTATAGCACTATTAGATGTGTGAAATGCTATACACATTATATACAGGTACTTTCTCTGTCCCTAGTGAGCTCCTAATTTAAGTTGTTTTTGTACCCTGGCCAATGGGTCAAGTGACTTGCCCAAGATCACAAGGAGCTTTAGTGGGAATCAAGTAGAGATCTGCACGGGAACGGGGATTGCGGGAATCCCGCAGGGGTCCCGCGGGAATCCCCCCTAACTCATGGGACTCCCACAGGGACCCCCCCTCTGGCCCATGGGACTCCCATGGGGATGGAAGGCTTTGGAAGCTGGGTTCGTCCATATAATATAATGGACACGTCAGCCTTAGTAAAAGAGGGGGTTTATAAGTTAATTACCTGAACAGAAAACAAAAAAAGGGTTCCACCAAAGAGATTCCACAAGGAAAACAGCAGCACAAACACAAAAGAAACTGTAGAATTGACGAACCTGTCAGAAGTAATTGCTGCTTTTTATGGGGACGGGCGGGGATGGAGGTAATTCCTTGCAGGGATGGGTGGGGACAGAGAGGCTCCTGGCGAGGACGGGCGGGAATGAAGAGGATCCTGACGGGGACGGGCAGGGATGGAGAGGATCCTGACGGGGACGGGTGGGGATGGAGACAATCCTGGCGGGGATGGGTGGGGACAGAGAGGATCCTGGCGGGGATGGGTGGGATTTCTGTCCCCGCGCAACTCTCTAGAATCAAGCTCAGTTTGCCAGAATCAGACCCCGGCACAGAAACCATTAGGCTTCTCCTCCACTCCAGGCATGGATGCTTTACAAGCGAGTGGGAGTTAGGAGTTAAAAGCAACCTCGAAAAAGTGGAATTTTAGCCTGTATTTGACTTGGGCCAGGGATGTAGCTTGATTTACCGACTCAGGCCGTCTGTTCCAGGTGTTTGGTGCAGCAAGAGAGATTTGCGCGCATATGCTAGCATTCGAAACGATTTACGGGAATAACGTGGATGTTTCTGTTTGCACTAGTTTAGCGGTGGAGCAACCATGGCCCTCAAGGGCCACAACCCAGTCAGACCTATTTGCATACAATGGAACCAGTATATGTAAATCAGTGTCCTGGACGTTCTCAAAATGTGGGTGCAGCGTTATGGAATATTAGGTCTCCATGCCCAACTTGGGTGCCAGGATTTACCACATTTACTTGAATATCAGCCGAGATTACTGGGCAAAAGAAATGGCCCAAAAATGGGGGGGTCTCGGCTTATATGCAGGTCAGCGTCCCTTGCAGGCCTCCACTGAGCCTGCATTAAGACCTGATAGTCCAGCAGTGGGCCGGGACAGGAGGGATCCCTCCCGTCTCCTGTCCCGGTCGACGCTAAAATCTGTCACTTCCCTAGCGTACCTTTCAATTCTGTGAACAGTGCCTATGCAGTGATTGACGCATGAACGCCATTTTTGTAGCCGCTGTGTACAGAATCCGGCCCCTAGTGCCAATCTTTCCCATTTCTGATTTTCGTGCTTATTAGAAGTCCCCGCTAACGTCATATCCCAAGTACTGACAAAATGTAGCTTCATTGTAAACCGCTTTGAACTTCACGGTATAGCGGTACATAAGAAATAAAATTATTATTATTATTATACAAAAGCTAGAATACTCACTTGGAATGAAATAAAAATGATATTCCATTCTTCTTCCCACAGTTGTTCTATAGAACTTACAGCTACTATGGTAGCTACCAAGGTCACTGCCAATCCAATCTGGAACAAGAAAGGAGCGAGATTTTAGGAGGGGGAGGGAAGACTCGAGCAGTGTGCACAATATGTAATTCCGCTAATACAGAGAAATCAACAAAACTTAAAGATGAAAGTCCAACAACAACAGCAAAAAAAAAAATCCTAACATCTAATTTTATTTTATATATTTTTTGGTTTGGTTTCTCTTTATTACCTTTAAAGTGGACTAACACAGTGGTGCAGTGGTTAGCCCCAGCACCCTGGGGTTCTGGGTTCAAATCTCACGCTGCTCCTTGTGACCCTGGGCAAGTCACTTAATCCCCCACTGCCCCAGGTACATTAGATAGATTGTGAGCCCACCAGGACAGACAGGGAAAATGCTTGAGTACCTGAATAAATTCATGTAAACCGTTCTTAGCTCCCCTGGGAGAACGTTATAGAAAACTGAGTAAATAAATAGTGTGAAAAGTTTCAGCCTCTGATAACCAGAGCTGGTATTGTGATGTCATAATGCCTCATTCCACCAATAAGAGCCAACCTCATCAGTGATGTCACAATGGCTGGATTGTCCCTATACTTGGATCACATCTGAACATTAGAATTGCTATCTTGGGACAGACCGAAGGTCCATCAAGCCCAGAAACTGTTTCCAAAACTGGTCAATCCAGGTCACAAGTACCTGGCTAGATCCCAAACAAAGCAGATTTTATGCTGCCTATCCTAGAAATAAGCAGTGGATTTTCCCAAGTCCATTTTAATAGCAGCTTATGCACTTTTCTTTTAGGATAGTATCCAAACCCTGCTTAGCTAACTGCTTTCACCACATTCTCTAGTAACGAATTCTAGTGTTTAATTTTACTTTGAGTGAAGAAACATTTTCTCTAGGTTTGTGTTAAAATTTTCTACTTAAAGCACACACTGAAGCTACTAAGAAGTAAATTTTAAAAAACAAACCAGAGAAACTATTTCTTCATTCAAGTGTAACTAAACTCTGAAATGTGTTGCCAGAGAATGTGGCAAAAGCAGTTAGCTTAGCAGGGTTTAAAAAAAAGGGAGCCACTATTGGAAAGAGGATACTGTGCTCAAAGGACCTTCAGTCTGTCCCAGTGTGGCAAATGCTTATGTTCTTATATTCTTATCTTGGATAGATGGGTTTAAATTCCAGGCCAGCCACTCACTGTGCCATTGAGAATGCAATTGCCCTGTGCTTGTACTGAAATTGTGCGCTTTCCTCTTTTACAGCAGCATGTGCTCATCTAATACAGATTAAATAGAGAAATCCACTTGCAGCTAATACCATGTCCACTGCATTGAACATAAGACATAATCTGGTATCAAAGTCCACTTACACGAACCTTCTAAGGTTCAGTCATTCATCAACAGCACACAATTTTAAAATATAAGAAATTACCCCTTAAATCTAAAAAATTTTGGTCAGACATATTTTCTTGGAATGGCACAGCTGCCCAAAGGTCTGATTTATTTACGAAATCTTATAGACCTACTTTCTCCACTAACTTAATACAATCCCTCTATTTCTTCTTCCACAAAGCCCTCTGGACCCCGAGCAAATTACTCAGGGCTGGTTTACTTGATTCTAACTAGAGAATGACACGGTGACAAAATTCATCACCGTTCCCGTCCCCGCGGATAACCGCGGGAAATAATCCCATGTCATTTTCTAGTGTCTATTTCAACCTCGGTCCTTCTACACCAGCATTCTTCAGAGCAAAGCTTGTGGGTCAGTGGTTGTGGCCATTCATACTCTGATTCTTATGGGAGCCAAGGATAATGAAGCCATTGTGACATCACTGATGTGATTGGTTCTTAGGCACTGGTGGAATGAGGCATTATGACATCACAATATCTGCTCTGGATACCAGAGACTGTCATTCTGTAGTGTCTGTCTCAACCTCGGTCCTTCTACACCAGCATTCTTCAAAGCAAAGCTTGCGGGTCAGTGGTTGTGGCCATTCGTACTCTGATTCTTCCCTCTCTCCTTAAAGAATAACATGAAGATGGTTTCCCACGGTTATCCACGGGGACGGGAACGGTGATGAATTTTGTCACCGTGTCATTCTCTAATTCTAACCTCTGCTGGCACTGTCTCTCCGCTCTTGGAGATTTCAAGCACGTGTTCTTTGCTTGCCCCATCATGCAACATTTCTGGATTGCAATATGGAAACTTATTTGTAGCTGTCTTCCTTTTTCTTCAGACCTAACCTATGAGATACTCACTTTTAGATCTCTATCTCTTCCTGATTTACTGACAACTGATCAGAAAAAATTATTTACAATATATAGAACCAACAAACTGACACCGGATATAATTTATTTTCTCTATTTTTCTCTATTTATAGATGGGGACAAGCCTCAGAACATTGAATATTAGACTTTCACCCATTCAGGGTTCTTTCAAAGAGAAAGGCATTTCTTTTCTCTTACTCACATTCACATCACTGGCTTGAACCCATTCTCCCTACCTTCTTTCTAACATTAAGTATAAATTTTATTTCTTCAATAATTTTCATTAAAACTACTATTTAATACTGTTTGATACTAAAGAGACTGTGTAATTCCTTCATAATACAGACTATTTAAATCTCACAGTTCATTACATAGCTCTGAACTGGCAGGAGTTTGTTTGTAGCCCAGATAAGCGATACAAAAAGCCTCTTCCCTGATGCAGCAGGGATGTAATTTGGACTGAGAGTAGCAAGCAACGGTCCTGGTTCTTAAATAGCATAAGAACAAAGGTAAGTACTTTAAGCTCTATGAGGTTGAAAAGTTTACAGCACATATGCACTTTTTGAAATGGCCCCTTTAAGAACTAAGGCACTTTTGCACTGGTGCACTTTCTGTCGGTCCAGAGTCTCTGAAATGAACTGTGAGGTTTTAAATAGTCTGTATTATGAATGAATTACATAGTCCCTTTAGTATCAAACAGTATTAAATAGTAGTTTTAATGAAAATTATTGAAGAAATAAAATTTATACTTAATGTTAGAAAGAAAAAAAAAAGGTAGGGAGGATGGGTTCAAGCCAGTGATGTGAATGTGAGTAAGAGAAAAGAAATGCCTTTCTCTTTGAAAGAACCCGGAATGGGTGAAAGTCTAATACTCAATGTTCTGAGGCTTGTCCCCGTCTATAAATAGAGAAAAAAAGAGAAAATAAATTATATCCGGTGTCAGTTTGGTGGTTAAATATATTGTATTTAATTGACAGGTAACCATCAAGTTTTTTTCTACTTTTGTCAGAAAAAAATATTTGACATACTAATTGCATTAACCATCCAAATGATTCTTTTTAATTGGAAATCAGCTAATCTTCTCAACACAACATTTTGGTGTGCCAATGTTATGTTAACCCGTAAGTATGAATACTTGGCGACTTCTAGCTCACTCCCTTAGCCGAGGGATTTGTCTGACTCCATATATACTTATCATAGATCCAGTTTTTCAGCTCTGTTTTAGGGTGATGACGCTTTCTCGTTCTCATTTTTGTCAGGTTAATGCTGCTTTTGCACAAATGTGCGTTATTTCTGCTGCAGAGATGTGATTTACAATTGCAAGATTTTACCATACTGTTGCTCTGTTCTAAGGTTTTCTGCACATGTTAGAAGGCATGATTTCTAATAATAATAATAATAATAACAGTTTATATACCGGAATACCGTTAAGTTTTATGCGGTTTACAATAGATTAAGCGAGGTACAAATTGATTGCATTTAAGAGGGGGGGGGTTAATAGGACCGGAAATGCGTTGTTGAGGAGAAAGAGATTAATAGGACAGAGGAATCACTATGGAGGAGAAAGAAGATGAGTGGGTCAGTTGTCCAGATACTTTAGGAACAATTGAGTTCTTATGCTCTTATGTGTGCCAAGTATAGGACAATTGTGACATCACTGCTGAGGTTGGCTCTGAGGCACTGTGGAATGAGGCATTATGACATCACAATCTCAGCTCTGGAATGTTGCTCTCATTGGGGTTCCGGAATCTTGTTATTCTTTGAGATGCTGGAATGTTGCTACTCTTTGAGTTTTGGCCAGGTACTAGTGACCTGGATTGGCCACCGTGAGCTGATGGATCATTGGTCTGACCCAGTAAGACTATTCTTATAATAATAATAATAACAGTTTATATACCGCAATACCGTTAAGTTCTATGCGGTTTACAATAGATTAAGCGAGGTACAAATTGATTGAATTTAAGAGGGGGGAAGAGGAGAGTTAATAGGACCGGAAATGCGTTGTTGAGGAGAAAGAGATTAATAGGAGGAGAAAGAAGATGAGTGGGTCAGTTGTCTAGATACTTTAGGAACAGGTGAGTTTTTAGACGTTTTCTGAATTCCTCATAAGTAGTGGGCGAAAGCAGTTGATCTAGGTCTTTACCCCACAATGCTGCTTGATGTGAAAGAAGGTGTTCATGGTGTTTTTTCAGTTTATAACCTCTAACTGGGGGGGAAACGAAGTAGGAATGAGAGCTTCTCTTGTGTCTGTTGGCAGAGAAGGAGAAAAGGTCAATTATGTATTTAGGGGCAAGTCCGTTTAGCGCTTTAAAGCAGAAGCAGGCGAATTTAAACTTTATGCGTGCTTCCATCGGTAGCCAATGTAACTGTGTAGGGTGATACATGATCGAATTTCTTTAGTCCGAAGATTAATCTGACCGCTGCATTTTGCATTAGTTGTACACGTCGCATATTTTTGGGGGAAATGGCTAAGTAGGCGATGTTACAGTAGTCAAGTTGACTTAGTACGAGGGATTGGACCAGGGTTCTGAATGCCGACGTATCGAAATAAGCCTTAATGGATCTGAGTTTCCAGAGAGTGAAGAAACCCTTTCTGATTAAGGAGTCCACCTGGTCTTTCATGGTTAGGCATTGATCTAGAGTTACAGCTAGTATCTTTATGGTGGGCTGGATGGGGTGATTAAGTTCACTGATGCATAGAGGTGTTTTGGTGTCAAACGGATGTGGTGAAGCAATGAAGAATTTTGTTTTTTCTGAATTAAGTTATACTGGCTCATGCCTTTACATGTCACTTTTGTCATCTATGTATATGTCCCATGACCTGTTATTTTCTTTACTGTTTGTATGGCTTTATGAAAAATTCAATAAAAAAGTTTTAAAAATGAAGAAATTACCCCTGGAAAATACTGCCTCAGGTACCAGGTTTTCTGAAACAATCTGGCCTTGAAACGTCATGAACACCTCTCTGTTACAAAGGAGTGAAAGCAAATTTACAGCACTGCCTCCTTACTTCGCCTTGCAGGTTAAATGCACCTCCCCAACTTGAGATGTCTCCTCTATTCACCTGCCCTTATTTTGCTCTCATTCAGCATAATCCACCTCCCCAGCATCTCCCTCTGGTCCCCCCCTATCTGCCACATACCGGTAACATTCGCTGCTCTCTCCCCCAAGGAAAGGAAGAGAGAGGCAAGAATGTGCCCGACTTCACCCCATTTCTAAATGGAGGTTCCAAAAATAGAACCTGCGATCACAGGAGACGTTCCTTCTTCTCAGGCTACGCGCCAGAACTACAGAAGGCATTCACCCTTGCTGACCGGTTTACGTGGACAGCAGAGGTTATAAAGCAGTTCCAGTACGGACCAGAAGGAGGACGTGTCCGAGGAAATCCAGAGGTCACAAAAGCAGCATGATCCACAGCTCCCTCTGCTAACAGAAACAGTGCCACTAAACTCGGCTGCCAACCCCTCTAGCCAGTGCCTGTGGACGAGTGCTAGCTCCCACAGTTTGTACCCGTCACCAGCAGGCCTCGGTCCGGCATTTTCGTCTCTGCTTGATCTCCCTGTGGGCTCTTTCTAGTCTCAGACAATTACCTTGTGGAGCCAGTGTAGATTCAGTTGCTGTCTCACAGCGATGTGGCAAAGTGCTAATATCTGCAAAGAGAAGGAACCAGAAATTATAATCAGCAGAGCTCGGCCTGATCAAGGGTGTCGCCGTTAAGAGTTCATCGCTGCGCACAGGTCGGAAAGCAGACAACAGCTGTATTAGAGTTAAACACTAAAAACCCTTACCCCCCAGGAGTAGGGTTGCCAGATTTTACATTCATAAAATCAGGACCCCCTAGACCTGCCCCGTTACGCCTCAGTCCTGCCTCCAATCTTGTCCTAGCCCCGCCCCCGCTGAGCGGATGCCCTCTTCCCCGACACAATTTCGGGGAAAGCTTTTCCAAAACCCAGACAAAGAGACAGGTTTTGAAATGCCGTCCACACCCCCCAGACATGGCCGGGGAAATCCGGACATCTGGTAACCCTACCCAGGAGTAAACACTGGCTGAGGCTCTTCTGCCTTGTTAGATTTATCAGCTACCCTGGAACCACTGTTCTCTCTAAGCTGAGCGGGTATCCTCCAACTGCACTGCTACCAGTAGGGGGCGGTGCTTCAATATTGTGTTTTCAGTCACTAGGGAAAGACAGGTTCCGTGGAGTCCTGCCGAACTCGCCTGTCCCGCTCTATTGAAAATGTGATGATGAAACAGCGCCCGTCCACTGATGTCGGTGGAGAACTCCTGCTCAGCTCAGAGGGAACAGTGACAGGAACTTAATTTCTACAGCGGTGCTCATCCTAAGCAAATTTAATCTATTAAACAGCTTTGAAATCCGCTCTCCCTGTATAAAACTAAGCAAAATGTTACATAAAACGTGATGGCTATAGGTCAGTGGTCTCGAACTCGCGGCCCGGGGGCCACATGCGGCCCGCCAGGTATTATTTTGAGGCCCTCGGTGTGTTTATCATCATCACAAAAGTAAAATAAAACAGTTTCTTGATCATATGCCTCTTTAGCAAAAAATGACAATATTATTATTAAGACTTAGCCAAGAGGAATGATTTATAAACTATACAGAGTTTTACTTCATGCAAAATTGTCATTTCTTTAATAAGACATTAACTTTTTTTTCCTTAGGCCCTCCATGTACCTCCAAATCCAAAATGTAGCCCTGCAAAGGGTTGGAGTTGGAGACGACTGGCTTAACTGTAACCATGACATCCTGTTTGTCTTTGGGAAGTAGAGCTGAGATTGTGATGTCATAATGCCTCATTCCACCAATAAGAGCCAACCTCATCAGTGATGTCACAATGGCTTGATTGTCCTGTTCTCCCCTCTGCCCTCCAACCCAGCCAGAAGATTAACTGTTCCCCTTAACTCAGTGGTCTCAAACTTGCGGCCCGCCAGGTACTGTTTTGAGGAAGTTTCTTGATCATATGTCTCTTTAGCTATAAATTACAATATTATTATTAAGACTTAGCCAAAGGGAAAGATTTATAAACTATAAAGAGTTTTATTTCATGCAAAATTGTCATTTCTTTAATAAGACATTAACTTTTTTTTCTTAGGCCCTCCGTGTACCTCCAAATCCAAAATGTGGCCCTGCAAAGGGTTGGAGTTGGAGACCACTGCTATAGGTGGACATGTATCCAAGACATTTCTTTGACTAACTTTTATAGTCCCGTGACTAGAGCACCCTGAACTTAGCTATTGAATGCATTACACAGCATGCCATATTTTGTCCCCGATAAAGGTTCCAAATTGTAAATCACTGGGCTTGAAATGTGTTCTATTTTCTCCCCTCACGTTTGAAAGAGGACTGTATAAGGGCGTGTGTCAGTCGTGCAGTAAGGAGGCGTCAGGGGGGGCGGTCACCAGTCCTCCTCCCAGCCCCCACCTTGCTCCTTCCTGACCCCCCTGCCAAGCGCGTGCGTCCCTTCTCTCGCCCCTTTTTCATTTTATCCGGCGCGAACAGCATCGCAAACTCGCCGCCCGCATCGGTGTCGGCTCTCTCCGACATCACTTCCAGGTCCCACGCCTAGGAGACGCCATGGGAGGGAGAGCAGACACGATGCGGGCAGCAAGTTCGTGATGCTGCTCGCGCCGGGAAATTTACAGGGAGGCAGAGAAGAGGGCAGGAGAGGGGCGCTACCGCCCCAGGCGCCACGCCACTGGTGTGCGTACTTATGTTGGCTTTTCTTTCATTACTTAAGATGGGGCTATTAATAATAATAATAATAATTTATTTATATGCCGCCATACCGGGGAGGTTCTAAGCGGCTCACAGCATGAGAAAAACAATACATACATACATACATTTTCAATGAAAATCACAATAAAATTCAATAAAAAGCAATGCATACAATTCAATAAAATTGATCGGAAATAAAAGTACAAACATTATAATAAAATTGATGAAGATAAAAAGGCAAACCATGCAAGTAAGAAGCATGAAAATCAAATGGAAACATGGTTGAAATAAGAAAAAGTAACTTCATTACGATGTCAGCCTATTAAATAATTGAGTCATAAGAACATAAGAATTTGCCTCCGCCGGGTCAGACCAGAAGTCCATCCCGCCCAGCAGTCCGCTCCCGCGGCGGCCCTCCAGGTCTATCACCTGTGCTGTGGTCCCTGACTATTCCTATAACCTACCTCAACTCCTATCTGTACCCCTCGATCCCCTTATTGTCTAGGAACCTATCCAAACCTTCTTTGAAGTCCTGTAACGTGCTCTGTCCTATCACGGCCTCCGGAAGCGCGTTCCACGTGTCCACCACCCTCTGGGTAAAAAAGAACTTCCTAGAGTCTTTAGTAATTTCCTAAAACCTAAGGAAGAAGAAGCTTCTAGCATCATTTTTCCGAGCCATGTATCCATTTTGGCGGCCTGAAAAGAGAAAGTTTTCTCGAGGAACCTCTTGTAGCGGCAGGATTTTATAGAAGGATAAGACCAGCAGCAGTATTAGGAGCCCCTCTCCAGCAGGGCACCTGATCACAGTTACACCGCTCCCCCGATCCAGCAGGGGAGAACACTTTAAATATATATTTTTTATTTCTCTTGATACTTATTTTTTATCTCTATTTTTTATTTATTTTACTTATTTATTTTTAATTCTATCTTTAAATTTATTTATTCATTACTTGATGGAATATTCATTTCTATCTCTATCTCTGTCTTTATATTTTATCTTTATTTTTCATAAATTGTCTCTTCAGGTACTTTAGTTAGATTGTGAGCCTTTGGGACAGTTAGTGGATTTCCAAGTACCTATCTTATTTATTTTTATTTATTGTATCTTTTAATGCATTCATTTTTGTAAACTGCTTAGAAACCTCACGGTTATTAGCGGTATATAAGAATTAAATTAAATTAAATAGCTGCACTCTCCGTGTATTTTTGTTACAATGACTCCAGAGAATTACAGCTGAAGTCCTTCAGAACCTCAATGCTTAGAAAAAGCCAGCTGAAATTTTGGGATTCTCCCCCCGCCCCCCCCCCTTTGCTACCACCTGTGTCAGAGCATGCAAACATTGAAACGCTCCTTTTCACTCTCCGAACACACTTACCAACAGTGCTGCGGTGTACGTGAAGCCGGCAGCGGTTGTTACAAGAATTGGAATGGACCAGTCACTCCAATATCCCGTTCTGTTATATAAAATCCTGAGGAAGAAACAAGGACGGAAGGATTACAAAAAAAAAACCAAAACAAAAAGAGACACTTTGCAGCTGTAATTAAATTAGCGAGAGGAGCTTCTGTTAGTGGAACTGACCCCCCCCCTCCCCCAACAAATCCACGATTACAGTCAGTATCACTAGGGGCTCCTTTTACGAAGCCGCGGTTGCAGTTTACTGTGTGTAATAGCACGCGCTAAACCGCCGGCTGCGCAAGCCGCTACCGCCTCCTCTCGAGCAGGCGGTGGTTTTCCGGCCAGCGCGGGGGTTAGCGCGTGATGAAAAGTCGCGCCCGGCTTCGTAAAAGGAGCCCTAAATGCTTGCAGATAAAGTTCAACCGCCCGTGTTCCAACAAAACAGCCCTGACTGTATTTAGCTGTATTTAGCACACTCACGGGGGAGGGTGGAGTTGGGGAGTAGTTTTGTACGCTGTGTAATTTTGATTTCCTACTTTTGACCGACAAGTTTAGAAATTACTGTCGGTCTCTCCACTTTTTTCATTGTTTCATTGAATCCCGCTCCTGATGAAGACGCGAAACAGAGCTCTGTCGAGTGGTGATACTCATATGTTTTGATTGAGTGGTGATGTGTGTGTGTGTATTTGGGGTTTTAACATTTTGGGACCCTGGATGTGTGTTGTAGTGTTTGTGCTTTATTATCTTTACTAGTTGATTATTAACTTCTTCGGATCCAATCAGTGGGCGCACAATTCATGAGGATCCAGCGCATTCATCCTCCTCCTGCATCCCAGTCGTTTCTTTAGATGATTCAGGCATCTTCAAGGTGATGAGTAGAAAAGTTGTAATGGAGAGCTGTAGAAAATCCGACCGATGGGAACGGGCGGAAACTAAAGACTGGGGATTAGGGGGAAGCAGGGGGAAATGGGTAGGGCTCGGGCATGCCCAGTGGGGCCCGGGCACTGCACGTGCTCAGAGAGAGAAAAAAATAAAATAAAAAAATCTCTCTGAGCTATTGGAGAGCTTATCCGCAAATTGGGAGCTGTTGGGACAACACCCATATGTGACTGACTCATCCTGCTTGTCCTAGGAGAATTATTTTTACCAATGAATTTTTGGATTGGCACTTTATATATATATATATACACTTTTATAGTTTGATTATTTAGTGTTCAGCTTGGCCTTTGTATATCTGCTTAGGCAATGTTATTTACTTTACTATGATAGGAATTTTTGCACTTGCACTTTATATCAGCATGTTAATAATTTTCTCAGGGCTTTTTTAAGGTTTTTTATATACATGATATTTATTCAGTAAGACCTACGTATTAATTCACAAATGTCAATGTATTTATTCATCAAAAAATTTAACATGATGTGTGATTAATCTACTAATTTATTATTTCATCAATTTTCTCTTTCATTCCCACCCCACACACTTTACCTTATTTATTTTGTGCTGGTCTAGTCTTTAGGGAATTGTATGTTGTTTGTATGCCTTCATTCCCCTTTTTCCTGAGTGCTAAGTCTGGAATTTTTCATTTGGGAGTATCATTATTTTCACAGGTGATGAATTTTGTTATGGACTATATGATGTATGAGGCAACTCTCATTTAGACTGATGTCTGGTGCTGGTCACCTTTGAGACTTTGCCTGAGCCAGAGGTTTACGTTATCCGCGATGGGCTCATACTGATGTCCACTACTTTAAACCCTGCTTCCTCCCATTGAACAATTGTTTTGTCACACTTACTACTTTAGGTTTAAGGCGTTTTAGCCAATTTCTCAGTAGTATCTCTCTATAATATGTTATATAACATGTGTATATTCTGAGTCCCATAAATTCTTTCACTCTATTTTTAAAGAAAAGTCTCAAAATCCAGTTCTTATCCATTGTTAGAGCTAAAGTTGCCACTAATGTTGCAGGAGTAGCCATTTCTTTATCTGATAATTCCAATAATGCCAATACATCTATTGGACCTTGGCTGTCTTCCTGTTGTTAAATTTGATTTTTCTTGGGTAGGTAGTACACCTGTGTAAATGGAGGTAATGAACCCTCAGGAACTTCCAATATTTCCACCAGGTATCGTTTTAACATCTCACGCGGAGTAATTGTTGTAATTCGTGGAAAATTAATCAATCTGATATTATTGCCTCTTGAAAAATTTTCAAATGGTTCAATCTTCCTTCTTAAATCCACATTGTCCTTAATTAAAGTTTCTTGAAGCTGTTTGGAAGATTTTAATTCATTTTTGATGCTATCTAAAGATATATTAGAGTCAGCAATATCTTGTTTTATTAAGGTAATTTCTTTTTCTTGATCTTTTATTTTCCCCTCCACTTGCACTTGTTGAACATTTATTGTTTTCACCATATTAGCCACCAGGTCCCACAAGGCATCTAAAGTAACTTCTTGGGGCTTAACTATGGTAGGAAATTGCAAATGAGTATTCAAAAGTTTTTGCTCACCAGTCGACCGCTCTCCTCCACTTCCCTCAGCCTGAGTGGGTCCAGATTCAGCTGTTACAACAACCCCGTCCATATTCAGGCTCTCCTGCAAAGCCTGTGAGCCTGAATCGGCCTCCTCAACACAGCTCCACGCAGCCTCCAGGGGAGAGCCCATCCCGACTTCCGGTAGGCTCTCAACCTCTGGGGAGTTGGTTGCTCGGGGGTGCAAGGGAGGAGGTCTAACGTCGGGACTTAACGTGGTCTCCAAACTTCGGTGAGACACCTCCATTCCGTTTGCCTGGAGTGTCTCTAACTGCGATCCTCCCCGACGACATCATGGTGCCCTGGATTCGCCGAAACAGCGCTTCAATGTTGCCGGAGGTAGGTGTTCCGGAGCGCAGGGAGGCTCCACCAGTGCTCCTTCCCCTTCTTTTCGGCATAGCGAAGAAACAAAATAGAGCTCGAAAAGGGGAGCTCAGTAATTATCAGCTTCAGCGTCTGTTCGGCGACCTGCATCAGCGGCCATCTTGGATCGACCCCCACATGTGTATATTCTATTTTAGTTGAAAATGTGATGAAGGGTAGGTGGATGGGTGGGGGTTATTACACTATTAGATTTTATGTGTTAGATATTATAGTGCTATATTGGAATTACTTGTATGATGTATTTTTGTGCACTTGTTTTGATTTGAAAATGAATAAAGATTAAAAAAAAAAAAAAAAAACTGCCCTGACCCCAAAAAAATCATAGAACAGGGTTCCTTCTTAGCAGCCTGTATTATTTGAAAACAACAATTTAAAAAAAAAAACCTTAAGTATAAACAAGTTAAATATTAATGAGGTGGAAAAGTTGCCAAAAAGCACACATCGCATTGGTTTGAACGAGTTGGACGGATTACAGGCTGTATTTCAAGCAAATGTTGCATTATTTATTTATTTAATTCAATTTCCATTCCGTTGTCCGCAACGAGCTCTGAAATTTTAAAGTAACCTCAGCTGTTTACCACCTCAATATTGACTCATCCGGTTCCAAGGGGCTTTCATCATTTTATGAAGCGTGCACTATTGTTGGGGAAAAAGTCTATCTTGGTTCATTGGCTTACAGCAGGGGTGTCCAACCTTTTGGCTTCCCTGGGCCGCACTGGCCGAAAAAAAATTTTCTGGGGCCGCAGAAATGCGCAAATACTGCAGCAGGACAGAGGAGGGGCAGCCCCGGGGCAGCAGAGGAAAACATTGCATTGCCCTCGACTGGGGCCGCACAAAATACTTCATGGGGCCGCAGGTTGGACACCCCTGGCTTACAGCATTTCCTCCTACCTTATCGCAATGGAGATCCTTGATGGTTTCTCAACTGCAGATGGAATGCTTGGATATTTCTGACATGGTTTCTGCTAGGGGACGTCACTTGCAATTAATTTGGGAGCATTTTGGGGCCTCTTTAACCGGGCATGTTTGATGTATGGGGATTGCTTCTTTGTCTTCCTTGTGGTGCTTACTCTCATGCTGCTCCATGTTTACTTATTTTTTGGGGGGGAGGGGGGGAAGGGTTCTTTTTTTTGGGGGGGGGGTACACTTTGGTTTGTGTTCTGGTGCTTTTTATGTTTTTGGCTTGCCTATTGATCTTTATCTAATTTTGTATATATAGGTAATTACCATGGTAAGCACACTATGTATATTTCTGGAAGAATGTCACACCCATCTTCAAGAAGGGCTCAAGGGGGGACCCGGGGAACTACAGGCCAGTGAGCTTGACCTCGGTCCCGGGAAAAATGATGGAAGCATTGATTAAGGACAGTATCTGTGAACACATAGAAAACAATGGACAGCTAAAGTCGAGCCAGCACGGCTTCTGCAAGGGTAGGTCATGCCTCATAAACTTATTGTACTTCTTTGAGGGGGTAAACAGACAGGTGGATAAAGGGGAATCCATTGACATCATTTACCTTGACTTTCAAAAAGCCTTTGACAAGGTACCGCACGAAAGACTGCTTAAAAAGCTGTGGAGACACGGGGTGCAAGGGGAGGTCCACCGATGGATCAAAAACTGGCTGGCAGACAGAAAACAGAGGGTTGGAGTGAAGGGCCATTACTCAGACTGGCATGGGGTCACGAGCGGAGTTCCGCAGGGGTCGGTGCTGGGACCGCTCCTGTTTAATATATTTATTAATGACCTGGAGGCGGGAACAAATTGCGAAGTTATTAAATTTGCGGATGACACCAAACTCTACCGCAGGGTTGAAACCATGGAAGACTGCGAAGATCTGCAAAGGGACCTAACGACGCTAGAAGAATGGGCCAAAAAAATGGCAAATGAACTTTAACGTAGGGAAATGCAAGGTCATGCATATAGGGAAAAAGAACCCGATGTTCAGCTACAAAATGGGAGGATCACTGCTAGGGGTAAGTAACCTTGAAAGAGACCTGGGAGTGATGGTGGACACGTCTTTGAAGGCGTCGGCACAGTGCGCCACAGCCTCAAGAAAAGCAAACAAGATGTTGGGTATCATTAAGAAGGGTATCACGACCAGGACAAAGGAGGTCATCCTGCCACTGTATCGTGCAATGGTGCGACCGCATCTGGAGTACTGTGTCCAGTATTGGTCACCGTACCTCAAAAAGGACATGGCGGTACTTGAGGGAGTCCAGAGAAGAGCAACTAAACTGATAAGAGGTATGGAAAACCTCTCATATACTGACAGACTAAAAAAGCTGGGGCTGTTCTCCCTGGAAAAGCGGAGACTTAGAGGAGACATGATAGAAACCTTCAAGATCCTGAAGGGCATAGAGAAGGTAGACAGGGACAGATTTTTCAGATTACGGGGAACCACAAGTACAAGGGGGCACTCGGAGAAATTGAAACGGGACAGGTTTAGAACAAATGCTAGGAAGTTCTTTTTCACCCAGAGGGTGGTGGACACATGGAACGCGCTTCCGGAGGCTGTGATAGGCCGGAGCACGTTACAAGGCTTCAAAGAAGGTTTGGATAGGTTCCTAGAGGATAAAGGAATTGAAGGGTACAGATAAGAGTAGCGGTAGGTTATAGGGATAGTCTGAGACCATTGCTCAGGCAATGGGCCTGATGGGCCGCCACGGGAGCGGACCGCTGGGCGAGATGGACCTCTGGTCTGCCTCAGCGGAGGCAACTTCTTATGTTCTTATGTTCTTAAGTTGGGGTGGGGGGGGGTGGAAATTGAAAATTGTTTGGGTTTACTATTTGCTGTCTTTACTATGCTCTTTAATGAACTACAGATATTTGTGTTAATTTTGGTTGTTTTTGATTGTTCAATAAAAAATGATTTAAACATAAAAGTAACCTAAAATGCCTGCTTTTTAAAGACGCCTTTAACTGATCTTACTTACGCACCTATTTTCTCATTAATTAAATCATTTCCCTTCCCTATTGTACTTTCCTTCTTTGTATTCTTTTTTTTAAAAAAATTGTAGTTCTCCCATTTTTTCCCAATGTTTTCATGTTACTAGTATGTTTGTAATGTTTGTTTATGTTTATTATCTAAAATGTTTTGTTCCCCAGCTATTTTAAATTATTATGTACAACGCTTTGTACCTTTGGATATGCGTTTAATCAAAATTTAATAAACTATGAAACGGGTTACAGAATTATGATTTACAGAAGCATCGGTTTTAAGTGACACTAGTGTTTTAGTCCGTTACATTAACGGGTGCTAGAGTAGATGTCTGTCTGTCTGTCTGTTTGTTTGTTTTTTTATTTGTCTCTCTCTCCTTGGATGCTGTCATTCTTTCTGTCTGTGTCTTTCCCTGGCCCCCTGCCTGTCTATCTTTATTTCTAACTCTATCCTCTTCCCTCAATCCTGCATGTGCCCTTTTTTCTTTCTCCTCCCCACTTCCTTCCAACGTCTGCTCCCCCTGTCCTCCACACTTCCATTCAGTGTCTGTCTCTCTCTCTCTACCCCTTCCATCTACTATTCACTCTCTGTCTTGCCCCTTCCATTCACTGCCCTCTCTTCTCTTTTCATCCAGTGTCCGCCCTCTCTCTCTCTGTTCCATATGGCCTCTCTCCATCTCCTCCTTTCTTTTCCCTTGGACTGGCATACCTTCCTCCTTCCCTCCATGCCCTGCCATCTCTTCTTCCCTCCAAGCCATTCTGTCCCCCTCTGCTCCCTTTCCTCCTTGAACTACTTCATGGGGCAGCAGCAGCATTCACAATTCATTGCTGTTGCTGGCTTCAGGTCTTCCTCTCTGGCCGGTCCTGTCTTCATGAAAACAGGAAGTAGGCCAGAGATTAAGGCTTGAAGCCGGCAACAGCAGCAAATTGTAAACGCTGCTGATGCCTGAAGCACCCAAGGCAGACACTTCTCTCCCCTTCCAGCCCAACCCCCGCTGACTCTACGACTCTCCCAGCAAGATGACTTTAAGCACAAACCTCCCTCCAGCGTTGGCAGCCGCAGCACGCTAAACAGGCTGCTTCGCGGCTATCTCCTGCCATTGATGGCGTCATCAGTGACGCGGCAGAGGGACTCAACTGCAGGAGAAAGCCGCGAAGCAGCCTGTTTAGCGTGCTGCGGCTGCCAACGCTGGAGGGAGGTTTGTGCCGGTATGTGCAGAAGCGGTATGTCCCTCCCCCTCCAGTACCTGTGCAGCACTTTACACGGCGCATCCTTGGCCACAGCGCTCGAGTGTGGGCCCTAACCGCGCATCCGCTCTCCTGCCTGCCACGGACCTACGGATCATGGAACACGCAGGCGGGAGTGCGCATGCGTGGCTAGCGTTTTATTATATAGGATGGGAGCCCTGTGTCAGCGAGACGCAGTTCAGTGTCGGGCTGGACGTGGTTAAGAACGGTCATGTACGGAAATGATAAGTTGAGCTTGGAAGATTCATTTCAAAGATCGAGCATTGACAGCTAAGACGGTACTTTGTTTACAGGGCGATATTAAGTAATTTTAGGTGGTAGGGTTGGGTATACATTGGTGGGGGTCTCCTCTCGAACACATTTACTGTTGGAGTGATTTTATGAGATAATTTATACATTCATGAAAATAAAAGTTGTAATAATAAATATATTATTTTGATAAAACTGTTGAGTAATATTTGAATGTAAGTTTGGTATTAGCTTTCTCCTAGGACAAGCAGGATGAGTCAGCCACATATGGGTGTTGTCCCAACAGCTCCCAATTTGCGGAAACTAAAGACTGACTATCCTGCTGTCCACAGAGAACCTACGTTACAGGTAAGTAACTACACTTTTTTTTTGATGTAAGTAGCAGCTTATGAGCTCAGCTAATAATATTTTGAGTGTAAGTACCCTGAGGAGTATTAGATGTACAGTGGTACCTTGGTTTGCGAGCATAATTCATTCCAGAAGTATGCTCGTAATCCAGAGCGCTCACATATCAAAGCGAATTTGCCCATAGGAAACTCGGACGATTCATTCCACATCCCCAAAACTGGCCGGTGTGAGAGAGAAGTTGTGCGCGTAAGATGTGGTACTGCGGCTCCTTTAACAGTGCAAGCCAGAGAGACGGAGCAGTGGCAGAGGAGCGCCGTGAGTAGCCGCTGCTTTCAGAAATCCGTGAGGGGGGAGGGCGCCTCACTCACCCCCAAAGTGACACCGGGGTTCCTTGCTCTTCTTCGCTACAGGCTATTAGGGGTTTCTGGAGGGGAGGGGGACGTGTGTGGTGCGCCTGTGACGTGCTTGTGCGTGACCCACGCATACGCGCTCGTTTAGCGAGTTACAAATTAAGAAAGTGTTTTGCTCGTCTTGCAAACCACGTTGCTCGCTATCCAAGGTTTGACTGCATATTCATTGGTGAGGCCCCATCTGGAATACTGCGTACAATTCTGGAGGCCTCATTATCGCAAGGATGTACTGCGGCTTGAGTCAGTCCAGCGAATGGCCACCCGGATGGTCTCGGGACTCAAGGATCTCCCGTACGAGGAACGGCTGGATAAATTACGGCTATACTCACTCGAGGAACGCAGAGAGAGGGGAGACACGATCGAGACGTTCAAATACCTCACGGGCCGTATCGAGGTAGAAGAAGATATCTTCTTTTTCAAAGGTCCGACGGCGACAAGAGGACATCCATGGAAAATCAGGGGCGGGAAATTGCACGGCGACACCAGGAAATACTTTTTCACCGAAAGAGTGGTTGATCGCTGGACTAGACTTCCACTTCAGGTGATCGAGGCAAGCAGCGTGCCTGATTTTAAGAAGAAATGGGATCGTCACGTGGGATCCCTGCACAGAGCTAAATAGGGGAGGGTCATTAGGGTGGGCAGACTAGATGGGCCGCGGCCCTTATCTGCCGTCTTTTTCTATGTTTCTATGTTTCTATACTGTTAAAACCCGACTGGCTTACTGAGCCCCCAGGAAAGGTTGGGGAACCTTTTTTTCTAATAGATACACATTCTGCTCTGTGGAACTGGCTGTGCAGATAAGATTTCCATAGCAACGCTGCCATTAAAACTTTTTTTTTAAATATATATTTTCTCATTACACTGTCACTTCCTCAGGAGCGAAAAGCTAGACCGTGTCAGCAGAGGTGAGAGTATCCCACAGTCTATCATACTGAATGCCACTAGAAGACGTGAAAGTGATGAATGGCCTCTGGAAGGTGGACGGTTCGGCTCCAGCTGAAGCACCAAAAAAATAAGAGCCTGCTTTAATGATCGAGGAAATGAACAACTTTGTTTCAAAATTAGTTTCTGAACACCTCCAAGACCAGCAAAATGAAATTATAGAATTCCGTAACTAAAAATTGAGAGCAACACCATTCAACTATTTTAGGTCGGTAACAATGCCATCATCTACATTAAAAAAAACTTTTGGACAAATGAAGTGCCCCCCCACCCTCATCTTTTCACAGCATGCACCATTTGAAAGGAAACTCTGCAGTAAGAGGGCATAGAGTAGAGTCGGTGCAACGGATGGCCACCAGGATGGTCTCGAGGCTCAAGGATCTATCGTACGAGGAAAGGCTGAAAAATTTGCGGCTGTACTCACTCGAGGAACATAGGGAGAGAGGAGACATGATCGAGATGTTTAAGTATATTACTGGCCGTATCGAGATGGAAGAAGAGATTCTCTTTCTCAAAGGACCCTCAGCCACAAGAGGGCATCCGCTCAAACTCAGGGGCGGGAAATTTCATGGCAACACCAGGAAATATTTCTTCACCGAGAGAGTGGTTGATCCTTGGAACAAGCTCCCGGTGCAGGTGATCGAGGCAAACTTTAAGAGCAAATGGGATGCCCATGTGGGATCCCTTAGAGGGTTAAGCCAAAGAGTGGGATCCCTAGGATAGTAGACTTGGGGGTGGGTCAGTAGAGTGGGCAGACCTGATGGGCTATGGCCCTTATCTGCCGTCATCTTCTATGTTTCTATGTTTCTATGTAGGATGAAGTTAGGTGATAGGCTCCGGAGTAATCTAAGGAAATACTTTTTCACAGAAAGGGTGGTAGATGCATGGAACTGTCTCCCGGAAGAGCTGGTGGAGACAGACACTGTTTCTGAATTCAAAAGGGCCTGGGATAGGCACGTGGGATCTCTCGGAGAGAGAAAGAGATGATGGTTACTGTGGATGGGCAGCCTGGATGGGCCATTTGGCCTTTATCTGTCGTCATGTTACTTTGTTTCTATAAAATAAAAAATAAAAATAACACAAGCAGAATCCCAGACAAATCAAAAATATCACCAAAAGGTATTCACTCTATTTAACCCACTATCTGAGACTGATTAAGGCAGGGTCCTAATACAGAGAAAAGACCTCAGTGTTCCCTAAGAATAAACTCGGGAAACTACTATGACACATCCTTGGTCATAGAAAAACTCCGTAAGAGTGCAATAAATATTTAAATATATTAAAAAAGAACCCTGCACTTATCTCAATATTATCCTCAGGTGTGGGAAAGATCACCGCTGCTCGATGGAACACATTTTCCCAGTGCAGAGATTCAGCGTAATGAAAATCTTGTAACTACCATCTTATAACTTTGTTTCTATAACCATAAAGCTCTATGACCTCACAATGCAGGTGTAAAGAGCCTTAGCCTATAGGAAGAAGAGATGCAAATGTTAAGAGCCTTAGCCAAATGAGAGATGAGGAGATGGTGGATGCTGCGGATGGGCCATTTGGCCTTTGTCTGCCATCATGTTTCTATGTTTCTATAACCATAAAGCTCTATGACCTCACAATGCAGGTGTAAAGAGCCTTAGCCTATAGGAAGAGGAGATGTAAATATTAACAGCCTTAGCCAATGGGGAGAGGAGGAGATAGTGGATGCTGCGGATGGGTCATTTGGCCTTTATCTGCCATCATGTTTCTATAACCATAAAGCTCTATGACCTCACAATGCAGGTGGAAAGAGCCTTAGCCTATAGGAAGAGGAGATGCAAATGTTAAGAGCCTTAGCCAATAGGGAGAGGAGGAGATGGTGGATGCTGCGGATGGGCCATTTGGCCTTTGTCTGCCATCATGTTTCTATGTTTACCTGCATGAAGAAGAGACTGGCATTAGGGCCAGGGAGTGAAAGTGAACACAGAGATTCTGTGCATGCAACTTCAAGAAGGGTGCAATGTCCTTATGTTAACATGCACTGGCTACATCTGTGAAGAAAACCTCAAAATTTCCCCCTGAAAATTAAGATTGCACACCAGCAAGCTCTAGAGACAAAGAAAATTGCTCTCTGCAAGCGGTTCACCTTTCCCCAGGAAAAGTCAGTTAGACTTATTTGTTTGGACAGCAGCTGCCAGAGTCCTAGACACAACCCTGACACAAAACCAGAGCTGAACTGGCTGGTAGCGCTCATTACCAAGATGAACATAAGAACATAAGAAGCGCCATCTCCGGAACAGACCCTAGGTCCATCAAGTCCGGCGATCCACACGCGCGGAGGCCCCGCCAGGTGTACCCTGGCATAGTTTTGGTCCCCATGTCGCTCCAAGCTTCTCGTAAAGAGAAGTGCATCTAGCAACCTAGCTCATCACCTAGCAACCACCCCACCCAATCAACATGTTCATAAGGGAATAAAACCATACAAAATAAATACCCCCCTCCTGCCCTCCCTCCCCCTGGACGTGCATGTATTATACCAGCAGGAATAAAGAAAAAAAGACAACTATAACGAATCCACAAAAGATGTCAATGGGCCCCAAATTAACTTGAATTTCTTAGTATGCCCCAGCATATCCGCATTCATCTTTTCATACCTATAGCTTAAGCATAAGTTTGCCCACCAAAAAGTAAAGCTAAGGTGATCCCAGTTCTTCCAATTACGAGTAACCATTTGCATCGCTATCCCGGTCATAATAAGGAACAGCCGACATTTATATCTTTCCAATGAGGTCTTAAGATGTAATATCATCCCACATATGACAACCTCAAATAGACAAACCCCAAATAGAGCACTAATAAGTTTTGAGAAATTTATTACAAACCCCCCCCCAAAAAAAAAAAAATATCTCCCCAGTTACAAAAGCAACAGGGCTATTGTCAGGTGAAGCAATTTTAAAAGGTAGTTTTTTAGGCAAGATTTGAATACAGCTAGAGAGGGGACATGACACACCAGTTCAGGGAGGTCATTCTCAGCACACAGTGCAGCGAGATGCAAACCAGGAGTCGAGAGTTGGTCATGGAGGTGGGAAGAGAGTTAATGTTGGATAGAGGGAGGAGGGAAGGGAGAAGGAAAAAAGGAAGGAGGGAAGGGAGAAAGAAAAAAGGAAGGAGGGAAGGGAGAAAGAAAAAAGGAAGGAAACAGCTGGCAGGGAGATTACAGGAGGGGAAGGGGGTCAGGGTGGAATGGAGAGATCAGATGAGGGAAAGGGGAGAGAGAGGAATGAGAAAGTAGAGAGACATTGATGCTGGAAAGAGGGTCAGTAGAGAAATGAGAGAGGGATAAAGATGCTAGATCTGGTGTTGGAGAGAGAAAAATGAAGAAGGCAGTGAAGCTGGAATGAATGATGTAAAAAGGAGAGAGGAGGCAAAGGCTGGATAGACAGGGGAGAGGGGCATAGAAAGAACTCAGATACATATGGAAGGGGGAGAGAGCAGACATTGAATGGAACGCGCAGATGCTGGATTGAAGAGACAGGGCAGATGCTGGAAGGAAAAGAGTGAAAAGAAGATGAAAGCAGAAACCAGATACAACAAAAGGTAGAAAAAAATAATTTTATTTCTATTTTGTCATTAGAATATATTAGATTTGAAATATAGCACAGCACAGCACAGCAGTTTGCTGTGCAAATGAAGAAGGGAGCAGAGCTGAAGCCCTTATAGTGACTTTCAAAGAGGCATCGTGCATCAGCAATATTTGAGGGACACCAGTCAGACTGACGAATTCTGAAGCCGTGAAAGTTCAGTGGGACAACTTTAAAGAGCAGGTTGCAGTGGTGACAGGTCAAAATTGCGCAAGACCATCGCGCGCAGACAAAAACGCGCAAACAACTCAGCGCCATGACCATGGCGCTCACAGCCAATTGCGCTAAAAACAATTGCGCGCAACTATATCTCCACGCAAGACAATTGAGCGCAGCGACAACTGAGTGCGTCCGCGCGCGATTATCTTGCGCGCAATTGTCTATGAACCGGTTGCAGTAGTCTAATAATTGTTGAAAGAAACAAAAATGTTTTACACTAGTGGAAGCACTTCTCTAGTTAGACAGTGGCTAGCACAATCCAGGTTACTGCATGGTAATCTCCTCCTCGTGCACACACTCTCGTCATTACAGATCCACAGCCAACTCGAGCTTGATTGAACGAGGTTGGAGGTGAAAGGGTCAGTGGAAGGAGGGGGTGAATAAGTAGCATAGTTGGAGGAGGGAGGGAGTGAATAAATATTGGAAATGAAAAACACCTTTGGAAATTTTGTGTTGTCCATAAGTATACAGGCAGTCCCCAGGTTAAGAACATCCAACTTACTTTGGACTTGTACTTACGAACCAGGGACCTGCTTCTCCCTTCCTGTTCCAATGCACCCCTCTTCCTCCCATCCTGTCCCCATGTGCCCCTCTTCCTCCCTTCCATATCCCAACGAGCTCCTCATTGCCCTTCCCTCCCTCTGTTCTATGACCCAAATTCGTGCCTCCCTCCTGTGGGTGTTTACCTCCTCTGGCCGGCCGCACTTCTCTTCACAGAGCCACGAGCAGCGGCTCCTGCACGCTGCCTGAGGCTGACCCAGAAGCCTTCCCTCTGATGATCCAAGTTACATACAAATTCAACTTAAGAACGATTTCTAAAATGTAACCTGTTCTTAACCCGGGGACTGCCTGTACCTGGTTACCATATTTGAGTATACAAAATAAACTGGCACTTAACCTTTCTAAAACTACAGGTGTCCTCTTCCCCACCTCTACAGATGAACATCTCTGTGCTCCCATTAACATGGTTTCCTCTCCTATTCAAATGGACAACACAGTTAAACTTCTTGGCGTTATCCTCGATAAAGATCTTACATTCCATCAGCAAATCAGTGCCGTAACAAAAAAATGCTTTCACAAACTACGACTCATCCACTCCATCTCTTCTCGATTCGCCCTCAATTAATATACTGATCCATTCCCTTGTTATATCGACCCTAGACTACAGTAACGCTCTGTACCAAGGAAAACCCAGAAAGAAATTTGTCTTGTCCAATTAATACAAAACACAGCGGTGAAACTAATCAACCATGCAAAAATATTCGATCACATCACCCCTCTCCTCCGCAAAGCACACTGGCTGCCCATCACACATCGCCTTACCTATAAAAATACTACCTCTTGCCTTCTAAACAAAACACTCCCACCAACCAGTTTTCGTTGATAAACTTCTAATTCTTGTATGCATCTTGTAGGACTCTTTGATCTAGTAATCAAAATCTATTCACCATCCCATCGATAAGAGAACTCTTCCACGACACTACCCGCACATCCGTCTTCTCTGTTCCTGCTCCCACCCTGTGGAATGTCCTTCCTGCCAACCTTCGATTAGAAAACACTTTAGATAAATTTAAAATCAAACTCGAAACCTTCCTTTTTATAGATGCCCTGACTTCAACGACAATTGTTCCTCTTTTGCGGAACTTGACAATCAAAATGCTTCTTTTGAAGCGACCCCCTCCCTACCCAAATGTACTTCCCTCTTCCACTTTCCTCCCTTTATTTTTATTTTCCATCTCGATGTATTTAATAATTTTCCTCTCCCCATTTTTTTCCCTTTCGTATCATGGACGTCAATGCGTAAGTGCTTCCCTCCTTTTAGCTTAGACATGTTTTTATTTCTATTTTTCTATTCTATTTTATTGTTAACCGTTTAGATACCTGTATGATAAAAGGTATATCAAAAATAAAGAAACTTGAAACTTCCTAAAAGCACTTGTGTAACGTATACCACAGATCTTCTCCTCTCCCCTACCATTAAGCGCTTCTTCGCCTAGTTTCTTGACGGCAACCAAGGACTTACTCACCAGTTGAACTCATCGTAGTCATTGTGAACGCTCCACCAGAAATAAAGCCAGCCCAGGGTCAGAAGGAAGGTGACCGTTAGAATCAGGAACCAGAACCGCTCCCACTGTGGAGACATTAAAAAAAAAACCAAACGATTGAGGTTAACTCTTCGGTCTGAAGTGAGCATTTCCACAGCTCCTCACTACTACTGGCCCTTAAGAGCTAGGAAAGGCATCATAAGATTACTGTTTTTAGCATATAGTCAAATATATTTTATTGAGCAAATAGAACTGCAACAAAACAGAGGTAACAAATACAAATCAGCTCAACATTTTTGAAAATAACTCCCCCATCCCGCCCCAAACAATCCCAACCCCCCCCCCCAGGTCCTCCATCCAAATACACAGTACCAAGAATATAGCAAAGAAATAGGTATGCCATTCTATACAAAATAAATCACAAAACAAAATCAACAATTAAGCACCCGGCTACGAGCCACAGGAGTCAAGGTAGTCCAAAAAAGTTCCCAAGTACGCTGAAAGATGCGGCCTGGGAGAGAAGAGAGATCCTTCACATCCCTCCTTTCCCACATCAGGAGAGTTATCATACGGCAACGCCACAAGGAATAGTCCGGAGCATCAGCCTCAAGCCATTTCAGCAAAATACATTTCAGGGCAATCAGGATAGTCCACTTGAGGAAAGCTGCAGCACCCTTGGTCCGAGGGAAGTAGTGGGGACCAGCAGTGGCGTACCTAGGGGGGGGCGGGGGGGGCGGGCCGCCCCGGGTACCAGCCCTGAGGGGGTGTTCCCGGCCTTGCCGCTCAGTCCCCCCCCACGCCCGAAGGACCGCTCGCCCCACTGACCTTCCAGCACACCTATGAAGCAGCCCGCAGCAGGATTGCGACGTCAGCAATCCCTCAGCTGCTTGGGCGCTGCTTCCTGCGCCGCGGTCCCGTTCCTCCTCTGACGTCAGAGGAGGGGGCGGGACCGCGGCGCAGGAAGCAGCGCCCAAGCAGCTGAGGGATTGCTGACGTCGCAATCCTGCTGCGGGCTGCTTCATAGGTGTGCTGGAAGGTCAGTGGGGCGAGCGGTCCTTCGGGCGTGGGGGGGGGGGGCAGTAGCTTAAGGTAGCCCGGCGCAGGAAGCAGCTCCTAAGCAGCGCAAAGATAGCTGACGTCGCGATCCTGCTGCGGCTGCTTCATAGGTAGTGCGGGGAGGCCAGGGGGGCGAATGGTCCTTTGGGGTGGGTCGGGGCATCAGGCCTTCAGGGTGGGGCGGGCAGGCAGACTTTCAAGGGGGAGGGGGGTGACAGGCAGGCAGGCAGGCCTTCAAGGGGGGGTGCAGGTCTTCGGGGGGGGGGTGCAGACCTTCAAGGGGGTGCAGGCCTTCAAGGGGGGGACAGGCAGGCAGGCCTTCAAGGGGGGGACAGGCCTACAAGGGAGTGGGACAGGCCTTCAAGGGGGTGCAGGCCTTTGGGGGGGTGCCAACCTTCAAGGGGGGGTGCAGGCCTTCAAGGGGGGGGACAGGCCTTCAAGGGGGGACAAGCAGGCAGGCCTTCAAGGGGGGGACAGGCCTACAAGGGGGTGGGACAGGCCTTCAAGGGGGTGCAGGCCTTTGGGGGGGTGCCAACCTTCAAGGGGGGGTGCAGGCCTTCAAGGGGGGGGACAGGCCTTCAAGGGGGGACAAGCAGGCAGGCCTTCAAGGGGGGGACAGGCCTACAAGGGGGTGGGACAGGCCTTCAAGGGGGTGCAGGCCTTTGGGGGGGTGCCAACCTTCAAGGGGGGGTGCAGGCCTTCAAGGGGGGGTGCAGGCCTTCAAGGGGGGGTGCAGGCCTTCAAGGGGGGGTCAGGCCTTCAAGGGGGGGGGACAGGCCTTCGGGGGTGCAGGCCTTCGGGGTGGGTGCAGGCATTCGGGGTGGGTGCAGGCCTTCGGGATGGGTGCAGGCCTTCAGGGGGGGACAGACCTTCGGGTGGGGGGTACAATCCTTCGGGGAGGGTGCAGGCCTTCAGGGGTGGGGTTTAGGCGTTCAGAGGGGGACAGACCTTCGGGTGGGAGGTAAAGTCCTTCGGGGGGTGCAGGTCTTCAGGGGTGGGGTGTAGCCCTTCTGAGGGGGGACAGACCTTCGGGGGAGGGGGGTCCTGGTGTAAAAGTACACAGAGGGAGAGAGGGAAGGGGGGGGTTCAAAGATATGTGCATATGCCAGACTTTGGGGGTTAGAAATAATGGGTCTAAAAACAGAGGAGTGGGAGAGAGATGGTGCATAATGGGATTTAGGGAGGGAAGGAACAGAAAGGGAGAGAACTTGGAAACAGGGGATGGTGTGGAGGGGGGATAGAGATACTGGATAGGAGGATAGTTGGGAACAGAAAGGGAGAGATGGTGGATCCTGGGGTGGTGGGGAGTTGAGAAAAGGTGAATCTGTGGATGGAGACAAAAAAAAGGAAAGATGCCAGATCTCCGGGAGAGGGAAGGGAAACGGAAGGGGAGAACAGAGATGGCAGACGGATGGTTAGCACAGAGAAAGGAGACCCTGGCAAGCAAGACAACAAGAGCCTGGGACCAACAAGATTTGAATATTGATCAGAGAACAAAAGGTAGAAAAAATAATTTTATTTTCTGTTTTGTGATTACAATATGTTAGATTTGAAAAGTGTACATGAGACAGCTTGAAAAGGGAACTTTTCTATTTTTGTGAATGGCAAGGCTGAGTTCAGTTAAAATATATGCTTTATAAGAAAATATAATAATGTGTTTTATAAAGTTTATAAGCATTGCTGGCAGGTGAGGTGAGGTGAGGTGAGGTGTTCCTAGTGTTGGTGGTGGTGGTAGCATGTCAGTGTGTTGAGAGGAAGAGGTAGTCTGGGAAATTCTGCTGAGCAAACTCTGGGCCCATTTCCACCCCCAGTTAGTCCACTCCACTCAACTGGTTCACACACTGAGTGGGTCTTTGGGTGTTATTTCTGGGTAGTTGTTTTAGAATCTCTTCCAGTGGTTTGTCAGTATCTCCTTCTGGTCCAAGGAAGGAAACTTTGTCAACCTTAGCATTGACCTTCAGAATATGTTTGTAACAGCGCTGCTTGTGTGGCATTAGGCTATGTAGTGATCGAAAGAAAAAAACAGACCTTTGCACATTTTTGCACTATATGGTGGGTGTATGAGGAGATTCATTTCCTGCACAGTTAAGTCCATGTGAAGTTACCTTGTGCTGTATTTGACATCTAGCAAGGTCTCTGTTTGGAAGGAAAGATCTAAGCTTAAAAATGAAGTGGCCAGAAGTTATGTTAAAAGTAGATAGCGTAGCTGGTTTTAAGAAAGGTTTGGACAAATTCCTGGAGGAAAAGTCCATTGTCTGTTATTAAGACATGGGGGAAGTGTCTGCTTGCCCTGGTTCGGTAGCATGGAATGTTGCTACTCTTTGGGTTTTGACCAGGTATTAGTATCCTGGATTGGCTACCATGAGAATGGGCTACTGGGCATGATGGACCATTGGTGTGACCCAGTTAGGCTATTCTTATGTTATGTTCTCATCTGTAGGGGCCTTTGTTTTCACTTCTTATTTTAATGTATTTTTTTCCTGGGAACTTATCAGTGTTTTTTTTATAATGGGAACAAAAATGGAAGAGAATTAATGTGTGTGGAATGGGGGGTAAATAATTTCTTCAGCTAAATAATTCAATCCACTTCAAACAGACATAGGAGAACTTGTGCACCATTCACACACCCTCCAACCAAAAACGTCAAAAGAAAAAAACTGTTCGACAACCTCCTAGCCATTCGAGCTGCAACACTTGACCCCCAACTCTACAACCTATTGACCTCGACCACAAACTACAAAACCTTAAAAAAAGAAATAAAAACCCTTCTATTAAAAAAACACATAAAACCAAACTAACATAATCAGAACTGTCCCAAGCATCACCTGCAACTACTCCATATGTACTTCTGATGTCATGACAATTCAGACATAATTTATGTTATGTTATGTTTGGAATAATGGTTACATAAATGAGGTTCAATAAAAGAAAATTTTCTGTGGGAGCATTTGTTGGAACTTCTGTTATCCTGATTTCTTCTATCTGTGGGCTTTCTTTAGCTAACCTACTTATCTGGGGCTTTCCACTTCTGCAGCTGCCCTTTTCACGGTCCACTTTGCGCTTGCACTCTCTGGGGAGGGGGGGTTGGGTCTGGGCTTGGTGGGGTAGGTGTGTCTGGTAGTTTTGTCTGGGTGGTGGCTGGGTGTTTCTTGGGTGCTTGTTGTGCGGATTGGTGTGTCTGGTGAGCGGTCTGGGTGTTGTTGCTTGTGGGGGTTTTTTTCATTATAAAATATGGCTGAGGGTCTAGTCCGGCTTATTATTCTTGTGGGTTCTGGGGTGGGATTTGTTTGCTTGCCCCAAGTTTTGGCCTTTTGTTGTGTATTGCTATGCCTCTCATTGGCAATTTTCTCTTGGGAGAGGCTTGTTCATGCTTGTTGTTGCTGTTACTCTCATTCTGTGTTCTTTTTGATAATGTATAAGTTTCTGTACAGACCATGGTTGCTTGTCTGGACCTTTTGCCATTCTCAATAAAAATACTTTGAAAAAAAAAAAAAAAAAAAAAAAAGAAAATTTTCACTGCCTGTTTCTATTCTGACCATTTATTCCATTTCATGGTTATTGCAAAAAAAAAAAAAAAAAAATTTTACATGAGGGGGGGGGGGGTGTCAAAAAATGATGGGCCCCGGGTGCCACATACCCTAGGTACGCCACTGGGGACCAGTTCCAATTAAGAGCAAGGGGGAACATCGAATAGTAATATTCCAAATGCTCACCACAAATACAAAAATTTCAGTCCAAAAGGCTTGAACAGAGGGGCAAGACAGAACATGTGGCCCAAGCCCGCTTCCACTGTTTTTAGCATATAATACTCCACTTTCTATTTTCCTGCATTATTTTAGGGAAATCTTTACCTTTCCCAAAATGACAGATGTGGCTCTATTTCGGACAGAGCTCTCTCCCACCGATTTCCAGGGGATTGTCTGCTACTGACCTTCAGTTAAGCACTAAGAAAACCCAATTCCACAATTCAAAAAGCTGCCAGAATTCGCCTGTGCCCAGCGCCAGGATTTGAATGCAAACAGGCTGGTGACAAGTGACAGCATTAACACACCAAATTCCACAGAAAAAGACATTTCGGGCACCTAGGTGAAAAGTCCCAAAAGGTATCTATGTTATAAAGGCAACACAGGCACTTTTGTGCCTTTATAAAACACCTCACAGACCCTGTCCCGACAGTTCACAGAGAAGTTTTTTTTTTTTTTTTAATGCTGTTCTCTGGCTTATTTTCGAGAATTCAAACCAACATAAGAAAAATGTTTTAACTGAATATCATATATCTTATGAATAAATGACATAACCCACCCCCCACCCCCTTTTACAAAACCGTAGCACGGTTTCTGGCACCAGCCGCGAGAGTAACAGCTCCGAGGCTCATAGAATTCCTCTGAGTGTCAGAGCTGTTGCCACTGTGGCCAGCGCTACAAACCGCGCTATGGTTTTGTATAAAGGGGGGTTAATTGGGGCTGCATTTTGACTATAATGTATTTATTATTTCATTTCTTTGTTTCCTACTGTAGTTTCTTGTGACTCTGGACACGTCATTTAATCTTCCACTCCCCAAAATAAGTACCTGTATATAATATGTAAACCCCTTTGAGTCTAACCACAGAAAGTTGGTATATCAAATCCCATCCCCCCCTTCCCTCCCTCTCTCCTACCCCCAGATCCAACATCTCTCCCTTCCCTCTCTCTCCTCTTTCTCCGGTTCATTAGCTCTCTTTCTTTCTTGGAGTATATTACCTCTCTCTCACCCTCCCACCCATTGTCCAACACATCTCCCTCCCTCCCCCTCCATTAGCAGCAACACAAACGTGGTGGCGAGCAGCATTAAGCTCTTCTTGTGGCCGCTGGAACTCGCTGCTTCGGCATCGACCGGTGGCCCCCCTCCAATTTTGCTCACCAGTCTGCAGTTCACTCTCCTGGTCCATTTGCTTTGACTGTCCCGAGATTCAAGGAGTGGGGACTGCCTCTTATGAACACCCCTTGTGTTGTTTTGTGAATGACGACAATAACGAAATGGGCGTACAAGACGATCATTTAGGGAAGAAAGGGCTTGCATGGAACTAGCAAACTGGACAGGGAGGATAATAAAGTGTCAATATTCAAAGCGATTTCATTGGGCAGGAGAGGCTCCTACCTGGTTAAACCGCCTGTGCGGGATAATCTGCTGTTATCCATTAGCACTTAACTCTATATTGCCACTGAATATCAATGCTAACAACCTTAAGCCAAAGCTGGCTATTCATTGAGTGGTCTTAGTCTTAGTGGTTTCAGTTTCTGGCAACTAGAGCTGCTATTCTGATGTCATAATGCCTCATTCCACCAATGCCTGAGAGCCTTCACTCTGATGTCATAATGCCTCATTCCACCAATGCCTGAGAGCCTTCACTCTGATGTCATAATGCCTCATTCCACCAATGCCTGAGAGCCTTCACTCTGATGTCATAATGCCTCATTCCACCAATGCCTGAGAGCCTTCACTCTGATGTCATAATGCCTCATTCCACCAATGCCTGAGAGCCTTCACTCTGATGTCATAATGCCTCATTCCACCAATGCCTGAGAGCCTTCACTCTGATGTCATAATGCCTCATTCCACCAATGCCTGAGAGCCTTCACTCTGAGGTCATAATGCCTCATTCCACCAATGCCTGAGAGCCTTCACTCTGATGTCATAATGCCTCATTCCACCAATGCCCGAGGGCCTTCACTCTTCTCCAAGTGCCCATTTCAGTACATCTTGGCAGTCCAGCCAGAAAGCTGGAGGGGCTGAATCCAACATTGCTTTAGACACTTTTTTGACCACAGTGTGCGTGTTCCCCTTTCTTGGTTACATAGCCATAGCCACGCTACCAGTGCAAATGGCCCACTGGGGCAATCCTGAATGCCCAATAGGGCAAACTGCCCCACTGCTTGCAGAAGGAAAGCCACTCACTACAGTTGATAACCATCTTGCTCTCTTTCCTAATCCCCAGCTCCCATCCCCTTTGCTATAACCTCCCACCAGCAGAGGGTGCCAATTAGCAGTGTGTCTTACCTGCTGCCACCAGCTATACTTCAGAAATTTGAACACTGCAGGACCAATGATGTCATATAGCTTCCTAATTTAAACAGCTGCCGCCTGTAGCAAATATCTTGGACCAATTAATAACTTCATTTAGCTCAGAAAAAAAAAATAAAATGAAAGATTGTGTATTAATATAAATAGCTGCATGAAGCACTCTCAGGGGCAGTGGGGGAGGGAATATCCTAAGCCCCCCATTATGCATTTTAGATTTTTTTCCAAGAGGGAGGTCTCTTGCAGCTGAAAGGAAGCTCCTGGAACAAGGGGATAAGATGAAGCTGAAGGGGGATAGACTCAAAAGTAATCTAAGGAGAATACTTCTTTACGGAAAGGGTGGAAGATGCTTCGATCAAATTCCCAGAGAGGAGGTAGAGACAAGGACTGGGTCTGAATTCAAGAAAACATGGAACAGGCATGTGGGATTCTCTTAGACGGTAGGAGGAAACAGCAGATGATATGGATGGGCCATATGGCCCTTATCTGCTCTCATTTTCTGTTCCTATGAAGTATAAATATACTCTCTGTAAATTCCCCTAAATATTTTTAACTTTATACAATTTTTAAATACATTAAAGAGTATTATATATGCTCAGAACTCAAACCAGCATCAAAGTTCAAAATCAATGACATAGGGACAGAATTTGTCCCCGTCACCGTCCCCACGGATAACCGCGGGAGACCATCCCGTGTCATTCTTTAGTGTCTATCTCAATCTCAGCCCTTCTCCACTAACATTCTTCAATGCAAGGCTAATTCTTATTTGAGCCAAGCATAGGATAACGAAGCCACTGTGACATCACTGATGAGGTTGGCTCATAGGCATTGGTGGAATGAGGCTTTATGACATCACACTCTCAGCTCTGGAATGTTGCTACTCTTTGGGTTTCTGCCAGGTACTTCTGACCTGAACTGGCCACTGTTGGAAACAGGATACTGGGCTTGGTGGATGCTTATGTTCTAACCATCCGGTGTCATTCTCAACCTCAGTCCTTCTATACCGGCATTCTTCAATGCAAGGCTTGAGGGTCAGTGGCTAGGCCCATTCAGACTCTGATTCTTCCTCTCTCCTTAAAGAATGACACGGGGATGGTTTCCCACAGTTAACTGTGGGAACGGGGACAAATTATGTCCCCATGTCATTCTCTGATGATGGCGCTTCACGTCGTGGCCTTTAATTTTAAGGGATCCCAATACCCAAATACCCAATACCCAAAATAGGTCTTCTAATGCTGTATATTCACAGTATTAGTTCTTCGTGTGTCTGGCTTGGAGGCGGTTTAGCTCTGCCCCTTACGCAGCACTCTTTTGATTTTACGGTACTATCCTCTTGAGACAGGACCATCTCCACTCATTCAACCACACTGCCCTCACGGTATCTGGCCCCAGATGTTGCAACTGCTCATTCAGCAGTGCCCAAGGATATAGTATTGTTGAAGTCTCCGAGTCATTTATTTATCTGCTGACTACGAAAAGGAAGTCCCAGAGTGAAGCAGATTAATGAAGAGGAAACTAGAAGGAAGATATCCAGGAAGGTTAAAGCAGTGATAAATGGACTGGAGGTCCTTTCTGTTCATTTAGGATTCTAGCAGCATTTCAGCACAGCTGATTAAAGATGCTGACATCCATGCATTTCTCTGTTATCTGGCTAAATTACATTACATTATATTACATTAGAGATTTCTAGTCCAACCAGGACAGGATTAATTTGTCGAGGGCCCCTAGGCACACAAGTACACTGGGCCCCCAGCCCCGCCCCGCCCCACCATGCGCCCAGGCGGAAACAGGAAGCTGCGTCAGAGGGAAGCTTTGGGCAAGCAGCACTGCTTGCACAATTACAGTTCCCGTTGCCTTTCTTACCTGCGTCGCTTGCTTGTCTTACTTTCCGTCGATTGGGTGGGGGAGCCACGTTGCCGATCGGGGTGGGGCCCGCGTTGCCAATCGATACTGGAGGGGCTCATCGCTGTTTGGAAAAAACAATGTTGATGCCCTCCTTCATCGGGCCCCCCTAACCATTTCGGGCCCTTGGCCTATTGGTTAATCCTGCCCTGATTCTGCCCTTTCCATTGCAAATGCAAGCAGTGTCTCACTTCCGGCTCACCACACAATTGTTTCCCACGTACTCACCTTTATAGGACCCCCAGGAACCCCTGAAGAAGACTTTTTGTCGAAACGCGGACCGTGTTGGGTCCTGTATCCCTAGCAGACTAGGTCCTTTAAGGCTCTTATGCGGATGATTTATTTTTATGTGGATGATTTTAGTGTACCTTTGGAACTTTGATACTTTCAAATAAAGTCCATTTAGGAACATCGTCACTCCACAGAGTTTTTTTTTTTGTTTTCTCTGGATTTTCTTCTTTGTGGATATTTTGGGGTCAATTCTTTTTGTTTTTTGCTTGTTGCTTGTAGAGAGAGAGGAGACATGATAGAGACGTTTAAATATATCACAGGCCATATTGAGGTGGAGGATGATATCTTCTTTCTTAAGGGTCACTTGGCCATCCGCTGAAAATCAGAGGTGGGAAATTTCATGGCGACATCAGGAAGTTCTTCTTCACCAAAAGGGTGGTCAATCGTTGGAATGAACTTCCACTTTAGGTGATTCAGGCCAGCAGCGTGCCAGATTTTAAAAGGAAATGGGATACACATGTGGGATCTCTAGGGAGTAAAAATGGAAATGGGATACACATGTGGTATCTCTAGGGGGGTAAATTCAAGGGGATGGGGTCGTTAGAGTGGGCAGACTTGATGGGCTATGGCCCTTTTCTGCCGTCATCTTCTATGTTTCTCTGTTTCTATGTACTCTGGTTTATGAGCGAGGTATATTCCTACCACGGGATGCAGAAAACATCACCCTGAAGATCATGCCATAATAAAGTCAATCGCTCTTCAAATAAAAAGTACCCCGCAAGAAAACAAAATCCTAATAAAGTCTGCAAAACAGTCGCCAGAATGACAAACTGCCCTACCATATCAAAACTAGAAAGCCAGTTCAGTTTGAATAAACTTGTCTCACTGCTGGGCTGCGCAATATCGAATTAGTAATTAGTTACTGTAGTTAATTACTTTCTTGCTGTAATCAATAAAGTAGTTCACTACTTATTCACCTGGGCAAGTGACTTAGGCCCAGATTCTCTAAAGATAGCGACTCAATCACTGTTGGCCGATTTTCAAACAGCGATTGATTCGCTATCAAGTTTGCATGCAAACTTACCCTCCCCCCCCCCGACAATATCAATCGCTGGCAGGAGGGTGCCCAATCCCTCCTGCCCGAAGACACACCCTCCACCCCCCCCCCCCCGGCGCTAACAGCCCCCAAACCTCCACCCCACCAAACTAACCTTTTCTTAAGGCCAGGCGGGCAGCCTGGGCCAATCAGGCTTTAGATTAAGTGGGGATGGGCGGACCCGCTATGCCTAAGGCCTGATTGGTCCAGGCTTCTAGAGCCTGGGCCAATCAGGCCTTAGGCTTCGGCGGGAAGGGACAGGCCCGCCTCATTTCGACGAGGCGGGCCTGCCGGCTGGACAGGCAAGACCCGTCTGGCCTTAAGAAAAGGTTAGTTTGGTGGGGTGGAGATTTGGGGGCTGTTAGCGCCGGGGGGGGGAGGGTGCATCTTCAGGCAGGAGGGATTGGGCACCCTCCTGCCAGCGATCGATATTGTCGGGGGGAGGGTGCGTCTTCGGGCAGGAGGGTTTGGGCACCCTCCTGCCTGTGATCGGTAGTGTCGGGGTGGGAGGGAGATCGGTAATGTCGGGGGGGGGGGGGCGGTTGGTAGTGTGGGGGGGGCAGTCGGTAGTGTCGGGAGGGGCATCTTCTGGCAGGAGGGTTTGGGCACCCTCTTGCCTGCAATCGGACAGGGGGCTGCGGCCTGCTATACTTATAGCGGCAGAGAGATCCCTTGCCGCGATAAGTGTAGCGGGCCGTGTCTAATCTAGCCCGATTCTCCAACCAGCGTCTGTAACATGGACGCCGGTTACAGAATTGGGGTTTAGTGTAGGCCCGATTCTGAATAGAACACCTCTCCCGGGCGTCCTATACAGAATCAGGGCCTTTACGTGTATTACACATTCAAAATATCTGTCCAATAAAAAATAGAAAAGAATAAAAGCTCCCCCCCCCGACAAAGCGCCCCCTCCTTCCCTCCCCGAACCAAAAAAAAAAAATGGCATTGCGTCCCCCACATGAACTGATATGGCAGGAGAGATGCTCACTCCCTCCTGCCGTCGGGCCCCCCACCTTAAAAGCGGCCACCAATCGCGTGTCAAATCGCGCAGAGGTGCCGTTTAGAGAACGGTACCTCTGGTAAAGGTAGGCCAGGATTTTCAAGGCCTACATTTCTGGTGCCTACCTTTCGTGTGAATTGCGTCTCCAGAGGCACCCACAGCCGCCTAATGACACTTCCGACGTTAGCAAAGCCTATAGTAGCTGCCTCGAGAGGAGTGATTCTGGCACCATTTTTTTAGACGCAGATAGGTGCCTTAAAAAATGTTTTTAAGTAGCATTTTAAATGGCATTTCCCTCTTAACTTAGATGCCAGTAGGATTCCTACTGGCACCTAAAGTTAAGGCATCATTTATAGAATATGGAGCTCATAATCAAAACTTTAAAACGTACGAAAACCAGCCTAAGTCGGCGCTTGGATGTTCTAATAGCCGATAATCAAAACCAACTTTCTGGACGTGCAGCAGCACTTCTAAGCTGATGTGCGTCCAGAGATCAAAGGGGTGTGCGTTGGGAGGGGTGTTATGGGCGGGAATCAGGAGGTCTTCAACCTGGAAGCACTGCAGCCTTAATCAAAGCTTTCCTAGAGAGAAATTAGACGCCGGCATGAGTTACGTCTAAGTTCCACAAAGGTGACCAAACTGGCAAGAAGACCACTGGACCCAGTGGTCACGACTCCCTCCCACCACCCAAAAAGTGAAAAAAAAAACCCGTAAGCTTCCCATCAGCTGATCACGGCAGAGGAATCCCCATCAGTTGAGCCGGTTTGGGGGATTCCTGCCAGCTCAGCTGATGGGGATTCCCCTTGCCAGGATCAGATGAGTCGCAGAGCCCTACACCCCCCTCCCCCACGCATTCCCCCAGCATTCTTGGGTCCCCCTCCAACATCCCTGGAAACCCCCCACCCCCGTGCCTTCAGATGAGAAAAAGGCAGGAGGGAAGCCCACTCCCTCCTGCCTACAGAGCCACGTGCTGCTAATGACAGGGCTTCCCCCTCCCAATGCATCTTGGGATGCAGTGGGAGGGACCAAAGGCCCTGACTGGCTCTAAATTAGGGATGTCAGCGGGATATCGAGGATGTCAGAAGGATGTGGGGGATTGTCAGCGGGATATCGGGGATGTCAGGGGTTGTCAGGGGGAGGGGTGTAAGGCTCCGCAGCTCAGCCGATCCTGGCAGGGGAAATCCCCATCGGCTGAGCCACCAGGAATCCCCGAAACCGGCTCAGCCAATGGAGATTTCTCTGCCACAATCAGACAAGATAGTTGGTAGGAATTTCTACAAAACTTGCTTTTGTACGCTTTCCGTGTGGACGTTTTTATTTTTGAAAATGGGCAAAAAAGGTGGACGTCCTAAGGACCAAAACTTATACTTTATTTTCAAACATAAAAGATCGACGTTTGGCCCCTTTGAAAATGGACATTTTTCCTACTGGGTTTGTGGACGTCTCGCACTAAACGTCCAGCTTCAAGACTTGGGGCTCCTTTTACGAAGGGTGCGCTAGCGTTTTTATCACATGCACCGGATTAGCGCACGCTAGCCGAAAATCTACCACCTAGTCAAAAGGAGGCGGTAGCGGCTAGCGTGTGCGGCAATTTAGTGTGCGTTATTCCGCACGTTAAGCCCCTAGCGCACCTTCGTAAAAGAAGCCCTTAGGCACACTTTAATTATGCCCCTCTATGGACCTAAGTGCCTTCCTAACTAAATTACCGCATGGCTATTAATATACATTTCAAATGGGCGTGCACTAGAGAGTTGCGCGGGGAGAGAAATCCCACCCATCCCAACCCGTCCCCGCCAGGATCCTCTCCGTCCACACCCGTCCCCGCCAGGATCCTCTCCGTCCCCACCCTTCCCCACCAGGATCCTCTCCGTCCTCACCCGTCCCCGTCAGGATCCTCTTCGTCCCCGCCAGGATCCTCTCCGTCCCCACCCGTCCCCGCCAGGATCCTCTCCGTCCCCACCCATCCCCGCCAGGATCCTCTCCGACCACACCCGTCCCCGTCAGGATCCTCTTCGTCCCCGCCAGGATCCTCTCCGTCCCCACCCGTCCCCGCCAGGATCCTCTCCGTCCACACCCGTCCCCGCCAGGATCCTCTCCATCCACACCCGTCCCCGCCAGGATCCTCTCCGTCCCCACCCTTCCCCGCCAGGATCCTCTCCGTCCCCACCTTTCCCCGCCAGGATCCTCTCCGTCCCCACCCATCCCCGCCAGGATCCTCTCCGACCACACCCGTCCCCGTCAGGATCCTCTTCGTCCCCGCCAGGATCCTCTCCGTCCCCACCCGTCCCCGCCAGGATCCTCTCCGTCCCCACCCGTCCCCGTCAGGATCCTCTCCATCCCCACCCGTCCCCGCCAGGATCCTCTCCGTCCCCACCCGTCCCCGCCAGGATCCTCTCCGTCCCCACCCATTCCCGCCAGGATCCTCTACGTCTCCACTCATCCCCGCCAGGATCCTCTCCGTCCCCACCCATCCCCACCAGGATCCTCTCCGACCACACCCGTCCCCGTCAGGATCCTCTCCGTCCCCACTCGTCCCTGCAAGGAATTACCTCCATCCCCGCCCGTCCCCATAAAAAGCAGCAATTACTTCTGACAGGATCATCAATTCCACAGTTTCTTCTGTGTTTGCGCTGCTGTTTTCCTTGTGGAATCTCTTTGGTGGAACCCTTTTTTTGTTTCCTGTTCAGGTAATTAACTTATAAACCCCCTCTTTTACTAAGGCTGACGTGTCCATTATATTATATGGATGAACCCTGCTTCCAAAGTCTTCCATCCCCATGGGAGTCCCGTTGGCAAGAGGGGGGTCCCGTGGGAGTCCCATGGGCCAGAGGGGGGGTCCCATGGGAGTCCTGTGGGTTAGGGGGGGATTCCCGTGATCCCCATTCCCTTGCAGACCTATAGCGTGCACAGCCCAGTAGAGCTTTTTCTTGAAAGATAAGTCAGCAGTTTCTATGAATAGAATGCCCAAGGATGCAATTACTACCAGCAGTGAACCAGAATGGTCTCATCTTGCAAAGCAGAGCATGCATTGAGGAGAGAGAGAACGAGGAGAAAAGTTATTTTACAAAATGAACATTTACGATAGATCCCAAGACGCTCGCTATGCATATTTTTAATTCGTTTTAGGATTCTTCTCGCTTTCAATCTCAAAAGTGCTTAAAGACATTTGGGATTTGGGGACAGGAGAAGTCATCAAACTACATTAGGTCCATAAGTCACGCTACTTGACTTCTTGTGACCTTGGCCATTTTCTTGTGACCTTGGACACCTTCATTGCCCCAGGGGTGTCAAAGTCCCTCCTCGAGGGCCGCAATCCAGTCGGGTTTTCAGGATTTCCCAATGAATATGCATGAGATCTATTAGCATACAATGAAAGCTGTGCATGCAAATAGATCTCATGCATATTCATTGGGGAAATCCTGAAAACCCGACTGGATTGCGGCCCTTGCATCGGAGCTCTTGCCGCCATGACATGTGATAAAAAAACACTAACGCAGCTTCTTCATAAAAGGGGGGTAGAGTTAGATTGTGAGCAGTGCGTACATCTAATAGTGTTACAAGAATGATTAGAGGAGGAGGAAGGATAAAGGAGAGCTGCCAGCACCGGGGCCTTTGCAGAATTCTGCACAAATACGGTGTTGCACAATTGTATAGATTTTTCCTGGGAAAATGTAAGCGAGCAGGTTGGGTTGCAATTCATCCTAGTTTCCATGGGTAATATGCTGTTTCACTGTGAAAGCAAGAGGTGGATCAAAATTCATTTAAAAGAAATCAAACGCTCATGAACACGATCACACGGATCACAAAAATTTAACCAGCAAAAAACCCCGTAGAAAACCTTCTTAGAAAAATGATCCAGGTCTAATCAATAGAAGATGGAAAAGAAACAGAATCCATTTAATTCAGCTGGGGTAACATCAGGCTGGCAGGAATTCACAAATCCTTCAAAAGGTTCAGATTCATAACAAAGGCATTAAAGACCAGATATAATATAACCCACTTGTCATTTGCCTGAGTGATATACAGAAAAGGAAATCCTTACACTAATGATACTGGCCTGGGAAGAATGTGCAAAGTAAGAAAAATCCCCACCCTAAGAAGCTTTTATCTTTCTATTTAAAGCATGTTTTTAGGATTAGTTCCTAATCTCCTCAAAAAGCTTTTCCACTATAAAAGCAACTTTGGAAGGCGCCAAACCAGGGAGACACACCGGATAAATTTTTTCTAGGGAACAGATGATATAAAAGTTGCCGTACTAGGACAGAAGCTCAGCATCCTGTTTCCAACACTGGCCAACCTAGATCACAAGTACCTGGCAAGATCCCAAAGGAAAAAAAAACAGTAACAGATTTTATGCTGCTTATCCTAGGAATAAGCAGTAGATGTCCCCAAGCCATCTTAATAATGGCTTATGGACCTTTGTTTTGGGAAATTAGCCAAACCTTTTTTAAACCCTGCTAAGCTAACTGCTCTCACCACATTCTCTGGCAGAGTTTAATTACACATTGAGTGAAGAAATATTTTACTACTTAGATTCACTAAACTTACCGATCTGGATCGTTGTTGGGTGACTCATGACCGATTTTTGCCGAGCGACGGATTCACTACAGATTCTTCATTCAAATGATCTGATCGGATGCACGCTCTATAGCAATCCCAAGGATCGCTGTAGAGCAATCGAGACGCATGCGCATATTATCCTTGCTGGTTGTAGACGCGATTTGCGCGTGTGCTTGCTCTTCGCACAAGCAAGGGCAAAATAAAGGGGAAGGGGTGGCTGCAATTTACTTGCTGGCCCTACAAATGGGTATTTTAAAAGGAATCATTTCAATTTGTGCAGCCAAATTATGGAACACGCTTTGTGCAACCAGATTAGGGAACAGAATGCACTTTAAACCCGCGGGTTAAAACCGCGGGCTCGCACTGTGCTTTATGCAGAATATATAAAAAGGGAGTTCATATGCATATATACAGTTTTATTTTGATGGTTGTTTTGTAATCTCGATACTGGGATTTCAGGGCGGCAGAAAGCAGGAGAGTCGGCAAGGACAGTAGCAACTGATCCTCAGCAGTCGCTTCATTTCGGAGCAGCAAACCTAATCGGTGTTTCTTCTTCTGCTTAGCGAATCGATGACTTCCTACTTACGCATGCCATTTCCCCTCATTTGCATGGGTGGATGGGATCGGGTGGGAGATTGATCGGGCAGGTTAGTGAATCGGGTCGGGGAATAATCGCAAACTGGTCGGGACACAAATCGGTGAGTTTAGTGAATCTAGGCCTTAGTAGCTTCATTGCATGCCCCCTAGTCCTAGTATTTTTGGAAAGAGTAAACAAATGAGACCTCTCTCTGTCTTTTCCTCCTCCTCTTCCATTTGTCTCAAGATCTCTCTCTGACACACTGAGTGTGTAATTTTATAAACCTTTCCTACATGTAAAACCTTGTTTTATGCACACCCACAAGTTGAGTCATGTCAAGAAGATATACACTTTTACACTACCCATGTTTTGGAAGGTTCTGGAGCACAAGCAGAGTTGCCGTTAACATACCTGCTCTCTGTTTTAACATTTATCCTACGTCCTGAGCAAGTGCATCTCGCCTTGCCTTCATTTTAACCATGATTTCACAAGAACCTAAGAATCGCCACTGCTGAGTCAGACTGGTGGTCCATCATGCCCAGCAGTCCGCTCATGTGGCAGCCCTCTGGTCTAAGACCAGCACCCTAACTGAGACTAGCCCTACCAGCGCACGTTCTTGTTCAGCAGAAACTTGTCTAACTTTGTCTTGAATCCTTGGAGGGTGTTTTCCCCTATAGCAGCCTCCGGAAGTGCGTTCCAGCTCTCTACCGCTCTCTGGGGGAATAAGAACTTCCTTACGTTTGTACGAAATCTATCCCCTTTCAACTTTAGAGAGTGCCCTCTTGTTCTCCCTACCTTGGAGAGGGTGAACAACCTGCCAGTTTGCCCCTAATTATTTGTTGTTCCTAGCTAATAAATGTTCTTTTTTTAATTGCCTATGTCATAAAAGTAAAGGAAATGGTTATCATTCCCCTCAAACTTTGCTTTTGTGACCACAACATCGATATTTTGAAATGTTGTTGGGTTTTTGGGGGTTTTTTTGCAGAACATTCCAGACTGATTCCAAGCAGAGTATACTTAGGGCCCCTTTCGACGTCTAGGCTCAAACAGTTGAACTTGTTGAATGAAAGTGTGCAAGTCACAGATCAGAGGAAGCGTCGCCACGCTTTTTCCACCTTCTTCACCCATCCTGGGGTTATTTGGGGGCGCTGATTCAGAAGATTGCATTAGCTCTAGTTTCTTAGATATGGTTGAATTTATTAATTTTTCTCTTCTGTAGAATCAGGATGTCATAACAAGCTTTCTTTTTTGAATGGGAAATTTATATATTTAAATTACCCACTTTTTTTATATATATATAATGATCTTTGTTTCACAACTAATTTCCTTCGTGGTCAACAAAGTGGCTACGCAAAGTATCCTTGGTTTTTATGCCTTTGGGATAGTAAGCCAAACATGAGCACTGGGCAAAAAAAGATAGGCCGCAATCCAGTCGGGTTTTCAGGATTTCCCCAATGAATATGCATGAGATCTATTTGCATGCACTGCTTTCATTGTATGCTAATAGATCTCATGCATATTCATTGGGGAAATCCTGAAAACCCAACTGGATTGCGGCCCTCAAGGAGGGACTTTGACACTCCTGGAATATATGGTGGTTGGAGGACAAAATGTAATCAATGAACCTTTGGTAGCACGAGACAGAATCCTACTGCCACCACTACATATAAAGCTAGGCCTGATGAAACAATTTGTAAAGGCTTTGAATACAGACGGTTCGTGCATTGAATATGTGGAGGGGCATAATCAAAAGAAATGTCTAAGTCCGATTTGGACGTAGGGCGCAAGTCGCCCAGTCAGCAGCGGCAAAATGGCCATTCTCGAAAAGTACGTCCAAAATCATTTGTTTTTGAAAATCATCTATCTCTATGTCCAAGCGTTTGATTGGACAGACCGCCACTACGTCTATCTTTATACCACATTCTCAACCAAAAATTTGTCCGAAACGTCCACAACAAGACCTTTTGGGCGTGGGAAAGGCCAGCAATGTGATTGGCTGGCCACCCAGACATGGCAACAGAGCAGTGGGGCACCTTATAGGGCGCTACTGTGAACTTCACAAAAAGGGTGCCACATATACATCTCACCACAACTCCCTTATAGGTCATGGTGAGCCCCCCAAAACCCACTATACCCACCTGTCTATTGGAGCCCTAATCACTGCAGGTGGCACCTATATGGTAGTACAGTAAGGTTTGGGGTTTTTTTGGTGGGCTCACATGTTGCACCTTAAATGTAGTAGTTAGAGTGGCTTATGGGCCAGGGTCCTCCTCTCTATGGCTCAGTAGCCCAACCCCAGACTACTTAAGTCACCTCTGGGCAGCTTTACTAGGCTTTCCTATGGCAGGTTCTGATGTTCAGGAGGCAGGTATGTACGTTTTTATTCTGAATTTGTGGGGGGGTGAAGGCGTCAGTGAACACGGGATGTGTGTGTGGGGGGGGGCTTTACTTTGTCCCTGCAGTGGTTATCTAGTCACTTTGGGTATCTTTTGGGCGTTTATATGTGTCTTTACATCGTCTAACTCAGTGTTTTTGAACCTTTTTACACCTATGGACCGGCAGAAATAATAGAATTATTCTGTGGACCGGCATCGGTCCGTGGACCGGCAGTTAAAGAACACCGGGCTAAATTGTGGGCCAGACCCCGCCCATCTCTACCCAATGTCCACCCCAGACGCCGCCCCCATAATAGTACTAATTGCACCTTGCACGCCCCGTGCCTCATCTGGAAGCCTTCCCTCTGACGTTGCAATGTCAGAGAGAAGGCTTCCGGTTCAGGCGCAGGAAGCGCGTAGGAGCCACTGTCCGTGGTTTTGTGCACTGAATCAGTTAGGAAGAGGGAGCTGGCTCGAAGATAACGCCGCATCGATCGCACGGTGGACCGGCGGTTGAAGAACACTGTTTTGGGCCTGATGCATGTGCTGGCCCTGTGGTCCGGCAGGAAATTTCTGTGGACCGGCACTGGTCCATGGACCGGTGGTTGAAGAACCCTGCTCTAACTCACAACATATAAGTTTTGTCTAAGCAGTCTAGTCAAACCTTCGATTATTCCTGCAGGACAACTAAGTCTAAGTCAGCCCACATTCTGCCCTAACCACTCTTCCAAAAATGCCCCTTTCACCTCTGGGCGCAAAGCAGGATTTAGAGGGCTAAAAAGTCCCAGTTATCGTTTCAGTTATCAGCACTTGGACGACCTGTTTTTTAGATTAACTTGGGTGGATTTTTAGATGTATTTCAGTTTTGGTTATGAGCCCCATAATGCATGGAAAAACTGAAGGCAGGAATTTTCGATGGTCCACAGATCAGACAATTTATAAATGGCCCACATTTCATAGCATCAGTGAATGAAATCAAATCATGTGCCTGGTCTTCATTTGGTCTTGTTGTGAAAAACTTTCTCGGCAACAAGAAGGCGGACAACTACACACAGTTAGTGGAGGATATGCTCTTTCATTTCAACAGGCTCGGCTGTATCATGAGTGTTAAAAGTCCATTATCTGCATAGTCGGATCACTTTCCAGAGAACCTGTCCTGGCAGATCCCACTCTTGGAAGTATTCACTCTCTCCAAGGTAGAGAGAACGAGAGGGCACTCTCTAAAGCTAAAAGGGGATCGATTCCGTACAAACGTAAGGATGTTCTTCTTCACCCAGAGAGTGGTAGAAAACTGGAATGCTCTTCCGGAGGCTGTTATAGGGGAAAACACCCTCCAGGGATTCAAGACAAAGTTGGACAAGTTTCTGCTGAACAAGCACGTGCGCTGGTAGGGCTAGTCTCAGATAGGATGCTGGTCTTTGACCTAAGGGCCGCCGCATGAGCGGGCTGCAGGGCACGATGGACCACTGGTCTGACCCAGCAGCGGCAATTCTTATGTTCTTATGTACAAACTTGTGCTTTTGGTATGAAATAAGTAGATGTTCTTGTTGTACACTTTTCTTTCAATTTTTAATGTTTCCTTCATGCTTAAAAGATATTAATTTAAACACTACATTAAAATATCCTGGAGGAGCAGAGTGAAGAGTGGTACATGGCACATGTTCTGTATCTGAAAACCTAGAGCCGATAGGAGAAAACTGGTGCCATTTATTTTTAGAGAATGACACGGTGACAAAATTCATCACCGTTCCCGTCCCCGCGGATAACCGCAGGAAATAATCCCATGTCATTTTCTAGTGTCTATTTCAACCTCGGTCCTTCTTCAAAACAAAGCTTGAGGGTCAGTGGTTGTGGCCATTCATACTCTGATTCTTATGGGAGCCAAGGATAATGAAGCCATTGTGACATCACTGATGTGATTGGCTCTTAGGCACTGGTGGAATGAGGCATTATGACATCACAATATCTGCTCTGGATACCAGAGACTGTCATTCTGTAGTGTCTGTTTCAACCTCAGTCCTTCTACACCAGCATTCTTCAAAGCAAAGCTTGAGGGTCAGTGGCTGTGGCCATTCATACTCTGATTCTTATGGGAGCCAAGGATAATGAAGCCATTGTGACATCACTGATGTGATTGGCTCTTAGGCACTGGTGGAATGAGGCATTATGACATCACAATATCTGCTCTGGATACCAGAGACTGTCATTCTGTAGTGTCTGTCTCAACCTCGGTCCTTCTACACCAGCATTCTTCAAAACAAAGCTTGCGGGTCAGTGGTTGTGGCCATTCATACTCTGATTCTTCCCTCTCTCCTTAAAGAATGACATGAAGATGGTTTCCCGCAGTTATCCGCGGGGACGGGAACGGTGATGAATTTTGTCACCATGTCATTCTAACAGGTCTAACATTTGAGGCACCAAAATGAGTATGGGCCAGTGTAATAGTGCTCAGTTCTGAAGGTTTTCATCCTGCATGCAAAGAGAGACGCTTCCTATAACAGTAAATAACAAACACACCTTCCCCACCGCCACGAGCAACATTTCAGAGGGACTAGAAAGGTTAAAGCACAGCAAATCCACTCTTCACTCAAGCAAGCAATCTGCCTTTCAGTGCCGGCATGCCTTTTACGGTACAGCAGTCACCTGCTTAAATCCTATCAGGCCTGCTACGTCGATCGCTTTAATAAATGCGCGGTTTCCTTCCGGGAGCTGTTTTCTCTCCAGCTCAATGTCTCCCGACACCTAACGGTAATGATTTCCTCAGATTTAATGGCAGCAAAAGCTGAACTCTTAAAATAGCACATAAACACAGCACTCATTAATCGGGCGGTGCTCACGGAAGCTGCTTCCAAACGGAGGCAGACTTTTACCCCGGCCAGGGTGAACCATTTTGTGCATTGGGAGGAGGGGTTTCCCGCCAGCCAGACTGCTTTAAGAAGTCTTATTGGCACGGAAAACCTTTTGTGCATCAGGGTCTGAATCCATAATTCTGATTTTAAAAACAAGGCTCTCTCAAATGTCTCACTCGTCTGAAATTGTTTTCCTTTTTGGGAAAACAGTCGTTTTGCATTTTCAGCACTTTTCAGATGAGGCCTGGGTGTCCATGAAAAGAATTCAGTTGCGTTGCTGGTTTGCTGAACCGCTTCGTATCATCTGACAACTACCATATCCAGAGGCTACTAATTGCCTTTCAACATGATATAAAATAAAATTAATTATTGCATATGCAGCAACGTGATCCTCCCAGAGCTAAACATATGGGGAATATATATATAAGTTATTAAGGGCTCCTTTTAAAGTGCGCGATACCCGAAAAACTACCGCCTGCTCAAGAGGAGGCAGTAGCGGCTGGCACGCGCGCTATTCCGCGCTTTAAGGCCCTAACGCACCTTTGTATAAGGAGCCCTAAATGTACAAATGAATCATCACTACCTTAACCCTTTATTTGGCACTGTTGCCCAGAAGCAGCATGCGCCTTCTCCGGCTCTTATGGGAGATCCGCGTCTCCAAATGCCCGTTTACGTGGCACGGTTGCTCTCGTTCAACATCAAGTAACGTGAAGCCATCTGCCAATTCAAGGGTTAAAAACTGCTTCCAGGCTATTGTTATTTCAACTCCCAGGTTTCTGGTGTAAACAGCACGAACGGATGTGGGGTTTTTTTTAGCACCAAACACCACCTTACATTCACAGCTTGCCAATACACAGCCCGCGGCTGCTGTAAATCCCCCAGCGGTGTTTTTGCTGATCCATGCCCATTGTTACATCTTAGATCAAAGCGGTCGGATTGCATTACAGCTCCAATCACGGCCGCCTTAAGTGAACTTCTGTCTGCCCTCGCATTACTTCCATTCAGAGCGAAGTCTCGGAGGAGAAGTGAACGATCAGTGGTAAAAGCAGCTTTTCTGCCTGAGCACAGATCTAGGCTTCATTCCGGAGTCAACTCTTCTCTTTCCTGGATCAGCTTTGCAGGGATAGGCAATTCCGGTCCTCGAGAGCCGGAGCCAGGTCAGGTTTTCAGGATCTCCACCATGAATATGTATGAGATGGATTTGCATGCACTGCCTCCTTGAGATGCAAATCTATCTCATGCATATTTATTGTGGAGATCCTGAAAACCTGACCTGGCTCCGGCTCTCGAGGACCGGAATTGCCCAGCCCTGCCCTAGAGGAGGCCATTGAATCCATTGTGGTAGGGCAGGGGTAGGCAATTCCGGTCCTCGAGAGCCGGAGCCAGGTCAGGTTTTCAGGATCTAACCCCGGGCCGCAAGTTTGAGACCACTGGTGTAGATGGGCTGGAGTGAGCTTTGACAGAGACTTCAGCAGTTGGAACCTAAGAACAGCACCGGGCAGAGCTTGGGATTCTTGCCCAGAAATAGCTAAGGAGAAAAAGAAAAAAAAATCAAACAACCCAACAAATTTTTAGATTGAATCAGGTTGGGCAGACTAGATGGATCATTCGGGTCTTTATCTGCCGTCATCTACTATGTTATTATGTAGCACAAAGGATTTGAATGGTGGCTTTAGAGCAGTGTATCGCAAACTGTATGCCACCCGAGATTCCAGGTGTGCCGCGAGATGCCAGCAAGGAGGAAAGGCGTTGGCTGACTGCCTACAGGACGTGCCGCTCACGGCTAGAGGCACGTCCTGTAGGCAGTCATTCGGCACCCGTGCCTCTTCTCCCTCTCCGGTGCCTCTCCTTTTCTCCGTGCTTCTCCTGCTCCAGCACTCCCTCCCCCCCCCCCCTAGAGGCTCAGGGCCCTGTCTGGAGGGCCTTCTTGATTGCGCAGACATCGACATGATGATGTCATACATGCACGTGACATCATCACATCAACGTCCGCGCCTTTCTGGGTCCCCTCCAGCCGTGGCCCAGTTTAGAAATCAGAATTACAAGTCCCTACATGCAATGGGGTCAGCGGTGCCGGGCGTGGTTGGCACCCCTCCCCCGCCCTCTTCTCCACTGACCTCCTTTGCTGCACACCCGGCTTCCCCCACACCTCTTTCGTTTTCCCTACGTCGTGCCGGCTCTCCCTCTGACGCAGAAGTGACATAGGAGGGAGAGCCGACAAGATGCGGGCAGCAAGTTCGTGATACTGCTCGCAGCAGGAAAATTAAAGAGGTTCGAGGGGAGGGAAGGGGCACACAGCGGGGGCTGGGAAGGAGCGGGAGGGCAGAGAGGAGGGTGAGTGCCGGGACCCCCCACTTCCCCTCTTTACTAAGCAAGTAAATGGGGTAAAAGCTGGACTGGATTCTGGATCAACCCTGTTGGGTAAATCTGGAGCCAATCCAACCCTACTCACCAGCAAGGGCCTGTTCTCAATGTCAGAAAATTCCTCTCCCCTTCCCTTTTGCACTTTCACACTGCAGAACCTCAACCTTGCAAAGTAATTCACAAGCGTCCGACACAGTTTAACACTTACGGCTGGGAGAATTCCTACCAACAAAAATGTAGCATCATTTTCCATTCCATAAATTATTTATCGGACACAGTTTACAGTCATTATACAGATAATGGCAGCCAGGAGACAGGCTTGGAAAGAGGCGGACAAATTGAAACTGATCTTACATAATCCAGCAGCCAAAAAATTCCTGGCCATAGTTCATGCAGCATGCCTGCAATCATTTCTCCTTCACAAATGTTTATTTCTCTGTTTTGTTAGCGCTCCAGACAAAAGAATCAAGGCAGAGGATAAAGGTGGAGAAAGAATAAAACCTATTATCTACCCATAAGCTGGGGGTTGATTTTCCAAAAGAGAGAATTGGGGCAGCCAAACCACCACCAGAAAAAGTTCCCCCCATTCTTTTTTTTTTTTTTAGGAAGTTCAACCAACAGGACATTGAAAGGGAACCTTCCAGGCCAGACCCAACTTGCAATTTTAAATGGGGACCCTCCACCCCCTCAACTGGAAGAAGACACAGGATTGTTGCAATTCCTAGCCAGATGGTTAAAATTTGCCACTTCTCATAAGCAGATACAAATAAAATCAAGCCTTCAAAATTACTGCTACAGATCTACATCCCAAATGCACAAGCTTCACATATGACAAATAGAGATAAAGGTCGACAAAAGACTAATTCACCTGTGCCTGTCTGTCATTATGAAGATAGGGTTGACAAATATTTCTTCACTCAGTGCTTAATTAAACTCTGGAAATTAGTGCCAGAAAATGTGGTAAAAGCAGTTAGCTTAGCAAGGTTTAAAAAAAAAATTGGGCCACATTCCTTTAAAGGAAAGGCTTAAGACATTGTTAAGATGAACTTTGGATCATGCCAGCTACTTCGACTTGGAATGGCCATTGTTGGGTTTCTACCGCGTCGCGGACGTGAAACGTTTTTGAATTTGCTTTTTTGTCCGTTGCAGCTTACACGGAAGATGAAGACTGCCAACCGCTCTGACCTGGTATCTTAATTTTATGTAATTCCCCCCTCTGCGTGCATTAAGCTGATTAAATAAAAACAAAGCTTGCATTAAATAAAAACAAAAAAATATTTTAAAATGAATAACACACACTTGTTTTCCATCCCAGCTCCCCTCCCCACCAAACTCATCCCAAGGCTTGTGACGCTTCCTTGAAAGCAAGAACACCTCTCCCAGCACCAAGATCCCAGACCCTCTTATGGTGCGATTCCACCCATGAGGAAGAGTGAAATGCAGCTCAAAATGCATCAACGCTGATGGGTGAAGGGATTATTGCAGCAGGGCACATAGGTGGTTAAGCTGGGTTAAGCTTCAGGCAAGAGGATAAAATATTTGCAAGGCTGACTGGGACACAGCATATCTTTTGCGCAAATATTTAATTTCCTGTAATTTCAGGAAAGGAAGATAGGCTGCAGAAAACACAGAGAAAAAAAACCCCATGCGAGAAACCCACAGGATTTTTGTCCAAAAGCATTCAGCTGAAGAAACAACATCCCACAGCTTTTTCGTCAGGTTTTCCTCCTTTTCCTAAAGCTGCAGAAAAAATTATCTGATAAAAAAAAAATATATTGATATAGACAGGGTTACCAGATGCCCGAGTATGTCCTCCTTCCAACAAATCGCCATCGGGCAGGGGGGCATCCACGTAGGCGTGGATGCCACGTGCGCATGTCATCATCATGTCACATTCGCACATGCGGATGCCCTCCTGCCTGACAAGAGCAGGCAGCGGGGTGGGGGGCTAGGGTGGGATTGGGGGAGGAACTGGGACGTAATGGGGCGGGGATGGGTGAAACTGGGCAGGCCTGGGGGATCCAGTAACCCTAGATATAGATATGTTAGAGGGTTGTTTGGTTTTGTGTTGGGGTTTTTTTTTTTTTTTGGGGGGGGGGCGATATATATATATATATATACCACCCTCAATTTTGTTTCTCAGAGCAATTTACAACATAGCTTCTTAACTACTTGAACCTGCTTTTACAAACTTCGGCTTATCCGTTCCTTAACTTCAATTCTCGAAACTAATGCTATCATAACCCTCATCCACTCACTGGTCATCTCTCATCTAGACTACTGTAATTCCCTATATAATGGACTTCGCCAAAAAGAACTACGCCGTTTGCAGCTCGTCCAAAATACAGCAATCAAATTTATCCATAAAGTAGGGAAATATGATCACGTTACTCCTCTTCTGAAAGAAGCCCACTGGTTACCCATCAAGCACCGTATCACTTGTAAAACCTTCATGCTGGTCTTTAAAATCAAACTCCCGCGTCTTCCATCTTTTCTCGACAACCTCATCATCCCTCTCTGCTCTTCTCGGACCCTTAGATCAGCCGATCAGAACTTATTGACCGTCCCTTCCAGCAAAGAATTCTACGACACTAGGAAAACTAACTTCTCCGTAGTCGCTCCAACCTTATGGAACGCCATGCCACCTCAACTCCGTCATGAAAATCTTCTCGACAAATTCAAGACTAAACTAAAAACATTCTTATTTCAAGACGCATAACACAACTCTTAAATACCTCCTCTCCTAAAGCTCGCAAAACCATCTCAACCGCTTTTACCAAGCAATCCCCATTCCTGATGTTATACCTCCCTCCTCCCTTTTCTTTTAAAAATTTTGTTCCTCTTATTACCCTCAAGTTCATGTTAGTATTTGTTAATTGTCTTTTTAATGTTCATTAATCCCCCTCACATAATTATTATTTTACCTTTTATTATTTTTTAGCATTGTAAACCAGCCAGGTACATGTTGATGGTCGGTATATTAAAAAAAATAAAACTTGAAACTTGATTTTTTGTGACATTCATGTTTTTATATTTAAGACAGTCAAGGACCCTATAAGACCCCTGAGGAAGGCTTTTTTTTTTTTTTTTTTTTTTTTTTGCTGAAACACGGCCCGTGTTGGGTCATTTGTAGTGTAGACATTATTTGGTTTCTATCCTGTGGGTCACTCGTGACTGTATACGCCACAGGTGTCAAAGTCGGTCCTCGAGGGCCGCAATCCAGTCGGGTTTTCAGGATTTCCCCAATGAATATGCATGAGATCTATTAGCAAACAATGAAAGCAGTGCATGCAAATAGATCTCAGGCATATTCATTGGGGAAATCCTGAAAACCCGACTGGATTGCGGTCCTCGAGGACTGACTTTGCCCTGGTCTACACCCTTTGTGGATTGTTTTTAAGTTATTTAGACGCTTATTAAACTACAAACTGGTCCATCTGATCTTCTGTTCCACAATCGTTTTGCTTTTTTGCTGCTTTGTTTCCTTTGTGGAACCTTTTGGTGCTATTTGGATGTTGTTGTTTTGTTAATATAATAATGAAATGGGAAGGAAGCTCCCATTTAAAATACGTACATATTCAATATACAGTGTTCCCCCACGAATTCGCAGCTCGTGAATCGCAGATTCACTCATTCGTGGTCTGCTCCGCCTCTTCCTGTAGTAAAGTCGGGCTACACCAATCAGGAGCTGCGTGTCAAAGCAGCTCCTGATTGGCGTAGCCCGACTTTACTACAGGAAGAGGCGGTCGGAGCAGACCGCGAGTAATTTTCTTCACCCACCGGCGCTTCAGCTGCCCTCTCCTTTCTCCCGACAGGCGAAAAACCGCATTTGCGGGTTTTTTGAAATTCAAGGGGATTCCTGGAACAGAACCTCCCTCACCCCCCCCCGAATTTCAGGGGAGTACTGTACAAACAGCACAAGCAAATTCACTTGTATTTTCACACTTCTTGACTCCTGGCCCATGAGTATTCATGTCCCATGGATGAACAGAGAGAAACCAAGTTCCTGAGTAGTACCCTCCTTATC